>NC_140988.1:346301356-347046699 GCF_052327205.1 Somniosus microcephalus
AGATTGCCACTTTTGTCCCTAATGGGCCCTATTTTTTCCCTAGTTATCCTCTTACCCTTAATATACTTATAAAACATCTTAGGATTTTCCTTTATTTTGCTCGCCAGTGTTATTTTATGGCCCCTCCTTGATCTCCTAATTTCTTTTTTAAGTATCCCCTGCACTTTTTGTACTCCTCTAGGGCTTCCTCCGTCTTTAGCCTTTTGTATCTGCCAAAAGCCCTCCTTTTTTTTCGAATCCATTCTCGTATATCCCCTGACATCCAAGGTTCCCTGTGGTTTTTGAAACCACCCTTGACCTTTACGGGAACATGTTGCCATTGTATGATCTCAATCTCCCTTCTGAAAGCCTCCCATTGCTCCGATGCAGATTTTCCTACAAGTAGCTGATCCCAGTCCATTTTGGCCAGATCCTGCTTTATCCTATTAAAATCGGCCTTCCCCCAATTTAGAACCTTTATTTCCGGCCCATCCCTGTCCTTTTCCATGACCACCTTAAATCTCACCATATTATGGTCACTGTCACCAAAGTGCTCACCTACTAGCACTTCTTCTACTTGGCCGGCCACATTCCCTAGAATTAGGTCCAGCACCGCCCCCTCTCTTGTAGGACCTTCTACATGCTGGCTCAAAAAGCTCTCCTGGATGCACTTTAAGAATTCTACACCCTCTGTGCCTTTCACACTCTGACTATCCCAGTTAATATTGGGGAAGTTGAAATCCCCCATTATTATTACCCTATTATTTGCACATTTCTCTGAGATTTGCCTACATATCTGTTCCTCTATCTCCCCCTGACTGTTTGGAGGCCTATAGTACACTCCCAGCAAAGTGCTTGCCCCCTTCTTGTTTTTAAGCTCCACCCATATGGCCTCATTCGAGGAATCTGCTAAATGTCATCCCTCCTTACTGCAGTAATTGACTCCTTAATTAATATTGCTACAACCCCTCCTCTTATACTCCCCCCCCTCTGTCTCGCCTGAAGATTCTGTACCCCGGAATATTGAGCTGCCAGTCTTGCCCCTCCCTCAACCATGTCTCTGTGATAGCAACAATATCATACTCCCGTGTGTTTATCAACACCTTCAGTTCATCCACCTTATTTGCAAGACTCCTTGCATTAAAATAGATGCCATCCAGCCTTGCCTTTGTATATTTGCCCTGTCTACCAAGCTGACTTGTTTTTTTCTCTATAATTGGCAGCACATCACCCCCTATTTCAGCTCCCCTCTGTATCCCATCCCCCTGCCAAGTTAGTTTAAACCCCCCCCAACAGTGCTAGCAAACCTCCCCGCAAGGATATTTGTCCCGCTCTGGTTCAGGTGCAACCCGTCCGACTTGTACAAGTCCCACCTTCCCCAGAAGCAGGCCCAGTGATCCAGGAAAGTAAAACCCTCCCCCCTACACCAACTCTTTAGCCACGCATTCATCTGCTCTATCCTCCTATTCCTATATTCACTAGCACGTGGCACTGGGAGTAATCCAGAGATTACAACCTTTGAGGTCCTGCTCTTTAATCTGTTACCTAGCTCCCTAAATTCTTGATGCAGGACCTCATCCCCCTTCCTACCTATGTCGTTGGTCCCAATGTGGACCACGACCTCTGCCAGCTCACCCTCCCCCTTAAGAATGCCCTGTAGCCGCTCAGTGACATCCATGACCCTGGCCCCAGGGAGGCAACAAACCATCCTGGAGTCACGTTTGCGGCCACAGAAACGCCTATCTGTTCCCCTTACGATAGAATCCCCTACCACTATTGCTCTCCCACTCTTTTTCCTCCCTTTCTGAGCAGCAGAAGCGTCCCTGGTGCCACGAAGCTGGCTGCTGCTGCCTTCCCCTGGTGAGTCATCCCCCTCAACAGTATCCAACTTGGTATACCTGTTTGAAAGGGGGATGTCCGCAGGGGGCCCCTGCACTTCCTGCCTGCCTCTGTTGCTCCGCCTGATGGTCACCCAGTTTCTTTCTGCCTGTGCAGCCCTACCCTGCGGCGTGAACAACTCGCTAAACGTGCTATCCATGACCCTCTCAGCATCGCGCATGCTCCAAAACTCATCCACCTGCAGCTCGAGCACCACAATGCGGTCTACAAGTAGCTGCAGCTGGATGCATTTCCCGCACACATGGTTGCCAGGGACACTGGCAGCGTCCCTGACTTCCCACATAGAACAAGAGGAGCGGAACACGGGTCTGAGCTCTCCTGCCATGACTTACTCCTTTAATTAATCTAAAAATTTATTCAATACCCCAGTTACAGGTGTACTCTAGGGCGCTTTATTTACCAACTGTCCTCACTACAACACAGAGTCCCTAGAAATTTAACACCACAGAAGTCAAGCTTGTAATGAAAAGAGAGAAATACTCACCAACCAATCACTTACCTGCTCCCTGGTGACGTCACACCCCAATTACTTTTTACCTCTCTGCAACTTCTGAGCTCGCAGACTGGAGTTTGGTATGCCTCTCCTGGCCCCGCTGCCGCTTTAAGTACCTCGCTGCCGAGTCTCCCACAGGTCCCGCCTCTCGCTGCCTGCCACCGCTGCTCTGAGGTGTGAGGATTGTAGGTGTGAGGATTGTAGGTGTGCGGATTGTAGGTGTGGGGATTGTAGGTGTGGGGATTGTAGGTGTGAGGATTGTAGGTGTGAGGATTGTAGGTGTGAGGATTCTAGGTGTGAGGATTCTAGGTGTGAGGATTGTAGGTGTGGTTATCGTAGGTTTGGGGTTTGTAGGTGTGGGGATTGTAGGTGTGGGCATTGTAGGTGTGAGGATTGTAGGTGTGGGGAATGTAGGTTTGAGGATTGTAGGTGTGGGGATTGTAGGTGTGGGGATTGTAGGTATGAGGATTGTAGGTGTGAGGATTGTAGGTGTGAGGATTGTAGGTGTGGGTATCGTAGGTTTGGGGTTTGTATTTGTGGGGATTGTAGGTGTGAGGATTGTAGGTGTGTGGATTGTAGATGTGGAGATTGTAGGTGTGAGGATTGTAGGTGTGTGGATTGTAGATGTGACGATTGTTGGTGTGGGGTTTGTAGGTGTGGGGATTGTAGGTGTGAGGATTGTAGGTGTGGGGTTTGTAGGTGTGGGGATTGTAGGTGTGAGGATTGTAGGTGTGAGGATTGTAGGTGTGAGAATTGTAGGTGTGGGGATTGTAGGTGTTGGGATCATAGGTGTGGGTATTGTAGGTGTGAGGATTGTATGTGTGAGGATTGTAGATGTGTGGATAGTTGGTGTGAGGATTGTAGGTGTGGGGATTGTAGGTGTGGAGATTGTAGGTGTGGAGATTGTAGGTGTGAGAATTGTAGGTTAGGGGATTGTAGGTGTTGGGATCGTAGGTGTGAGGATTGTAGATGTGTGGATAGTTGGTGTGAGGATTGTAGGTGTGGGGATTGTAGGTGTGAGGATTGTAGGTGTGAGGATTGTAGGTGTGAGAATTGTAGGTGTGGGGATTGTAGGTGTTGGGATCGTAGGTGTGAGGATTGTAGATGTGTGGACAGTTGGTGTGAGGATTGTAGGTGTGGGGATTGTGTGAGGATTGTAGGTGTGAGGATTGTAGGTGTGGGGATTGTAGGTGTGGGGATTGTAGGTGTGAGGATTGTAGGTGTGAGGATTGTAGGTGTGGGGATTGTAGGTGTGGGGATTGTAGGTGTGAGGATTGTAGGTGTGAGGATTGTAGGTGTGGGGATTGTAGGTGTGGGGATTGTAGGTGTGAGGATTGTAGGTGTGAGGATTGTAGGTGTGAGGATTGTAGGTGTGAGGATTGTAGGTGTGAGGATTGTAGGTGTGGGGATTGTAGCTGTGGGGATTGTAGGTGTGGGGATTGTAGGTGTCGGGATTGTAGGTGTGGGGATTGTAGGTGTGGGGATTGTAGGTGTTTGGATTGTTGGTGTGGGGATTGTAGGTGTGGGGGTTGTTGGTGTGAGGATTGTAGGTGTGGGAATTGTATGTGTGGGGATTGTAGGTTTGGGGATTGTTGGTGTGGGGATTGTAGATGTGGGGATTGTAGGCGTGGGGATTGTAGGATGGGGGGATTTTAGGTGTGAGGATTGTTGGTGTGAGTATTGTTGGTGTGGGGATTGTATGTGTGGGGATTGTTGGTGTGGGGATTGTATGTGTGGGGATTGTAGGTGTGGGGATTGTTGGTGTGGGGATTGTAGGTGTGGGGATTGTAGGCGTGGGGATTGTAGGATGGGGGGATTTTAGGTGTGAGGATTGCAGGTGACATAAGAATACTGCTAGGCACTTGGTCTGAGTATTAAATAAGGCTTTAATCAACTATTTTTCAACATGGAGATCTAGTTGCGTCCTTCACTAGTTCCTGTTAACAAATGTCCTGATCAAGCTGGGCACAGGCCCGACTATTTATACTCTCCCTGGACAGCGCCACCAGCAGGCCGCCCAATATTATTTCATAAGTCATTTCCACATAAATGACAAGATTCATCCCACCTGAAAGATTGGAAGCCTGGCAGCTTGCTTTTACCGATTTATTTGGACTGAGAATAGACGCAGTCGTTTGGATATCCGTCGGAGCAGTTGATTAAATTGACATAAGAAAACTACTGGGCACTTGGTCTGAGTATGAAACAAGGCTTCAATGAACTGTTTTTCATCATGAAGATCTAATTGTGTCCTTCACTAGTTCCTGTTAAAGAATGTCCTAAGCAAGCTGGACCCATGCCCAAGTATTTATGCTCTCCCTGGACAGCGCCACCAGCAGGCCACCCATTATTATTTTATAAGTCATTTCCATTGAGGATTGTAGATGTGGGGATTGTAGGTGTGATGATTGTAGGTGTGAGGGTTGTAAATGTGGGGATTGTAGGTGTGAGGGTTGTAGATGTGGTGATTGTAGGTGTGAGGGTTGTAGGTTTTTGGGTTGTAGGCTGTGGGGATTGTAGGTGTGAGGGTTGTAGGCTGTCGGGATTGTAGGTGTGAGGGTTGTAGGTGTGTGGGTTGTAGCCTGCGGGGATTGTAGGTGTGAGGGTTGTAGGCTGTCGGGAGTGTAGGTGTGAGGGTTGTAGGTGTGTGGGTTGTAGCCTGTGGGGATTGAAGGTGTGAGGGTTGTAGGCTGTGGGGATTTTAGGCTGCCGGGGGGGTGTTTGTAGGCAGTGTGGGGGATTGTAGGTGTGGAAATTGTAGGCTGTGACGGGGGTTGGGGTTGTAGTTGTTGTGGGTGGGGGTGTTGTTTGTAGGCTGAGAGGGCTGTACGCTGCGGAGGTTGTAGGGTAATGTCCAAAGAATTCCGAAAGCTGAATAAGAAAGTATTTGCCTTCCTTATTAGGGGGATTTGATTTCTTTGGAAAGGAAAATCAGATGTGGTGTATAATGTCAGCTGATCCACTAATGCAGCTTTTGCATGCCCACTGATGTTGAATTTCACCCTCTGTGTTACAGAGGTACAACATTCACATCGCAGACATCTAAAACTTGTATTTATTGGCCCAGAAATTCGGGTCGGAGGCTTCCCACGCGTGCAAGCCTCCGTCCTGCACTTATCTAGCGCGCCGGCCGTTGTGCTGTGGGCCCACATGGTATTCCGATCCTGGGCCTGCTCCAATTGCCAGTGCGCAGTGCTTGCGTATCCCAGGGGCGCAGTTAGTTCGAAGCGTCCCCTGGGATCATGTGGGCCATGGAGAGCCAATGGTAGCAGGGAATGCTTCATTCATAAATTTGACAGGAAGAGCTGTCAAACCTATAAATACTATAAGTCCCAAAACATAACTAAAACTTCAAATACATTTTTTTTAAATCACATTTTTAAAATAACTATAAATTACATGAAATAACTATTTTAAACAATAATTTAAAATTTTGAAAAAATTAATTATATTTTCTAACGGAGCTATAAATAAACTTACCTTTCTTTAAAGTATTTAAAAATAATAAACCTGTGGGAAAAATGTTTTCATTTTAATTAATTCACCATTTACCTAGTTAAAAGCAGGCCTTGCGCCTGCTTTTTAAAAGTGTAACTGCTGGAGACTTACCCCCCCGGAGAACCCTGCAAAGAAAACGTAAGTTCGATGCGCACGCGCTGCCTCTCCGGCGCATGCGTTCCACCTGTCAACCCCTTCTTTCAAGGGAACGGAAGTTCCGGTTTCCCGCACATGTGCAGTGCATGCACGAAACCGGCACTTTCGTTGGGCCTACGCGTGAGTGAGTACCCAGTGCGTACTCACGCGTGGGGACCCGAATTTCTGGGCGATTGTGTATCAATATGCAATTGAATATGTCTGAAAAGATCCAGTGAAATTATGAGGGAGAAAGGAATCGAAGGTTATGCTGATAGTTGAAGTGGGGTGGAAGGAGGTTCGTGTGGAGCATAAACACCACCATGGACTAGTTGGGCCGAATGGCTTGTTTCTTTGTTATACATTCTATGTAATTCTATGAAACATCTGTACACATATTTATCTGTTACTCTCCATCAATACTGCACCACATTCTCAGTTAGACATGACCCCTTATTTCAAGTAAGTTGACAACAGAAAACATTCCAACGAAACATTTTTTATCTTATTTAATGCAAGTTGTAAGTGAATGCTTCTGCAAACATTTTTTTTTCCATTTCCTTGAGCTTTCCTGTGAGCCACCTGTCCAGAAAATAAATCCAATGGTTGTGCACTTAGTCACAACATCAGTAAAGTCAGGCTGCAGCTGGGGTAACATCACTGTTGGGACTGGCCCTAAACATTCTGGACTATCAGCTGTACGGAAAATAGCTCACAGATACCAGACAGTCGAGCCAAGAAAAAAAAACCTTATACAGTCACCACCCAAGTAAAATAGAACCAAATGTATCTCCGCACCCATGTTAAATCTTAATATTAAAAACATATACACACACACATTCTTTATTACCAAATCTGTGTCAACAATGACCAAATGGCAATCGATGATAATAAAGCATTGAATGAGAAAAGACTATTTGGCACATCAAGCCATTGCTTCCCCAGACTATATAAGCCAGTTTCTTCCACAGATCTTATGTAATGCCTCCTATCACAAACACTTCCCAACCTATTTAATCTCCCGAGGAAAGGTTTTGCACATTTTCTCCCTGCCCCCAAGAGTTAATCCAGAAAGATACCAGGATACCTGCCCTATTCTTGCATTCTACATTGCCTAGGGGCACTTGCCTTGCTTGGCAGGATATTTGAATAATCCCAGCAATTCAGGATATATATCCAACTCTTTTCTAAAGATGTCAATCCACACAGAATTAGTAGCTCTAGGGAATCTATTCTATCTTTCCACTAATCCATGAGAACATAAGAGCCTCTTAATCTCAAATCTCACTTCAGGTTTATTCATTTTATACTCTTGCAGTCTTGCCGTCACAGTCCAATACAAAAAAACTGCTCGCCTCCATATTATATATTATTTATTCTTCCTAGCAATTGAAAAGACTAAATCAGATTTCCCTGTAATCTTCTTTTCTGAGTGAAAACAATTTCAGTTCTGTGAATCCCTCTTATTAAGTTAGACAATAATTTAAGTTGCACTTCACCAGATCTCTTGAATGCAATTGTCTTTCCAAAGGTGTGCTGCCCTATGGTCACCTATGATCTTTGCAAGATTAGAATAACTCCTTTCAATTAACAGTCAAATGCACTCAAGATGTATCTTAGTATAACAACCTGCATTGATTACATAGAATTACATAGAATATACAGCACAGAAACAGGCCATACAGCCCAACCAGTCCACATTGGCATTTATGCTCTACTCGAGCCTCCTCCCATCCTTCCTCATCTAACTCTATCAGCATAACCCTCTGTTCCCTTCTCCCTCATAAGCTTGTCTAGCTTACCCTTAAATGCATCTACACTATTCGCCTCAACCACTCCCTGTGGTAGCAAGTTCCACATTCTCACCACTCTCTGGGTAAAGACGTTTCTTCTGAATTCCCTATTTGATTTTTTGGTGACTATCTTATATTGATGGCCTCCAGTTATGCTCTTCCCCACAAGTGGAAACATTCACTCTGTAACCATTCTATCAAAACCTTTCATAATTTTAAAGACTCTATTAGGTCATCCCTCAGCCTTCTCTTTTCAAAAGAAAAGAGACCCAGCCTGTTCATCCTTTCCTGATACGTATACCCTCGCATTTCTGGTATCATCCTTGTAAATCCTTTGATATAGCACTTTTAACATCGAAAATCCTCCCAAGGCAATTCACAGAAAGATATATTTTTTTTAATGGACACTGAGCCAAAGAAGGAGATATTGTTTTATTTTTTTTATTTATTCATTCTTGGGGCGTGTGCATCGCTGGCAAGGCCAGCATTTTTTGCCCATCCCTAGTTGCCATTGAACATACGAACAATGTCGGACAGGTAAAGACTGGTCCTTCAAGCCTGTCCCACACAATTGTGAAACCTTGTGTATCACAATATTTACACTCTCCACCCCACTCAAAACCATGTGGTCTCCTGGGAGAGGCAAAAGAAAAAAGATTTTTAAAAACCCAGGCCAATTTGGGGAAAAATCTGGGAAATTCCTCTCCGTCCAGGCCCTGAATTCCCTGCAGTACCTACCTTCTGTAAGAGGTGATCTCCACCCCAGCCAGAAACAGGTCCAGCTCTCACTTGAAGAAATTCAGCAAATCAGCATCCACCGCACGAGACGGCAGCCTATTTCAGAGATCCACTATTCTCTGGGAAAAGAACCACCTCCTGACACCTAACCTAGACTGGCCTTATACAACTTAAATTTGTGACCCCCTGGTTCTCCCTAACCTATTTAATTGGAACAAACTGACAACTGGAACACAATCTGTTTCCTTCGTTATCTTAAAAACCTCAATTAGATCACCTGTAAGATACACATCTCTAAAGTGTAGAGTCCCAACTCATTTAACCTATCTTGATCATTAAGATGCTTTAAACTGGGAATTAGTCTGGTGATGGTGGTGAGCAACCTTCTTGAACTGCTGCAGTCCGCGTGGTAAAGGTATTCCCACAGTGCTATTAGCTAGGGGGTTCCAGGATTTTGACCCAGCGACAAGGAAGGAACGACAATATATTTCCAAGTCAGGATGGTGTGTGACGTGGAGGGGAATTTGGAGGTGGTGGTGTTCCTACGCGCCTGCTGCTCTTGTCCTTCTAGGTGGAAGAGGTTGCGGATTTGGGAGGTGCTGCCGAAGATGCCTTGGCGAGTTGCTGCAGTGCATCTTGTAGATGGTACCAAAGTTCCTCATAATTTTTGGGGGGTGCACAGCTAAACGGGTACATTGGATGGTACACACTGCACCCACGGTGCGCCGGTGGTGGAGGGAGTGAATGTTTAAGGTGGTGGATGGGGTTCCGATCAAGCGGACTGCTTTGTCCTGGATGGTGTTGAGCTTCTTGGGTGTTGTTGGAACTGCACCCAACCAGGCAAATGGAGAATATTCCATCATACTACTGACTTGTGCCTTATAGGTGGTAGAAAGGCTTTGGGGAGTCAGCAGGTGAGTCACTCCCTGCAGAATACCCAGCCTCTGACCTGCTCTTGTAGCCACAGTATTTATGTGGCTGGTCCAGTTAGGTTTCTGGTCAATGGTGACCCCCAGAATGTTGATGGTGGGGGATTCAACAATGTTGATGATGGGGGATTCAACAATGTCAAGGGCAGGTGATTGTGGGAGATGGTCATTGCCTAGCACTTGTGTGGCATGATGGCTACTTGCCACTTATCAGCCCAAGCCTGAATGTTGTCCACGGACTGCTTCATTATCTGAGGAGTTGCGAATGGAACTGAACACTGTGCACTCATCAACGAACATCCCCACTTTTGACCTTATGATGGAGGAAAGGTCATTGATAAAGCAGCTGAAGATGGTTGGGCCTAGAATAGTGCCCTGAGGAACTCCTGCAGCATTGTCCTGGGTCTGAGATAAGAACGTAAGAACATAAGAAATAGGAGCAGAAGTAGGCCATTTAACCCTTCGAGCCTGCTCCATCATTCAATAAGATCATGGCTGATCTTCTACCTCAAATCTACCTTCTCGCACTATCTCCATATCCCTTGATTCCCTTAGTATCCAAAAATCTATTGCTCTCAGTCTATTCAACGATTGAGCCTCCACAACCTGTAAGGGGTTTTCCTTGAGAGATTTCCCTGAGGTTTCTCTCTCTAGAGGCCTCTCTCTCTTGCACAGTAAAACCTTGAGTGGTTCGACCCACTCGCCCCTTAGATTCTATACTCTGGACTTTGGGGCAGGAACTACAATGTAGAGAAAACTCTTATAGACCAAGTTTGATGAAACAAAATGAAATTTTATTGCATATGGAAAAATATCAAATCAAATGCAAGTAGATAAGAGAGTACATGGAAGGGAAAAACACACAAACAAATCATAATGACACAGTACTAACTAAGGCAAATACAGACATCTTATACTCTACAAAGATCATCATGAAATAAGGAAACACACGGAACATCGAGGGACAACAACTCATGTTAATTGTACCCTTAAATCCACCCCCTTATCAAACCTATCTAGATCTGATTGTGAAGGGCCAGAAACATGCTCACCAATCCCACTAGGAAGTGCAAGGTTTTGAAATCGAGTCTGTGTTTGGTCCTTTCAGGCATTTCGTCTCCACGTGGATCGTGGAGCTCCTGCGAGCTGCGCCACACCTCTCTCCTGAGGTGGGGGTCAGGGGCAGCTGGACACTGGCGGGCCTGGATGTCGGCGGGGTCGAGGATCGTCGGCTCGACCCTGGTTAGAGGAGCCTTGGGCTGGCTCCCATCGCTTCTTCAGTTTTCTTTTCTCTCTTCTCCCGAGCAGGGGTGGCTGGAAGGTTTCTCCTCTTGGGGTTTTTATATTTTTGTCTCTTCTCCCAAGTTGGGTCGATGGCCTCTCGTTCCGGCAACGGCCCGGGGACGGTCGGTGATCTCCCGATGTGCTTCCCCGGGGTGGAACATCGGTTTCGAGACGGCCTTCTCGATGTTGGCTTTCTTCTTCCTCCTGCGATTGCCTGCTCCTTCTTCTGGGTGTCCGGATTCAAGCTGTGTGTTTCCAGCTCTCCAAGCCTGCGTGTCGGTCTGTGTGCCTGCGCCCGCCAACTGCCCAAAAAGTCTTCCAGATATACTTTCTTCCAGAAACCTCCATCTCCCGCCCAAAATCAGGTTAGTCTTTGTTTTATTTTTGGCGGGCTGGGAGCACAGTGGGGTAGTCATTATATTTTAAAATGTCTTAAACGGCTGGTAAGAGGCCCATCTCTGGTCTGGAATTACCTTCATTGTTTTTAATGTCCTGCTTCTCTCTAGATAGAGACCCCGGGAACTAAAACAGGCAACTAGGAGCCACCTTGTACTTGGAAAGCTCATTACTGTAAGACTTGGGCGAACCAGCAAACCAGTAGATAAGATTGATTCTCAGTAATAGGATGAAAGTGTAGCTGGGAAACAGCACAACTGTAGAGAAATAAGTAGAGTTCTTCTCCTATTCTGACTGTTCTGCATCCAATATTAAAGTTGGTAAAAGTCATTTCTAGCTATGGGCATGACTTTCAACTTCAACGTGAGTGTAAAATGGGCACGAGCTGATCGGCTGCCCTTTACACATCGCGCTCAATTTTCCTTTCGGTTGATTTCAATGGTGTATAACGGGAAGTCCATTTGATGCGCACACGGAAGCCGATGCATGGGCGAGAAATTCAATTCACGCCAGTTTCCAGTGCAAAATGGATGGCACGACCTGAATTACATAGAATTACATAGTATTTACAGCTCAGAAACAGGCCATTCGGCCCAACTGGTCTGTGCCATGTTTATGTTCCACACGAGCCACCTCCTCTCACCTTACTTCATCTCACCCTATCAACATAATCTTCTATTCCTTTCTCCCTCATGTACTTATCTATCTCCCCCTTAAATGCATCTATACTATTCGCCTCAACTACTCCAACTAGCAGCAAGTTCCATTTTCTCACCACTTTCTGGGTAAAGGACTTTCTCCTGAATTCCTTATTGGATTCATGAATGCGCACCCGAAGATATCACCTGATCAAAATTGGGCCTTGGGCCTCAATTCTATTTACCCAGCAAGCTGTGGATGACAATCAGGCATCATGAGACAGGTCATGATGGTCAGTCGGGGTCTGATCCATCCGGCCAGCTCCGGCTCCCGGTAGGTCCTAGGAGGAAAGGTGAAGTCAGGACTGGAAGCTAAGAGAAATGGCAAGCATTTTAGTCAGGTTGGAAAAAATGGGGAAAAGGGGAAATGGAAAACAATAGATACTCCAATCATAGAGAGGGGGTTCATGGGTTGAATGACCTGCAAAGTGTTCAGCAGAAAAATGTTGGATGGTATGAAAGATCTCAATGGAACATAGGAACAGTTGTAGGCAGTTCAGCAAACGTTCCCTTTAAGCTGCGCGGCCCTGTCTTTTTCAATGTTAAGTTTCATGCACACGCGGAACTGTGAATGGGCCGCGCACCCCCCAAAATATTAGGGGGGGTCACTGAATTCAGCCCCTCAGGCCTGTTCCGCCATTCAATTAGATCATGGCTGATCTGTATCTTAACTCCATCTACCCGCCTTGGTTCTGTAACCCTTAATACCCTTGCCTAACAAAAATCTATCAACCTCAGTTTTGAAATTTTCAATTGACAAAGCCTCAACAGCTGTTTTTTGGGGGGGTCAGAGTTCCAGATTTCCACTACGCTTTGAGTGAAGAAGTGCTTCCTGATATCCTGGTATGTAAAATGGAAAAGATTAGCGAAAGTGAATGTGGGTCCCTTACAGGCTGAGACAGGAGAAGTTATAATGGGGAATAAGGAAATGGCAGAGAAATTAAACAAATACATTGGGCAGGATTTTCATTGGGCCGTGGAGACGGGATTGGAGGCGTGTGGGGGGTTAAAATCCCGAAATCGGGGGGGCACGAACCCATCCCGCCCCCAACCCGCCTCCATGCCAGTTTCAAAGGAGGCGGGTACCCGACCTGTGCTGGGAGCCACCTCCCCGAGGTGGGAAGGGGATTAGTGCCAATTAACTGCCTTTAGGCAGTTTTTAGCCTAATCCCTATTTTTATTGCTGAAGTGTGGGATTCCCGTCGGCGCCAAACCACGCCAAGTTAGCGAGGCGGACCGTCGGGCTGAAGGGCTTGGAGGGTTCGAGATATCCGTTGTTCAGGTGAGTCATGGGTACATGAGTGCAGAGGTAAGTGTGTTTGGTGTGTGTAAAGTGTTTAAAGAAGTTTTACTTACCTTTTCTTACCTTTACAGCCTTCCTTCCTTCAGGTCTCGGGGGTCCCTCATCTCACCGGCACAGAAAGCAGAATGGCCGCGAGCTGTCAAAAGTTGCAGCATTCAGCTTTCTGTTCTGGAGTGATCTCTAAATCAGCCTGAGAGGAAGGAATTAACTTGGAGTACAGATTGTCAGTGTTTGACAGCTTCAAAGAGCTGTTGAACGCTGATATTTCATCTGTCAAAAGGTCTTGACAGATGAAATGTCAATCTGTGACGTCACCTGTTGCTGGATGGCCCTTAATTGGCCTGCTGAGCCTGCTGGACGGGCTCAACAAGGTCAATCAAGTGAAAATCGCGTGGGTTGGCTACAACTCGATGGAGGCGGGACTACAACCCCAAAAGTTGTAGTCCAGCCTCCTACACGCCTCCAGTATCAAAATCCAGCCCGTTGTGTCTGTCTTCACGGAAGAAGACGCAAAAAACTTCCTGGAAATAGTGGAGACCCAAGGCTCTAGTGAGAATGAGGAACTGAAAGAAATTAGTATTAGTAAAAAAATACTGGAGAAATTAATGGGACTGAAAGCCAATAAATCCCCTGGACCTGATGGCCTACAACCTAGGGTTTTGAATGAGGTGGCTATAGAGATAGTGGATAGTGGATGCATAGTGGTTGTCATTTTCCAAAATTCCATAGATTCTAGAACGGTTCCTGAGGATTGGAAGGTAGCAAATGTAACCCCACTATTTAAGAAAGGAGGGAGAGAGAAAACAGGGAACTACAGACCAGTTAGCCAGAAATCAGTAGTAGGGAAAATGTTAGAATCTATTATTAAGGACATGGTAACAGGGCACTTAGAAAATAATAATAGGATTGGGCAGAGTCAACACAGATTTATGAAAGGGAAATTGTATTTGACAAATTTGTTAGGAGTTTTTTGAGGTTGTAACTAGCAGAATAGATAAGGGGGAACCAGTGGATGTAGTGTATTTGGATTTTCAGAAGGCATTCGATAAGGTGCCACACAAGAGGTTATTATACAAAATTAGGACTCATGAGATTGGGGGAACATGGATGGAGGGTTGGTTAATGGGCAGAAAACAGAGAGTAGTAATAAACGGGTCATTTTCGGGTTGGCAAGCTGTAACTAGTGGGGTACCGCAAGGATCAGTGCTTGGGCCTCAGCTATTCACAATCTATATCAATGATTTGGATGAGGGGACCAAATGTAATATATCCAAGTTTGCTGATGATACAAAGCTGGGTGGGAATGTAAGTTGTGAGGAGGATGCAAGGAGGCTTCAAGGGGATATCGACAGGCTAAGTGAGTGAGCAAGAACATGGCAAATGGAATATAATGTGGAGAAATGTGAAGTTATCCACTTTGGTAGGAAAAATAGAAAAGCAGAGTATTTTTGAAATGATGAGAGATCGGGAAATGTTGGTGTTCAGAGGGACCTGGGTATCCTTGTACATGAATCACTGAAAGTTAACATGCAGGTACAGCAAGCAATTAGGAAAGCAAATGGTATGTTGGCCTTTATTACAAGAGGATTTGAGTATAAGAGTAAAGACGTCTTACTGTAACTATATAGGGCCCTGGTGAATATTGTGTACAGTTTTGTTCTCCTTATCTAAGGAAGGATATACTTGCCATAGAGGGAGTGCAAAGAAGGTTCACCAGACTGGTTCCTGGGATGGGGGGATTGTCCTATGAGGACAGATTGAGTCGACTAGACCTATATTCTCTAGAGTTTAGAAGAATGAGAGGTGAGCTCATTGAAACATACAAAATTCTTATAGGGCTTGACAGGGTAGATGCAGGGAGGATGTTTCCCCTGGCTGGGGAGTCTAGAACCAGGGGTCACAGTCTCAGAATAAGGGGTCGGCCATTTAGGACTGAGATGAGGAGAAATTTCTTCACTCTGAGGGTGGTGAATCTTTGGAATTCTCTGCCCCAGAGGGCTGTGGAGGCTCAGTAGTGAGTATAATCAAGACAGAGATCGATAGATTTTTGAATAGCAAGGGATGTGGGGATAGTGCAGGAAAGTGGAGTTGAGGTAGAAGATCAGCCATGATCTTATTGAATGGCGGAGCAGGCTCGAGGGGCCAAATGGCCGACTCCTGCTCCTATTTCTTATGTTCTTATCACCCCTGAACAGCCGAGCTCTAATTCTAAGGTTGTTCTGGACTCTCCCGCCACAGGAAGTAGTTTCTCTCTATCCACCCCATCAAATCCTTTGATCATCTTAAACACCTCGATCAGATCACCCCTTAATCTCCTCTGCTCAATAGAAAGGCAGGTTTTCTCTCTTGTTAATTCGTTTGCCTGGATGGATTTGGTGTCGGAATAAAGTCGGCGAACGGCAGAACATTTTGGATTGCAGCCTGTGCTGCGCTGGCCAGGTTCAGAAACCAGGCTGGGAGTGCGATGTGAACGAAGGGTTCCTTTTCTTGTCAGGCGTTGCGTTTTTGCAGTCTGCCTCGAACAGGCATCGCGATGACTGATCTAACTAACACGGGCTTCTGTGTAAGCTGAGGCTAAACAAACACAGATGGATCGCCGAATGCGTTCGCGGAAAAAAAATGTTGGCAATGCAGAGCAAGGGGGACTTGAGATGACATTCTCGCATCACTAGAGGCATTGCTTCAGAACTGTTGCTATAGCTGCGGAGGAGGAGGGTTAACACACACACACACACACAGTGGTAGTGGCTGAAACACGCTCAGCTGAAGGTTAGAATATATATTTTTTTTAACTCGTCTTCATCATAATGAGGACCTCGGAGAGCCTGGACGAGGCTGAGTGGAAGAAGCTGTGCGCCCGAGGGATCGGTACCATAAAGAGACTGAAAAGGAAAAACCGAGATGTCATCAGGCACGGTGAGATCGAGAAAGTTTACGGAGGCGAGGAGGACAAGCTGGGCGACCCTCTACTCGCCCGGCTGAGCGACAGCAAGGGCGGCTGCGGCGGTGACACTTTCCAGGAGGCGCCCACCACTTCCACTTGCCGGGGCTCCCGTGCTGAGATTGTGGATTTGCGCAGGACTGCGACCATGACAAGTGTGCCGGGTGGAGGGGGAGGAGGAGGGGGCGATGATGAGGGTCTCAGCCCGCAGTCGGCAGCTCCAGGTAAGCGGAAGCTTGCTCGACCTCCAGCGTCCCAAGTGTGCGCCTTTGAGCCCCAGGCGTTTGCGGCTCAGCCCAGCCTCCAGCCCCGCATTGTGCTGTGCCAGCGCTCCGCCGGCGGCTCCTACAGCTCGGTGCCGCCGCACGCAAGCTACAGCCCACCGCCGAGGAAGCGGTCGGGCGACACCTCCAGCGTCTCCACCGAGATCAAAGCCATCCAGCAGACCAGGAGGCTGCTGGCCAACGCCAGGGAAAGAACCAGGGTCCACACCATCAGCGCCGCCTTCGAAGCTCTGAGGAAACAGGTACACGTCCCACCGTTACAGTCAAAATGTTACCCTCCCTCCTCCCACAGCGTGAGGATGGGGGAAGAAACATAGAAACATAGAAGATAGGAGCAGGAGTAGGCCATTCGGCCCCTCGAGCCTGCTCCGCCATTCAATGCGATTATGGCTGATCATCCAAATTCAGTACCCTGTCCCTGCCTTCTCCCCATATCCCTTGATCCCTTTAGCCTTAAGAAATATATCCAACTCCTTCTTGAATATATTTAATGAATTGGCCTCTACTGTCTTCTGTGGTAGAGAATTCCACAGGTCCACCACTCTCTGGGTGAAGAAATTCCTCCTCATTTCTGTCCTAAATGGCTTACCCCTTACCCTTAGACTGTGACCCCTGGTTCTGGACTCCCTGACCATCGGGAACATCCTTCCTGCATCTAGTCTGTCCAGTCCTGTCAGAATTTTATAAGTTTCAATGAAACAATAACATCTTGTTTCATCAGTAATTCAATTGGGAGCCTCCCCAAAAACAAAAGGTTGAAGGGAAACAGAATTGTCAAAAAGAATCCCAAAGAAGGTGCTCAGTGTTAACAGTCCAGCTTACGGCAATGCAAGTATTGATGGCAATGACTGGAGTTCATATTAAGCCCCGATCACTTTAGAGAATGGTGGAAATTTACGGCACAGCAGGAGGCCATTCGGCCCATCGTGTCTGTGCCGGGCGATCCAGCCTCGTCCCACTTCTCAGCTGTTGGCCCGTAGCCTTGATCCTAAAATTAACATCCACGGTCGAAAAGCTGCCTCCATAATCAGCCCGAGTAGATCCTCAAAAGTCTCCACGTTGATGGAGGGACAGTCTACATGGATGGCGACACTATAGAGTAACTGCAGCCAGCGCCTGTCACCTATTCAGAATTCGATGTAGAAAGAAAGATACAGAAATTAATGGGGCTCCCAAAAATGCTTTAAACCGAGATACAGAGACACACACACACAAAGTTCCTTCCCAATGTGGATCTAACCCGCCAGAACAGAGTCTGTCATTCCTTGTTAACACTTATAGTGCGAACTTGGAGCTGCATTTACAGACTGGAGTTAGCCCAGCCTCCACACAACGTGCTCTTGGTGTTGGAAAAAGAAAAAGGGACTGTTCCCGGGCACTCGGTGGAAACTGGTTTGAAAAAAAGGGGGCCACGTTTCACGTGACCTGATGCCGAAAGTTTGAAACTGTCGCCTCCCGAGTTATATAATGCAGCAAGCGGGCGAAGGCTGATTGACGCATTTGTGGATATGTTTACAAATACTTCTCTGTGGGGGAGAGGTCACTGAGCAGATTACTGAGAAATTGCACAAACCGAGTTCATAATGAGGTGCAAAATTGCCGATTGGGATATTGGACAGGAGCCCGGGGGCTTTACAGCACGTGTTTTGTTTTTTTTTGTTTCTTTTTTTCTTACATTCCTCAAAATTAACGCCTGAACTTGGCAGAACCTTACCTGAAATTGTCAATACCCCGCGAGATCAACTCCACCTTCGCATTGTTGCGCGTGTCCAATAGGTATTTTAAAAAGTAAAACCATCGCATCAATGTGTCAAATCAGATTTATATTTCATTTCACGGAAACTAACCAGTGTTTATTTATCGATATAACACTGTCTCAGTACCCGGAAATCATTTTGTAATATATGACTCATCGTGGTAACCACTTCACTTAGCATTTATCAAGTATGTGTGTACATTCATATTTATATACATTTCCAATTATCTATTGTGTGTGTGTATGCATATTTATATACGTATACATTTACCCATTGTGCATATATATACATGCATATACATATGTGTGTACGTATATGTATGTAATTATATGTGTATTATGCATACTTTTAAGTATGTATGCATGGCGTGCCAGACTTATTCATCTTGTATTTTCCCCTACAATTACTCTGGGCGCCTCTCCGCAGGTTCCTTGCTATTCGTATGGACAGAAGCTGTCGAAGCTGGCGATTCTGAGGATAGCGTGTAATTACATCCTGTCCCTGGCTAGGCTGGCTGACCTCGATTACAGCTCCGATCACAGCAACATGAGCTTCTCCGAGTGTGTGGAGCAATGCACCAAGACATTGCAGGCAGAGGGCAGATCAAAAAAGAGGAAGGTGAGTTTCCAGCCCCGTGCTAAAAGCACAAGGAGAGAGACACTTTAAAAGTCCTCTCCATCTTTCTTTCACACACACACACATTGCATGAACGAGATTGGGGGGGGGGGGGAGTTACCCTCTCTTGTCTGGTACTCCCTGGGTTAAACAGTCTTTCCCCATTGTATAAACGGCAGGACTTCACTTCGCTTTACCCGCCTTGCCTTGTGCGTGTTGTCGTTACCCCGGTACAGTTCGATCTGTTTCATCTGTCTGTATTTCGACATTGGCTGCATTGGCCTTTGCAGAGCTCTCGTGAACTGAAGCATTTCACAAGAGTGCGGTCATTTATTTTTATTTGAACCGAGCAGGCTGGGGGATGGGGTGGGGATAAGGGAGGGGGGGCGGGTGGTGGGGGGAGGAGGGCTGTAGGTTGAGGCAAGGTTACCGAACCCGCGGGCTGCAATAATTGTTTACTTACAAAAACCTGGGAAACTTGTATTTTGTGACGATTTGCAGAACCGTTTAATGCAGATTTTTCTCATTAAAAAAAAAATCTTACAGAAACCAAACCTAATATTATCAAGTCAGTGCATTGTTTGGATTTAGGACAATATTTTTGTAAACAGTAAAAAAAAAAATTTTTAAATAATGAACTTGTGAAGCGATTCGAGCTTTTCATTCCCACTTTATGACAATGGGAGTTTTTTAAACTCCATCTGAACCTCCCTCGGCATTCTTGTACTTTTCAGCTGCAACAGTGTCTAATAAATCACGCGCTGATCTTGCCACCGTGTTGTTTGCGGAGTGAATGAATGGAGAGGATGGTTTTTTCGGGAGTGTTTGGTGTTTGTGCAGCCCCAGACTCCAGATGTTCAGCTGCTGGTGTGGGAAGCAGAGCTGGCGCCACTCAGGGCAGAGGGCAGAGCAAAGGCACGCGATTTGGGGAAGAAACACTCAGTCACACGAAACTTTTGGCACATTCCCCAGCACTCGGCTGGACATCTGTTCCAGAAAAACTTTTTTTTAATAGCTGCTTTCTGAGCAGCTCGTGAGGATACACTGACTGCAGCTGTTTCATGTGAAGAGACAGAGAGGGAGGGAGAGACGGAAACCTATATGAACAGGACATAATGTTATGAATAATGTTATTACAATTTTAAATACAGGAAAGTTGCTGTTGCTTTCTAACTTTTTTTTTTAAGTAGACCCCTCTTTGTTAAGTATTGAATTTACTAGGTTTGAACCTGAATTGAACCCCCCCAAAAAACCAAATCGACCAAGTTTAAAGGTTTATCATTAGTTTATTCTGCTCTTTTTAATTTTTTTTAATGTTAAAATAATTCAGAGCTTTGTTTGAAGGTGGTTATTTGCTATTTTATGGAAGGAACACAACAGATGGAGCAGATCATGTCACAACTAGCCAACAACGTTTGTGAAGACGCAATGGCCCCCCCCCCCCCTCCCCCCCGCCTTGCTAATTTGAAGCCTGGTGGTTTCTCTCTGTCGCCAACACTGTGGTTATACTGGAGTTAAAATCTTGGATCAGCTGCAGCACTGATTTGCAGTGGGTAGCAATTTGTTTCGACTGCCTGTCTGCCAACCAGATCGGTGTAGAGAGAGAGAGCTCTGTATATGTGTGCACACACAGACCTCACTTCAGACTGGTTACTGGCTTGAGAGCACGGGCAAGATTGTCCACACTCTCAAAACATAGAAACATAGAAGATAGAAGCAGGAGTAGGCCATTCGGCCCCTCAAGCTTGCTCCGCCATTCAAGGAGATCATGGCTGATCATCCAAACTCAGTACCCTGTCCCTGCCTTCTCCCCATATCCCTTGATCCCTTTAGCCTTAAGAAATATATCCAACTCCTTCTTGAATTGGCCTCAACTGCCTTCTGTGGTAGAGAATTCCACAGGTTCACCACTCTCTGGGTGAAGAAATTCCTCCTCATCTCTGTTCTAAATGGCTTACCCCTTATCTTTAGACTGTGACCCCTGGTTCTGGACTCCCCCGCCATCGGGAACATCCTTCCTGCATCTAGCCTGTCTAATCCTGTTAGAATTTTATAAGTTTCAATGAGATCCCCTCTCATTCTTCTAAACTCCAGTGAGTATAAGCCCAATTGACCCAATCTCTCCTCATACATCATTCCTGCCATCCCAGGTATCAGTCTGGTGAATCTTCGCTGCACTCCCTCCATGGCAAGAACCTCCTTCCTCAGATAAGGTGACCAAAACTGCACACAATACTCAAGGTGTGGTCTCACCAAGGCCCTGTACAACTGCAGCAAGACATCCTTGTTCCTGTACTCGAATCCTCTCGCTACGAAGGCCAACATACCATTTGCCTTCTTAACCGCCTGCTGCACCTTCAGCAACTGGTGCACAAGGACACCCAGGTCTTGTTGCACTTCCCCTTCTCCCAATCTATTGCCGTTCAGATAATAATCTGCCTTCCTGTTTCTGCCACCAAAGTGGAAAACAGCAACAGCAACTTGCATTTATCTAGTGCCATTAACATAGTAAAACGTTCCAAGGCACGTCACAGGAGCGATTATCAAACAAAATTTGACACTGAGCTACATAAGGAGATAAGGGCCTGGATTTTGCATAGATAATAACGGGTAAGGCTAACAGCGCTCACCATTATAATGGAGAAAATCTGACACAACTTCTGGCGTCTGCACATGCACAGTTAAACACAAAAATCCAGAGTTGCTGTCACAGATACACTGCTCCTCCACAGGGAATGCTGTAACAGTCCTTGCCGATAGACTCGGCACTGAAATTGCTGTAATGGTGTGAATCTGGGGTACTTACCCACGATAGATGCCAGAAAAAGTTAGGGCGGGTGCATTCAGGAGTAAGTACATTTTTAATGGCGTGATAAGTGATAATTATTGCCAAACAATTTCTCTGGCCCTGAAAGTATAATTTTACAAGTGTGGAGTCTCATTCCTTCAGAAGTTAATTAGTGTTGGAGATTTTATTTTAAATAATTTTTTTTATTTTACTTTTACTGTCTGTCTCTTTTATCTTTCTTTCTTAATCCCACCTGTCTTTCCAATCTTTATTTTGCTTCTGTGCTTGATTTAAATTAACTTATACTTCCTGTTTTATACTTCCTGGTTTAGACTCTGCGTGTCTCAGTGAGGATTCTTCAATCTGATTGGTTGAAGAGCCTCAGTGTTTCTTGCGCTGCTCACAGATGCCACAGATCCCCTGTAGAGGCCTGATTAGAGCAAGTCTCCGCTCAAAAGCATGAGAAAACTTTGTAGGCAGCTGTCAACGAGGTGAACGGTGAGTGCCGTTCCTTCACCACTGACTGCAAAAATCCGGGCCTTTGGGATAGGTGCCCAAAAGCTTGGTCAAAGAAGCAAGTTTTAAGGAGTGTCTTAAAGGAGGTGAGAGAGGCAGAGATGCTTAGGGAGGGAATTCCAGAGCTTAGGGCCTAGGCAGCTGAAGGCACGGCCGCCAGTGGTGGAGTTGAAGAAGAGCAGGGATGTACAAGAGGCCAGAATTGGAATAGTAAAGACAATTCTTTGCTCGGTTTAATAAAGTGCGCAAGAGATGAAACTGATCCTCTGAACAATTTTTACCCCCATCTTGACTCCCACACTGCAGTTAGACTCAATGCAGTGCCAAGAGCAAGCAGCGTGACATGACTTCAAGTTACGCTGGCACTTTTGCAGGGTTGCACAGTTGAAACCATTTCGTAGTAGCAGTATAACTGCGCTCTGTCAAAGTTTTGCAATTACACCCTAGCAGTGTCGATCCATCTTTAAAGCATAGAATCATACTGCACAGAAGGAGGCCACTCAGCCCATCGTGCCTGTGCCGGCTCTTTGAAAGAGTTATCCAATTAGTCCCACTCCCCTGCAAAGCGTGCACCAATCATTCATTGATTGAGTTCAAATATCTGAAATTGGCATTTAGGAAAGAGATACTGCGGCTTGGAAAGGAAATAGCCTCCAACCAATTCAAGGCATATTCCTCCAATTTGCCCCTTCCCTTGAAATCACACCGCAATTAGGTAGATTTTTTTTTTTTTAATTTTTTTTATTCATTGATGGGATGTGGGCGTCGCTGGCTGTCCCTAATTGCCCTTGAGATGATGGTGGTGAGCCGCCTTCTTGAACCGCTGCAGTCCATATGGTGTAGGTACACCCACAATGCTGTTAGGAAGGGAGTTCCAGGATTTTGGCCCAGCGACAGTGAAGGAACGGTGATACAGGTCCAAGCCAGGATGATGTGTGGCTTGGAGGGGAACTTGTAGGTGGTGATGTTCCCATGCGTCTGCTGCCCTTGTCCTTCTAAGTGGTAGAGGTCGCGGGTTTGGAAGGTGCTGTTGAAGGAGCTTTGGCGAGTTGCTGCAGTGCATCTTGTAGATGGTACACACTGCAGCCACAGTGCGCCGGTGGTGGAGGGAGTGAATGTTGAAGGTGGTGGATGGAGTGCCAATCAAGTGGGCTGCTTTATCCTGAATGGTGTCGAGCTTCTTGAGTGTTGTTGGAGCTGCACTCATCCAGGCAAGTGGAGAGTATTCCATCACACTCCTGACTTGTGCCTTGTAGATGGTGGAACGGCTTTGGGGAGTCAGGAGGTGAGACACTCGCCACAGAATTCCCAGCCTCTGGCCTGCTCTTGTAGCCACAGTATTTATATGGCTGGTCCAGTTCAGTTTCTGATCAATGGTAACCCCCAGGATGTTGATAGTGGAGGATTCAGCGATGGTAATGCCATTGAATGTCAAGGGGAGATGGTTAGAGTCTCGCTTGTTGGAGATGATCATTGCCTGGCACTTGTGTGGTGCGAATGTTACTTGCCACTTGTCAGCCCAAGTCTGAATGTTGTCCAGGTCTTGCTGCATATGGACACGGACTGCGTCAGTATCTGACGAGTCTCGAATGGTGCTGAACAGTGTGCAATCATCAGCGAACATCCCCACTTCTGACCTTATGACGGAGGGAAGGTCATTGATGAAACAGCTGAAGATGGTTGGGCCTAGGACACTGCCCTGAGGAACTCCTGCAGTGATGTCATGTGATTGAGATGAATGACCTCCAACAACCACAGCCAACTTCCTTTGTGCTAGGTATGATTCCAACCAATGGAATTGATTGCGTAGGTCAGTTTGATATTCCAGAAGCCTAATCCCATTCTAAGAGGGAAGCCCTGTTCTTGTTGGATGCTATATAGTTACATCTAATTATGAATAACAACAGCAGCAAATTGCATTTATATAGCATCTTTAACATAGTAAAACATCCCAAGGCACTTCACAGGAGTATTATAAAGCAAAATTTGTTGACACCAAGCCACATAAGGAGAAATTAGGTGTCCAAAAAGCTTGGTCAAAGAGGTAGGTTTTAAGGAGCGCCTTAAAGGAGGAAAAAGAGGTAGAGAGGCGGAGAGGTTTAGGGAGGGAATTCCAGAGCTTAGGGCCTAGGCAACAGAAGGCATGGCCACCAATGGTTGAGCGATTATAATCACGGATGCTCAAGAGGGCAGAATTAGAGGAGCGCAGATATCTCTGCGGGGGGGGGGTAAAGGAGGGGTTGTGGGACTCGAAGAGGTTACAGAGATAGGGAAGGGCGAGGCCGTGGAGGGATTTGAAAACAAAGGTTCCGACTTTTTATGCAAAATGTGCACGTAGGACACTTTCTAACTAGGAAATTCTGTTAAGGCGCTAGAATAAATGTAGGCAGTCCAACCAGATCAAGAATCGCCCATGACATCCAATGGGGAATTTTTGGTCAGGCTCATTTCTTGGCAATACCATGGCAGGAGCAAGCCTGATATGAGATCTCTCCTATAACTGTGTCACGATGGCCAAAAGCTGCAGTGTGGGTGTTTCTTATGTGGTTTGCACATTATTACCACAGCATTAGTTATTTCCTTTGTCATGTTTTATAAATAAATGTGATCTGTGGTGGAGAAACACCATCTCAACTCAAACCATGTGCCTTTCCTCTCCTCTTCAGGTGAGAGTAAATTTAATTGTCAGACTCCAAGGATTTTGGTACCATTGTAGATTATTTGTTAAAACCCCTTGGTTTCTCCCACACAGTGAGTTGGTAATTCAAGATGAGTCATCAGGTGCAACACTAGGCAGAGGATAAAGGGGAAAGTGACTGGATGTTGGGAAGATGGAGGATGGGAAAATCATTCAGAGCCCCCTACTGACTGGGTATAGGATGGCATTGATGTAGACTGTGGAGACATTGGGGGGGATTTTCGCCTGGAGTTAAGCATCACTTGGACAGAGCGCAGAGAGGAAAATTGGACTGGGAGGATCGTGTGCCCCTTTAAGAATCCTCTGGATTTTTCCTTCAATTAAATGGAAGGAAAATCCATCAGTTTCTGTTACCAGTCTGCAATCCTTCCCGCAAGACTTTCCTCTCTGGACTCTGCCCAGGCAATGCTTATTGCCCTGGTGTCAAAGATAAAATAATCATCTCCATTGGCTCAGACACAAGTGGTGTGATGCATTGCCATGTAATCTATGTCACTGTACTGTGCACTAGCATAAGATTTTCCAAACACTGTCTCATAAACACTGTGCCACTTTAATGCTTTAAGGGCTTGTGCTTTTTAATCACCAACTGCATCTATATAAGAAAGAAAGAAGCCTCTTATCATCCGACGAGCTTCACCCAATGAATTACTTTTTGGAGTGCAGTGATTGCTGTTATCTGTTGCCTCACAGCGCCAGGGACCCGGGTTCGAATCCGACCTCGGGCGACTGTCTGTGTGGAGTTTGCGCATTCTCCCTGTGTTTGTGTGGGTTTCCTCCGGGTGCTCCGGTTTCCTCCCACAGTCCAAAGATGTGCGAGTTAGGTTGATTGGCTATGATAAATTGACCCTTAGTGTTAGGGGGATTAATACGTGGGGTTACGGGGATAGGGTGGGATATGTGTTGGTATAGGGGTTACGGGGATCGGGTGGGATATGTGTCGGTGCAGGCTCGATGGGCCGAAATGGCCTCTATCTGCACTGTAGGGATTCTGTGATTCTGTGATTCTGCTCCAGCAACATTTCACAGCAATGTGATAAATGCCAAGTTAACGTGAGAGCACCTTCACCACACGGACTGCAGTGGTTCAAGAAGAAGGTTCACCACCACCTTCTCAAGGGCAACTAGGGATGGGCAATAAATGCCGGCTTTGCCAGCAACATCCATATCCCGAGAATTTTTTTTTTTTAATTGTTTTATTTGGTGGCATTGGTTTAGAGAGGAATGTTGGCCAAGACATTGGGAGAACTCTGCTCTTCTTTCAGTAGAGGCATGGATTTTAACGTCTACCTGGATGGGTAGACAGGGCTTCACTTAATGTCTCATCTGAATATAATGTGAAGCGTTCAGTACTTTTTCCCCTTGTCCAATTTTGTTTAAAATGCTAAAC
Source organism: Somniosus microcephalus (assembly GCF_052327205.1). Classification (NCBI taxonomy): domain Eukaryota; kingdom Metazoa; phylum Chordata; class Chondrichthyes; order Squaliformes; family Somniosidae; genus Somniosus; species Somniosus microcephalus. Next base: position 346,327,491 of record NC_140988.1, read on the forward strand.
TTTTTAACTACTTTATCTTCATCTTTCTTCCACTAAAGAAGTGCATCCATCCAGAATTTGTCCACTTTAGATTCCTTTTTTCAAAGTGAATCACGAGTTTTATAATTACAAAATAAATAGTTGGAACTTAGTATATTGTAGAGTATTAGATGACAAATGTCCTAGTTAAGAAAGAATTACATGTTTAGTCTAGGACAAATGACCTGATCACTCATTAAGTGAAAAGTACAATTGTTTAGTGATTGATGGTGCACGGATTTAATTATTGATGACTTGGAAACATGATTTGCAGATATCAGCACCTAGAATAGAATATTGCTCTAGTAGTGCATTAAAAATATTTTTCTTTAAGTTCCTATCATTGGTCTGTGCCAAGCTAACTGATTTCAGTCAGGGCAATAGTTGGGGTGTTGCATTTGACCCCAGTGTGCGATGGCAAGAGAGGGGAAAATCGTCCAAAGTTCGCACTCTTGCTATTGAATAATCCCTCCTGTGTTTGTGTGGATGTCAGATGAGAACAGGATCAGACTTGGCTGTGACGCCATCCATGGGTGACTCACCTATCAATGCTGTCTATGTTCATACATAAATAATGGCCACTTGGGTGATGGGGTGGAGGTTTGCCAGAGCTCATGGGACTATATCCCCAGAGGGGAGGAGGGACAAGATTAGTGTGGAGAAAAGTTCACTTTCTTTGACCTAAGTTTAACATCAGAATTTTATATTTCTTGGAAAAAAGATGTGTTGACAAAATATCTCCCTTCTTGATTGCCTCTCAGGAGCTTTGGCACTCAAATTAAATAACATTCCATTGTTTGCAATGGACTGGAAGCAATCCATAGATAGTTGTGATAATTTTTTTTTTAAGTTGTTTCTTTTTGTTACCCTATAAGTGTCAGCTTGTTTGAGTTGGTAGCGCTCTTATTACTGAGTCAAAGGGTCATGGCTTCAAGTCCCACTCCAGGACTTGAGCACGCAACCAAGGCAGCGCTGTTCTTTGGGTATGTCACATAGAAGCCCTATCTGTCTGTTCCTGTGACTCAGGTGGACAATCAAAATCCCATGGCTTTACTGAAGAAGACAAAGGTTGTTCTTCCAGTGCCGCGGCTAATACCATCAAAACCGGTTAGCTGGTTATTCGTCTTGGGCACATTTGCCTATATAACAGCAGTCATTGCACTGTTGAAGAAAATAATTTATGTGAAGTGCTTTGGAATGTGTCAGAGCAATGTGACAAGGTGTGATGTATATCCGAGTCTTTCTTACTTTAGTTATTTTCCTCCCACCATTAACATTTTCTCTCGCCGTCTCACATACATATCTCCCACCTTGCGCTGAGTTAGCACATGCAGGGATGCGATTTCCTGTAGAACCAGCAAATCGCTGGCTTCATGGCATGGGAATCTTAGCCACCGGCATGGCTTTTCTCAATTGTGTTGTTTCATGTCAGGATTATGAAGGGACAAGGGCGAGTAGACAACCTGCTGTCAGGTCTCTGCCAACGACAGTCTCGATTTGGGCTCTTAGAGCAGCCCAAGGGTGACACCTCTCTCACCCCTGAGAAGCAGTGCCTGTTCTCCGCCCCACCACGAAGATCGGGAGACACAAGGCACGAGAAATGGGGGCCCCTGGTGCAGCACCTTGTGGGGCTCAGTTTGTGAGCAGCCCCTCGGGCTCTAATACTGTTTCCTATCTTGTAATTTTTAATTCTTGCTATTTTGGAAAACCTGTAAATAAATAAATGCTCTGTGAAGCACTCTAATAAGCATGTTATGGACTTTAGCTCACCAGGGTCCATTTTGATGCAAGGTAAAATTGAGTGTTAAAATTGAACCTGGTGTGTTAAAACCTGAATTCATTTCAGATGTCTGAGTTCATTACTGCCCTTGGATTAAATGTTCATGTATTTATTGCTTAACTGAGACGGAGTGAAACTATGTATCTTTTATGGGTTTTACAATAGCTTTCAGCTAACCTGACTTCGTCTTTAAGTCTGTCCCTAATACGAAACACATTTGATTGCCAACAGCTGCTAGTAAACTCAGTACTCTACGGGTTAATTAATCTCATCCTATTCCACATGGTCTACTAGTAATTCCTATCATAAATTACATTCTGCCGTTTCAGGAATGATCCAGTGAAGGAGCAACATTTCACAGGAACATCACACAGTGAGCTGGTGTCTAGCCAACACTGACAGGGAAGCAGACGTATAAGAAATTGAAGAGCAGATATAGAATTGCAGGAGACATTACGCAGAAGAGAGGTTAACCCAAAAGAAATGATGTTGACTGTTTAAAAAAAAGAGAGAAGTCCCCTTTCTCGGGAATACAATATCCGCCTACAGGAACAGTCAGGTTTCTGGACGTGCAATCTGTTCGGCACTTTCTCCTTTGGTTTTGGTGGAGGATGATGTGGGTCTGGGCCTTCACTCACTTTGACAGCACCAATAGCAGGATAAAGAGGAATTATGCAATTTTATGTTGTTAGATTTTTTTTTAAATTTAGGCGAGGTAAAGTCAGACCTCTGAGACTGAATTAGCTTCAAACACATGTTGGTCCGCTGGGTACAATGTAATGCATTGTGTTTTTGTGGCTGGGTAACAAGGATTGATAACGCTGTAGAGGAGGTTATAACAATCAGCTGCGCATATTTTTTGATATTGTAAATCTGAATGACTTGCTGTAAAAGGGTCCGTTTAAAATTTGACGAATTAAGCTAAAAACTAGTGCTGCCAATGCTAGTTATTTCCAAACTCCAGTGTTTTTGGTCAGTTGGTTAAAATGCTGATGACCCTACATGTGATCTTTTGTGTATTTTCAGCTTGTTTTCTGATTGCATTCTGGCCAGATTTCCTGCTGATAGCAAATTGCAACAGGGCCTCTGGCTGTCTCCTTAGAAACAAGTGGTCAGACAATCAGAAAGCCTACTGATATGACATGCACTTTATGATCTATGTAATCACACTGTCCTCTGTTATTGTGGGGTCATATTAATCACTAGTATTAATGAACAAATGTTTATAAAGGTATATGAGACATTGGATGTCATTTTGAAGTCAATTATTGGCCCAGAAATTAGGTTCGGGGGCTTGCCGCGCGTGCAAGCCCCCGATGTGCACTTACCCGGCGCGCTGACATTTCAATCCTGGCCCGCATTGCATTTCCTGTCACTGGCCCGCTTCAGGTCGCGCTGTGCGTGTGTGACCCAGTGGCGTACTTAGTCCGATGAGCCGGCTGGGATCACGTGAGCACTGGGCAACCAATGGGAGGTTGCAAAAGTTCATTCATGAGTTTGATAGTAAGAACTGTCAAACTCATGAAAACTCCTGGCCCCAAAACACTACTTAAACTTGAAAGAAAATTTAAAAAAACATCGTACTACTTAAATAAACTATAAATAACTGTAAAAAACTATTTTAAACAATAATTTTAAATTTTGAAAAAAATTATTATATAAAAAATCGGGGCTAAAAATACACTTACCTTACTGTAAAGTCTTCAAAAAAAATGAACCTGTGGAAAAAATTTCTAATTTTACTTAATAGACCACTTACCTGTTAAAAGTAAGTACTTACGGCTGCTTTTTCCACGCGTAAAAACCGGAGTCTTTTCCCCACGGGCAACTCTTCAAAAAAAAAAGGGAAGTTCAGCGCGCACGCGCTACCTGAAACCTCACACGCGTTCCGCCTCTTAACCCCTTGGGTCAGAGGAGAGGAAATGCCGGTTTTCCCCGCATGCGCTGTGCATGCTGAAAACCGGCAATTCCTCCGGGCCCACGCGTGAGTACCCCGTCCGTACTCACGCGTTGGGACAGGAATTACTGGCCCATTGTGTTGTGAGGAAGTCTGTGTGCAAATAGTCATGTGTGTGTACCAGTGTTCCCTCTAAGCGGCGCAGCAATGGGAAAAAATCCCACGCAGGCCACTCACCGGCTTTTCCATTGTAAATACCACACATGTGTGGAAATTTAAAGAGACTGCGCACTAAAATAAATAGGCCGCGCAGAACAAAACACTGCTTACAGGGAACATTGGTGTGTACCTTTCGGCAACATTTTTAATATCAGAAAAGTCAGAGACCCGCCCCCCACCACCACCAATAGCTCAAAGAGTTTATCCAGTGAATTGTTGAGCCACACAGACTGGGAAGTTCCCATGGTTAGCTGGCCTCAGCCAAGGCTTTGGTAGGATCAACGCAATTGGTCTCTCTGTACTCGTTTTGAGGACAATTGTCCAGGGTACCCACTCCCGACTGATATCCACAGGCCCCTGCTGGAAATACACGTGCGTGGATGTCACATGAGGGCAAGGATTGGGCTCGGTTGTGATGCCCCATGGTCGAACAGCCTGTCAAGGATCTCACACGAACGATGAACACTTGGAATAATGGCCACTTGGCCTAGGTACTAGAGGAGGATTAGCACCTGTGGAACCAGCCAGTACCACCAGTAACAAGGGGAGAGCAAAAAACTGGTCAAGAAAAAGATCAGGGACGAGTAAAGGCCACTTGTCTGATAAGTGCTCATCTCTCAAACCTGCATCAGATTAATGTAAAAGAACATTAATATGGGTTCCATAATAAGTTTTCCTCCAAACGGTACCCATGATGTGGAACTGTTTACAGCCATGACTCCCAACCTGGTCATAGCTACAATAAGGTAAATAAGGCTCCTTCGGTAGCACCTCCCAAACCCGTGACCTCTACCACCTAGAAGGACAAGGGCAGCAGGCGCATGGGAACACCACCACCTCCAAGTTCCCCTCCAAGTTACACACCATCCTGACTTGGAAATATATCGTCGTTCCTTCATCATCGCTGGGTCAAAATCCTGGAACTCCCTCCCTAACAGCACTTGTGGGAGTACCTTCACCACACGGACTGCAGCGGTTCAAGAAGGCGGCGCACCACCACCTTCTCAAGGGCAATTAGGGATGGGCAATAAATGCTGACCTTGCCAGCGACGCCCACATCCCATAAACGAATCCATCATCATTCACAGAATCAAACGTAACACATCCGCCCCAAAAATGGAAAAACTCCCCTTCCAACATGGGGTCTCACTCATTGGGAGCAAACATTGGCGATTCGGGGAGCTTCACCGTGCTTCCTATTTTCCAACCACTGATTGCAAGTTCAGGACTATCGTATATGAACAAACAGGTTGAATATTAGCTGGTGTGTGATTACACAAAAAGACTGTAACAGTTGAGTGTGGCGATCGGATCTTTGTTGTAAATTGCATGTATTTTAAATTGAAAAGACTTTGGGGGAAAAATTCAGCATCGACCATTTTGGGGCACTAACATCGCCTGGGCACTAACTTTAGTGCCTGGTGCTAATTAGTGCTGGCGACCGCATAATTGAGTTTCAGCGGCCCAAGAGGGAAGTGGAGCACTAAATCAAGCGCTACACTTCCTTCTTAGGGCGCTAACGTCGGAGAGCGGGGCGGAGACTTCAGCAGCGCTGCACATTGGGCCGTGCAGCACTGCCGGGTTCAAAGGCTCCTTCCCTCCCTTAAAGGGAAGGGCCATCGCTGCAAGCCCTGCAAGTTAAAAAGGTCCTACCTGGACCACCAAGGCAGCCGCGATCCCACACGGTCAGCCCGGCAATCGAGCAGGAACCCGCGAAAAAAACCAGAACAGGAAAGGTAAGTTTTCTTCCACTTACCTCGGCCACCTCGCCTTTAATCATCACGCTTGAAGTGGTCGGCCGCCCGATGCACGCCTCCCGCAACTGTCGGTGTTTTCGACCAGTGCTGCTGCAGGGGGCGGAAGTCAATTTCGGGTCCGGGGCGATGCGCACGGCGATGACATCATGATCTCCGGGCAAAGGCGATCGGGCGCAACGCCATGGCACCACCGCAAAACTCCCACCGAATACGGTTGGAGTTGATGTCCGCGCCGCACCCGGTCGCAAAGCCATTTGCTCCCAGGGGAGCTAACAGGAGATGCACAGGCACCCAATTTCACCCCCTTTAGCTCACTAGCCCAAGGGAGCAATTCCTCAGCGTAGAGGTAGAGGGCAATGATGAGGCACGGAATATAACTTATACCCCATGGGTAGGCTAACTGAAAACTCCTGAGCAAAGAGGTTGAGCCCAGCATCCCAAGTGGGATATCTATTGTATCTCATATTCTTCATTATACGTTTGGTAAGTAACTAAACTTAAAAGTGAATTGTTACACATTTTAAGGAATGGTTCCATGCCAACCTTGGAGGGTTATTTTTTAACTTGAGCCAACTGTCCATAATTTTCATGAAATATGAAAAGGCATGTCACATAGATTGTGCCATTGTGTGCAGCGTAAATACCTGAGCATCTAAATGCGATAGAGGGACAGATGGATCTGAAGATACAGATACACAGATCACTAAAAGTCGCGACCCAGGTTAATAATGCCATTTTAAAAAAGCAAACAAAGCACTGGGGTTCGTTTCTAGCAGGAAAGAATTGAAAAGCAGGGAGGTTATGTTAAACATGTATAGAACCTTGGTTAGATGACACTTGGAGTACTGTGCACAGTTCTGGTTTCCATATTATAAAAAGGATATAGAGGCACTGGAGAAGGTGCAAAATAGATTTACTAGAATGATACCAGAACTGAGAGGTTATAATATCAGGAAAGATTGAACAAGCTGGGGCTCTTCTCTCCAGAAAAGAGAAGACTGAGGGGTGACCTGATGGAGGTCTGCAAGATTATGAAAGGGTCTGATAGGGTTGATGTAGAGAAGATGGGGGGAAAATTCAGTTGGTTTGCGCCTCCCGTTAGCACCTTAAGAGGGCGCTAATGGGGGCGCAAAGCAACTAGCACCTGGGCGCGGCGATGTTTGCACCGCTCGCGAAATTAGACATTTTGCGGCGGCACTAAACACTACTGCCACGATCTCCTGCGCTGGCAGATCGTGACGTCAGTCGAGTGCGCAACGCCCCGGTAGCGCCCTGGACTGGATATTGAGTGGCGCCCCCTGCCTTACCGCCTGCCGCTAGCAACGACAGGTTGAGGGGCGCATTTTGCAGTCAGAAAGGGACTGGGGGAGCGCTATTTAAAGGTGGCTGCTTCCTGCCTTTTTTTGTTGGCGACATTTTTGCACCACGCATTCTGAGAGAGAGAGAGAGACTTCTGGAGAGATTCAATGCTGTGTGAAGGAGTTTTGGGGACTGAGCAGCACTTTGCAGGTTCATTTTGATTTGCCCTTAGTTGTATCGATTTAGAAGAGATTGTGGGGGCAGCACTTTGAGCTCTTTCCCTGGGTCTCTCCATTGTTCTTTCCAGCAGATTTGATGTACAGGTCTCTCCAGGCCGAGATTCAAGGCTGCAATGAGCAGGATGTGGATTGAGAGCAAAATCAACCCTCCCCTTTAAGATAAAAACAGAAAATGCTGGAGAAACTCAGCATGTCAAGCAGCATCTGTGAAGAGAGAAACAGTCAACGTTTCAGGTCGATGACCTTTTGTCAGAACTCACCTTTAAGAACTGGCCGGCGCCAGTGTGTCTGTGTTCCATTGCTGACTGACATCACATGAGCTTCGCCAGTGCTCTGAGGTAGCGCCTCGCTCCTCGGCCTTTGTGCCTTAAGACAGGTGTGAAGCACCTGATTTCGTGCTCCAATCACCTCCAAGGGCGATAAAAGCCAAGTTTGCCGTCGGAGGCAATAATTAGCGCCAGGCGCTAAACTTTGCGCACGGCCGATAATGGCGCCCCAAACGGGGCAATACTGAATTTTCCACTTGAGGACAAGACCAGAACTAGGGGCCATAAATATAAGATAGTCACTGATAAATCCAATTGGGAATTCAGGAGAAGCTTCTTTACCCAGAGAGTGGTTAAAATGTGGAACTCGCTATCACAGGGAGTGGTTGAAGAGAATAGCATAGATGCATTTAAGGGGAAGCTAGATAAGCACGAGAGAGAAAGGAATAGAAGGATATTTTGATAGGGTTAGATGAAGAGGGGTGGGAGGAGGCTCGTGTGGAGCATAAACACCAGCATTGACCTGTTGGGCCGAATGGCCTGTTTCCGTGCTGTATATACTTTGTAATACTTTGTATTGTGGTTCAATAGCAAAGGATTCACATGGTAACATGTACCACCTGACTGAAACACAGTCTGTAACTGGATCGTTGCATAGTCCAATGGTACATTTAACCTGCAGCGGCCATGCTGAGACCAGTGGCTCTCTTATTGGTTCCAGCCAGGCAATGCCTTGTTCATGCAATCTGGCTCCAAGTAGAATTTTCTTGCCCAGGTGTGCTTATGTGCATCCGTATTCCGAGCATTTAAAGTTCTAAGGAGATGATTATGTGAGGCTCTGCTGGCATAGATGTGGGCAGCACGGGCAAGGCAGTATTTATTGCCCACCCCTAGTTGCCCTGAGGGCATTAAGAGCCAACCACATGGTGTGGGACTGGAGTTACATGTAGGCCAGACCAGGTAGAGGTGGCAGGTTCTCTTCTCTAATGCGCACATTGGAACAGGGATAGACCATTCAGTGACTCGAGCTTGTGAATCAGTTGGGTTTTTACAGTCATCCAGCCTGGTCATTTTATCTGGTGCCAGTGCCCGAATTAGCAGATTTATTGAATCCAATTTCACAAATTGTCATGGTGGAATTTGAACTCACGCCTCTGGGTTGCTGGTCCAGCAGCCACTAGGCTACCACAGTTCGGCAAAACTTTAGTTGCAAATTGGCATTGTAAAAAAAGCTGTTAGTAACATCTTGTAATATACAACTACTGGAAAGTTCCCAATAAATTACACAGTTTGATATGGCTATATAGTTTAAAAGCCAGGTGCCGCAGATTCATTAAACGCGCAGTATATATATTCACATTAATATAAGTAGGGCCTCTTTGGGGTGAGATGGCTCCAAAATAACATGCCTGGCAATGGAGTCAACCTTCCGTGGTAGACTCGGTAATCCAGATAGCTAAGCAGTGCTTTAGGACATTGTTGATGATTAACCAGCCAGCTTAGTTCACCAATGGAGCGTGAATGGGACGATCTGTCACTGGGAGCTAGGATTCATCCCACTCCGTTTCGGATAACCCCACAAACCAGCGCCCTAACGGGTAAGGATTGCACTAGATGGACAAGGAGTGGGAAGCAGTGATCTCTACTAGTAAGCGGCCCAGTTTTAGGTGGTTAAACCCCAGCAGTACCCTTGCACAAGATTGGGGCTTCCTAAGCCTTCACTCAGTCAACCTGTGCCTAAGGTCTATGGACTTAGATCAATGTAGTGTGTCCCTCTGTGTAAAAGGTATACAATCCACACTGGGAAAACAGAACCTCTACCTGTCTGGATTTCTCCTTAACGTTCGAAGATTCATAAACATGATGATGGATTTCCACGTGAGTCAGATACCCATCGATCAAATAAAATGATATTCATAAACTGCAAGTATTTGTACCGGAAACATATTGCATTTTTAAGACACAAGTGATGAATAAGACACCTGAGGTTTTCCTTCTGTTGGACAAAGTACAAAACAATTAATCTTAAACAGTACGTTCCTGTGTATCCTTATTCTGTTAGCTGACACCGGATCAAGGATGTTATAAATGTGGTTTACTCTCAGTGGAGTGAGCCTGTGGCTTGGAAATGTAAAGCCAATAGGAATAAAGCTTCCATGATGAAATGCTAAGCTCTCCTTGCTGGCTGATCACAGAAGCACAGAAGGAGGCCTTTCAGCCTATTGTGCCTGTGCCGGCTCTTTGAACGAGCTATCCAATTAGTCCCATTCCCCTGCCCTTTCCCTACTGCCCTGCAAAAATGTTCCCCTTCTAGTATATATTATTATTGAATCTGTTTTGCCCACCCTTTTAGGCAGTGCATTCCAGATCATAATAAGTCGCTGTGCAAAAAAAAGTCTCCTCATCTCGCCTCTGCTTCTTTTGCCAATGACCTTAAATCTGTGTCCTCTAGTTACCGACACTTCTGCCACAATCTTGTTCTGAAAGAAATCCAGCCACTTGCAAGAAAACAGCATTTCTTTGGCAGTTTGTGTTCCAAAAAATGTTCAGCATGCAAATATCTCCTGGGACGACCTACAACGTATTGACAGGATGCAACTTGGGCCAGTGCTTGATATTCTGTAGATAGACTGGGGGGTTTTTCTGCTTGAGAGCCTTGCGTCTCACTGCTTCTTTTCTCAGTGGCGCTGACTAATCTTGAGACATCTCGATGAAAATGGGACATTTGAAATACAAGCCCTGGTGTCTTGTCAGAGATTAAAATTTAGTTGTTACGCGTCAGCCCTTAATGACAGCGCCCCATACTTCCAGTTCCAGGTTCTACTATCCTTCACTCAAGACTAGGCATCACCTTGTTATGACGGGGAGCATGATGATCCATCCTATCCTGTTCCACTGTTAGATCCAAAACAGTGAGTCCCACGAACAACCAAAAGATGCTCGTTTACCTATCTGAATTGCCTATTGGTATAACCACCAGTTGTGAATGATTCATTTTTACCAAGAATGCTTCACTCTGACCAAGAATGCAAAGAAATGAGGACCATGCCAAACCAAAATTCACTTGTACAGCTTTTGTAGACTAGCCCTTGCTCTATTGCACTTCCTATTAAATTGATAATCAGTTTAATGCTCATTTCCTTCTTTACTGCAATTATTATCACCTACCTGCCTTCATCAAAGTCATTTTGCCTTTACAGTCTGGGTTTGTAAATAAAGTTGCTGCCATTTAATTTTGGATGAAGCAATACTGAATTATTGCTTGGGTCAGTTCTTCATCATCATGTATATCAACATTTCCAGTCCCATTTGCAATTCGGACTTAGTCTGATTTTAGCTGGGTATCAAAATCCGGGGTGTAAATTCTCTCACCTGCAACCTCTCCCCAATGCAGCCTTTTTTGTTTCTCCCTGTTTCATCAATTCTTCAATAGGCATTGCTCCGCTGAATTTTCCTCTCTTGTTTTTCCTGAGCTGCAAATGCAATATCCGACACATCCAGCACCTTCCCTGTGTCAAATTCAAAACTCATCATATTGTCTCCTACTGTAACCTATTCTTTCCCAGCACCTCAGAACTGTGGAGCTCCTTTGCATCCATTAGGCTCCCTTTCATAAGAACATAAGAAATAGGAGCAGGACATTCGGCCCTTCGCGCCTGCTCAATAAGATCATGGCTGATCTTCTGCTCCACTTTCCCGCACTATCCCCACATCCCTTAATTCCCTTAGTATCCGAAAATCTATCGATCTCTGTCTTGAATATACTCAACGAATGCACGTCCACAGCTCTCTGGGGTAGAGAATTCCAAAGATTCACAACCCTTTGAAGAAATTTCTCCTCATCTCAGTCCTAAATGGCCACCCCCTTATTCTGAGACTGGGGGGAATTTTGCAGGGGGTTGGGGGGGGGGCAGAAGCGGGCACGATCGGTGGGGGGTTGGGTGGGAAAGTGTTTTTGTTTGACAGCGGGTTGGGACACTGCTGTCAACCCGCCACCACGTGCCTTTACCAAATGTTGGGTCTGGCAGCGCTGAGCAAACCCGACACACAGCGGCGGGGGAGGCAATTGACATCATTAGTGGCTTTGTTTCCAGCTTTTTGATTTTGACAGCTCGCCCACCGGTTTCCCTCTGTGCCGAGATCTTGTCAGTGAAGCTGAGGTGGGAGGTCAGTGGCCATTGAATCAACTGATGAGTTGACAGCTTCAAATGTCAACTCAAAGCTCCCAGCTGATTCTGATATCTTCCCTTAAACACCTGGGCCTAGATTTTCAGTATAGACAGTTTTGGGGCGCTAACCTTAGCGCCCGCCCGAAGTTAGCGCCCGCCCCAAAGTAGCGCCCCGTTGCCGGAAATTCAGTGGCTTCGCCCTAAGAGGTTGGTGGAGCGCTAAAAGAGGCGTTCCACTACTATCTTTAGGTGCTAAGCCGGCGGTGCAGAGCGCTGCGCACGGCAGACACTCTGGTGCCAGTGAGCTCTTAAAGGGGAAGGGTGCATGTGTTTTTTTGCAAAGGCAGAGTCTGGGGGGGAAAAGACGAAGATGATGATGATGATGATGACGATGACGAGGAGGAGGAGGAGGAGGAGGAAACATAAATACACCGTTCACTGGAGCCTTCCACACAACACATGCAGACTGCCTTTTATAGTGCAGGAGGAGTGCCCTTTAATTTGCGCTCCCCAGGGTGTGTTGCGTTCCATTTTACAAACGCTCTGGACGCCAGCCGCACAATGGGGCGGTCCGACTGAAGTTTGGATTCGGGGCGGCCAAAGGGCGTTGCACGAGGATGTGACGTCATTTTCTGCGCGCGCATCCAGGCGGCCGCTAAACTTTGCGCCGGCGCTAACGGGCAACTTAATTTGGGGCGGGGCGCAAACTGCGCTGCGCCCGGGCGCTACATGCATAGCGCCCGAAAATCACTTAAGGCGCTAACTGCTGGCGCAAGCAACTGAAAATCTAGCCCCAGCTTCTCTAAACTGCATTTCCACTATAGATTCAGGATGCTGCAAGTCTTTACACAAGTCTCCATCCAGTCTAACCTCATTACCTCTCTCACCATTCACAGATCACTTCTGTCATCTCTACTTCTCCTGCTATCTATTCCATCAGCATCGGTGCCCTTTATACTGTCTCACCTTGGTCCTCAGAATCCCATCACGATCAGCCTGAACACCAGCATCACCAGGCACACCAACAGCACCAACAACAACACCAACCTTCTCCGCAATCACCTGATGCTGCACAGGACACAGGGCATCAACACCCGACCACATTGCTGCCCGGGGTGCCAGGGATGACCTCACCATAGCCACATTTACTTCACCTAATACTGTACACCCTGGCTGCCACATGATGCACCAGGTTGGCACCACCCCACACCAACACCATAAAGCATCCCTACAATGCCCAAGCCATTCCTTTCCCACTCATCACCATTGCGGGGGATACTGTTATGTCTCAACATTCACTGCAACTCACTAAGCCACTTCCAAAGGTGCACACAAATCTGTCCAAGAACACAAAGTGTTGAAAATAAAGATTTCAATGTTTGACAACACATTAACAGAAACTTCACATGAACATTGGCTAAAACACCCAAGTGCCTAGCCTTGTGTGTTGTTAGTTGGTATAATTGCACTAGGATAAGGGTGAGTGTGAGTGGTGGCGAGTGAGATGGGGATGTGATAATGTAGATAGAGAGGGATGGGTGGGGGTGTAAGGTAAGTTGGTGTAAGTAAGGATGTGCAGGAGTAGGGTAGGGAAGGCAGAGTGATGGGGATGTGAGGAGAAACACAGCAGGATGAGGTTGAGTGTGGCATTGCAGTAATGTTTCGTGATCTACTAAGATGAATTGAAAGGTTTGCACCACTGTAGCCTGGTCCTCCTGACAACACCCCTGCTTGTGCCCTCCTGTGCAATGTGCAACCAGGCTGCGTTGATCTCCTGGGGAGGTCTCTTCCGCCCATTGGAAGGGAAGAGAACCTCCCTGCGTGCTGTGACTCCCTCCATAAGCATATGGAGGGAGTCATGGGAGAGCCTGGGTACAGCCCTGCACCTTTGTGCAGTGCTTGTCAGTGTTTGCAGCACCTCAATACTGTAGAACACTGACAGCACAACTGTCAAAATCAATTTTTGCCTAGTCCCTTTAAGGAAACCGGCTGATGATGTGTCATCAAATGAAGTCATCAGACCCGCTTCCTTCAATTGGCCGGGAAGCACGCTGGGCGGGGGAGAAAATCATTCTACACAGTGGGCTGGAGCAGGCAGCGAGGCCTGAACCCGCCACCAGCGTCGCCCGCCACGGACCCGCCAAGTTAGTGACCCCTAGTTCTAGACTCCAGCCAAGGGAAACATCCTCCCAGTATCCCAGAATCATTTACAGTCTTCAAAAATAAAAAAAGGTTGGCGTCATCTGTTCACTATTTTTTAATTTACCTTGTCATCCATATTTTTAACCCTGGTGATGTTCTGTGCTATGGGCCTCGACACTAGTACCTGCTGCTTCCTCTGTTTTAGCCAATTCCTTAGCCACCTCCAAGTTCTACCCTTTGCCTAGTGTTGGTGGATAGAATCATAGAATGTTGCCTTTGGCCCAGCAAGTCTGTGCTGGTGTTTTCTCCACATGAGCCACTCTAATCTAATTCCTACCACATAAGTGGTTATGTTACTGGACTAAAATCCACAGGCCTGGACTAATAAGCTAGAGAATGCATGTTCTTTCTTCCTTATTCAGTCTTGAGGTGTGGGCGTCGCTGGCAAGGCTGGCATTTATTACTCATCTCGAGCTGCCCTTGTACAACTGAGTGGCTTGCTAGCAAATCAGGCCACGTCAGAGGGCAATTAAAAGTCAACCATATGGGTGTGGGACTGGAGTCACATATTGTCCAGACCGGATAAGGATGGTAGGATTCTTTTTCTAGCGGACATTAGCGAACCAGTTGGGCTTTTGCGTAAAGCACCACATAGTGCTTAGCCAAGCTGTTTCAGTACAGTTACAACACTAGCTCCTACCCGACAATGTGGAAAATTGTAGGTATGTCCTGTTCACAATAAGCAGGACAAATCCAATCCGGCAATTACCACCCTACCTGCCTAATCGTAACCGTCAGCAAAGTGATGGACGGCATCATCAACAGTACTATCAAGTGGCACTTACTCACCTATAACCTGCTCTTCGATGTTCAGTTTGGATTCTTCCAGGACCACTCAGCTCCAGACCTCATTTAGCCTTTGTCCAAACAATTCTATATTTGAATCCCCCCAATCCGGATTCCGCCCCTGCCATAGTGCCGAAACAGCCTTATCAAAGTCACAAATGACATTGTATGTGACTGTGACCGTGGTAAACTATCCCTTCTCATCCTTCTCGACTTGTCAGCAGCCTTTGACACGGTAGACCACACCATCCTCCTCCAACGCCTCTCCTCCCTCATCAAACTGGGTGGGATTGTCCTCGCCTGATTGCACTCCACCCTCGGCGGCCGTGCCTTCAGCTGCCTGGGCTCTAAGCTCTGGAATTCCCTCCGTAAACCTCTCCGCCTCTCCATCTCTCTCTCCTCCTTTAAGGCGCTCCTTGAAACCTACCTCTTTAACCAAGCTTTTGGTCACCTGTCCTAATATCTCCTTATGTGGATCAGTGTCCAATTTTGTTAGATAACGCTCCTGTGAAGCACCTTGGGATGTTTTACTATGTTAAAGGTGCTATATAAATGCAAGTTGTTGTTGTTATTGTTCAACACAAGTGTTGAATTCCAGAGGTGAGGTGAGAGCAAATGCCCTTGCCATCAAGGCAGCATTCAACCAAGTGTGGCACCAAACAGCTCTAGTAAAACTGAAGTCAATGGGGATCAGGACAAAAACTCTCCAGTTGCTCCAGTCATACCTGGCATAAAGAAAGATGGTTGCATAGAAACATAGAAACATAGAAGATAGGAGCAGGAGTAGGCCATTCGGCCCCTCGAGCCTGCTCTGCCATTCAATGAGATCATGGCTGATCATCCAAACTCAGTACCCTGTCCCTGCCTTCTCCCCATATCCCTTGATCCCTTTAGCATTAAGAAATATATCTAACTCCCTCTTGAATATATTCAATGAATTGGCCTCAACTGCCTTCTGTGGTAGAGAATTCCACAGGTTCACCACTCTCTGGGTGAAGAAATTCCTCCTCATCTCTGTCCTAAATGGCTTACCCCTTATCCTTAGATGTGACCCCTGGTTCTGGACTCCCCCTGCCATCGGGAACATCCTTCCTGCATTTGTCTGTCTAGTCCTGTTAGAATTTTATAAGTTTCAATGAGATCCCCTCTCATTCTTCTAAACTCCAGCGAGTATAAGCCCAATCGACCCAACCTCTCCTCATACATCATTCCTGCCACCCCAGGTATCAGTCTGGTGAATCTTCGCTGCACTCCCTCCATGGCAAGAACATCCTTCCTCAGATAAGGCGATCAAAACTGCACATAATACTCAAGGTGTGGTCTCACCAAGGCCCTGTACAACTGCAGCAAGACATCCTTGTTCCTGTACTCAAACCCTCTCGCTACGAAGGCCAACATACCATTTGCCTTCTTAACTGCCTGCTGCACCTGCATGCTTACCTTCAGCGACTGGTGCACAAGTTGCAGTTGTTAGAGGCCACAGAACATCGCTGCAGGAGTTCCTCAAGGCAACGTCTTAGGCCCAACTACCTTCAGCTGCTTCATCAATCACCTCAAAAGGGGGGTTGTTTGCTGATGATTACGTAGTGTTCAGCTCCATTCACAATTGCTCAGATAATGAAGGCAGCAAGACCCGGGCATCATCCAGGCGTAGGCTGATAAGTAGCAAGTAACATTCGCACCACACAAGTCCCAAGCAATGACCATCACCAACAAGAGGTAGTCTAACCACCTCCCCTTGCCGAATTCCCTACCATCAACATCCTGAGGGTCACCATTGACCAGAAACTCAACTGAACTAGCCACACAAATGCCATGGCCACTAAAGCAGAGCAGAGGCTGGATCAAGCCTCTCCACCACCTACAAGGCACAAGTCAGAAGCATAATGGAATACTCTCCACTTACCTGTATGGGTACAGCTGCAACAACACTCAAGAAACTCAATAGCATCCAGGACAAAGCAGTCCGCTTGATCGGCAGCTCATCCTCCAGCTTAATCATCCACTCCCTCCACCACTGGCGCACCTTGGCTGCAGTCTACAAGATGCAGTGCAGCAACTCACCAAGGCTTCTTTGGCGGTACTTCCAAAGCCCGTGACCTCCACTATCTAGAAGGACAAGGGCAGCAGGCGCATAGGAACACCATCACCTCTAAGTTTCCCTCCAAGTCACACACCATCCCGACTTGGAAATTCCTTCATTGTCACTGCGTCAACATTTTGGAACTCACTACCTAACAGCATTCTGGGAGTACCTTCACCACACCGGCTGCAGTGGCTCAAGAAGAAAGCTCACCACCACCTTCTCCAGGGAAATTAAGTCAGAGGGAAAGTGAAGATGAAAATAAGATTGGCAAAGAGAGAATATGAGAGTAGAATGGCAATTAACATAAAAGGGAACCCTAAAATCTTCTACTGGCATGTAAACAGTAAGCGGGTAAGAGGCAGGGTTATGTTATGACTCTATAAATGCTGACCTTATAGAGTCATAGAGTCATAATGGCACAGATGGAGGCCATTCAGCCCATCGAGTCCGTGCCAGCTCTCTGTAGAGCAATCCAGTCAGTGCCACTGCCCCACTCTATCCCCATAGCCCTGCAAGTTTATTTCCCTCAAGTGCCTATCCCCTTGAAAACATCGAGTGTCTCTGCTTCTACCATTTCCATCGGCAGCGAGTTCCAGGTCATCACCACTCGCTGCGTAAAAAAGGTTTTCCTCACATCCCCCATGTATCTCTTGCCCAAAACCTTAAATCTGTGTCCCCTAGTCCTTGTACCATCAACTAGCGGGAACAGCCTATCCCTGCCTAGCCTATCCAAACCCATCATAATCTTGTACACCTCTATCAAATCACCCCTCAACCTCCTTTGCTCTAATGAAAACAAATCCAGCTTCTCCAACCTGTCCTTGTAGCTAAGCTCCCCCATCCCTGGAACCATTCTGGTAAATCTCCTCTGCACCCTCTCAGGGGCCTTCACATCTTTCCTAAAGTGTGGTGACCAGAACTGGACGCATTACTCCAGTTGTGGCCTAACCAGCACTTTATAAAGGTTCAGCATAATTTCTCTACTTTTGTACTCAGTACCTCTATTTATGAAGCCCAAGATCCCATATGATTTGTTAACCACTCTCTCAATATCTCCGACCACCTTCAGGGACGTATGCACATTAACTCCCAGGTCCCTCTGTCCCTGCACACTCTTTAAAACTGTGCCATTAAGTGTATATTGCCTCTCCCTGTTCCTTCTGCCAAAATGCATCACCTCACACTTCTCTGTATTAAATTCCATCTGTCACTTGTCTGCCCATTCTGCCTTGTCAGCAATGCACATATCACGTGAATAAATGTTAACAATAATGATCTGCTCATTTATCTTATTGCTTTTTTGTGGGATTTCTTGTGCACAAATTGACAGTCACGTTTGGTTACATAACAACAGTAATTACACTTCAAAAGTATTTCGTTGGGTTAAAATTTTTTGGGGACTTCGGAAATGTAAAAGGCATTATATAAATATGAGTGGATTTTTCATCAAGGCTCCTTTGACCTGAAAGTGCTCCAGGTATAGTCCCATGCACTGGACCCCCACAGGGTCTCAGTATAGTTCGAAGATGTTTATCCAAATGCCACTTATCTGATTTGACCAGATCATTGATGCTGGGACCTCCCGGTATGCCAGCTGTGTATAATTATTGTATCTTAACATACATCTGTTTCTGTATGGATTAATATTGTTTAATACAGTAGAATGTGGAACTCATATGGGGCCAGCTTATAAATTCACTTTTCCAAATAGGAGTGTTTTTTGAACTGTTCAGATAAACATATCTCACGGTACAGTGCAGCGACTTGTACACCAGTGTGCCTTGTGGATATATAAAACATATCCTTGATGAATATCTGACTTCATGCACACACAGGTCACTTGGTTGGTAATGTCAATGCACAACGATCAAAATGTTCTCCAATCCTTTGCTACGTTAAAGGTGCTATATAAATGCAAGTTGTTGTTGTGTAGAATTACGTTCTCCTGTCTGTGTTGTTCCTTGTTAGAATTACTATAGTTAGCTCAATTTCGAGCCTGAAACAAACTTGAGTGTGGTGCATTGGTATTTCTGTCTTCTAGGACAACTAGGAATGAACTACGAGTGCGGTGACCTGGGCGATTCCTACAGTCACAAGATTTGTGTATGGGCAAAAACCCAAGAGGTTGCAGCTTCTACATCACAGAGAACGTAAGGTCCAGTCAGAGGGATTATAACAGGACCCTAGAAAAGACGAACAGCTCATTACAATACCCTAAACCCTACGGGCTGAATTTTGCTGGCGCTCAGAGGGCGGGTTCAGAGGCAGGTCCGCTGTCAAAATCCAAAAGATTGGCAGCGGGGTGATATCCCACTCTAAACCCGCCTCCTTGTGAGTTTCCCTAGTGCCGGTTCTGCCTGCACTTTGTAGACACAGCACTAAGCAGCGGGACATGCAATTGTGCTTGTTACGAGGGTGTTTAAAGCAATTTAATCACCATTTTACCAGGTACAAAGCATTTTCCAAAGTTTTCCATGAGGTTCCTGTCATTCGGGGATCACGCCAGGTAAGTATGTCGGGCTCTGAATATAATAGAGCCACCTGGTAGACTACTGATGTATATAATAATAAAGCCATATGCAGTACAGTTCTTACCGGAAGCCATGCCGTGCTATTGTATAAATATATATATGCTGTGTCTCAAAATATCACAGAATTGGCGATAAGGATGCGATTGCGGATTCCCTAGCTGAAATTTTTGTTGGAGAATGATCCTGCCAACCGACGGAGGGACTGTTAAAGGTTATTCGTTTTGCAGAAAAACTTAAAAATCCAAGGTAAACTCCGAACACACGTGGCTGAACTGTCGATGTTGCCAGAGTCCAGATGGCCACACCTATAGGAATAATAGGGCACTTGGATGAGCTCCATCGCGACCAAGAGTCTTTCAGAGCATATGTGGAGTGGCTAGAAATGTTTTTCACCGCGAATAGTATCGCCGAAATCCCCGATGATATAAACCATAACCGACTGGTTTTAGAAATGAAACGGGCTGTTTGTTTGACTGAAGCAGGCTCCGAGGTGTATGAAACCCTGAAAAATGTGCTTGTTCCCACCAAGCCAAAGGGCACGCCACTGAAGGAGATCCTAATCAAGTTAGAACAGCACTACAGTCCTGAGCCCCTGGAAATTGCTGAAAGTTATCGTTTTGGAACACGGGATTAATTAAATGACGAGGGTATCAGTGAGTACATTGTAGCTTTAAAAAAGCTATCTATTCGCTATCATTTCGGAAACTTTCAGGACCGAGCTTTGCGTGACCGCTTTGTTTGTGGGTTGAAAAGTGAACGTATCAGAATTAAATTGCTGACAACCCCTAACTTGACTTTTGACTTAGCTTGTCAGACAGCTATGTCGATGGATATGGCCGACCGATACTCCCGAGAGTTCCGCACCAGACAACCGAGGTGAATCGGCTGCGGGCTAAAAGTAAAAGGCAGTTGAGCCCCAAGGCCTCAGCAACTGGCCAAGGTAACAGTGCATTGAAGTCGTGCTATTGGTGCCTGGGACAACACATCGCTCAAAGCTGTTCATATGTGAAAGCAGAGTGTTTCAATGCAAGAAAACTGGGCATCTTGCAAAGGCGTGCCAACAGAAGAGTAAACCGACTGGCAATGCTAGAAGTAGAAATTGCCAGACACTACATACCATTGAAGAGAGCAGGATGAGGAGTTTCTGGCAATTCCCGTCATCCGGAGCACGAAGGTATCTAACAGCGATTCGCAAGGTATCATCGTCCAAGTAGATGCCGCAGGAACCAGATAGCCATGGAAATCGACACTGGTGCATCCATGAGCATAGTAACGGAATCACTATATCGCGACAAGTTGCATGATTATTGACTAGAGAAATCGAAGGTAGAGCTGCGAGGCTACTCAGGAGAGCAAATCCCTGTAGTAGGAAGTGTTACCATACCAGTGAAATACGAGGATCAGTGTCAGAGCTTGCCTCTCATGGGAGTGGCAGGAGACAAGCCTGCCTTGATAGGTAGAAATTGGTTGGGATCACTGAAGCTGGATTGGAATGAGATTTTTCGTGTGGAAGCGAAACTTACATCGAAAGATGATGTCATCAAGCAGTATCCGAAGGTGTTCAGCAAAATGGGCAGTCCAATCCAAGACTACAAGGCGAGAGTCAGAGTGCAGAAGGACGTAAGACCAGTTTACTGCAAGCCATGTCCCGTACCATACGCACTCAAGGAGAAAGTTGAGCAAGAACTCAAAAGACTAGAAACTGAGAACATTATCTCGAAGGTTGTTGTACCTAAGTCAGATGGTAAGGTAAGGTTGTGTGGTGATTATAATGTAACCGAAAACCAGGTTCTAGAGTGTAATCTACCCAATATGTTGCCAAATGTGGAAGATTTGTTCATAACGCTGACAGGTGGCCAGATCTTTTCGAAGTTAGTTCTAACAAACGCCTACTTACAACTTGAGTTAGATGAAGAGTCCAAGTCATGCTTGACTATAAATACTCACCGAGGCCTATATCAGTTCAATAGGCTAATATTTGGAGGGACTTCTGCCCCTGACATATTCCAGGGGGTGATGAACCAAATTTTGCAACGAATTGATGGGGTAGTGTGTTATTTGGATGACATACTAATTTCAGCACCAAACAGGCAAATCCATGATGAGGTGTTGAATGAAGTGCTCAAACGGCTAGAGAAGTATGGAGTACAAGTGACAGCTCACAAGTGTGAGTTGTTTCAAGACTCAGTGGAGTACTTAGGGCACAGAGTAGACAAAGATGGTTTACATCCAACCAAGGGAAAGCTGGATGCAATCAGAAATGCACCCACTCCCAAGAATGTCTCTGAACATCAATAATTTTGGGTCTTTTGAATTATTACGGAAAGTTCCTCCCAAACTTGGCTACATTGTTACATCCACTGAATGAGCTGTTGAGAAAACAGTTCCCTTGGAAGTGGTCAAAAGAATGAGACACAGCATTCAAAGAGTATAAAAGCCAGTTAGTAGAGAGTACCATGTTAGTTCACTATGATGAGGTTATCTTCATGACCGTCACCTGGGAATGTGCTTGACAAACAGCTTTGCACGCAGTTACTTATGGTGGCCAGGTTTAGATAAAGAGGTAGAGTACATAGTCAGTCAGTGTACAACATGTCAATCAGTACTATTAGAGGCATGGAAATGGCCTCCCAGAGTTTGGCAAAGGTTACATGTAGATTTTGCTGAGCTAGAAGAACAACAATTGTTCATAGTGTTAGATAGTCACTCGAAATAGGTAGAGGTGTTTCCGATGCGGATAATAACAACAAGCAAAACACTAGACAATTTGCGAAGATTGTTTTCTTCATACGGCCTCCCAGAAGAAATTGTGTCTGATAATGGGCCACAATTTTGTTCAGAAGAGTTCACACAGTTCATGGGCAGAAATGGTGTGAAACATACCAAAGTTCCACCATACCACCCTGCTTCAAATGGTGCAGCAGAGCGCACAGTACAAATTGTCAAACATGCTCTCATCAAGCAAATGTTGGATCCAAATCCAAAGAAACGTCAATTGTCGTTGGACCACAAGCGGGCAAATTTTCTGATTACCTATCGGAATACTCCTCATACCACTACTGGTAGAAAACCAACAGAGTCGTTTCTCAAACAACAGCCACAAACCAGGTTCTCGTTGTTAAAGCCAAACTTGGCACAGTCCGTAGAAGAGAAACAATCAAGGCAGAAAGAGAGTCATGATAAAGGTAGAGTTTGAGAGAGAAGTGTGAAGTTGAACCAGAAGGTTAGAGTGAAGAACCATCACAATAAATGGTTACCAAGAAGAGTAGTGAAGATATGTGGCCCTCGCACATATTTGGTCAAGATGTTTGATCATGGAAAGGTTAGGTTTGTTCACATTGATCATATCTTACCTACAGATGTGGAAGGAGTTGAAAGTTGGGATGATTCAATTTATTCTGATGAGTCATATAGTATTGTTACAAGTAGAGTAACAGTAGCAAATCCTACATCAGACGTACCAGAAACAAGTCCAAGAGAAAGTCAAAATTTAGGTCTGAGCCTGAGTCAGGCAGACAAACAGTCTGAAAGTGTAAAGAGTCCAAATGTAGATCAAGGTCAGTCCTTGGAGAAAAATTCTCTGCAGGCTCAGCCTAGAATGAATCAAAGTCCTACAACAAGATCTGAAAGTTCTGTTCAAGAAAGAAGGTATCCTCTTCGAAACAGAAAACCAATGGTTAAGTTTAATCTGTAAATATGGAAAATGAGTTCATATCTTTTATTTGTGTTACAGAATTCTATAGTAGAATTTAGAAACATAAAATGGGTTCCATTTGAGAAATGTATACCAAGAGTTGTGTATACCATGCAAGTCATGTACAATGATTATTTGCTATGATTAACTTCTTCAATAAGGAGGGAGAAGTGTAATAGAGCTAACTGGTGGACTACTGATGTATATAATAATAAAGCCATGTGCAGTACAGTTCTTACCAGAAGCCATGTTGTGCTGTTGTATATATATGCTGTGTCTGAAGATATCACACTGATCAACTCTCCATTTGTTTTATTAGGTGATAGCTGCAAAGGTGGTATAAAAGCTACCATTTTACAACTGGTCACTTTCCACTCTCAGAAGCTTCAGCCTTCAGTATTTGGATCACACTTTTGAGCTTTATGCACTTTTGAAGTGTTTGGAGTAATCTCTCTATCCACTGTCACCTCCTTGAAAAAACCTATCTCAACACTGACAGATTACCTCTGTCTTCTCAACCTCACCTGCCATCTATTCCATCAGCATTGGTGCCCTTGACAAAATCTCCCCTTCGTCCACAGAATCCCAACACGATCAGCCCCAACACCAGCATCACCGTGCACACCAGCAGCACCAACACCCACACCAACCTTCTCTGCAATCAATTGATGCTGCACTGGACACAGGCCATCATCGCCCATGCACATTGCTACCCGGGACGCCAGTGATGGCCTCACCATGTCCAGATTTGCTTCACTTAACACTGAACACCCTGGCTGCCACATGATGCACCAGGTTGGCACCACCCCACACCAGCACCATAAAGCATTCCTACAATAGCCAAGCCATTCCTTTCACATTCAGCACCATTGGGGGTGAGGGGGGGGGGGTGGGGGGGGGACGTTATGTCTCACCATTCACTGAAACTCACTTTTATTTTATTCGTTCATTGGATGTGGCCATCACTGGCAAGGCCAGCATTTATTACCCATCCCTAGTTGCCCTTGAGAAGGTGGTGGTGAGCCGCCTTCTTGAACTGCTGCAGTCCTTGTGGTGAAGGTACTCCCACAGTGCTGTTAAGTAGGGAGTTCCACGATTGTGACCCAGTGACGATAAAGGAACAGAATGGTGTCTAATTTGGAGGGGAACTTGGAGGTGGTGGCGTTCCCATGCACCTGCTGCCCTTGTCCTTCTAGATGGTAGAGGTCGCGGGTTTGTGAGGTGCTGCCGAAGAAGCCTTGGCGAGTTGCTGCAGTGCATCTTGTAGATGGTACATACTGTAGCCATGGTACGCCGGTGGTGGAGGGAGTGAATGTTTAAAGTGGTGGATGGGTTGCCAATCAAGCGGGCTGCTTTGTCCTGGATGGTGTCGAGCTTCTTGAGTGTTGTTGGAGCTGCATTCATTCAGGCAAGTGGAGAGTATTCCATCACACTCCTAACTTGTGCCTTGTAGATGGTGGAAAGGCTTTGGGGAGTCAGGAGGTGAGACACTCGCCGCAGAATACCTAGCCTCTGACCTGCTCTTGTAGCCACAGTATTTATGTGGTTGGTCCAGTTAAGTTTCTGGTCAATGGTGACCCCCAGGATGTGGATGGTGGAGGATTTGGTGATGGCAATGCCGTTGAATGTCATGGGGCAGTGGTTAGATGCTCGCTTGTTGGAGATAGACATTGCCTGGCACTTATGTGGCGCGAATGTTACCTGCCACTTATCAGCCCAAGCCTGAATGTCGTCCAGGTCTTGCTGCATGCGGGCACGGACTGCTTCATTATCTAAGGAGTTGCTAAGACACTTTCAAAGGTGCACACAAATCTGTCCAAGAACACAAAGTGCTGAAATTAATTAACAGAAAGTTTACACGAACATTGGCTAAAACATCCAAGTGCCTACCCTTGTGTGTTGTTAGTTGGTATGATTGGACTAGGATGAGGGTGAGTGTGAGAAGTGGCTAGTGAGATGGGGAAGTCATAATGTAGATAGAGAGGGATGGGTGGAGGTGCAAGGTAAGTTGGTGTGAGTAAGGATTTGCAGGAGTAGGGTAAGGAAGGCAGAGTGATGGGGATGTGATGAGTGGCACAGCAGGATGAGGTTGAGTGTGGCTTGGCAGTAACGTTTCGTGATCTACTGAGATCATTGAAAGGTTTGCGCCACTGTAGCCTGGTCCTCCTGATGACATCCCTGCTTGTGCCCTCCTGTGCAATGTGCAACCAGGCTGTGTTGGTGTCCTGGGGAGGTCTCTTCCGCCCATTGGAAGGGAAGAGAACCTCCCTGCGTGCTGTGACTCCCTCTATAAGCATATGGAGGGAGTCATGGGAGAGCCTGGGTGCAGCCGTGCACCTTTGTGCAGTGCTTGTCAGTGTTTGCAGCACCTCAATGCTGCGGAACACTGACAGCAGAACTGTCAAAATCAATGTGGCCATGGTCCCTTTAAGGAAATCAGCTGATGACACATCATCAAATGACATCATCAGACCTGCTTCCTATGAATTGGACGGGAACCTCGCAGGGTGGGCTTAACAAACCCGATCATTGTAAAATCTTGTTGGAGGCCGGGACCCAGACAGATGCGAGGTCCGCACACGCCACAGACGTCCCCCGCCCCGGACTCGCCGAGGTTGGAAAAATCCAGCCCTACATGTGTGAGTGAGGGACCTAACGCCTCTATTAGGTCCCCTTGCCGAAATTGGAGTGCAATGAGCGGAGCAGGAGCCCGGCCTATTCAGCGGCCGCTCCGGCCTAAGCAGCAGACACCAATAAAAGGTATGTTTTTTAGCTGTAGCTCACTTGGTAGCATGCTCACCCCTGAATCAGAAGGTTACGGTTTCAAGTCCCAGTCCAGAGCCTTGAGCACAATATCTAGGCTGACACTTTGGTGCAGTACCGAGGGAGTGCTGCACTGTCGGAGGTGCCGTCTGTCATTTGCGCCATTAAACCGAGGCCCTGTCTGCCCTCTAGGTAGACGTAAAAGATCCCATGGCACTATTCGAAGAAGAGCAGGGGAGTTCTCCCCGGTGTCTTAGCCAATAGTTATCCCTCAACTGACATCACTAAAACAGATTATCTGGTCATTATCACATTGCTGTGTGTGGGAGCTTGCTGTGCACAAATTGGCTGCTGCATTTCCTACATAACAAAAGTATTTTTTAATTAGCTGTAAAGAGCTTGCTGAGGTTGTGAAAAGCGCTATAGAAATGCAAGTCTTGATTTTTCCTTTAAAAAATTCAAAAACTTTTCCTGTGGAGCGAGGAGGTGTGCTCCCCCCGTGTCCACAGTACTCACAATCACCGCCCACTCCCCCACCGCCCCCCTCCCCACCATTGCTGCTCCACCCCCTCCCCTCCTCAGGGCTTACCTTTGGCCCCACTGCTGGCGAGGCAAGCGGCCCAACATTCATCTTTTTTAAATGGTCGAGCTGCCTGTGGAGGCACAACAGTTGCTGGCAACTTGTCCAAGTGATGTTAATGAGGACTGAGGCCTGAGACCTGAGGCCTAATTTCAGGCAGACCTTCTGCCTCCCGGTCTGGGTGTGCTCTCTGTGCGCGTCGCCCATTTCAGGCCCCAAAAAAACGGGCCTAAAAGGAATTTCCGTACCCTGGTGTTTACCTGAAGCCAGAAATAACAGACAATCTGTCACAAACAAATCAGTACAGGAACTAAAAGTTCTTAAGGGTTTGTTGGCACTGTGTAACTGTGAGCTGCTACCCTCTACAGGCCAATTTTTGATGCCTTATATCAACAAAATTCAAAAGGTCCATTAATGGGTCGCCTAATCTTGTTAATCAAATGAACCAAAAGATGCTGCAGATTGGGTTAAAAGGGGGAAATGATGAAATTTAGGAAACCTGAAGTAAAATCAGAAAATGCTGCTCAGAGAATGCACAGCAGGTCAAGTCAGTATCTGAAAGAGATAATTGGTTAATGTTTTGCATGTGCTCCTCACCATAGCTGACCAAGGGTGACACTCGAAACACCAGAGGCAATTTTCCATATTCGCCCTCCTGGTGGGGAGCCTCACAACAACAACAACAACAAACAAACAAACATAGAAACATAGAAGATAGGAGCAGGAGTAGGCCATTCGGCCCCTCGAGCCTGCTCCGCCATTTAATGCGATCATGGCTGATCATCCAAATTCAGTACCCAGTCCCTGCTTTCTCCCCATACCCCTTGATCCCTTTAGCCTTAAGAAATATATCCAACTCCTTCTTGAATATATTTAATGTATTGGCCTCTACTGCCTTCTGTGGTAGAGAATTCCACAGGTTCACCACTCTCTGGGTGAAGAAATTCCTCCTCATTTCTGTCCTAAATGGCTTACCCCTTATCCTTAAGACTGTGACCCCTGGTTCTGGACTCCCCGACCATCGGGAACATCCTTCCTGCATCTAGTCTGTCCAGTCCTGTCAGAATTTTATAAGTTTCAAACAAACAACAATGTGTATTTATATAGTGCCTTTAATGTAGTAAAACGTCCCAAGGTGCTTCACAGGAGTATTTTAAGACAAAAAAAATTGACACCGAGCCACCTATAGGATAAATTAGGGCAGGTGACCAAAAGCTTTGTCACCCATGGGACATGCATCTCATGAATTTGGGAAAAGAGGGTGTCGCTAATTTAAATGGTCAGACAAGCAAGCACAACGCACATCCAAATTACTGATACACAATCCTGCTGCGGATACGGCTCTCCAGCCCAAGGGTCAAATGGAAAAAAAATTACCCTGTCTTTTCTCTTCCGTGTCCTGACTGACCTGCTGTCCTTTTCCAGCATATTGGCCCAGAAATTCCGTTCGCAGGCCTCCCGCGGGCGGAGGGCTACGATCTGGAGAAATCTGTGCCTGGACCGGAGGGCTCCCGGGAGGCGCAGAATTCCTTACCTGGGCTTCTCCAAACTGCCGGTGCGCAGGGCCCAGGTATCCCAGAGGCGCAGGCGGTTCACAGCGTCCCTGGGATCACATGGGCCATGGGGAGCTAATCACAGAGAAGGGAATCTCCATTCATACATTTGACAGGAAGACCTATCAAATATATGAATGGAGATCACCCCCAAAAACATAGTAAAACTTTAAATGCATTTTTTAAAAAACATCACATTTTTAAAATTACTTTAAATTACAATAAAGTATTTTAAACAAAAAATTTATTTTTTGAAAAAAAAATTAAAGTTTTTAATGGGGCTAAAAATAAACTTACCTTCCTTTAAAGTATTTTTAAATGATAAATCAGTGGAATTTTTTAAAAACTTTTTTTAACTCTTATCCTGGTAAAAGCAGGCCTTGTGCCTGCTTTTACCAGGCGTAAGAATTGTAAGTGTTTTCTGCGGGCGGAGGGTCTCCATAAAACGGAACTCTCCGCCCGCAGAGGCCCTTCTCCCGGGCAGCCGGAGGATCTGTCAAGAGCTTTCTTGACAGATCGGAAATGCCGGTTTCCAGCGCATGCGCAGTGCATGCCTAAAACCAGCATTTCCGTTGGCCCTACGGGTGAGTACGCAGCGCGTACCCACCCGTAGGGACCGGAATTTCTGCCTCAATCTCTTTTAATTTTTGTGCTTTCTGCATTTGCGTGTTTTCAATTATTTCCCACCTCCCCACTCTGTACCCTCTATATCAGGCCGCATTAAATGTGCCTGGCCTTTATCCCCTTTCTAATTTGGCTAATGCAGCATTAATTACTAAATCGTTGCAGGCCTGTTATTTACAGCTGTTTAGACCATTCACAGATTTTGTTCATCAGGCACATATGCCTCATGAAGCATGTGATAACTTGGCCGGATCGCGGGGTCTCACATCTAACACCCCTGGGCTTCCCTTAGCACAGTAATCAAAACATGCTGTGTCTTGTGTTTTAGGCTCAGTGTGTGCTCATCTCTTACACAAATATCCTGGGGGAAGTCAGAGTGTGAGCTGCTACCCTCTACTGGCAAATTTCTGATGCCTTATATCAACAAAATGACAAAACTCAGAGACCCATTTACGGGTCACCTAATCTTGTTGATTAAATGAACGAAAAGGATCCTCCAGTTAGCGATAAAACAGGGGAAATGGAGAATTTCAGGAAAGCTGAAATAAAATCAGAAACTGCACAGCATGTCAGTCAGTGTCCGAAAGAAAAGATAGGTTAACTTTTATTATTTGAGGAAGAACAGGGAGAGGATTAGCCATGATCTACTTGAATGGCGGATCAGGCTAGAGTGGTTGAATGGCCTAAATCCTGTTCTTATGAGTTCTCTCCGGTGTCCAGGCCAATATTTATCCCTCAACCAACACCTAAAACGGATTAACAACAGAAAATGCTGGAAAAACTCAGCAGGCCAGGCAACATCCGTGGAGAGAGAAATAGAGTCAACGTTTCAGGTCGAAGACCCTTCGTCAGGACCTAAAACGGATTATCTGGTCATTATCTCATTTTGTCTGTGGGACCTTGCTGTGCGCAAATTGGCTGCCGCGTTTCCTACATTACAACAGAGGCGAGACTTCAAAAATACTTCATCAGCTGTAAAGCACTTTGGGACACCCTGAGGTCGAGAAAGGCGCTCTATAAATGCAAATCTTTCTTTCTTCTATTATGGAGCCCAAGAGCTTTTGCATAAGATCTTGGGGACGATTTTCGCCGAATACTTTAGGCACTAAACAGGTAGGGAGGAGGCCAAAATGGGGTCTTAAGCTGCAACGCCGGTTTAGCCCACGTTTAGCACAAGA
The DNA here is from genome assembly GCF_052327205.1 of Somniosus microcephalus. NCBI lineage: Eukaryota > Metazoa > Chordata > Chondrichthyes > Squaliformes > Somniosidae > Somniosus > Somniosus microcephalus. The sequence goes on from NC_140988.1 coordinate 346,357,132, forward strand.
CGCCATCTTGGTAAAGCTTGCGCTAGGAGCGGCCGCCCGGAGGATCGTTAAACAGCTGATTGCCATGTAAAATGCCTGCCAGCACTCATTCAGGAGGCTGCACGGCATTTTGGTGGCTAGCACTTCAGCTAATGCCCTCTCCTAACAGCGACCAGACGTTTGGGAGTAAACACAGTGCTGATGTCGATTTTCAAGCGCTACTTAAAGGGATACTCACCACTTAAAGGGATACTCACCATTTCATGGTCATTGCTGCTGGAGCTGTGATAAGGACCTCTGAAACACACTTTCTGGGACACATTGTCAAGACTTCACCAACACTTAAGGAACATTTACTCTGCAAATTCTCTGAGGACTTCACCTAAAAAGAGTAAGTGCTGTCCTACTCCACCTTATTGGGCACCTTATAGGAGTCACCAGGGGAAAGAGAGTGCTTGATCATGGGCAACTTGCTAGGGGCCCCCCTTCGTCTGGACGAGGAATGGGAGGAGGACATGAGGCCAGGCAGAGCAGCACCAACTGCTGCGAGAGAGGGACAGGAGGGCGAGGTGGTGTCCTTGCCGCCTGCGGGTACAGGACATCCCTCTTCCTCTGGACATCCTTCACTAGGACCTCCAGTGCCGTGTCCGAGAACCTGTGCGTCCTCTCCCTCGGTCCCTGAGAGCCATCCTACAATGTCTACCAGCCAGAGCACTTCACACCTTCAGTGGAAGTGGGTACGAGGAACCCACATATATTGCTCCACCAATATTGTGTCTAATCAGTACTTGAGTGCTAAACCTGCAGGTTTCTGGTTTAGCACCTCCAGGCAAGTTCAAATTATGATCATCAGCAAATATTGTGTGCTACATCCGGATTTTCAACAGGCTGGTCCTATTAGCATTGCACCCATTTAGCACCTGTTTTCACCCTTTGGCCAAAATAACACCCCTCATCTGTTAAGTAAACACAAATATTTCTTAGAGAAAAAATAAATAAAAAATCCCTTTAAGGATGTTCTTTCTTTTTAATTAATGGTACTATTCTGAGATCTCAAATAAAAAGTGGCTACCCATATGTCCAGTTTCTGATTTTATTATTGGTGTGTATGGCACTGCTACTCACTAAAGTTGTCGAGGGCCATGACTTAGGAAAGGGTTTGCTTGAGGGCAACTTTCAGGAATGCTCTAACGCACTCCACCACAGGGAGCAGGAACACTGGTCTGGCCCACATTTCTTCACATGGTTGTAATGATCAGTAACATGTCATTCTAGAATGGTACAGTAGGTGGAGCTGTATGTTTAGGTGGGCTACCCACAAGGCAGTAGTCAAGATGGATGCCTGTACACTAGTCCACATGGCTGAATAAATGACTAGCTCAAGCTAGCAGTTCATAATGAAAACGTTTATTTATTTATGAACATAACATGGTACCAGGATTGGTAATATCTGCTGAATATTGTGAAACGCGACATGGAGAATTTGAAGCCACCAGAGGGTTGAAACTCATGGGGAATGTCGACTGCAATTGGCGGACTTTCAAACAACAATTCGAACTCTATATTGCTGCCATCGGGTTCGGTACGATGCCAGACGCAAGGAAAATAGCGTTACTGCTCATGGTTGCAGGCCCGCAGGCGATAGAGGTATTTAATACATTTGTATTTGATCAAGAGGAGGACAGAGAAAAGATGGACGATGTGCTAAAGAAGTTTGATACACATTGTTCTCCCAAAAAGAACGAGACCTATGAGAGGTACGTGTTCCGTTCACGGACACAGCAGCAAAATGAGACTTTTGATAGCTTTGTGACCGATCTGAAACTGAAAGCACAGACATGTAATTTCTCTGAACTGAAATCATCCATGATTCGTGACCAGATTGTGTTTGGTATTTATGATAAAAAAGTCAGGGAACGTTTGTTGAGAGAAACCGAACTAACATTGGAGGATGCTGTGAAAATATGCCATGCCAGTGAGCTAGCTCAGAAGCACGCGAAGACTTTCAGTGAAATTAATAATAATGTGACTGTAATGAGTGACTGTGCTGCTGTCGGTGCTGTGTTCTGCAAGGGGAAGAAACATGGGTAGAACAGAAATGAAAAGCAATCGGAGGATGGAATTTTAAATTGTAAACGTTGTGGTTACCAGCACCAGTCAAGACAATGCCCAGCGTTTGGAAAAATGTGCACAAAATGTAATGGAAAGAATCACTTTGCCAAACAATGCTTTTCAAAAGTAAAAACAAAGAAAGGGCAACAAGTCAATGTGATTGAGGACACTGATTTAAGTGAGACATTTTTTGTAGGAATGGTGTCATGTGACAATATAGAAAAGGATACAGAAAATGTGCAGCCCTCAGGAATGGACACTGATGAACATAAAATTAATGCAGTAAAAGAGGACAGATGGATGATGCCACTGCAGGTAAATGGAGCATTAGTTACATTGAAACTAGACACTGGGGCAAAAGCAAACTTAATCAGTATGAGTGACATAAAAAATATGAAAGAAAAGCCCAAAATACAGAAAAAGTTAGTACTACTGAAGGACTATAATGGACAGAAAATAGATAGCTTAGGTGTATGCAGACTTAAAGTGACAGTCAAAGACAAAGTGCATCATCTCATGTTTTCTGTTGTGGTTAAAGGACTTGATTCACTACTAGGTGACAAAGCTTGTGAGGACTTAGAACTGGTCAAGAGAGTCTACCGTATAAACTGTGCCATAAGCAAACCAGATGAATCAGTGGATTCTGTAGTGGGTAATTTCCAGGATGTGTTCAAAGGATTTGGAGTTCTACCATTCACTTACAAGATCCAGCTAAAGGAGGATGCTCAGCCAGTGGTACATGCTCCACGGAGAGTTCCAGCACCCCTGCGTGACCGGCTCAAGAAAGAACTGGACAGAATGACCACACTAGGAGTCATCAGGAAAGTCGAAGAGCCAACAGACTGGGTTAACTCCATGGTATGTGTAAAGAAAAAGATCAATGATCTAAGAATATGCATGGATCCAAAGGACTTAAATGCAAACATAAAACATGAACACTACCAGATTCCCAAACGAGAAGAAATCACCAGTGAAATGTCAGGTGCCAGATACTTCACAAAGCTCGATGCCTCACAAGGATTTTGGCAACTAAAACTGGATGAAGAGAGCACCAAATACTGTACCTTCAACACACCATTTGGCAGGTATTGTTTCCCCGGAATGCCTTTCGGGATAATATCTGCATCTGAAATCTTTCATAGAGCAATGGAACACATAATTGAAGGTCTGGAAGGAGTTCGGGCCTATGTTGATGACATCATCATCTGGGGCTCCACACTGAAAGAACACAATGAGAGACTGACTAAAGTGCTACAGAGCATACGCCGGAATGGACTGAAGCTCAACAAAGCCAAGTGTCAGTTTGGCGTCCAGGAAGTCACTTTCCTAGGAGATAATCTATCTGGTAAAGGAATAGAGCCAGATATGGAAAAAGTAAACGCCATACTCAACATGCCCCGACCCACTGATAAAAAAGGAGTGCTACGCATCATGGGGATGATAAACTTCATTGGAAAGTTCATTCCTAACTTGTCAGCCAAGACAGCCTGTCTGCGAGACCTGCTACATAAAACAAATGAGTTTGCATGGACAGAAAGACATGAACAAGAGTGGATGAACCTCAAAACAGTGCTGAAAACCACACCTGTACTCACCTTCTTTGATCCAACAAAGAGAATCAAAGTGTCAATGGATGCATCAAAAGATGGCCTAGGCGCGGTCTTGCTACAAGCAGAGGGTGAAGATTGGAAGCCTGTTGCCTATGCCTCCAGGTCTATGACTGATTCTGAGTGTCGATATGCCCAGATTGAAAAGGAATGTCTAGGCTTGGTAGTTGGACTAGAAAAGTTCCATGGCTACATATATGGACTTCCCACCTTCACAGTTGAGACAGACCACTGCCCACTGGTTGCCATCATAAAAAAAAATCTGAATGAGATGTCTCCAAGGATTCAACAACTCATGATGAAGCTGCAAAGATATGACTTTGAACTGATCTACACACCAGGCAAATACATAGTGTTAACAGATGCACTATCCCGAGCACCCACAATGAGTCATGTGAGCTCTACTGAGGAAGACGTGGATGTTCATGTGAGTATGGTCACTGCTGCACTGCCCATGTCAGACACAAAATCAAAGCAAATAGCAGAAGAAACAGTAAAAGATACAGTGTTACAAACAGTAATAGAGAACATTCATCATGGTTGGCCAAAAGGTTCCTGTCCAAAATATTTTCACATAAGGTCAGAGTTGAGTGTCGCAAGTGGACTATTACTAAAACAGAACAGAATAGTCATTCCACAGGCTCTACGTCGAGACATGCTCAAAAGGATTCATGAGGGACACCTCGGAATTGAAAAATGCAAAAGGAGAGCAAGAGACACTGTTTATTGGCCTGGCATAAATAAGGACATTGAGAACATGATAGGCATATGTGAGACATGTCAGAAACACCAAAACAAACAAGCAAAGGAACCAATGATAGTAGCTGACTTACCAACAGCACCATGGCAAAAGGTTGGTATGGACCTCTTTCATTTGAATGGTAAAGACTATCTAATAGTGATTGCCTACTATTCTAACTATCCTGAGATGGCGCTGCTCTCAAGCACATCAGCAAGCAGTGTCATAATGCATGTTAAATCCATCTTCGCCAGACATGGAATTCCCAGGATTGCCATTAGCGACAATGGTCCGTGCTTCAACTGTAAGGAGTGGCAACAGTTTGCAGCACATTATGACTTTCAACACATCACATCCAGTCCTCTGTATGCTCAGTCGAATGGTAAGGCAGAGAAAGGTGTTCAAGTTCTCAAACAGCTACTGAAGAAAGCAACAGAAAGCAAGTCTGATCCTTATCTCGCCCTGCTGAGCTACCGAGCCTCACCTTTAGACTCTGGTTCTTCACCTGCTGAACTCCTAATGGGTCGCAAGTTGCACACCACGCTACCCTGCTGTGCAAACGAAAAGCAGAGTAAGGAACTGAGACAGAGACTTCAACTGTTAAAGCTGAAACAGAAATCACACTATGACAAGTCATCCAAAACTCTGAAACCATTGACAAGGGATGATGTTGTCAGGATTGAGGATCCAAATGCATGGAACAGGAAAGCTACAGTTCTTGAGGAAGTAGGACCAAGGTCATACACTGTTGGAACTCAGGAAGGACAGATTCTCAGGAGGAACCGCCGTTCCCTCCTGAAAACACAAGAAACTATCCAAGAGCAAATCGATGACAATGCCGCAACTGAATCTTGTCACTCACCACCAGAACAATCTAACACAAACACACATACAGGCTCTCATGAAAACACATCAGACTTACCTGTGCTGAGAAGATCCACACGTGAAGTAAAAAAGCCTGATAGATATTATGTCCGTGTGTAATTGAGACACGGACTGCAGGAGTTGGTTATAACAGGTCTTTACTGAGTGGAGACAAACTGGAACTACTATGCAAAAGTTACTACACAGGCTTATATACAGGGGTGGTCACTACTGGTACTGCAGTATACAGGGGCTGCAGAATATAGTTCCTTCTGCAAAGTACATACACTACAATTCCTCCCCTTTTAGCTAAACAGTACATAAAATTTGATTAATAATTAAATAACATATTTACAATTACAGTTGCTAGATACATTAGCTGAAGTTAAGCAATTATAAGTTCAGTCTTTGAGGAGGCTTCCTGATTCTGTCTGGGTAACGCCTCTTTGGGGTATCAGGTTCTTCTGGCAAAGTTGATTCGGGATCAACGTCGTTGTTTGGTTCGTCTGCTTCCAATATCACCGATTCTGAGGTAGATGCAATTGATACTTCAGTTTCATCACCAGGTGCATCGGATCGTGGTGTGGAATTGACGTTTTCCAGTGACTCTAGAATCTGGTCAGCATGGCGTCTTACAACGCTCTCTCCAACGTCCACGGTATACATTAGAGGTCCTTGCCATGTACAGATCATTCCTGGCTGCCATTTCTCTGTGCGGTAGTCCCGGGCCAAAACTGGTTGACCTATCTTAAAACTCCTGGTTGGCCTTTCATTCATATTCTGAAACTGCCTGTTCTCCACATCTCTTCTGATGTTTGGCTTAACCAAATCCAAGCGGCATCGTAGTCTTCGATTGAAGAACATCATGGGTGGAGTTTGGTTGGTAACCGCATGTGTCGCATTCTGGTAGGCAAACAAGAAGTTATCCACCTTGTGTTGTAGGGGTATGTCTTCATTACACATTGCCTTGATAGCCTTCTTGAATGTTTGAACGAACCTCTCAGCCAATCCATTGGTGGCTGGATGATATGGGGCGGATGTGTAATGCTTAACACCATTGTTCGTTAAGAACCTCTGGAACTCTTCAGACACAAACTGTGGTCCATTGTCGGAGCAAATCTGTTCAGGCAGCCCATTTCTGGCGAATATGGTTCGTAAGACTGTGATAGTTTTTCTGTGGTGGTTGAGGACATTTTTATTACCTCTGGCCACTTTGAATGTGCATCCACCGCAATTAAAAACATCGAGTCCATAAATGGACCAGCAAAATCAATGTGCACCCTTTGGCATGGAGATGAGGGCCACTCCCATGGATGTAGAGGGGCTTGTGGTGGGGCGTTTTGGACCTTCTGGCATCCTGTACAGCTCTTGGTCATCTCTTCGATTTCTCTATCGATTCCCGGCCACCACACAAACGCTCTGGCTAAGTTCTTCATTTTTACCCCTCCCAGATGACCCTCGTGAAGCTCATTGAGCACTCTAATCCTTCAATTTGGGTGGAATTACTACTCTGGATCCACACATCAAGGTTCCTCTGCACACTGACAGCTGTTCTCTTCTCGGCGAGAATGCTGGCAACAGTGGTTCGCCATGTGCTGGCCATCCCTTCACCGTTAAATCATAGACCCAGGAGAGTGTCGGGTCATTTCGTGTTTCCTTTTCTATGTTTGCATTCGTCACAGGGAGACATTCAACTATGGTCGAGTGGAATATCTCCACTGGATCCACTGCAGGTGCTTCTTCCACCGTCGGCAACGGTAGGCGCGACAATCCATCAGCATTCCCATGCTGTTTAGTTCCTTTGTACTCGATGTCATATTAGTGTGCCCCTAGGAAAAGGGACCACCTCTGTAGCCGTTGTGCTGTCATTATCGGGACGCCCTTCTGAGGGTTGAAAATGGAGACAAGAGGTTGATGATCAGTTAGTAGAGTAAATTTCTGACCGTGCAGGTAGTGATTGAACTTCTTCACCCCCCACACCAGGCTGAGGGCCTCTCTGTCAATCTGGGCGTAGTTACGCTCGGCTGAAGTTAACGAGCGTGACACAAAAGCTATCGGCCTCTCTGAACCATCAAGGAATTTATGTGACAGTACCGCTCCAATGCCGTAGGGAGACGCATCACACGCCAGTCTTATCGGTAGTGATGGGTTGTAGTGAGCCAATACTTCTCTTGAAGTGATTAGGTCTTTACTCTTCTGAAAGGCCCGCCTACATTCATCGCTCCATTTCCATGCTACTCCAGTTTGTAGTAGGGCGTTCAGTGGGTGCAGAATTGTGGACAAATTCGGCAAAAACTTATGGTAGTAATTCACCAATCCGAGGAATGACCTCAGTTGCGACACATTTTCAGGCGCTGGAGCCTTAACTACCGCTTCAATTTTGTCAGGGGACTTATGTAACCCCTCTTCATCAATCACGTGGCCACAATACGATATCTGTTTCTTAAAAAACTCGCACTTGGGGCGATTGGCTCATAGCCCATGTTCTCTTAGTCTAGTGAGCACCTGCTCTAGGTTGGCAAGGTGTTCACTGTCATCTTCACCTGTCACTAGGATGTCGTCCAAGTAACACTGAGTCCCCGGAATCCCTTGCAGGACTTGTTCCATCGCTCTTTGCCATATCGCCGGAGCTGATGCTACTCCGAATACCAATCGATTATACTGGTAAAGACCTTTGTGAGTGTTTATCGTGAGATACTTCCTACAGGATTCTTCAACCTCCATCTGCAAATATGCTTGTGCTAGGTCAATTTTTGTAAAACGCTTCCCTCCAGATAGTGAGGCAAAAATATCTTCTATCCTCGGGAGAGGATATTATACTGTGTGAAGGACTGGGTTCACCGTCACCTTGAAGTCCCCACAGATGTGAACCTTCCTTGGCTCCTCAGACTTATTGTTTAACGTTTTCTTCATGACAGGAACGATGGGTGTCGCCCACTCGCTCCAGTCTACCTTAGATAACATGCCTGCATTCTCCAGATTCTCCAGCTCTGCCTCGACGGCTGGGCGAATTGCATATGGTACCGGTCTTGCTTTGAAAAACTTGGGAATTGCATTCTCTTCTATTTTTATCGAGGCAGTTACGCCTTTAAGAGATCCCAGTTCTTGTTGAAATACCTCATTGGCGTTAGCTAAGATTTTTGACAATCGGCCAGGTGTGACGTCGTCATCCTTTTTACCAGCCACCGTCAGTGCCTGAATGGAGTGCCAGTCTAAACTTATCTTTCTGATCCATTCACATCCCAATAACGGTGGTCCACCATCTTGCAGTATGTACAGATACAATTTCTGTATTTCCTTGCCGTTGTATTCGACAGACACCCTTATTTTCCCTCTGGGGTATACTTTTTGCCCCGTATACGTCTTCAAGACAATGGATGTCTCTTTCAAGGGTATGTGTGAGAATAGCCGCTCGTAGTCTCGTCGATTCATGACGGTCAGGGCTGATCCTGTATCCAATTCCATTTTGACTTGGGACCCTGCTATCGTGAGGGTGACCCAAATGGTTCGGTGATCCTCTTTTGCGATTACGTTGTGAAGTTTGAGACAGCTTAGTCTCTTGTTCCCGGATTCACTATCGCTCATCTGGTCTTCGGAACTACTGTCCGTCATCTTTTGTACTTTCCTGTACTGTTCCTTAGTAGCCTTTTTGTTGTCGTTAGTCTTCTTCCCAGACCTGCAAACTCGTGCAATGTGTCCCATCTTTCCGCATTGCCTGCATATTTTGTCCTTGGACCAGCAGTCCTTCTGGTCATGGGTTGTTCTGCCGCAGCGATAACATTTTTCAAATCCCCGTGTCATTTCGTGGGTGCCGTATTCCTGTGGCTTTTGCTGTATTTCCGCAGCTCCCCTTGCTGCTGCTTCGTACGATACTGCCACGCTGAAAGCCTTGTCTAGCGTCAGCTCTTTCTCTGGGAGTAACCTCTTCTGGGTTCCTTCACTCAGGAGTCCACAGACAAATTTGTCCCATAGGGTATCTGCCAGTCCTGCTCCGAACTGACAGTGCTTTGATAGCTTGCGTAGTTCCATAAGGTAATCAGCATTGCTCTCATCTTTATGCTGATTTCTCCTATGGAATTTAAATCTTTCTGCTATCAGCAGCGGTGTAGGATTTAGGTGTTCCTATAGGATATCAACAATTTCGTTAAAACTCTTCGCCATCGGTTTGGCTGGAGTAATCAGGTTCCGCAATAGGCCGTACGTTCTTGCGCCCATTAAGTTTAGTACCGATGCCTTTTTCTCATCAGCTACTTCGTTTGCCTCGCAATATACTTCGACTCTTTCCACATACGTGGTCCAGTCTTCTATTGCATTATCGAAGGCAGTGATATTGCCAGTCTTCGGCATCTTGGAAATCTAAGATGGCGCCTCCCGCGCTTTGCCTTCTTCCCTGATTTAATAAAATGGCGCCTCCCGCGCTTTCCGTCTTCCCCGCTGCTGTTAGCACTGTTGCTGGCGTTTTATGCCTTGATGGCGATGCCCTATGGTCTTCGCGCACTTCCCCCCGTGCTGCTGCTAACGCCGCTCTCCGTGGTTCCCGTGGCAAACTGCAGCTCCTCGCGGCTTTCTGCGCTTCTAATTTCTTTTATTTCCCCGTCGTCGGAGCAACCCTGCGGGACACTTTCCTCCCTCTTCTCGGGTCTGTACGCTGCCCGGCTTCGTAGCACCGGCCGCGCCCTGTGTGCTCCACCCTCTCTCTCTCTCTCCTCTTCCCGACAACGCTGCTCGGCCCCGTTGAAAAGCCACCCGATCGAGCTCTAGCCCGCCGCAGCCCAGGAAGGATCAGTGTACTACCTGCCACCAGCCCGATTAGCTGGAACACCAGTGACAGGATAACCAAGCCCCGCTCTCGACAGCCTCTCCTGCAAATCTTCAACTCCGATGAATCAGAGGCGGTTGCCTACGGTCGACGCCCGTTTCTTCTGTTTGTTTTATTTTTTATTTTTTTCTTTCTTCCTTCTGGCCTCGACCTCTGACAACTTCGCTTCAGGGATGGATCCCCATGAGGTGGTGCAGACTGTAGGTAAGTTCGGATCTGCTCGTCGCCAGTATTATGTCCGTGTGTAATTGAGACATGGACTGCAGGAGTTGGTTATAACAGGTCTTTACTGAGTGGAGATAAACTGGAACTACTATGCAAAAGTTACTACGCATGCTTATATACAGGGGTGGTCACTACTGGTACTGCAGTATACAGGGGCTGCAGAATATAGGCCTAGAAATTCAGTGGGCTTTGCGCCCAGTTACCGCCCAAAGAGGGCTTCTGCGCCAGTCTGCAAACTTCGGGCGAACTTCATTGACGCGCTAATTGCGGCGGTAGCCGTTAGCGCTGCGCCGCCACCGATGACGTCATCGGTGTGCGCAGCGCCCCGGTACCACCCCGACACCGGCCCGACCCCCATCTTCAGTAGCGGCCGCCTCTTCCGTGGTGGCCGCTAATAACATTCGGAGACCGGGTCCGTACAGCAGCCTTAGTGGGGCGCTTTAAGGTGGAGGTGCGGCCGGCCGCTTTTTCGGCGGCCGCCTGCCCGCACCTCCTTCCCCGGCCTCCTCCACCCGCCCCCCCGCGGCATTGCCGGCTGGTTTCCGGGAGCCCGGCACTTCTCCGTTGTGCCGGGCTCTTTTGCCGGCACTCGCGATCGGGGCTCCGGCTGCTGCAGGCACCTCCCCCTTAAGAGAGGGAGGAAGGCCTGCAGTACCGCAGCCTGCCGCTCCGCTGCGGGTGGCGCTGCGGCCACTAGCGCGCCGATATTCAGTTTCAGCGCCCCAAGCGGGGGCGGCCACACCCTTGAACAACGGCTGTCCTCGACTTTGGGCGCCGAAACTGAATATCGGCTGGGCGCGAATGGCTCCGCGCCCAGCGGTAAATTCTGGCCGCCACCGAGCTGGCGGGGCTATAGCTAATTTCTAGGCCATAGTTCCTTCTGCAAAGTACATACACTACAATAGACTTAATCTTTGAGCACAAAGAAAACTATAATAAAAGAATGAAAAGCTTAGAGTTCATAAAGTAAAGCTTTGAAAATGTGTTGACTGTTGTGAAGATGTTTATGTCGTTATGATTGATTGATATTGATTTTGTTTAACCTCTAAGGAAGGGGGATGTAATGATCAGTAACATGTCATTCTAGAATGATACACTAGGTGGAGCTGTATGTTTAGGTGGGCTACCCACAAGACAGTAGTCAAGATGGATGCCTGTACACTAGTCCACATGGCTGAATAAATGACTAGCTCAAGCTAGCAGTTCATAATGAAAACGTTTATTTATTTATGAACATAACAATGGCGAGCTCTTGATTTCAGCCATGCTGCATTGGAGAATCATGGAGAGAGCTCTGTTCCAATTTCCAGTGCCACTTCATCACTTTCTCTCCCTGGAGAGCAGGAGGAGGAGAGGGGACATTATTGAGTCCCACAAATTCGCCAAGTGGGCCACGAAGAGGCCAGAGGCACGCGGAGCAGCATATTTGCTGGGGGGGCCGCAGGGGTATTGGCCACAACTGGACCCAAGGATATTAAAGGTACCATTGGTTGTTGGCAAGGGCCAAGGAAAAGCCAAGAGCATCCTCACAGGAAGACAGAGGGGAAAGAAAACATGAGATGACGAATCACACTGCACTTGCACACTTCCTATTGACTGGTTTACGGGAACATGTGCAACAACCTGGGAACCAGTGATCTCCCCAACATCTTACTCAGAATAGCCATTTCTAGAGGTAATAAAGGCATGGATGAGGGTTTCAGTAGCAAATGAGCTGAAGTAGGGGCGTAGATGGCCGATGATCCGAAGGTGGATGTAGGCAGTCTTGGTAATGCAGAGGATATGTAGTCGGAGCTCAGCTCAGGATCAAACACTGAGGTTGCAAGCAGTTTGGTTACAACACTGACTACACTGCAAAGGAACTTCACTGGCTGATGTCATGAAAGGCGCTATATAAATGCACGCTTTCTTTCTTTTAAAATCTTTTACATTTAATCTTGCATCTATGTCCCCCTCACTCTAGTCCGGAAACAATCTGCTTCTATCTATTCTGTGATCTCTGTGCAGTGGGTCATGCAGTGTCAGCCATGGCTCAGTGGATAGCACTTTCTAGGTGGGAGGGGCTAGGAGTGAGCAGGCGCTGCTGGGTGCTTGATTACTGCAGGGAGTTGGAGTGAGTTCGTAAAAAGTTGGTGGTGATTTTTTTTCAGGTTTCAGGGCCTTTGTGGTCCTTAAACAGCAGCTAAATGACTGCTGAGGGGCTTGGAGTGTCGAGCCCCTCAGCGGACATGCTCCCAGGATGAATTTAATCAGGGGAGAAAATGTTGTGGGAAGGGAGAAAAAAAGGCCCAAAGTTTTGGGCCGGGACCCCAGGAGGTTTGGAAAAGAAAACACGGTGGTGGTTCAGTGCGAGGATAAGGAGATAAAACTTGGGATATTATCCAGGCGGTACATGAGGACTGCGGCGAGGGAAGCTGCTTTGCCTGTCGACCAAAGCCGAATGTTGGGTTCAAAGTGACGGTCAGTGGCCAAGAGGAGGTGGAAAGACTTTTACTGAGTTTGAAGGTTGGAGATAAGTTCTTGGAGGTATCTCTGCTATATTCTGAAGAGGTGGTGGTCTCATTCTTAAACCTGCCACTTTATATTGAGGACAATGTGCTAATAAAAAAGTGTTGTGGGATATTAAAATTTGTTTGACAATAAAGAGGAGATACTATCCAGGAACGCGGGTAGCAGATGGAACCCGTTATGTTAAGGTGCGGTTCCCAGAGTGGGTGAAGTCATTGCCATATAGCATGGAATTCGAGACAATGGAAGGAGTGCAGTACTTCCGGGTACTCATGATAACCAGGTGAAGGTTTGTTATTATTGTCTTGGACATGACCATATTGTAAGAAGCTGTCCAGACTTGTACTGGTATAACTGCGGCGAGTCTGGACATATCGCTCGGAACTGCAAGGCGGAGAGCTGTGGGGTGAGTCACAAAGGCCCCACCCACTGTGAGTGTGAGGCAGAAGGAAGCCCCTTGAGTGACGAGGAGATGGGAGAAGGAGAAGGAGGTGTGAGTGGAGCGGCTGGAGGAGCGGAACAGGTGGAAGACACAGCTGGTGAATTGAAGGAGAAAAGAGTGCAGGAAGAGGCAGAAAATTGCAGAGTAGAGAACAGGATGGAGAAGGTGGAAAACACACCAAGTAAGGCAGCAGCGGGCAGCACGGGTCGAGGGCAGAGTCGAGCCATAATATGGCTTGGCTCTCCCTGAAGAATCTGATGTCCACGGGGGGAGAGGAGGTGGGAGTGGGGTGTGGGGAAAGTGTAAATACTCCAAAGAAAAACGGGGAGTCGGACATCTCGGAGCAGGAGGGGGCAAGACAAGGAGAGGGTGCAAGAGGCAGGAGCCTTGGAGGGGCAGGGAAACAAAGATGCCAGAAGGGAGCAAGATAGGTGCATTTGCGCCATTGTCCCAGAGAGAGAAGAAACAGGGAGCAAGGGTCAGTGGTGGGGATGAGGCCAAAGGGAGTGGCACTGTTGGAGAAACCATGATAGAAGGAAGACTCTCTAAGGGAGATTATGTATCTGATGGGGAGCAGGGACAGGAGGTTGCAGAAGAGCTCGAGAGTGAGGAGTCAGAGGGGGACAGAGACATGGAAGTGGGGGGTGGGGTGGCATCGTGTGGCAGGGGAAAGGTTAGTGAGGGGCAGAAGGAGGGAGAAGGGGCAGCTCCTCGGCCCAAACCTAATGTAAGGAAGAGGCTGGAACTGCAGGGAAGGTTCAAACAGGAGGTTAAAATGAGCTGGAGGCTGCAGGAGAAAGCAACAGCTGCCTGAAAAACATAGAAACATAGAAACATAGAAGATAGGAGCAGGAGTAGGCCATTTGGCCCCTCGAGCCTGCTCCGCCATTCAATGCGATCATGGCTGATCATCTAAATTCAGTACCCTGTCCCTGCTTTCTCCCCATACCCCTTGATCCCTTTAGCCTTAAGAAATATATCCAACTCCTTCTTGAATATATTTAATGAACTGGCCTCCACCGCCTTCTGTGATAGAGAGTTCCACAGGTTCACCACTCTCTGGGTGAAGAAATTCCTCCTCATTTCTGTCTTAAATGGCCTACCCTTTATCCTTAGACTGTGTCCCCTGGTTCTGGAAAAGTTGGGAAGGAGCATGAGAGGAGGGAAGGGCCGGCGATTAAACGATGGGGGGATTATCAGGCACACTGCCCATATTCGGAGCCATGATTACTGATTAATTTTTAAAGTACAATAGATTAGTATATGCTATGGGGGACAAATTAAACTTCAGGTTTTGATGTTAATATGTGGTGGAGGAATGGCTGTGCAAAGTGGCGGAATGGATTTGTATGATACAATGGAATGATCACGATGTTGTAAATGTTTTTAATGTTCAATAAATAATATATTAAAAAAAAAGTGGGTAGCACTCTTGCCTCTGAGTCAGAAGGTTGTGGGTTCAAGTCCCACTCCTCCAGAGACTTGAGCACAAAAATCTAGGCTGACACTCCAGTGGAGTGCTGCGTTGTCGGAGGTGCCGTCTTTTGGATGCGACGTTAAACGTAGGCCCCGTCTGCCCTCTCAGTTGAATATAAAAGATCCCATGGCACTATTTCGAAGAGGAGCAGGGGAGCTATCCTGGACAATCTTTATCCCTCAATCAACATAACAAAAAGCAGATTATATGGTCATTAGCACATTGCTGTTTGTGGGAACTTGCTGTGTGCAAATTGGCTGCCGCGTTTCCTACATTACAACAGTGACTACACTTCAAAAGTACTTCATTGGCTGTATAAGCACTTTGGGACATCCTAAGGTTGTGAAAGGTGCTATATAAATGCAAGTGTTTCTTTTCACTAGTGTTGTAGGAAAAATGATTCCTCGGAAACTAGACTTTGAGTAAGAGAGACAACTTTATTAAATGACAGAGCTCTGGGAGAAGCGTCTGCAACCACGCGGTCTGCGAGAGCACCTTCTCTTCGATTGTAGTACATGCCGAGCTTATATACAATTCCAAGAAGTTGGTTTTAGATCATTTACATTCATCCAATCAACTTGTTTATTAGCGCATATCGTTATTTTCCTCCAGTCAGGAGTTTACACACTCGTGTTGCCAATTCTGCCTCTTCAGTGATTACGAAAGGTCTTCGTTCCGTCTTGTTCCGTCCGCGTCACCGGCGGAATGTGATTAGTTCGATAATAGGGGTACCAGTGAACCTTGTTAGTCCTCAGTGATTCAATTAGTCCCAGTCAGGACACGAGATGAACTTTGTTCCAGCCATGCATAAGCGTGGCATGTCTCATTGTGCAGTGATTCAATTAGTCCCAGTCAGCGAATTTGTTGTTTGTGTCTTTTCCAGCAAAATCTTGTCCAGCAAAATGGTCTTTTCCAGCAAAATCTTGTCCAGCAAAATTTTATTCTAACACTAGGAACTAGATTAAGACCTCTCAAAGCTCAGTTCACCTAACAGCTGTATGAGGGCCATCTCATCAGTCTTCCCTGAATTTGAACCAAGATCCCAGCAGTGAATGGAATGCACCAACCAGTTCCCAGCACCCATGATTCTTTATCATCCTTTAATAGCTCCGTCTATGTGACGTGTCTTTCCTCTCGCTTCAAAAGTATTTTCTCTGCCAACATAAAAGCAGGGATTAAAGTTATAACTTATGGCTAAAGACATCACAACTGCAAGTATTTTAATAAATTGTTGCAAAAGCATCTTGCATTCACATCCTGACTGCTTGGCACTCTAAATGCTCATAAAAGTATAAAGGAACAATTTCCCTGAACCTTGCTCCAGGAAAAATTCTATTTTCCTGGGCACAAAGGTTGTACACAAACTTGTCGTTCTTTCATTGATGACCACACATACCCATAGGACACACATAGGAACAGGAATAGGCCATTCAGTCTGATCTGCCACACAATAAAGCTGTACCTCAAAATCGAAAGCTTTCACACACACACACACACAAACACACACACATCTTCATCTGGCTTCCCACATAAGAGGGCTAGAGCACAAGCCAACGACACCCACAAAGGGAACGATAGCAAAATACTGCAGATGTTGGAAATCCGAAATAACAACAGAAAATGTTGGAAAAACTCAGCAGGTCAGGCAACATCCGTGGAGAGAAATTTGAGTTGACGTTTCGGGTCGAACCCTTCTTCAAAACTGGAAAGAAAAGAAAATAGATCGAAGGCAGGGCTGCGATCGGACAAAAGAAGTGAAAGAAACAAAAGAAGTAAAAGAGACAATAAAAGGTATTAGAATATGGTGAGATTTAAGGTGGTCATGGAAAAGGAAAGGGATGGGCCGGAAATAAAGGTACTAAATTGGGGGAAGGCCGATTTTAATAGGATAAGGCAGGATCTGGCCAAAATGGACTGGGATCAGCTACTTGTAGGAAAATCCGCATCGGAGCAATGGGAGGCTTTCAGAAGGGAGATTGAGATCATACAATGGCAACATGTTCCCGTAAAGGTCAAGGGTGGTTCCAAAAACCACAGGGAACCTTGGACGTCAGGGGATATACACGAGACTGGGTTAGGAAAAAAAGGAGGGCTTTTGGCAGATACAAAAGGCTAAAGACGGAGGAAGCCCTAGAGGAGTACAAAAAGTGCAGGGGGATACTTAAAAAAGAAATTAGGAGATCAAGGAGGGGCCATGAAATAACACTGGCGAGCAAAATAAAGGAAAATCCTAAGATGTTTTATAAGTATATTAAGGGTAAGAGGATAACTAGGGAAAAAATAGGGCCCATTAGGGACAAAAGTGGCAATCTGTGTGTGGAGCCGGAAGATGTAGGAGGGGTTCTAAATGAATTTTTTGCATCTGTTTTCACTATGGAGAGGGACGATGTAGACATAGAAATAGGGCGGGGGGACTGTGATATGCTCGAGCATATTAACATCGAGAGGGAGGAGGTAGTGGCGGTTTTAGCAGGCCTAAAAATGGATAAATCCCCAGGCCCGGACGAAATGTATCCCAGGCTGCTGTGTGAGGCAAAGGAAGAGATTGCGGGGGCTCTAACACATATATTCAGGACCTCTCTGGCCACAGGGGATGTGCCAGAGGACTGGAGAACCGCTAATTTAGTACCATTATTCAAGAAGGGAAGTAGGGAAAAACCGGGGAACTACAGGCCAGTGAGCCTAACATCAGTGGTAGGAAAATTATTGGAAAAAATTCTGAGGGACAAAATTAGTCTCCACTTGGAGAGGCAAGGATTAATCAGGGATAGTCAACATGGCTTTGTCAAGGGAAGATCATGTCTGACTAATTTGATTGAATTTTTTGAGGGGGTGACTAGGTGTGTGGATGAGGGTAACGCAGTGGGTGTGGTATACATGGATTTCAGTAAGGCCTTCGATAAAGTCCCGCACAGGAGACTGGTCAAGAAGGTAAGAGCCCATGGAATCCAGGGTGCCTTGGCACATTGGATACAAAACTGGCTTAGTGGCAGAAGGCAGAGGGTGATGGTCGAAGGTTGTTTTTGTGACTGGAAGCCTGTGGCCAGTGGGGTACCACAGGGATCGGTGCTGGGTCCCTTGCTGTTTGTGGTCTACATTAATGACTTGGATATGAATGTAAAAGGTATGATCAGTTAGTTCGCGGATGATACAAAAATTGGTAGGGTGGTAAATAGCGAGGAGGGTAGCCTCAGTCTGCAGGACGATATAGATGGGTTGGTCAGATGGGCGGAACAGTGGCAAATGGAATTTAACCCGGAAAAGTGCAAGGTGATGCACTTTGGGGGGACTAACAAGGCAAGGGAATACACAATGAATGGTAAGACCCTAGGCAAGACGGATGGTCAGAGGGATCTGGGTGTGCAAGTACACAGATCCCTGAAGGCGGCGGAACAGGTGGATAAGGTGGTAAAAAAAGGTATATGGGATACTTGCCTTCATTAGCCGAGGCATAGAATATAAGAGCAAGGAGGTTATGATGGAGCTGTATAAAACACTGGTTAGGCCACAGCTGGAATACTGTGTGCAGTTCTGGTCGCCACACTACAGGAAGGATGTGAACGCTTTGGAGAGGGTGCAGAGGAGATTCACCAGGATGTTACCAGGGCTGGAGCGCTTCAGCTATGAAGAGAGACTGGGCAGATTGGGTTTGTTTTCCTTGGAGCAGAGGAGGCTGAGGGGGGACATGATTGAGGTGTACAAAATTATGAGGGGCATAGATAGGATGGATACTGAGGAGCTTTTTCCCTTAGTAGAAGGGTCAATAACTAGGGGGCATAGATTCAAGGTAAAGGGCGGGAGGTTTAGAGGGGATTTGAGAAAGAACTTTTTCGCCCAGAGGGTGGTTGGAGTCTGGAACTCACTGCCTGAAAGGGTTGTGGAGGCAGGAACCCTCACAACATTTAAGAAGCATTTGGATGAGCACTTGAAATGCAATAGCATACAAGGCTACGGACCAAATGCTGGAATATGGGATTAGATTAGACAGGGCTTGATGGCCGGCGCGGACGCGATGGGCCGAAGGGCCTCTATCCGTGCTGTATAACTCTATGACTCTATGACTCTAAGCTAGACGAGATGGTAATAGGCTGAGATTAGGTGTAAAGTGTACTGGCAGGGCAAGAGATAGCTGCCAGGTGTGAGAGAGAAACAAAAGGAAAGGGGGGGGGGGAGAAAAGGCGTGGAAAAATTACAAGACAATATGTAATAGGGGCCGAGGTTATGATCTGAAATTGTTAAACTCGATATTGAGCTTCAGTTGTACCACATTTCTGTCACTGTGCATGTGTTGCTTCAACTTACAACATGTCAAGATTACTTCTCTGCTTGCACGATAAGGTGACACCTAAGACAAAGGTCATAGATGTTCAGCAGAGTTCTGAAAATACCGGCCTTTGGCTGCCTTGGGAAGAGACCGCCATGGACATCCTTAGCTATGGGCTAGTACCATCCAGTTCTTTTGTCTTGTACCGTCTTCTCGCTCACTCACACCTGGGAATACATGCAGCCAAACAAACAATTCCCACAGTTAGTTAGTATCTTGGGGTGTTGGAAGATATCTTTTGGAGACAGCATTGTAACATTGATCACTTTTCTGTAACTATAAGCCTGGAACAGCAGCCTCCCAGCATTGACACTGGGCCAGAATAAGACAGTGCCTCACAGCACTCATTGGGCCTGAATTTGCGGTCGGAGGCTTCTGTACCCTCTCTAGTGCAATCACATCTTTCCTGTAATGTGGTGACCTGAACTGCACGTAGTACTCTAGCTGAAGCCTAACTAGTGTTTTATACAGTTGAAGCATAAGCCCCCTGCTCTTGTATTCTATGCCACAGCTAATAAAGGCAAGCATTCCATATGCCTTCTTAACCATCTTATCTACCTGGCCTGCTACCTTCAGGGATCTGTGGACATGCGCTCCAAGGTCCCTTTGTTCCTCTACACTACTCAGTGTCCTACCATTTAACGTGTATTCCCTTTCCTTTTTAGCCCTCCCCAAATGCATTACCTCACACTTCTCCAGATTGAATTCCATTTGCCACGGTTCTGCCCACCTGACCAATTTATTGATATCTTCCTGCAGTCTACAGCTTCCTTCTTCAGTATCAACCACACAGCCGATTTTAGTATCATCTGCAAACTTCTTAATCATACCCCCTATATTCAAGTCTAGGTCATTGATATATACCACAAAAAGCAAGAGACCTAGTACTGAGCCCTGCGGAACCCCACTGGAAACAGCTTTCCAGTCACAAAAACACCCATCAACCATTACCCTCTGCTTCCTGTCTCTGAGCCAGTTTTGAATCCAACTTGACACTTTGCCCTGGATTCCATGGGCTTTTAACTTCGTGACCAGTCTGCCATGTGGAACCTTATCAAAAGCCTTGCTAAAGTCCATGGGGGAAAAATTCGGTTGGTAGTGCTGCCCGTTAGTGCCTTAAGAGGGCGCTAAGTGGGGCGCAAACCAACCAGCAAAATTCAGCGGGAGGTTAGTGGTGGCGCTAACCGGTAGCGCCCTGCGGCGCTGCGCCGCTGGTGATGACATCATTGGTGTGTGCAGCACCCCGCTCACGCCCCGGCCACAATCTTCGGGAGCGCCCCCTGATTTACCGCCGGACGCTATGTCTGACAGGGTCAGGGGGGCGTACCTGCGGCCAGGGAGGCGCAATTTAAAGGCGAGGTGCGGGGCGGCCATTTTTGTTGCTGGCTGCCTGCCAGCACCTGCCTGCGCTCCCGTCCCCGGCCTCCTGAACCCGCCCCTGCCCCCCGCCGCGGAGTGCCGGCTGTGCTCCAAGAGCCCGGCACTTCTCTTGAGTGCCGGGGTCTTTTGCCTGCGCTTCCAATCCCCGGGGGCCCAGCTGGGCCCCAGGTCGCGCTGCACAAGGCCCCTCCCCTTTAAGAAGGGGAGGAAGGCCTGCAATACCGCAGCGTGACGTGCCGCAGCGTGTGGCGATGTGGCACGTAGCGCCACGATATTCACTCACAGCGCCCCAAGAGGGAGGCGGGCGCTTCCAGTAGCGCCTCGCTTCCCTCTTGGGGCGCAACCACTCAATTTCCGGCGCAGGGGTGCTAATTTTTCCGAGGCACTACTTTTAGTGCCCCGGCGAAGTTAGCGCCTCAATTGGGGCGCTACTCAATTTTTAGCCCCATGTACACTACATCAATCACACTATCCTCATCTACCCTCCTTGTTACCTCCTCAAAAAATTCAATCAAGTTTGTCAGACACGACCTTCCCTTAACAAATCCGTGCTGACTATCCTTGATTAATCTGTGTCTTTCTAAATGAAGATTTATCCTGTCTTTCAGAATTCTTTCCAATAATTTTCCCACCACCGAGGTTAGGCTGACTGGCTTGTAATTACTCGGTCTATCCTTTTCTCCCTTTTTAAACAAGGGTACCACATTAGCAGTCCTCCAGTCTTCTGGCACCACACCTGAAGCCAGAGAGGATTGAAAAATGATGGTCAGGGCCTCTGCTATTTCCTCTTTTGCTTCGCTTAACAGCCTGGGATACATTTCATCCGGGCCTGGGGATTTATCCACTTTTAAAGTTGCTAAACCCCTTAATACTTCCTCTCTCACTATGTTTATTTCATCTAATATTTCACAGTCCTCCCCCCCAATAGCAATGTCTGCTTCGGCCCTCTCCTTTGTGAAAACAGACACAAAGTATTCATTAAGAACCCTACCGACATCACCCGCCTCCACACACAGATTACCCTCATGATCTCTAATAGGCCCTACCCTTTCTTTTGTTATCCTCTTACTCTGAATATATTTATAAAACATCTTTGGGTTTTCCTTGATTTTACTTGCCAAGAATTTTTCATGCTCTCTCTTTGCTTTCCTAATATAATTTTTAATTGCTCCCCTGCACTTTCTGTACTCCTCTAAAGATTCTGGAGTATTTAGCCCTCAGTGTCTGTCATATGCCTCCCTTTTTTTCTTTATCCTACCCTGTATGTCACTAGACATCCAGAGGGCTCTAGATTTGTTAGTCCCACCTTTTTTCTGTAAGGGCACATATTTGGTCTGAACCCTCCGGATCTCCTCCTTGAATGCCTCCCACTGTTCTGACACTGATTTACCTTCAAGTAGTTGTTTCCAGTCCACTATGGCTAAATCCCCTCTGAGCTTAGCAAAATTTGCTTTTCCCCAATTTAGAATTTTTATTCCTGGTCTATCCTTGTCCTTTTCCATGACTACCTTAAATCTACCTATGAAGTCTCATGCTCCTGGGCCTGCAGGCATAGGCCTGCCTAAAGGCTCATGTAGCCCAGGTGCACACGCGGTTCGCAAGCGTCCCTGGGATCACTCGAGCCTGCCCAACCAATCACAAAGGGGGATTCCCATTATGCTTAAGAAGATTCGATTTACGTACAGAATCCCCATAGGCTGAAAAGGAATCACCTAAAAAACACAAATTTCACACAACTTAAATAAAAATGAATCATTATATGGTCAAAATTAATTAAAATACAATGTAATTAAACATTTAAAACAAAAATTTAATCTTTTGAAAAATACATTTAAACATTTTTAAAGGGTCCAAAATAACCTGAACTAATTTTAAAGGTTTTTTTTAAGTTAAAATGATATTTAAAAAATAATTTTAATACTTCTTTAAACTCTTACACTGGTAAACGAAGGCCCTATGACTGCTTTTACCAGGTGTAAGTGTTTCGTGGGCATTCGCTGGGCAGTAGTTGGGCAAATAGCCCAACTCTCCGCCGGCGAATGTCCATTTCCCGGCTGAAACTTGACAGATCGCAAGTTCCGGGTTTTCGCGCATACACATCACTCACGTAAACCCGGAACTTGCGGGGCACTTACGGCCTTACGGCTGTGCGTACTCGGTCACAGACCCCAGAAAATCCGGGCCTGTGTCTCTCTCACTAACCTTTGCGATAGCGAGCTTGATTTGCAACATCTTGGTTATTTTTTGCATGCTGGGTAACTGTTGAGTCCATGCTGTCTTCCTCATTGTCCACATGAGCTTCTGTTCTTTAACTTTGACAGAAAGCACTTCCGATTTCTCCTTTGATTGGTTATTATTCCTTGCCTTGAATACTTCTGGAATGAATCCACTTTCCTCACTGCACAGCTCTTTCACTTACTCCCTTACGGTTTCTGAGGCCCTACATATGTGTAATGCTAGATTTGATCATGCTCTCACAGTAGGTTTATCTTTCGGCAACTTCTCGGGTATTGCACAGAATATTGTGTCCCCATTCATGATACTGTTAGTTGCTTAAATTCACATCTTGTAGCAAGCTCCTAATTCAGTTAATTAAGATGTTTCCACTTATGGGGGAGACCATAACTAGAGGTCATGATATAAGATAGTCACTAACAAGTCCAATAATGAATTCAGGAGAAACGTCTTTACCCAGAGTAAACTCACTACCACAAGGAGTGGTTGAGGCGAATAGCATAGATGCACTTAAGGAGAATCTAGATAACCACAAGAGAGAAACGAACAGAAGGAGATGCTTGTTATGCATTGTGTGTTCTATTGTGTGTTCTCCTCCCACCTGTGGTGGCGCTGTCACAGGAGATAAATGGTTGGGTGTTCTCTGTTAAGTTTAGCTCTCTTTGTTCGGAACTTGCCAGAACTTCCTTTCCTTCCAATAAAGCACTTCATGTTTGAATCTCTGAGTTCTGAGTCCTAAATTGTGTCTAGGTAGAAAGGTACCAACACAACAAGTGGCAACGAGGAGCGGACGAATTTGCGTACGTTACGGGTGCAGTGAGTAAACAGAAAATTTAATTTGAAACGTGAGATGGCTACTATATTAGGAAACATCGGTGATTTTGATGAAAATGTGGAGCGATGGAACGCTTATACAGAACGTTTTGAATATTTTGTATTGGCGAATGTGGTGGCAAATGAAAAGGTCGTGCCTACCTTTTTGAGTGTAATCGGGCCGAAGACTTTCAATTTACTTCGCAGCCTCGTGCAACCAGATAAGCCAGGAACTAAAACATATAAGCAACTAGTGGAAATTCTTGGAGCACATTTTTCACCAAAACCTCTGGTTATTACTGAGAGATTCAGATTTCATAAACGGAATCAAGAGGAGGGGGAATCAGTGACGATGTTTATTGCTGCTTTAAAAAGGTTGTCGGAACACTGCCAGTTCAAGGAGGTGCTGAATGATACCATTAGAGACAAACTTGTGTGTGGTCTGCAAAATGCAGCCACACAGAAGCGCCTTCTTACTAAGGACAACCTTACTCTTGAAAAGGCCATTGAAGTTAGTGTCTCCATGGAGATGGCGGAAAAGGAGGCTCACCAGTTGAGTTCAACAGGGAGAGTTCACAAGGTGTCGTCTGAGCCTAAAGGTGCGCGAAAGGGTCACATTGAACGCGCCTATAGAGGTAAAAAAAGAACAGACAGAGCTGGGAAGCATGGAAGCAAAATGTCTGTATTTGGACAAGAGAGGAAAAAGAGTGTTCATTCAGTGCAGTATGATGGAACAAGCAAAACAGAGGGGAGCGACACCTCTGAGGAGGAAGAGGTGCACATACTGACGGTTGCAGGTGATTCAAATGGCTACTGGGTGTCACCAATGGTGGAGGGACAATCAGTGCGGAAGGAGGTGGACACAGGCGTGGCTGTGTCCCTTGTTTCAGACACTGTCTACAACAAAATGCTAAAGCATCTTACCCTTCAGCCAACAAACATTGTGCTAAAGATGTATACCGGTGAACCTGTGGCCATGAGGGGCGTCATTGAGGTGACAGTTAAATTGAATGGACAGACTGCAAAACTGCCACTATATGTGGTAAAGGGAAATTACCCATTGCTACTGGGACGTGCGTGGCTAGAGAAAATCATGCTGGACTGGCCTGCAGTCCGCATGATGTCAAAAGGGGAGTCAGGTCTGACTGCAGTGTTAAACAAACATGCAGAACTCTTCAATGGGGAACTTGGGAGCATGAAAAAGATTAGCATGAGACTGGACATTAAACCTGACAGCAAGCCAAAGTTTGACAAAGACCGACCTGTACTCTATGCAATTAGGCCAAAAGTTGAGGCTA
This sequence comes from Somniosus microcephalus, assembly GCF_052327205.1. NCBI lineage: Eukaryota > Metazoa > Chordata > Chondrichthyes > Squaliformes > Somniosidae > Somniosus > Somniosus microcephalus. Next base: position 346,381,954 of record NC_140988.1, read on the forward strand.
ACTTGGAGGCCTTAGTCGAGAATGGAGTCCTGGAGCCTGTGAGCGTGAGCAAATGGGCCACACCCATTGTTCCTGTCCTGAAAAAGGATGGATCTGTTCAAATCTGCGGGGATTTTAAAGTGACTATTAACCCGGTGTTGTCTGCGGAACAGTACCCTCTTCCCCTCATTGAGGATCTTTTTACGGGCCTGGCTGGAGGGCAAAAGTTCAGCAAAATAGACTTATGCCAGGCTTATCTACAAATGCATGTCGATGACAAATCAAAGGAGCTGCTGACAATTGTGACACACAAGGGGCTGTACAGGTACTGCCGCCTTCCGTTTGGAATTACGTCGGCCCCTGCTCTATTCCAAAGGGCAATGGATCAGATTTTGAGTGGACTGCCAGGAGTCCAGTGCTACCTGGACGACATCCTTGTCACTGGGACAAATGAGGAGGATCATCTTCTGAACTTGGATGCGACACTACAACGACTGAAAGAGTACGGACTCAGAGTTCGTAAAGACAAATGTGAATTCTTTCAGTCTTCAGTTGAGTACCTGGGGCATATGATTGACGCTACTGGCCTGCATAAGGCGCCATCAAAGGTCAAGGCGATCGTGGAGGCCCCAGCACCCCAGAATCTGAGCCAGTTACGTTCATTTCTGGGGCTACTTAACTACTATGGGAAGTTTATTCCAGACTTAGCAACATTGCTGAAGCCGTTACATCAGTTGCTATGTCAAGGCAAAACATGGAAATGGACTGAACTGTGCAATGAAGCTTTCGCCCAAGCAAAGAAAGCATTGCTGAATTCAGAGGTCCTGACACACTTCGAACCAAAGCTACCCATGCAGCTAGCATGTGATGCATCACCATATGGTGTGGGAGCAGTCATATCCCACATCATGCCTTCGGGTGAAGAGAAACCTATCGCCTTCGCATCACGCACCTTGAACAAGGCCGAGAGTAACTATGCGCAGATCGAGCGCGAGGCCTTGGGAATCGTTTTTGGAATTCGAAAATTTCATCAGTACCTGTTTGGGAGAAGGTTCACACTCCTGACGGACCACCGTCCATTGACTTCAATCTTCGGGCCCCACACCGGAATTCCATCTCTCGCTGCAAGCAGGATGCAAAGGTGGGCTTTACTGTTGTCAGGACACACATACGACATCAAATATCACAAATCAGACTTGCACGGCAACGCAGATGGTCTCTCGAGGCTACCCTTGCCTGTTACTCCCCCAGAGCCTCGTCAGATAGACATCTTCTACTTTAGACAAGTGGAGGGAGCACCTGTCACTGCAGTTCAGGTGTGAAGGTACACCCGCAACGATCCAGTCCTGTCTGAGGTAATGGACGATGTCATTCGAGGGAGAGCTATAGGAGATTCTCCTAGTTTGAAACCTTACGTTTCAAAAAGAAATGAGCTCTCCGTCCAGGCAGGTTGTCTTCTTTGGGGACGCCGTGTCATCATTCCGCCACCTCTGAGGGAATCTATACTGCAACAACTTCATACAGGCCACAGTGGGATGGTTCGGATGAAGGAAATGGCAAGAAGCTACTTCTGGTGGCCAGGTCTCGATGGGAATATTGAGGAGAAAGCCAAAACATGTTCCCCATGTCAAAAGATCCGGAATGTTCCACAGCTGGCAACCCTACACCCCTGGGATTGGCCTGCAGAAGTGTGGCAGCGAGTACATGTGAACTTCGCCGGTCCTTTCGAAGAGAAGATGTTTATGGTGGTTGTGGACGCTCGTAGCAAGTGGCCGGAGGTCGCTGTGATGAGGTCTACCGCAGCAGAGAAAACAATTGAGAAACTTGGTGAGATGTTCAGCCGTTATGGCTCACCTGAACAACTCGTAAGTGACAACGGTCCACAATTTGTATCACAGGAGTTTGCAACCTTCCTGCATGTGAATGGTGTCCAACACATCAGGTCTGCACCCTATCATCCCTCTACTAACGGCCAGGCAGAAAGGTTTGTGCAAACGTTGAAGCACGCCTTGAAGGCATCGCAAGGTCAGGGCTCAATCCACCAACGTCTGAACAGCTTCCTGTTGTCCTACAGGAACGAGCCGCATGGCACAACCAAAACTTCCCCCGCTTCGCTCATGATGAAGAGGCAGTTGCAGACAAGTTTTGACTTACTCAAACCTCCAAGGGCAGAACAGGTTGTCCATTGTCAACAACAAGCTCAAGTTGAAAAGAGAGAGAAAAGAGCCAATGAGAGACGGTTTCACCCTGGAGAGCACGTCCTAGCTCGAAACTACAACACTGGACCGAAATGGGTTCCTGCTACGGTGATCGAGCAGACGGGCCCTGTGTCTTACACGGTTGAGACTGCTGAGGACGTCGTCTGGAGAAGACACACAGATCAACTGTTGCTAGGAGCAGAGACAGCCACAGAGGCTCCAACGGCTGGTTGGCCTGAACTGTTTCCGAATGATACCGCAAACCAGCATCCTTTGCCACAGTGCTCTTCTCCAACACAGGAAGTCAAAGAGACTGTTCCACCTGTGCAAACTCCTGACGTTCGACTGACACAGGCAACTTCTCCATCCAGGCCTGTGTCAATGCCTATTGCTGTGGAAGCCAGCGATGACCGCCGGTATCCTGTCAGAGAGCGGCGGCCTCCAAGATGCTTGGATCTGTAGGCTTAGTGACTTACCCACAAGACTGGGGCAGAATAAACCCCAGGGTAAAGTCAGGGTTTGAGGCAGTCTACCTCTACCCTAGGTTCGTTGAGTGCATTGAAAGTAACTTACCTGTTGAGGAATACTGTGGACCTTCCATTTAAGAGGGGAGGAAATGTTATGTATTGTGTGTTCTCCTCCCACCTGTGGTGGCGCTGTCACAGGAGATAAATGGTTGGGTGTTCTCTGTTAAGTTTAGCTCTCTTTGTTCGGAACTTGCCAGAACTTCCTTTCCTTCCAATAAAGCACTTCATGTTTGAATCTCTGAGTTCTGAGTCCTAAATTGTGTCTAGGTAGAAAGGTACCAACACAACAATGCTGATCAGTTTAGATGAAGTAGGGTGGGATGAGGCTCGTGTGGAGCATAAACACCGGCCGAATGACCTGTTTCTGTGATGCAAATTTGGTGTAATTACATACCGATGAAAGGTTTGCCCTGTTTTTTGCACGTGAAAATGTTCTGCTTTTCATACTTGCATTTCATTTAGGGCTCCAGTATCTCTTAAACCAATTTATCGCTACATCCAGAAATATACTATTTCTCTGCTTCAAAGTTCAGGTTATTATATCTCGTGCTCCTTCCCCATTAACATGTATGAAAATGGATGCTTTTATCTTTGCACCTTTCTCATTTACTATAATAGCTGCTAAAAACAATTCAAGCTACTGTTTAAACCTTTCTCCAATTTTCTATTTGATTTCCAATCACCTGAAGGAAATGTTGCCACATTTCCATTTTACTATCTTTACCTTTACTGCATGAGGCTGTTTTTTAAACCCACTGTGATTCTGTAATGTCCCCCCTTTCTCTTTTCCTTTTCACTGTACCAGACATTTGGCACCAAGCAATGTTCTTTTTTTTAAGTTGTTTTCAGGGTTCTTTTTAATCCAAGATCGAATGAAAAAGGAATAACTTTATTAAGGTTTTAAAACAACATTATATACACCAGCATTGAGCAACTCGGCCTCTGCTAACAAACTCCACCTCCTGTTAAAGCAGTCTGGATCAAACTGGTTGTGTAATTCCCAAGATCATAAAATAGACACAGTAAAGGAAGGCCATTCAGCCCATCTTAGCTCACCCAGCGGTCCTTTCCAAGTGTTAATCACTCTTTGTGTGAAGGTCCTCTTGCTGCGATCGGTCCATGATTTGCCTTTTATAGTGTTGTGTCGGTACCTTTCTACCTAGACACAATTTAGGACTCAGAGATTCAAACATGAAGTGCTTTATTGGAAGGAAAGGAAGTTCTGGCAAGTTCCGAACAAAGAGAGCTAAACTTAACCGAGAGAATACCCAACCATTTATCTCCTGTGATAGCGCCACCACAGGTGGGAGGAGAACACACAATAGAACACACAATACATAACATTTCCTCCCCTCTTAAATGGAAGGTCCACGTTATTCCTCAATAGGTAAGTTACTTTCAACACACTCAACTAACCTAGGGTAGAGGTAGACTGCCTCAAACCCTGACTTTACCCTGGGGTTTATTCTGCCCCAGTTTTGTGGGTAAGTCACTAAGCCTACAGATCCAAGCGTCTTGGAGGCTGCCGCTCTCTGACAGGATACCGGCGGTCATCGCTGGCTTCCACAGCAGTAGGCATTGACACAGGCCTGGATGGAGAAGGTGCCTGTGTCAGTTGAAAGTCAGGAGTTTGCACAGGTGGAACAGTCTCTTTGACTTCCTGTGTTGGAGAAGAGCACTGTGGCAAAGGATGCTGGTTTGCGGTATCATTCGGAAACAGTTCAGGCCAACCAGCCGTTGGAGCCTCTGTGGCTGTCTCTGCTCCTAGCAACAGTTGATCTGTGTGTCTTCTCCAGACGACGTCCTCAGCAGTCTCAACCGTGTAAGACACAGGGCACGTCTGCGCGATAACTGTAGCAGGAAACCATTTCGGTCCAGTGTTGTACTTCCGAGCTAGGACGTGCTCTCCCGGATGAAACCGTCTCTCCTTGGCTCTTTTCTCTCTCTTTTCAACTTGTGCTTGTTGTTGACGATGGACAACCTGCTCTGCCCTTGGAGGTTTGAGTAAGTCAAAACTTGTCCGCAACTGCCTCTTCATCATGAGCGAAGCGGGGGGAGTTTTGGTTGTGGCATGTGGCTCGTTCCTGTAGGACAACAGGAAGCTGTTCAGACGTTGGTGGATTGAGCCCTGACCTTGCGATGCCTTCAAGGTGTGCTTCAAAGTTTGCACGAACCTTTCTGCCTGGCCGTTAGTAGAGGGATGATAGGACACAGACCTGATGTGTTGGACACCATTCACATGCAGGAAGGTTGCAAACTCCTGTGATACAAATTGTGGACCATTGTCACTTACGAGTTGTTCTGGTGAGCCATAACGGCTGAACATCTCACCAAGTTTCTCAATTGTTTTCTCTGCCGTGGTAGACCTCATCACAGCGACCTCCGGCCACTTGCTATGAGCGTCCACAACCACCATAAACATCTTCCCTTCGAAAGGACCGGCGAAGTCCACATGTACTCGCTGCCACACTTCTGCAGGCCAATCCCAGGGGTGTAGGGTTGCCAGCTGTGGAACATTCCAGACCCTTTGACATGGGGAACGTGTTTCGGCTTTCTCCTCAATATTCCCATCGAGACCTGGCCACCAGAAGTAGCTTCTTGCCATTTCCTTCATCCGACCCATCCCACTGTGGCCTGTATGAAGTTGTTGCAGTATAGGTTCCCTCAGAGGTGGCGGAATGATGACACGGCGTCCCCAAAGAAGACAACCTGCCTGGACGGAGAGCTCATTTCTTTTTGAAACGTAAGGTTTCAAACTAGGAGAATCTCCTATAGCTCTCCCTCGAATGACATCGTCCATTACCTCAGACAGGACTGGATCGTTGCGGGTGTACCTTTGCACCTGAACTGCAGTGACAGGTGCTCCCTCCACTTGTCTAAAGTAGAAGATGTCTATCTGACGAGGCTCTGGGGGAGTAACAGGCAAGCGTAGCCTCGAGAGACCGTCTGCATTGCCGTGCAAGTCTGATTTGCGATATTTGATGTCGTATGTGTGTCCTGACAACAGTAAAGCCCACCTTTGCATCCTGCTTGCAGCGAGAGATGGAATTCCAGTGTGGGGCCCGAAGATTGAAGTCAATGGACGGTGGTCTGTCAGGAGTGTGAACCTTCTCCCAAACAGGTACTGATGAAATTTTCGAATTCCAAAAACGATTCCCAAGACCTCGCGCTCGATCTGCGCATAGTTACTCTCAGCCTTGTTCAAGGTGCGTGATGCAAAGGCGATAGGTTTCTCTTCACCCGAAGGCATGATGTGGGATATGACTGCTCCCACACCATATGGTGATGCATCACATGCTAGCTGCACGGGTAGCTTTGGTTCGAAGTGTGTCAGGACCTCTGAATTCAGCAATGCTTTCTTTGCTTGGGCGAAAGCTTCATTGCACAGTTCAGTCCATTTCCATGTTTTGCCTTGACATAGCAACTGATGTAACGGCTTCAGCAATGTTGCTAAGTCTGGAATAAACTTCCCATAGTAGTTAAGTAGCCCCAGAAATGAACGTAACTGGCTCACATTCTGGGGTGCTGGGGCCTCCACGATCGCCTTGACCTTTGATGGCGCCTTATGCAGGCCAGTAGCGTCAATCACATGCCCCAGGTACTCAACTGAAGACTGAAAGAATTCACATTTGTCTTTACGAACTCTGAGTCTGTACTCTTTCAGTCGTTGTAGTGTCGCATCCAAGTTCAGAAGATGATCCTCCTCATTTGTCCCAGTGAAAAGGATGTCGTCCAGGTAGCACTGGACTCCTGGCAGTCCACTCAAAATCTGATCCATTGCCCTTTGGAATAGAGCAGGGGCCGACGTAATTCCAAACGGAAGGCGGCAGTACCTGTATAGCCCCTTGTGTGTCACAATTGTCAGCAGCTCCTTTGATTTGTCATCGACATGCATTTGTAGATAAGCCTGGCATAAGTCTATTTTGCTGAACTTTTGCCCTTCGGCCAGGCCCGTAAAAAGATCATCAATGAGGGGAAGAGGGTACTGTTCCAGACAGCACCGGGTTAATAGTCACTTTAAAATCCCCGCAGATTTGAACAGATCCATCCTTTTTCAGGACAGGAACAATGGGTGTGGCCCATTTGCTCACGCTCACAGGCTCCAGGACTCCATTCTCGACTAAGGCCTCCAAGTTAGCCTCAACTTTTGGCCTAATTGCATAGGGTACAGGTCGGGCTTTGTGAAACTTCGGCTTGCTGTCAGGTTTAATGTCCAGTCTCACGCTGATCTTTTTCATGCTCCCAAGTTCCCCATTGAAGAGTTCTGCATGTTTGTTTAACATTGCAGTCAGACCTGACTCCCCTTTTGACATCATGCGGACTGCAGGCCAGTCCAGCGTGATTTTCTCTAGCCACGCACGTCCCAGTAGCAATGGGTAATTTCCCTTTACCACATATAGTGGCAGTTTCGCAATCTGTCCGTTCAATTTAACTGTCACCTCAATGACGCCTCTCATGGCCACAGGTTCGCCGGTGTACGTCTTTAGCACAATGTTTGTTGGCTGAAGGGTAAGATGCTTTAGCATTTTGTTGTAGACAGTGTCTGAAACAAGGGACACAGCCGCGCCTGTGTCCACCTCCATCCGCACTGATTGTCCCTCCACCAGTGGTGACACCCAGTAGCCATTTGAATCACCTGCAACCGTCAGTATGTGCACCTCTTCCTCCTCAGAGGTGTCGCTCCCCTCTGTTTTGCTTGTTCCATTATACTGCACTGAATGAACACTCTTTTTCCTCTCTTGTCCAAATACAGACATTTTGCTTCCATGCTTCCCAGCTCTGTCTCTTCTTTTTTTACCTCTACAGGCGCGTTCAATGTGACCCTTTTTGCCACAATTTCGGCATTCCAGCTCCGTACACCAGCAGTCATTAGCGTGATGGCCCGTTTTCCCACAACGGTAACATGTGCCGTTCCGCGCACCTTTAGGCTCAGATGACACCTTGTGAACTCTCCCTGTTGAACTCAACTGGTGAGCCTCCTTTTCCGCCATCTCCATGGAGACACTAACTTCAATGGCCTTTTCAAGAGTAAAGTTGTCCTCAGTAAGAAGGCGCTTCTGTGTGGCTGCATTTTGCAGACCACACACAAGTCTGTCTCTAATGGTGTCATTCAGCACCTCCTTGAACTGGCAGTGTTCCGACAACCTTTTTAAAGCAGCAATAAACATTGTCACTGATTCCCCCTCCTCTTGATTCCGTTTGTGAAATCTGAATCTCTCAGCAATAACCAGAGGTTTTGGTGAAAAATGTGCTCCAAGAATTTCCACTAGTTGCTTATATGTTTTAGTTCCTGGCTTATCTGGCTGCATGAGACTGCGAAGTAAATTGAAAGTCTTCGGCCCGATTACACTCAAAAAGGTAGGCACGACCTTTTCATTTGCCACCGCATTCGCCAATACAAAATAGTCAAAACGTTCCGTATATGCGCTCCATTGCTCCACATTTTCATCAAAATCACCAATGTTTCCTAATATAGTAGCCATCTCACATTTCAAATTAAATTTTCTGTTTACTCACTGCACCCGTAGCGTACGCAGATTCATCCGCTCCTCGTTGCCACTTGTTGTGTCGGTACCTTTCTACCTAGACACAATTTAGGACTCAGAACTCAGAGATTCAAACATGAAGTGCTTTATTGGAAGGAAAGGAAGTTCTGGCAAGTTCCGAACAAAGAGAGCTAAACTTAACCTAGAGAATACCCAACCATTTATCTCCTGTGACAGCGCCACCACAGGTGGGAGGAGAACACACAATACATAACATATTGGATTCCCCTTTGTCCAACTGTCACGTTTGCGTTGGAAGTAGTGTTTCCAATTTACTTTTCTATAGTGTTTATATATATAAAGTCATTTCTTAGTTGTCTCCTCTGAAGGCTGAAAAGCACATGTTTCTCCAATCTTCCCCAAAATTCAGTGCCCTGACGCTAGTGACTAGTTTTGTGGCTACTCTCTAAACCACAAATGGACTGTTTAATGTCTCCTTTGTGACTTTGGTGACCAGAACTAAACACTGTACTCAAGATGTGGTCTGACCAGAGCACTATAAAGGTTGAGCATAGCTTCTTCGAACTTGTACTCCACTATTCTGACCATAGAGTTCAACATTTAATTAGCTTTATTGATTGCAACTGCTGCAGTGCTTGGATGTGTTGCTTGTCGAGCCTACTAATACCCCTAGGTTTCTTTCAACTTAATCGTTAGCTATTTTGGCACCATTCATGGAATACTTATGTTGCCCATTTTTCTTCCTGTTTACAATTGTAATAATTTCATCTGCCATTGTTCTTATATATGGATATAAATTGTCAGATACTGATTTTTTAAGAGTGTGTTTAAATTACGTACTCACACTGATGTGAAGCATTGGCACTTACTGAAGTAATGGAACTGACAGTGCTTAATCTCGTGAGGTCAGTTCGTCTACACAATTAGCACAGACACCCAGCACAGTTTGGGCCTCGCACTAGTAGCTAGACTAATCAGGGAATGCAAAATGCAGCTAGCAGCTGAAATTTAAAGGGATGAGTGCACTTAAGGGTAAGTGACTGCATGTGGGGCCATAGTCAGTTTCAATATATCTTCAAGATGGATTTTAACTATTTTCTGGCCTCTTTCAAGGCCAGGGCATAAGCCATCCCTGTGCTAAAAGTTGTGTGCAGATGGCATTGCTGTGTGACAGCCTCTCTTGTAAAGTGAAGGTGCAAAAGACAGGTCTCCTATGGCATGTGTGGGTGGATGAAGCGGAGTCTGTAAGCACTCCCTGGAGTAGTAATGGATGTGACAAAACACTTTAGGTGTCACTGCACCTGCACTGTTATCCGCTTCATGAACTTATCTAAATCACGCATCGCTACTGAAACCCTTAAAGAAATTTGCATTCTCACCAGGATTAAATTGTGGCTTTCAAAAAGGGATTGGATAAGTACCTTAAGGAAAAGTATTTTTTTGAGGGCTACGGGGAAAGGGCGGGGAAATGGGACTTGCTGAAGTGCTCTTGCAGAGAGCCGGCACGGGCTCGACGGGCCGAATCGCCTCCTTCTGTGCTGTAACACAAAAAAAAATAAAGGAACACATTAGGAGGGAAAGAAAACCAAGAATACTCACCAAAAGCAACTAATGCATGGAGCAAAATGCAGAAAAATTTGCTTGCACACATACTGCAAAAAAAGATCAAAACCTTTAACAAAACTGCAACAAACATCTCCCTTTAAATAACCTTCTTAAGCGGGGAAAGTCAAGGGATTAGTCATGAGCCCATTTTACATGGGTGTGTAGTAACCTGGGAGGTTATGAGTAACCTGATCCACTAGGTGGTGCTGTGGCAATTGCTCTCCTGAGTTAAGTCTGATCTGTACTGGTTGTACTCTTTGTTTTTGTTGCCTCATGGCAGAAGCTTTTATGTGCAAGGGTTGATTAAACCATGTTACGGAGTTAACCGGTGTCTGTCTCCATCTATGGCCACCTCAAGATACCACATATAGCGACGAGAATAAAGGACGGAAAAGTTTTGGTGGATCAGTCATAGTTAGGGAGTATTCGGAAGAGGTGCTCGGGTTGGTTAGCAAACTAGTCGGAAAAGCACGAGGCTAGGCCACGGGAGTCGAAACGGAGTTTGATTTTTTGGCTGAAGTGACCGGACTCCAAGGATGGCAGGAACGGTAGGCTCCGTGGCACCTTTTGACAGCAAGTCACAGTCTTGGGAGGAGTATATTGAAATACTGAGCCATTTCTTTATGGCAAACGAGGTGGACAGTGCTGAAAAGAAAAGGGCCATTTTACTGAGTTGTGTGGGAGCGCAAACCTATACACGGATGAGGAATCTGCTGAGCCCGGAGCGGCCAGGAGAAAAATCTTTTGACGAGTTGGTGAGTCTACTAAAGAATCATTTCAATCTGAAACCTAGTGAAATAGTGCAGAGATGGAAATTCAATTCGAGGATTAGGAGGCCGGAAGAAAGCGTTACCGAGTATGTGGAGGAGCTTCGGAAGCTCGCACAGGACTGTAATTTTGGAAATGCGCTCACAGTCATGTTAAGGGACAGACTAGTATGCGGAGTTAACGATGACAGTATACAGCAAAGGTTGCTGTCAGAAGAAGGATTAACGTTTGAGACGGCACTTAAAAAAGCACAAGCCATGGAGACGGCTAACAAGGACATTAAGGACTTAAACAGTATGAGCAAGGAGAAATGGAGTAAACCAGGGGGAGGAGCTGTTTTCAAGATGGAAGCTGGCGCGAAAAGTCCACCAGTCGGGGTTGGGGATTGCTACCGATGTGGCGGGACGACCCATTATGCAAAGGACTGCAGGTTTGCAAAGACAAAGTGCCACAATTGTGGAAAAATAGGGCACTTAAAGAAAGTCTGTAAAAGGGCAGTGAGTGAGAGAAGCAGTGCTAAAGGGGCAAAGCATGCAAAAGGGGGGAGGGAGAAGTACACAAAGCGGGCAAATTACATACAAAAGGAGGAAGAGTCTAGTGAGTCTAGTGAGGAGGTTTTCACTGTATACAGTATAGACACTTCAAGGCCCAACGTACCCCCTCTCACTCAGTATTTGATAGTGAATGGAGGTCAAGTAAAGTTTGAGATTGACACCGGATGTAGTGTAACCATAATGTCGCAGACTGAGTACGCCAAGCTATGGGGGGAAGCAAAAGTACCAGAGCTAGGTACATGCCCCATTAGTCTCAAAACCTACACAGGACAGAAGGTGGACATTTTGGGGGCGGCCGAAGTACAAGTGGAACACAAAGGAGTCACCAAAGAGCTTACGGTGGTAGTGGTAGCAGGGTCAGGGCCAAACCTGTTAGGGCGAGGGTGGATCAGTGAGTTGAGTGTGTACTGGCAGGCAATGAATAAAATGGAGGACAGTACAGAGGCACTGCAAGAAGTGCTGATGAAGCATGAGTTAGTGTTCAAGGACGAACTGGGCACCTTAAGGGGAGCCACAGCCAAGATTCATGTAGCCAGTGATGCCACGCCTCGTTTCTTTAAACCAAGGTCGGTGCCTTTTGCAATGAAAACCAAGGTTGAGGCGGAACTAGATCGCCTGCTAAGGGACTGATGGGCCTTCAATAACCACAAAACTAGAAGTTATAGACTTAAACAAGTTGGCTTTTAATCACTAAGATCAGAGCTAACATCTCAACACGCCGACTGGTTCACAGGAATGAGTCATACAGATCCTGGGATCTTTATGTAAGAGAAGTCAGGGGCGGAGCCAAGAGCCAAGACCTGGAACCTCCCAGGTCAGTCGGGAAATAGGAAGTGAAACTATACACAGTGGGGGAGGGTAATATACATGAGTGCAAAATGAATACAGGATCAAGACAAACAGATTTAATTACATTCACCCCTTCTATAGATTTAGTCCATCGGGGTGATGTTTCTTAAAAGTTGCTATAAGTGAGTCTGTCAGGAGGTTTTGCGATTCTCAGTGATCGGCGCAAAGCCGGTTGGGGTGCCTCTAGGGGAGTGGATTCTGGTTCCTCCGCTGTCCGGGCCTCCACAGTTTCTTCCAGGTTATCTGCAGTGTCCTCCAGGTTAAAGTTGGGTATTGATACCTCTGGGCATCCTGTCTCTTTGTAGTGTAGGTCTTCATCGGGTAGTCTCCCATCGTTCTCTCCACTCCCCGAGGGAGCGAGGTCTTTTATGGAAACAGTGTCCTCTCGCCCGTCAGAGTATTCGATATAGGCGTACTGAGGGTTTGCATGGAGGAGCTGTACCTTTTCCACAAGGGGGTCCGTTTTATGGCCTCTCATGTGCTTCCGCAATAATACTGTCCCCGGAGACGTCAGCCACGCAGGTAGAGATATGCCCGAGGTGGATTTCCGGGGGAAAACGAACATCTTTTCGTGAGGGGTAGCGTTAGTGGCAGTACATAACAGAGACCTTATGGAGTGGAGCACGTCTGGGAGGACTTCCTGCCAGCGGGAGGTCGGAAGGCCTTTTGACTTTAAGGCGAATGTGACAGCCTTCCAAACAGTAGCATTCTCCCTTTCCACTTGCCCATTACCCCGGGGGTTGTAGCTACTGGTTCTGCTAGTGGCTATCCCCTTCGAGAGGAAGAACTGGTGCAGCTCGTCACTCATGAATGACGTCCCCCTATCGCTGTGTATGTAGTTCGGCATGCCAAACATGCAGAATAGATTACAGAGACACTTGATGACCGTGGCACTGGTCATGTCTGGGCAGGGAATGGCGAAGGGGAAGTGGGAATATTCATCAATGATATTGAGGAAGTATACGTTACGGTCGGCAGAGGGAAGGGGTCCCTTGAAGTCCAGACTTAGGCGCTCGAATGGCCGTGTGGCTTTGATAAGGTGTGCACGGTCAGGCCTGTAGAAACGAGGCTTGCATTCCGCACAGATGCGGCAGGCTCTGGTCATTGCCCTGACCTCCTCGATGGAGTGGGGCAGATTGCGGGACTTTATAAAATGGTATAGTCGGGTGACCCCTGGGTGACAGAGGTCGTTGTGGAGACCCTGTAATTTGTCCATATGAATGTTGGCACACATTCCCCGCGATAGGGCGTCTGGGGGTTCATTAAGGGCTCCCGGCCTGTACATAATATCATAGTCGAACGTGGATAGTTCGATCCTCCACCTGAGTATTTTGTCATTCTTGATTTTCCCCCTTTGTTTGTTATTAAACATGAAAGCCACCGACCGCTGGTCGGTGAGCAGGGTGAAACGTTTGCCGGCTAGGTAGTGTCTCCAGTGCCGCACTGCCTCCACTATAGCCTGTGCCTCCTTCTCGACAGAAGAGTGCCTGATTTCAGGTCCCTGAAGGGTTCGGGAGAAGAAGGCCACAGGTCTCCCAGCCTGATTGAGGGTCGCAGCTAAGGCAAAGTCTGACGCATCGCTTTCGACTTGAAAGGGAATGCATTCGTCCACTGCACACACTGCAGCCCTTTCAATGTCCTGTTTAATACTGGTGAAAGCCTCCCGAGCTTCAGCTGATAGTGGGAAGGACGTCAATTTAATGAGGGGTTGGGCCTCACCAGAGTAATTGGGCACCCATTGGGCATAATACGAAAAAAATCCCAGGCACCTTTTTAAAGCTTTGGGATTGTGTGGCAGGGGCAGTTCCTTTAGGGGGCGTAATCAGTCAGGGTCTGGTCCAATTACCCCATCTTCCACCACACAGCCGAGGATACAGAGACGGGTTGTGTTGAAGACACATTTGTCTTCGTTGTAGGTTAGATTCAGCTTTAGGGCAGTTTTTTTAAATCTCGCAAGATTTAGATCGTGGTCTTGCTGGTTGTGCCCGCAGATAGTGACATTGTCCAGATAGGGGTAGGTAGCTTGTAGTTTATTCTCGTCAACCATGCGGTCCATCGCACGTTGGAAGACCGAGACCCCACTTGTTACCCCGAAGGGCACTCTGAGAAAATGGTAGAGGCGCCCGTTCGCCTCGAAGGCAGTGTATGGGCGGTCCTCCGTTCTAATGGGGAGCTGGTGATACGCGGATTTGAGGTCGATAGTCGAGAAGACTCGGTATTGCGCAATCTGGTTGACCATTTCTGATATGCGGGGTAAAGGGTAGGCGTCCAGCTGGGTATAAATATTAACAGTCTGGCTGTAGTCAATTACCATCTGTTTCTTTTCACTATTTTTAACTATGACTACTTGGGCACGCCACGGGCTGGTACTGCATTCAATAATGCCTTCCCGCAGGAGTCTGTCCACTTCCGCCTTGATAAAGTGTCTGTCTTCCAGACTGTACCGTCTACTTTTGGTCGCTATGGGCCTACAGTTCGGAGCGAGATTAGCGAATAAAGAGGGCGGGCTGATTTTTAAGGTTGATAGGCCACAGACTGTGAGTGGCGGCTGGGACCCGCCATATGCTAGCGTGACACTTTCGTGGTGGCACTGGAAGTCCAGGCCCAAGATTACATTAACACAGAGTTCTGGCATCACGAGGAGTTTAAAATCCTTGTAGTCCGTGCCTTTTACAGTCAGTGTTACCACACAGTAGCCCAAAATGTCCGAAGTGTGGGGCTTAGCAGCCATAGCAATTCTGCTCCGTGTAGGGGTTACCGTTAATGAGTGCCGCCGTACCAGGCTAGGGTGGATAAAACTCTCGGTACTCCCACAGTCAATTAAACATTTCGTTAAATTCCCGTTTACCTGTATGTCCATCATGGATTTTGTCAACGGGTGTGGCCTGGATTGATCCACCGTGATCGAAGCCACTGTTGGGCCCTGGGCGGCCGTTGAGTCGGGAAAAGATGGCGGACCCCAAGATGGCAGCCCGCACGGCATGCACGAGGCGGTGACGGAGTTGGAAATCGGATTCCCCCTGCAGACTTTGCTAAAATGCCCCTTTTTCTTACATTTGAAGCATGTAGCGTCCTTCGCTGGGCATCGTTGTCTGGGGTGCTTGGCCTGGCCGCAGAAGTAGCATTTCAGGCCTCGAGACATTGCCGCTGTAGTAGGACTCCTGGGTGAACTTCTGTGTGGGGACTCCGGCGGCGTAGAGCTGGTCTGAGACCTGGATGGGGAAGATGGCTGATTCCAAGATGGCGGCCCCCTCGGCGCGCACGAGGCGGTGAGGGCCGCATGGCCGGAAGAATAAGAGTCAGAGTTTTTCTGGGCCACGTCCAGCGATCGCGCAGTGGCCACTGCCTTTTTTAAGTCCAGGACCTCCTTCTCCAGCAGTCTCTGCCGGATATAATTCGATTTGAGGCCCGTGATGAAGGAATCGCGGACCAATTCGTCAGAGTACGCGTTGGCCGTCACGGCCTTGCAGTTACAGTCCCGGACCAGGTCCTTTAGGCCCTGTAAGAAATCGTCCATTGATTCCTCTGGTCGCTGCCTGCGTGTAGCCAACAGATGTCTGGCGTACACTTCGTTTACCAGCCTCTGGTATTGGGCCTTCAGGATAGTGATGGCCTCCGTGTAAGAGGTGGCGTCCCGGATGAACGAATAAATCCGATGACTTACGCGAGTAGTCAGTAGACTCAGTTTATCTACCTCGCTAGCGGATGAGGCCCCCGCGAAGAGTTCGAAGCATTTGAGCCAGTGTCCAAATTGATTTGATGCTTCAGCAGAATGTGGATCCAAGTCCAGACGTCCTGGTTTTAGGAGTCGATCCATCCTAGTATTCTTTAGTGATTAAAATTGATGGGCCTTCAATAACCACAAAACTAGAAGTTATAGACTTAAACAAGTTGGCTTTTAATCACTAAGATCAGAGCTAACATCTCAACATGCCGACTGGTTCACAGGAATGAGTCATACAGATCCTGGGATCTTTATGTAAGAGAAGTCAGGGGCGGAGCCAAGAGCCAAGACCTGGAACCTCCCAGGTTAGTCGGGAAAGAGGAAGTGAAACTATACACAGTGGGGGAAGGTAATATACATGAGTGCAAAACGAATACAGGATCAAGACAAACAGATTTCATTACAGGGACAAAGTAATAGAACCAGTGAAATTTTCAGACTGGGCAGCACCAATAGTCCCGGTATTGAAGCCCGACGGTAACGTAAGGGTGTGTGGTGACTATAAGTTAACAGTGAACAGAGTATCATCACTGGAACAGTACCCCATTCCGAGAATGGAGGACATGTTAACATCGCTCGCTGGGGGAGAAAGATTCAGCAAACTGGACATGAGTCATGCGTATCAGCAGATATTGCTAGATGAAGAATCAAAAAAGTTTGTCACAGTGAACACGCACAAGGGGCTGTTCACGTATGCCAGGTTACCATTTGGTGTCAGTTCTAGCCCAGCAATATTCCAACGGATTATGGAGGGCATTCTGCAGAGCATTCCAAAGGTGGCCGTGTACTTAGATGATATTCTGCTAACAGGAAGTGACGATCAGGATCACTTAAAAACACTGGACAAAGTGCTACAGCGGCTGGAAGAGGCGGGGCTACGCCTGAAACGGAGTAAGTGTAGTTTCATGGAGAAGGAAGTTACATTCCTGGGACATCGGGTGGATGCCACAGGCCTCCATCCATTACCAGGGAAAGTGCGGGCAGTGCAGGATGCACCTGCACCCACCTCAGTGACTGAACTGAAAGCCTATCTAGGGCTCCTGAATTATTATAACCGGTTTCTTCCAAACTTATCGATGCTGCTGGCACCCCTGCACAAACTGCTGAGAAAGGAGGAGCCATGGCGTTGGGGGCCAGAGCAAGCGAAAGCGTTTCAGCAGTCAAAGGAGCTACTTCAGTCCAGCAGGGTGTTGGTGCATTACGATGAGAAGGAGGAGCTGATAATGTCCTGCGACGCATCACCCTATGGAGTGGGGGCAGTGTTGGCCCACCGCATGCCAGATGGAGCAGAAAGGCCCATCGGGTTTGTTTCACGCACACTCACAGCTGCGGAAAAGAACTATTCACAGCTTGATAAAGAGGGGTTGGCCATTATATTTGGAGTAAAGAAATTCCATAAGTACATATATGGGAGGAAGTTTGTAATCAGTACTGACCACAAGCCTCTTATTAGCTTACTGAATGAGATGAAAGCGGTGCCTCAAATGGCATCACAGAGAATAATGAGATGGGCAGTAATACTAAGAGCCTATGAATATGTGATCACGTACAGAGCCGGCAAGGAAAACGGGAACGCGGATGCTCTCAGCCGCCTGCCCCTCTCAAAATCTCCTCGCAGTACTTCCCCTGAGGAGCACATCCTGATGCTGGATCAGGAGATTACTCCCCTGATGACTTCAGCGCAAATGCAGGGCTGGACAGCCAAGGACCCCGTTCTGTCAAGGGTCCGTGAGTATGTGTTGAAAGGCTGGCCAGATCACCGTGAGGGACCGGAGTTCGCGCCGTACAGACAGAAACAGCACGAGCTCAGTGTCCAAGATGGATGTGTGCTATGGGGAGCACGCATCATAGTCCCAGAGTGGGGACGCTCTACTTTGATGGAACAGTTGCATCAATCGCACCCAGGAATGACTAGAATGAAAGGACTGGCTAGGAGCTACCTGTGGTGGCCTAACTTGGATGCTGAAATTGAGTCAAAGGTAAAGTCATGCACTATATGTCAGGAACAGAGGAAAGCACCTGCCGGGGCACCACTCCATCCCTGGGAGTGGCCCAGCAAACCCTGGAGGAGAATTCACATAGACTATGCGGGGCCTTTTATGGGCAAAATGTTTTTGGTGCTGGTTGACGCTCACTCAAAGTGGATCGACGTTTATCCAGTGAGCTCTGCAACGACTGATGCCACACTGAATTGTCTCAGGAACAGCTTCAGCACGCATGGTATTCCAGAAATGATTGTATCCGACAATGCACAGTGTTTTGTTAGTGAAGGGAGCAAAGAATTCATGGTAAGGAATGGAATCACACATGTCACCTCGGCTCCATATCACCCAGCCTCAAATGGGTTAGCCGAGCGAGCCGTGCAGACTTTTAAGGAGCTCATGAGGAAGAGCTCAGGTGACATCCTGGAGACCAAGCTCAATAGAGCCTTGTTTAATTATCGTATAACACCCCAAGCTACCACGGGGCTTTCTCCGGCTGAGTTGATGATGGGGAGAAAGTTGCGGTGCACGTTAGACCTGATACACCCAGATCTCAAAAGCAAGGTTGAGACAAAACAAACAAACCAAAAAGCGTACCATGACAAACATACTAAAGCTCGCCATTTCGCCATAGGGGACTCTGTGTACACCCGGAACTTCGGTTATGGACCTAAATGGATACCAGGACTAATCCAGGACATTACAGGACCTGTGTCGTACTCCGTGTTACTAGGGGATGGTCGAGGGGTTTGTCGGCATGTGGATCAGCTTTTCAGCCGGCAGCAGGGGGAACTGCTTCAGATGGAACAAAGGGCAGTAGAGGAGGCTGTTCCAGGACCCAGCATGGCTTATAAGGTGCCAGTGGACACTGGTACTGCCAGGCCACAGCGGGACAGAGTAAAACCAACATCAGAGACTACTCCAATCTCAAGTGCGAATGAATCTGAGAATCCACCACAAGTGGAATTAAGACGTTCACAAAGGATTCGCAAGCAACCAGAAAGACTTATACAAACCTATTAAATTAGTCAGGGGTTAACCATGGAGCATACTGGTTAATTAAAACGTAGCACCTAGTAAGGGTTATTGTTTAAGAATTGCATACGGCAATCTTAAGGGGGGAGGAGTGTAGTAACCTGGGAGGTTATGAGTAACCTGATCCACCAGGTGGTGCTGTGGCAATTGCTCTCCTGAGTTAAGTCTGATCTGTACTGTTGTACTCTTTGTTTTTGCTGCCTCATGGCAGAAGCTTTTATGTGCAAGGGTTGATTAAACCATGTTACGGAGTTAACCGGTGTCTGTCTCCATCTATGGCCACCTCAAGATAGCACAATGAGTCCAATGCTAGAGATAGATTGCATGGAAAAACAAGAAATCCAGCAAGAGAATCATTTACATGAGTTTCAAACATGTAATGAGACCATTACTGGGTCCACAGCCCAAAATGGCTTTGTCACAAAGTGCGGCACGAGTTCGAGCTGGCCCAGGTGCCTACTGGCCCAGTTTTACGATGAACTCTCACTCCCAATGAGGCTCTGCACGAGGACTGAAGCTTTGCGAAGTATATCCCTACATCCTTAGGGGTACGATGGCTGGTGTGTGCTGACCTCAGCAAGGAAACCTAGAAACATAGAAACATAGAAGATAGGAGCAGGAGTAGGCCATTCGGCCCCTCGAGCCTGCTCCGCCATTCAATGCGATCATGGCTGATCATCCAAATTCAGTACCCTGTCCCTGCTTTGTCCCCATATCCCTTGATGCCTTTAGCCTTAAGAAATATATCTAACTCCTTCTTGAATATATTTAATAAGTTGGCCTCAACTGCCTTCTGTGGTAGAGAATTCCACAGGTTCACCACTCTCTGGGTGAAGAAATTCCTCCTTATCTCAGTCTCAAATGGCTTACCCCTTATCCTTAGACTGTGACCCCTGGTTCTGGACTCCCCCACCATCGGGAACATCCTTCCTGCATCTCGTCTGTCTAGTCCTGTTAGAATTTTATACGTTTCAATGAGATCCCCTCTCATTCTGCTAAACTCTAGTGAATATAAGCCTAATCGACCCAAACTCTCTTCATACGTCATTCCTGCCATCCCAGCTATCAGTCTGGTGAATCTTCGCTGCACTCCCTCCATGGCAAGAACATCCTTCCTCAGATAAGGCGACCATAACGGCACACAATACTCAAGGTATGGTCTCACCAAGGCCCTGTACAACTGCAGCAAGATATCCTTGCTCCTGTACTCGAATCCTGTCGCTATGAAGGCCAACATACCATTTGCCTTCTTAACCGCCTGCTGCACCTGCATGCTTACCTTCAGCGACTGGTGCACAAGGACACCCAGGTCTCGTTGCACTTCCCCTTTTCCCAATCTATTGCCGTTCAGATAATAATCTGTCTTCCTGTTTTTGCCACCAAAGTGGATAACCTCACATTTAGCCACATTATAGAGTAACATAGAAGATAGGTGCAGGCGTAGGCCATTCGGCCCCTCGAGCCTGTTCGCCATTTAATGAGATCATGGCTGACCATCCAAATTCAGTACCCTGTCCCTGCTTTCTCCCCATATCCCTTGATCCCTTTAGCCTTAAGAAATATATCTAACTCCTTCTCAAATATATTTAATAAGTTGGCCTCTGCCATGCTTCTGCCCAATCACCCAACCTGTCCAAATCATCCTGGAGTTTCTCTGCATCCTCCTCACAGCACACACGCCCACCCAGCTTTGTGTCATCTGCAAACTTGGAGATATTACATCTAGTTCCCTTGTCTAGATCATTAATTTATATTGTGAATAGCTGGGGTCCTAGCAGGGAGGGGGTCAGCGTGTTATAACAACTGGATTAGAGAGGGGAAAATTGCTCAGGGTTTCTGCTGCTGATCCCTATCCAGTGAGACCTGCAGGAAATGTGTAATGTGAATATTGGCTAAGGACAGGATCCGGTTGGACTATGATGACTCCCTCCTCCCCAACCGCCACCCCCCCCGCCCATATTGAGTAGCATCACTGTTTGGGCCTAGACATGAAGAGTCACCACTTTGGTGAGGTACTAAGGGGTAACCAACATCTGTGCAGAGCAGTACCTCAGCAAGGAGACAACACCTACTGGAAAGGAGATGGGGAGGTGAGGTGGGGAATGGGCAGGCAAAGAGCAAAAATAAAGCTCTTTCCCACGGTGGGCTATCCACTCAAGCTGCCTCTCTAATGGTTACATGTTTATATTTTTTCCGAAAGAAAAAGCAAAGGCCGCTTCCTCTGGTGCTACTTGAGTCTGACTCTCCTGCTCAATGGGGAGTCGGACACGTGCAGGGTCCTAGTGCTGGCTGGCTTTAGCTCTCCTGACTGCTGCAAAATGTTACACCAGCATTAACTGAGCTGGCTCTTGGGGACTGAGTGCAACCAGTAAACACACATCTGAATAAATTATTAAATGAGAAAGAAAAGACTTGCATTTATATGGCAGATTTCACAACCTCAAGATGTCCCGAAGCACTTGTGAAGTTTAGTCACTGTTGTAAATGTAGGAAAAGCAGCAGCCAATTTGCACACAGCAAGCTCCCACAAATAGCAATGTGATAATGACCAGATAATCTGCTTTAATGATGTTGGTTGAGGGATAAATGCTGTCCAGGACACTGGGAAGAAGAAGAACAACAACAACAACTTGTATTTATATAGTGCCTTTGGTCACAGAGTCACAGTCATAACAGCACAGAAAGAGGCCATTTGGCCCATGGAGTCCGTGCCAGCTCTCTGTAGAGCAATCTGTAGTCAGTCCCATTCCCCCGCTCTATCCCCGTAGCCCTGCAAGTTTATTTCTCTCAAGTGCCTATCCAGTCTCCCCTTGAAAACATTGAGTGTTTCCACTTCCACCACTTCCGTCAGCAGCGAGTTCCAGGTCCTCACCACTCGCTGTGTAAAAAAGTTTTTCCTCACATCCCCCCTGTATCTCTTGCCCAAAACCTTAAATCTGTGTCCCCTAGTCCTTGTACCATCAACTAGTGGGAACAGCCTTTTCCCATCTAGCCTATCCAAACCCGTCATAATCTTGTACACCCTTCAACCTCCTTTGCTCTAATGAAAACAAATCCAGCTTCTCCAACATGTCCTTGTAACTAAGACCCCCCATCCCCGGCACCATTCTGGTAAATCTCCTCCGCACCCTCTCAAGGACCTTCACATCCTTCAAAAAGTGTGGTGACCAGAACTGGACGCAATACTGCAGTTGTGGCCTAACCAGCGCTTTATAAAGGTTCATCATAACTTCTCTATTTTTGTACTCAGTACCAATATTTATGAAACCCAAGATCCTATATGCTTTATTAACCACTCTCTCAATATGTCCTGCCACCTTCAGGAACCTATGCACATTAACTCCCAGGTACTCTGTCCCTGCACACTCTTTATTACTGTGCCATTAAGTGTATATTGCCTCTCCCTGTTCCTTCTGCCAAAACGCATCACCTCACACTTCTCTGTATTAAATTCCATCTGCCACTTGCCTGCCCATTCTGCTAGCCTTTCTATGTCCTGTTGCAGTCGATTAATATCATCATCATTGTTTGTCACATCCCCAAGTTTGGTGTCATCAGCAAATTTAGAAATTATACTTTGTATTCCAATATCCAGGTCATTTATATATATCAAAAAAAGCAGTGGCCCCAGCACTGACCCTTGGGGCACACCACTGTCTACCATCCTCCAGTCTGAAAAACAGCCATTTACCACAACTCTCTGTTTTCTGTCCTTAAGCCAATTCCTTATCTAAGCTGCCACTGACCCACCTATTCCGTGAGCCTCAATTTTGTAAACCAGCCTTCTATGTGGTATATAGCCCCTTTAACATAGTAAAACATCCCAAGGCGCTTCACAGGAGTGTTAAAAGACAAAAACATTTGATACCGAGCCACATAAGGAGAAATTAGGGCAGGTGACCAAAAGCTTGGTCAAAGAGGTAGGTTTTAAGGAGAACGCCCGTGCTCTTCTTCGAAATTGTGCTATGGGATCTTTTATGTCCACCTGAGAGGGCAAGATGGGGCCTCGGGTTAACGTCTCATCCAAAAAACGGCAGCTCCGACAGTGCAGCGCTCCCTCAGCACTGCACTGGAGTGTCAGCCTAGATTTTGTGCTCAGGTCTCTGGAGTGGGACCCACTACTTTCTGACCCACAGTGCTACCAAAAGAGCCACAGCTAACACTTGACGAAACACCACTGGGAATGACAGCAAAAGCATCCCGTCCCAGTCCCGGAAGTGTTGTACAAATGAGCAACTCCGCCGTCCCACAGCTCCGCTGATGACACGGCAACTATCTGACTTCACAAATCTGCTTGATTCAATCTCTGATAAAGGGCCGAGGTAGCTTACTAAATGTTAACTAAGTGAAATACCAAAGCAGCAAATACTTGAAAAATGACACAACGTAATTCCACTTTTACGTTATCTCATAAATGGAATATAATGGGTTACACATGCGACGATTCACTGATAAGGATCACCTATCACAACGCACTCATGACTGCGTTGCTCATGCCTCAAGAGTTCTAGGTATTTCACACTTATTCATTACGTGTCCTCTGTTTATCAAGAGGACTTATTTCTAATAACAGTTTAAACCACAGGGATTGGTTTGGCAGACTGGGAGTTTTCCAGTTTAAAAGTATGTGTTTCCTGGCTCCAACCAGCACTCTATCATTCACTTAGTATGTGTCTCACACTGGGATGTCATACAGTTGGCCCAGTCAAAGCAGCAAAGACGCGCTGGTAGCACAGTGCTGATTATATGCTGTTCATCAACTTTATCTTTCACGCAACGCTCATTAATAGAGCGTTATTAATTGCTTCATGTCACAAGTTCTCCCCTCACCCTCCTGCACACGAAGCCCAATCCTTCGTTATCAGGCAGTAAATACAAAAAAACAGCTCAAGTGGGTGACCTTTGGCCTATTAACTGAGCGAGAGCAGCTTTTTTTTTTGCCTTGTGCTTTTGACGAGGGTTAGGTTTCGGTTACAGGGCAGAGAGGGAATACTTTCAGCAGAGCAAACTGCTTCCTCAGATAATAAAGTGAATCCTCCCACACTTCGGGGTTGAGGTTGCGCTGTGTGATATTAGTAAGAGCCCGCTGGTTGTGTTTTCAGGCTTTGTTCAGATATATCTCACCTGCTTACCCATTTCCATAAGCCGCTTTATATACACAACATCTGATAATGTTACGATGGCAAAATACTGCGGATGCTGGAAATCCGAAATAACAACAGAAAACGCTGGAAAAACTCAGCAGGCCAGGCAACATCTGTGGAGAGAGAAACAGAGTTAACGTTTCAGGTCGAAACCCTTCTAAAGACCTGAGAAAAAAAAGGCAGGAAATGAAAAGATTAAAAGAACATAAGAACATAAGAACATAAGAAATAGGAGCAGGAGTAGGCCAATCGGCCCCTCGAGCCTGCTCCGCCATTCAATAAGATCATAGCCGATCTGATCCTAACCTCAAATCTACTTTCACTCTCCATCCCACCCGAACCCATGTGATCTCCCGGGAGAGGCGAAAAACCAGATAAAAAACCCAATGGCCAATTTGGGAGAAAAAATCTGGGAAATTCCTCTCCGACCCATCTAGGCGATCAAAACTCGTCCAGGAGATCACTCTGTCCCTATATTTCCTGCAGTACCTACCTTCTGTAAGAGGTGATCTCCACCCCAGCCAGGAACAGGCCCAATTTACTCTTGAAGGACTCCTAGCTGGCAGCCTGTTCCCGAGGTCTCCACTAATCCCTGTGAATAGAACCATCTCCTGAAATCTAACACAGAATTAGAACACAAGAAGTAGGAGCAGGACTAGGCTACACGACCCCTGGGCCCGCTCCGCCACCCACAGGGCCATGACCATTCCGAACCTAGATTCATGTCCGATTTCCTGCCCGCACCCCGTAACCCCTAATTCCCTTTACTTCTAGGAAACTGTCTATTTCTGTTTTAAATTTATGTAATGATGTAGCTTCCACAGCTCTCTGGGGCAGCAAATTCCACAGGCCTACCACCCTCTGAGTGAAGAAGTTTCTCCTCATCTCAGTTTTGAAAGAGCAGCCCCTTATTCTAAGATTATGCCCCCTAGTTCTAGTTTCACCCATCATTGGGAACACCCTCACCGCATCCACCCGATCAAGCCCCTTCACAATCTTATATGTTTCAATAAGATCGCCTCTCATTCTTCTGAACTCCAATGAGTAGAGTCCCAATCTACTCAACCTCTCCTCATATGTCAACCCTCTCATCCCCGGGATTAACCGAGTGAACCTTCTTTGTACTGACTCACAGAATCACACAGAATCACAGAAACCCCACAGTGCAGATAGAGGCCATTTCGGCCCATCGAGCCTGCACCGACACATATCCCACCCGATCCCCGTAACCCCTACACCAACACATATCCCACCCTATCCCCGTAACCCCACGTATTTAATCCCCCTAACACTAAGGGTCAATTTATCATAGCCAATCATCCTAACCGAGAGCAAGTATGTCTTTTCTTAAGTATGGACACCAAAACTGTACGCAGTATTCCAGGTGCGGTCTCACCAAAGGAAGTTTGGGGGCTGGGAAATGGGGGAGGGGATGAAAGAGCAGAACTTCTTCAAGGTGGGCATTCCTAGAAGAGGGGTGGCAGTGATAATGTTGCTTTGTCTGAGGGAGTCAAACAGAAACGTTTCTTACTGCAATACCTTGCTGCCTTTGATACGAGCCCTCATGTTCTCATAGTCTACGGCTATTGGAAGACTGATCATTCTAACAGACTGCATGACTTTGGCTATAGACTACAAATCAAGATTATTAAAAGTAAAGGTTAAACAGTTGCATGAATTAACTACAGCAGATTTCACTAGGTTACAGAATTTCTAACTTCCACCTCCTTGGATGTACAAAACACAACAAAAGATGCGGCACGTCACTAACCCTCTTAGCAAACCTGGACCACTGTCTGTATAATAAAACTTATGCAACAAAAATAACAACTTGTATTTATATAGCACCTTTAACTTAGTAAAATATACCAAGGCGCTTCACAGGAGCGTTATGAAACAAAATTTGACACCGAGCCACATAAGGAGATATTAGGACCAGTGACCAAAAGCTTGGTCAAAGTGGTAGGTTTTAAGGAGCATCTTAAAGGTGGAGAGAGTGGTAGAGAGGCGGAGAGATTTAAGGAGGGAATTCCAGAGCTTAGGGCCGAGGCAACAGAAGGCATGGCCACAAATGGTGGTGTGATTAAAATCAGGGATGTGCAAGAGGCCAGAATTGGAGGAGCGCAGAGATCTCGGAGGGTTGTAATACTGGAAGAGGTTACAGAGATAGGGAGGTGCGAGGCCACGGAGGGATTTGAAAACAAGGATGAGAGTTTTAAAATCGAACCGTTTTCGGACTGGAAGCCAGTGTAGGTCAGCGAGCAGAGGTTTGATAGGTGAACGGGACTTGGTGCGAGTTAGGATATGGGCAGCAGAGTTTTAGAGGAGCTCAAGTTTACAGAGGGTGTAAGGTGAGAGAGCAGGCAGGAGAGCGTTGCAATAGTCGAGTCTAGTGGTAACAAAGGCATGGACAAGGGTTTCAGCAGCAGATGAGCTGAGACAAGGGCATCGAAGGGCAATGTTACGGAAGTAGATGGTCTTGGTAATGGAGAGGAATGGGGTCAGAAGCTCTGTTCAAATAGGGCACAAAGGTTGCTACATCAAACTTTAGTCTAACTACCACGGAGACTCTTTGGCCTAGAAATATGCAGTGGGGTGCAGGATGCATGACCTGGTCCTGAATGGTGAGGCCCAAGCTGCCCCCGCTATTAGGCCTCTGGCCTCATTTCAATGGAGCCGGCATGGTGGGAACAGTCAGTCGGCGCAGAGGAGGCCAAGTTCAAGCCTTCTTCTTCTTCTTCTTCTTCTTCTTCTTCTTCTTCTTCTTCTTGGGCAGTCCCTCGGAACCAAGGATGACTTGCTTCCACATTAAAAATGAGTTCTCAGGTGGCTGATGAGTCCAATGCGGGACCTACAGTCTCTGTCACAGGTGGGGCAGACGGTGGTTGAAGGGGCAGGTGGGTGGGGTGCTTGTGTTGACGTGCGCTCCTTCCGCTGTTTGCGCTTGGCTTCCGTTTGCTCCCGGAGAAGAGGCTCGAGGTGTTCGGCGCCTTCCCGGATGCTTCTCCTCCACTTTGTGCGGTCTTGGGCCAGGGATTCCTAGGTGTCGGTGGGGATGTTGCACTTTTTCAAGGAGGCTTTGAGGGTGTCCTTGAAGTGTTTCCTCTGCCCACCTGGGGCTCTCTTGCCATGTTGGTGCTCAGAGTAGGGCGCTTGCTTTGGGAGTCTCGTATCAGGCATGCGGACAATGTGACCCGTCCATTGGAGCTGATTGAGCATGGTCAAAGCTTCGATGCTGGGGATGTTGGCCTGAGTGAGAACACTGACGTTGGTGCACCTATCCTGCCAATGGATTTGCAGGATCTTGCGGAGGCAGCGTTGGTGGTACCTCTCCAGTGCTTTGAGTTGCCTGCTGTACATGGTCCATGTCTCTGAAGCATACAGGAGGGTGGGTATCACTACAGCTCTGTAGACCATGAGCTTGGTGCTGGGTTTGAGGTCCTGGTCTTCAAACACTCTCTTCCTCAGGCGACCAAAGGCTGCACTGGCACTGCTAGTGTCACAGTGGCCCTCAGGTAAGTAGGGCCGGGTGGGCGAAGGGCGGATCGGAGGCCAGGATTGGAGGCAGGGGTCAGGATCGGAGGCTGGCTGGCCAGGATAGGGGAGGATCGGAGGCTGGGGAGGGTGAGGGGTGAGGATCGGAGGCTGTGGGGTGGGTCGGAGGCCAGGTGTCGGGATCGGCAGCGAGCTTTCATTATACATGGGGCCAGGAGGAGCACTTCTGCTCCCCCAGGCTCCACATTCAGGTAAATACATTTGAAAAACTTACCTTTTGAGGGGCAACAGATCACAAGGTCTGGTTTTACTGAGTGTAACTGACACTGATGCCAGCTACCTCAGGGCAAGCCAATCTTGCAGTGGGGCCCTCAAAAAGCTGCTAAGCACCTTATTTGCATCTGCAAAGGGATTACCACCTGTTTCAGGCATGGGCCCTGGACCCCTATTTCTTTTCCTTCACCAATATGGCAGGTGGTGCACTTCCAGCCAGAAATGTGCACGCTCTTCCGGCCAACCATATTGGGGGCTTAGTAGGCTAGTTAGTGCCCAAATAACAGGCACTGCGTGGCTAAGTTTATAGGCCTATGTGTCACTTCCACACAAGCTGCATTACAGTGATATCAGAAGAAGTGGTGAACTACAGCGAAACTATCCAAGGCTATCCACATGGTGTGTAGAACGACCGCCATGCTAAATGGGATGGATTCATAACAGATATAGCAGCTCAAAACTGGGCATCCATGAGGCACTGTGGGCCATCAGCAACAGCAGAATTGTATTCCACCACAATTTGTAACCTCATAGCCCGGCATATCCCGCACTCTACCATTACCATCAAGCCAGGTGAAAATCACCGGTTCAATGAGGAGTGTAGAAGAACATGCCAGGAGCAGCACCAGGCGTACCTAAAAATGAGGTGCCGACCTGGGGAAGCTGCATCACAGGACTACATACATGCTAAAAAGCAGAAGCAGCATGCTATAGACAGGGCTAAGCTATCCCACAACCAATGAATCAGATCAAAGCTCTGCAGTTCTGCCACAGTAAGTCGTGAATGGTGGTAGACAATTTAACAACTAACGGGAGGAGGAGGCTCCATGAACACCACCATCCCCAATGATGGTGGAGTCCAGCACATCAGTGCGAAAGACAAGGCTGAAGCATTTGCAACCATCTTCAGCCAGAGGTGCCGAGTGGATGATTCATCTTGGCTTCCTCCTGAAATCCCCACTATCACAGATGCCAGTCTTCAGCCAATTCGATTCACTCCACATGATATCAAGAAACAGCTGAGCGCACTGGATACAGCAAAGGCTGTGGGCCCTGGCAACATCTCTGCTGTCATGCTGCAGACTTGTGCTCCAGAACGAGCCGCGCCTCTAGCCAAGCTGTTCCAGTACAGCTACAACACTGGCATCTATCTGACAACGTGGAAAACTGCCCAGGTATGTTCTCTCCACCAAAAGCAGGACAAATCCAATTTGGCCAATAACCACCCCATCAGCCTACTCTTAATCATCAGAAAAGTGATGGAAGGTGTCGTCAACAGTGCTATCAAGCAGCACTTACTCACCAATAACCTGCTCACTGATGCTCAGTTTGGATCCCGCCAGGACCACTCGGCTTCAGACCTCATTACAGCCTTGGTCCAAAAATGGACAAAAGAGCTGAATTCCAAAACAGGTGAGGGGAGAGTGTCTACCCTTGGCATCAAGGCAGCATTCGACCGAGTGTGGCACCAAAGAGCCCTAGTAAAATTGAAGTCAATAAGGATCGAGGGAAAACTCTCCACTGGCTGGAGTCAGACCTAGCACAAAGGAAGATGGTTGTGGTTGTTGGAGGCCAATCATCACAGCCCCAGGACATCACTGCAGGAGTTCCTCAGGGCAGTGTCCTAGGCCCAGCCATCTTCAGCTGCTTCAGCAATGATGTTCCCTCCATCAAAAGATCAGAAGTGGGGATGTTCGCTGATGACTGCATTGTTCAGTGCCATTCGCAATTCCTCAGATATTGAAGCAGTCCATGCCCACATGTGGCAAGACCTAGACAACATTCAGGCTTGGGCTGATAAGTGGCAAGTAACATTCTTGTCACACAAGTGCCAGGCATTGACTATCTCCAACAAGAGAGAGGCTAACAACCTCTTCATGATATTCAATGGCATTACCATCATCGAAACCCCCACCATCAACTTCCTAGGGGTCACTATTGACCACAGAAACTTAACTGGACCAGCCACATAAAGACTGGCTAAAAGGGCATGTCAGAGGTTGGGTATTCTGCGGTGAGTGAATCAACTCCTGACACTCCAAAGCCTTTCCACCACCTACAAAGCACAAGTCAGGAGTGTGATGGAATACTCTCCACTTGCCTGGATGAGTGCAGCTCCAACAACACTCAAGAAGCTCGACACCATCCAGGACAAAGCAGTCCGCTTGATCAGCACCCCAACCACCACCTTAAACATTCACTCCCTCCACCAGGGTGGCTGCAGTGTGTACCATCTACAAGATGCACTGCAGCAACTCGCCAAGGCTTCTTCAACAGCACCTCCCAAACCCGCAACCTTTACCATCTAAGAGGACAAGGGCAGCAGGCGCATGGGAACACCACCGCCTCGAAGTCACACACCACCCTGACTTGGAAGTATATCGCTGTTCCTTCATCGTTGTTGGGTCAAAATCCTGGAACTCCCTCCGTAACAGCACTGTGGGAGAACCTTCACCATACGGACTGCAGCGGTTCAAGAAGGCTGCTCACCACCACCTTCTCAAGGGCAACTAGGGATGGGCAATAAATGCTGGCCTTGCCAGCGACGCCCACATCCCGTGAATGACTAAATAATAAAAAAATACTTTCCATCCATTTTAGAGTTCACTCAGGAACTAAGAAAGGAACTATGTATCTTTCACAATTGAAATAATATTGTCAAACATACACAGGATTTAAAACACATTAGGATGCCTGGAGCCAGGAGACCACAGCTCCTCATGTGCCAGAAGTTTCAAATTGAGCTTGGCTCCTTCCTGGAATCAAGTTAAATTCTTTTAACACTTAGATAGACCACAAGATTTTTTCTCATCTATTGGAGAATTTTCTCTTACTTGACTACTTTCAGAACAAAGCATGCAGTTAAACAATCAGCTTCATTTAACCTCTCGAACTGTTGAGGAACACTAGGCCAATTTCCCGAGTGGTGCGGAACCTCAGCTGCTGGCCACGTTTACCAGGAAAATCGGACCTACTGTTTCATCACAGCCTGTTTAACAGTAGGAGTGAATATGCCAGATGAGTTATATGAGGCTGCATTATTTTCAAATGAATCCGTTTTTCACCCTGGAAATACTGAAAAGAAAATGAAAATAATGGCCCAGAAATTCGGGTCTCCACGGGTGAGTACGCACGGGGTACTCACGCATAGGCCCAACGAAAGTGCTGGTTTCATGCATGCACTGCGCATGCGCAGGAAACCGGAACTTCCGTTCCCTTGAAAGAAGGGGTTGACAGGTGGAATGCGTGCGCCGGAGGGGCAGCGCGTGCGCATCGAACTTACGTTTTTTATGCAGGGTTCTCCGGGAGGGTAAGTCTCCAGCAGTTACACTTTTAAAAAGCAGGCGCAAGGCCTGCTTTTAACAAGGTAAGTGGTGAATTAATTAAAATTAAAACATTTTTTCCACAGGTTTATTATTTTTAAATACTTTAAAGAAAGGTAAGTTTATTTTTAGCCCCGTTAGAAAATGTAATTAACTTTTTCAAAAATTTAAATTATTGTTTAAAATAGTTATTTCATGTAATTTATAGTTATTTTAAAAATGTGATTTAAAAAAAAAATTATTTGAAGTTTTAATGATTTTTGGGGCTTATAGTATTTATAGGTTTGACAGCTCTTCCTGTCAAACTTATGAATGAAGCATTCCCTGCTACCATTGGCTCTCCATGGCCCACATGATCCCAGGGGACGCATTGAACTAACTGCACCCCTGGGATATGCAAGCACTGCGTGCCGGCAGTTGGAGGAGGCCCAGGATCGGAATCCCATGCGGGCCCACAGCTCAACGGCCAGCGCACTAGGTAAGTGCAGGTCGGGGGCTTGCACCTGCGGGAAGCCTCCAACCCGAATTTTTGGGCCAATGTATCTTGGATAAAATGGTGTCAGCCGGGGCTCAGTGGGCGGCACACCCCCCTCACCTCCGAGTCAGGCGGCTGTGGGTCCATAATCCCACTCCAGGGACTTGAGCACAAAACCTAGGCTGATGCTCCAGTGCAGTGCTGAAGGAGTGCTGCACTGTCGGAGATGCCGTCTCTCGGGTGAGACGTTAAACCGAGGCCCCATCTGCTCTCTCAACCGGATGTAAAACATCCCATGGCTCTATTTTGAAGAAGAGCTGGGGGAGTTCTCCCTGGTGTCCTGGCCAATATTTATCCCTCAACCAACATCACTAAGCAGATTATTTGGCCATTATCACATTGCCATTTGTGGGACCCTGCTGTTTTCAAATTGGCTGTCGCTTTTCCTATGTTACAAAAGTTACTACACTTCAAAAGTACTTCATTAGGTGTAAAGCACTTTGGGATGACCTGAGGTCGTGAAAGGCGCTATACAAATACAAGTCTTTCTATTTAAAATACTTCATTTTCATAAACGCACTAACGCATGCCATCTACTATTTTAACAAAGGTACTACCAGCAACTCTAACTCTTATAGGACATGCTGTGCTAATCATCTCCCAGAGAAATAATGCCATGAAAAGCCATCATGTGTCACTCACCACTGTAATTCTTTGCAGCGGATCAAACCCAACTTCATTCCCTAGATATATGGGGTATCCCGTTCCTAATCCTAACGCCCATAAAATAAGGCCACATAATAACATTTAGGCTGGTCCACTAGGCTAGTTTTTTTTAAGGAGGTATATTCTCTTTCAGTCCCTCTGTGCCACTCACCATTTCTCAGCCAAAAGGTGACCAGCTTCTGCTGATGTTACTCACTAACTGGCTGCTTGGATGCGCCTGAAAGTATCCACGGGTGGATGGCTTGCTGTTTGGTTTGCCCTGCCTTCCTATATGGAAACATCTCTACTCTGTGTGTTCTCCTGATGGCAAGGCTAAGATAGGAAGCTCCTTGTGTGGGGACAGTGGGCTTCATCACATTGTCCCACTCTATGAGTACTCCAAGACATTGCCATTAGTCAATGCGTATTTATAATATTTATATTATCTGTCCAGCTAACATAAATGTCCAAGATTCCAAAGTGTAGGATGCTGGGATGCATGAAATGGAGAAGATTATTAGTTATTACAGTTGCAAGGGCTTGCCAATGCCTCTATGGCTTTATCCAGTGAATAGCTAAGCCACGCTGATCAGCGAGGCCCCGGGTTCGATCCCCAGTCTGTGCTGAGTTAGGCAATCTGAGCCAGGGCAACTGTAGGGGCACTACAGCTGGCCTCTCTAGCCCCAGAGTTAGGGAGCGAGAAGTCAGCTAGGATTACCACTCGATCGCTATCGCTGGAATATACAATGATGAAGATCAGTTGAGGATAGGACTTGGGACTTTGGGACTGATGTAAGAAAACTACTAGGCACTTGGTCAGAGTATTAAACAAGGCTTTAATCAACTGTTTCACAACATGGAAGTCTAGTTATCCTTCACTAGTTCCTGTTTACAAAATGTCCCTGAGCAAGCTGGGCCCGTGCCGGAGTATTTATACTCTCCCTGGACAGCGTCACCAGCAGGCCGCCCAGTATATTTCATAAGTAATTTCTACATGAATGGCACGATTTATGTCAGGGACTGTGATGAGCCATTGGTGGAATAGATGCCAATCACTCACGAGGCTCTCACAAGGAAGAGTGCCCACTTGGGTGAGGTATCGTAGGGCAAGCGGCAAATGTGGAATTGTTACCGCAGTGAAGAGTCACTGCCTTCAGCGGGGAGGGAGGGAAGGGACAAAATTGGAGGGAGAAAATTAGTAAAGAAAGAATTGATCACAGTTAAAGCCATACATCTGGAAAAGTGCTACTGTCTGTGTAAGGAAACAGCAGCTCCAACATTTTCACTCCCAACGCTGCCAATCAAAACACAATTATAATTCTTACGAACAAAGCTGAGGCAAAACTGTCCCCTGACAGTACAGAGATTTCCTTCATACAGAAAACATATTTTTAATTAGGTTTCACTATTTTATCTGCAGTTCTCAGCTTTTCAGATTTTCTTTAACCAGTTTTTCAACATTCTATTCTCAACAATGGCACAAGCCTGATATTCTCCCCCCACCCACCACCACCCTAATTATCACTACTCTTCTCCTCGCTCATGTTCCATGAACACCTCCACCTCTCTGATAACTCCCCCCAAGTCACCAATTCCATGCGGGAGGCTTGGCACTGAGAGCTGGCAAATTATTCAACCATGGGAAGTATCATAAACCCAGCGCTGCTATCACCTAATGTTCGCATATGCTGTCTTATTTTTTAATTCGTTCCTGGGATGTGGGTGTCGCTGACAAGGCCAGCATTTATTGCCCATCCCTAGTTGCCCTTCAGAAGGTGGAGGTGATCTGCCTTCTTGAACCGCTGCAGTCCGTGTGGTGAAGGAACTCCTGTAGTGTATGTGCCTTTAAGAGCCCCAGGTGTGCTGTAATGCCGGTAATGGCCACTCGGCTATATAAGCCTGTATATTGTGTATATCCGTTAGAACCGCACCCCCCCCCCAGACTTTGCTTAGTAAACACCTATGAACCAACTCCTGTCTTCAGTGTCTTTATCAACACACGGACACTACAGTGGCGACGAAGTGGAAATGGACTTACCTGCAATTCGGCAGCACCTCAAGGACATCGATTCCTCGGGCGTCCAGAAGACTCAAGAAAGTGAGAGAAGCTGTGGTTTCACCAGCTGGCCAAGCTGGTGGCAGGTACTGCGCTAATCCTTCCTGGGCGTCAGGCTGGGGCTCCAGCGGTTGGCTCTACAGCTGAGACAGGCAGCGAAATCGGAGGCAAGCAATAACGGACTGGGAGGGAGCACTCGGGAGACGGCCGGCGCTGCAAGCAGGTCAGCGTTCAGACCTGGAGAGAAAGTCCGGCGGGAACGAGTCTCCAACTGTAAATAAATAATTTTTTTTTAAAAAGAACGGAAACCGTGGGAAAAAGCGTTGTCATCGGCAGCAGCGGCGGGAAAGCACGGGAAGCACCATATCTTTGCTTCAGAAAAGAAAGAAAAGCGCGGGAAGCGCCATATCTTTTCTGAAATGCCTAAGTCTGGCAATATTGATGCTTTTGATAGCGAAATAGAGGATTGGACCACATACGTGGAAAGAGTAGAGGTACATTGCACTGCAAATGGAATAGAAGATGAAAAAAAAGCTTCAGTACTGCTGAACCTAATGGGCGCAAAGGCATACGGGCTGTTACAAAATTTGATCACTCCAGCCAAACCAAAGGACAAGAATTTTAAAGAAATTGTTGATCCCCTGCAGGAGCACTTAAACCCAACACCGCTGCTGATAGCGGAACGATTCAAATTCTTCAAGAGAAATCAACACAAGAATGAAAGTAACGCTGATTACCTCACCGAATTAAGAAAGCTATCAAAGTACTGCCAATTCGGGGCAGGACTAGCAGATTATCTTCGAGACAAATTCGTCTGCGGTCTCTTAAGTGAAGGAACACAAAAAAGGCTGCTTTCTGAAAAAGATTTAACATTGGACAAAGCTTTCAGTATGGCTGTATCATATGAAGCAGCAGCAAGAGGAGCTGCAGAGATACAACAAAAGACACAGGACTTCGGCACCCATGAAATGACACAGGGTTTCGAAAGATGTTATCGCTGCGGCAGATCCACCCATAACCAGAGGGACTGCTGGTTCAAGGACAAAGCATGCAGGCAATGCGGAAAGATTGGACACATTGCACGGGTATGCCGATCTGGACAAAATAAATCCACAGACAGAAAAAAAAAAATCAATAAAGGAAAGTACACGAAGGTACAAATGATGACGGAAAGTAGCTCCGAAGACCAGAAGAGCGATAGCGACTCCGAAAACAAGAGACTAAGCTGTCTCAAATTACATAATGTACTTGCCAAAGATGATTACCAAACCATTTGGGTTACCCTCACGATAGCAGGGTCCCCAGTTAAAATGGAGCTAGATACAGGATTAGCTCTAACCGTAATAAATCGACGGGATTACGAGAGGCTATTTTCGCATATACCTCTAAAAGACACATCCATTATCTTAAAAACATATACGGGGCAGAAAGTATACCCCAAAGGAAAAATAAGGGTGCCTGTTGTATACAACGGCAAAGAAATACAAAAGTTGTATTTATACATTCTACAAGATGGTGGTCCACCGTTGTTGGGACGTGAATGGATCAGAAAGATACGTTTAGACTGGCACTCCATTCAGGCACTGACGGTGACCAGTAAGGAAAAAAACAATGATGACATCATACCTGAACGATTGAAAGACATCTTGGCCAACGCCAAAGAGGTGTTTCAAGAGAAACTAGGAACCTTGAAAGGCATCACCGCCTCAATAAAAGTGGAAGATGCAGCAATTCCCAAATTTTTTAAGGCAAGACTGGTGCCATACGCAATTCGTCCAGCAGTCGAGGCAGAGCTGGAGAATTTGGAAAAGGCAGGCGTATTATCCAAAATAGATTGGAGCGAGTGGGCAACACCCATCATTCCAGTCATGAAAAAAGCATTGAATAATGATAAATCTGAAGAACAGAGAAAAATTCGCATCTGTGGAGACTTCAAGGTGACTGTAAACCCGGTCCTTCACACAGTACAGTATCCTCTTCCGAGGATAGAAGATATTTTCGCCTCACTATCCGGAGGGAAACGTTTCACATAAATTGACTTGGCACAGGCATATCTACAGATGGAGGTTGAGGAGGCCTCTAAAAAGTATCTCACAATAAACACACACAAAGGCCTGTACCAGTACAATCGACTGGTTTTTGGAGTAGCATCAGCTCCAGCTATCTGGCAAAGAGCTATGGAGCAAGTCCTGCACGGGATTCCGGGGACTCAATGCTACCTAGAGGACATCCTTGTAACAGGAGAAAATGACAACGAGCACCTTGCCAATTTGGAGCAGATGCTCACTAGGCTGAGAGAACGGGGCCTACGAGCAAATCGCCCCAAGTGCAAATTTTTCCAAAATCAAATATCATATTGTGGCCACATAATTAATAAGGAAGGGTTGCATAAGTCACCTGAAAAAATTGAAGCGGTCATAAAAGCCCCAGCACCTGAAAATGTTTCACAATTAAGGTCGTTCCTGGGATTAATAAATTACTATCATAAATTTTTACCGAACTTATCAACTCTTCTACACCCTCTTAATGAACTTCTACAAACAGGAGTGATTTGGAAATGGAACGAAGACTGTAAACGTGCCTTCCATAAATGCAAAGACTTAATCACATCCGAAGAAGTTTTGGCTCATTACAACCCATCACTGCCAATCAGACTGGCGTGCGATGCATCCCCTTACGGTATAGGAGCAGTATTATCCCATAAATTCCCTGATGGCTCAGAACGGCCGATAGCTTTTGCGTCACACTCATTAAACTCAGCTGAGCGTAACTATGCCCAAATCGACAGGGAAGCACTCAGCCTGGTATGGGGAGTGAAGAAATTCAACCATTACCTACACGGACAAAAATTTACCTTGCTGACTGACCATCAACCCCTCATCTCCATATTCAACCCTAAAAAGGGTGTTCCCATTATGACAGCGCAAAGGCTACAGAGGTGGTCCCTTTTTCTAGGGGCACACCAATACAACATAGAATACAAAGGATCAAAACAGCATGGGAATGCTGACGATTTATCGCGCCTACCGTTGCCAACGGTAGAAGAGGCACCTACAGTAGACCCAGTGGAGATGTTCCACTCTACCATAGTGGAATGTCTACCAGTAACAAATTCTGCCATTGAAAGGGAGACGAGAAATTACCCGACTCTCTCACGGGTCTACGATTTAACAGTGAAGGGATGGCCAGCACATGGCAAACCACTGTTGCCAGCATTCTCGCAAAGAAGAGAACAGCTGTCAGTGTGCCGAGGAACCTTGATGTGTGGATCCAGAGTGGTGATTCCACCCAAACTCCAGGATAAAGTGCTAAAGGAGCTTCACGAGGGGCATCTGGGTGGAGTGAAAATGAAGAACCTAGCTAGGGCGTTTGTATGGTGGCCAGGTATCGATGGAGACATCGAAGAAATGACCAAGAGCTGCCTAGGGTGCCAGAAGGTCCAAAACTCTCCACCACAAGCCCCTCTACATCCATGGGAGTGGCCCTCATCTCCCTGGCAAAGGGTGCACATCGACTTTGCTGGTCCATTTATGGACTCAATGTTCTTAATCGCGGTTGATGCACACTCCAAGTGGCCAGAGGTAATAAAGATGTCCTCCACCACCACGGAAAAAACCATCACAGTATTAAGGACCATATTTGCCAGGAATGGGCTGCTGGAACAGATATGTTCTGATAATGGACCGCAATTTGTGTCCGAAGAATTCAGGAAGTTCTTAAAAAACAATGGGGTTAAGCACTACACGTCCGCCCCATACCATCCTGCCACCAATGGATTGGCTGAAAGGTTTGTCCAGACCTTCAAGAAGGCCATAAAGGCCATGGGTAATGAAGACATAAAACTTCAGCACAAGGTGGATAACTTCTTATTCGCATACAGGAATGCAACACATATGGTTACCAACCAAACTCCCGCCATGATGTTCTTCAATAGAAACCTAAGATGCCGGCTGGATTTGGTCAAGCCCAACATCAGAAGGGACGTGGAGAACCGGCAGTTTCAAGGCATGAATGAAAGGCCAACTAGAACCTTCCAGATAGGTCAACAAGTTTTGGCCCGGGACTACCGTACCGAGAAATGGCAGCCTGGAACTATCTGCACACGACTAGGACCACTGATGTATACCGTGGACATCGGAGAAAGCATAATAAGGCGCCATGCTGACCAAATCATAAAGTCATCCGAAAAGGGACAACCTACACCACAACTCTATACGTCTAACAATGAAGTAGAGATACCCATATCTACCTCCGATCTGGTGATACTGGAACCCGATGAACCCGACACTGGCATTCAAGCCGAATCAGCCTTGCCAAAAGAACCTACTACACCACCAGAAGCTACTACACTCCCGAGGCGTTATCCGGACCGAGTCAGGAGGCCTCCTGAGAGACTGACTTATAATTAATTAACTACAGCAATGTATATATTATTTTTCTTATAACATGTAATTAATAATTACTTAAAATATGTACTGGTTAGCTAAAAGGGGAGGAATTGTAGTGTATGTGCCTTTAAGAGCCCCAGGTGTGCTGTAATGCCGGTAATAGCCACTCAGCTATATAAGCCTGTATATTGTGTATATCTGTTAAAACCCCCCCCCCCAGACTTTGCTTAGTAAACACCTATGAACCAACTCCTGTCTTCAGTGTCTTTATCAACACACGGACACTACAACTCCCACAGTGTTATTAGGGAGGGAGTTCCAGGATTTTGACCCAGCGACGATGAAGGATCGGCGATATGTTTCCAAGTCAGGATGGCGTGGAACTTGGAGGGGAACCTGCAGGTGGTGGTGTTCCCATGTGCCTGCTGCCCTTGTCCTTCTAGTGGTAGAGGTCGCGGGTTTGGGAGGTGCTGATGGAGAAGCCTTGGCGAGTTGCTGCAGTGCATCTTGTAGATGGTACACACTGCAGCCACGGTGGGCCGGTGGTGGAGGGAGTGAATGTTTAAGGTGGTGGATGGGGTGCCAATCAAGCGGGCTGCTTTGTCCTGGATGGTGTCGAGCTTCTTGAGTGTTGTTGGAGCTGCACTCATCCAGGCAAGTGGAGAGTATTCCATCACATTCCTTACTTGTGCCTTGTACAGGAAACTCTCTTTTAACCGGCACCTAAATATCCAGAAATCTCTTCTTAACCGGCAAAATTCAGGAGGAGGTTCAGGTAAGTTTTACTGTATATTAGTGGCCGTGTAACCGGGGTTCCTGGATCTGTGGCCGTGTAACCGGGGTTCCTGCACAAGTGCCGTGTAACCGGGGCTCCTGCACCTGTGGCCGTGTACGGGGCTCTCTTACCTTGGTAAGTATACCTCTCTGTAATCCGGACTTTTTGATCAACTGGCACCACGCTGGTCCCGTCGGTGCCGGATAAAAAAGAGATTCCTGCAGATGGTGGAAAGGCTTTGGGGAGTCAGGAGGTGAGACACTCGCCACAGAATATTCAGCCTCTGACCTGCTCTTGTAGCCACAGTATTTATGTAGTTGGTCCAGTTAAGTTTCTGGTCAATTGTGACCCCCAGAATATTGATACTGGGGGATTCAGTAGCATAGTGGCTATGTAACTGGACTAGTAATCCAGAGGCCTGGACTAATAATCTGGCGACATTAGTTCAAATCCCACCACGACAGCTGTGGAATTTAAATTCAGTTAATTAAATAAATCTGGAATAAAAAACTAGTATCAGTAATGGTGACCATGAAGCTACCGAATTGTCGTAAAAACCCATCTGGTTCACTAATCTGCTGTCCTTACCCAGTCTGGCCTACATGTGACTCCAGACCCACAGCAATGTGGTTGACTCTTAACTGCCCTCTGAAATGGCCTAGCAAGCCACTCAGTTGTAACAAACTGCTACAAGAAACAATAATAAGAATAAAACTGGACGGACCACCCGGCATCGACCTCGGCACCGGCTACAGACACGGCAACGGCACACCCAGCCCAGTCGACCCAGCAAAGTCCTACCTCACTAACGTCTGGGGACTGGTGACAAAATTGGGAGAGCTGTCCCACAGACTAGTCAAGCAACAGTCATAGTCATACTCACAGAATCATACCTTTCAGCCAATGTCCCAGACTCCTCCATCACCATCCCTGGGTATGTCCTGTCCCACCGGCAGGACAGACCCACCAGAGGTGGCGGCACAGTGGTATACAGTCAAGAGAGACTGGCCCTGGGAGTCCTCAGCAATGACTCCGGACCCCATGAAGTCTCATGGGTTCAGGCCAAACACGGGCAAGGAAACCTCCTACTGATTATTACCTACCGTCCTTCCCCAGCTGATGAATCAGTACTCCTCCATGTTGAACACTACTTGGAAGAAGCACTGAGGATAAGACTGGGTGGGAGACTTCAATGTCCGTCACCAAGAGTGGCTCGGTAGCACCTCTACTGACCGAGCTGGTTAAGTCCTGAAGGACATATCTGCCAGACTGGGCCTGCAGCAGTTGGTGAGAGAACTAACATGAGGGAAAAAACTACTTGACCTCATCCTCACCAATCTACCTGTCGCAGATGCATCTGTCCATGACAGTATTGGTAGCACTGACTACCACACAGTCCTTGTGGAAACGAAGTTCCATCTTTACATTGAGGACACCCTCCATCATGTTGTTTGGCACTACCACCGTGCTAAATGGGATAGATTCAGAACAGATCTAGCAGCTCAAAACTGGGCATCCATGAGGCGCTGTGGGCCATCAGCAGCAGCAGAATTGTATTCCATCACAATCTGTAACCTCTTGGCCCGGCATATCCCTCACTCTACCATTAACATGAAGCCAGGTGATCAATGAGGTTCAACGAGGAGTGTAGAAGAGCATGCCGGAAGCAGCACCAGGCATACCTAAAAATGAGGTGCCAACCCAGGGAAGCTGCAACACAGGACGACATGCATGCTAAACAACAGAAGCAGAATGCAATAGGAGGAGCTATGCGATCCCACAACCAGTGGATCAGGTCAAAGCTCTGCAGTCCTGCCACATCCAGTTGTGAATGGTGGTGGACCATTAAACAACTGATGGGAGGAGGAGTTCTCCATGAACATCCCCATCCTCAATGATGGCGGAGCTCAGCACGTGAGTGCAAAAGACAAAGCTGAAGAGTTTGCAACCATCTTCAGCCAGAAGTGCCGAGTGGATGATCCATCTCGGCCTCCTCCTGAGGTCCCCACCATCACAGAAGCCAGTCTTCAGCCAATTCGATTCACTCCACGTGATATCAAGAAATGGCTGAGCGCACTGGATACAGCAAAGGCTATGGGCCTCGGCAATACACCAGCTGTCGTGTTGAAGACTTGTGCTCCAGAACTAGCCGCACCTCTAGCCAAGCTGTTCCAGTACAGCTACAACACTGGCATCTACCCGACAAACAGAGGTATGGAGTACAAAAGCCAGGAAGTGATGCTAAACCAATATAAAACACTAGTTTGGCCCCAGCTGGAGTATTGTCTCCAATTCTGGGCACCACACGTTAGGAAGGATGTGAAGGCTTTGGCGAGAGTACAGAAGAGATTTACTTGAATGGTTCCAGGGATGAGGGATTACAGTTACGTGGATAGACTGGAGAATCACAGAATCACAGAATCACAGAAACCCCACAGTGCAGATAGAGGCCATTTCGGCCCATCGAGCCTGCACTGACACATATCCCACCCGATCCCCGTAACCCCTACACCAACACATATCCCACCCTATCCCCACGTATTTAATCCCCCTAACACTAAGGGTCAATTTATCATAGCCAATCAACCTAACCCGCACATCTTTGGACTGTGGGAGGAAACCGGAGCACCCGGAGGAAACCCACGCAAACACGTGGGGTTGTTCTCCTTAGAAGTTGAGAAGGCTAGAGGAGATTTGATAGAGGGATTTAAAATTATGGAGTGTTTAGATAGAGTAAAT
The DNA here is from genome assembly GCF_052327205.1 of Somniosus microcephalus. NCBI lineage: Eukaryota > Metazoa > Chordata > Chondrichthyes > Squaliformes > Somniosidae > Somniosus > Somniosus microcephalus. The sequence goes on from NC_140988.1 coordinate 346,424,055, forward strand.
AAAGAGAAACTGTTTCCAATGGCTGAAGGGTCGGTAACCAGAGGGCACAGATTTAAGGTGATTGGCAAAAGAACCAGAGGCGACTTGAGGGAAACTTTTTTATGCGATGAGTGGTGAGGATTTGGAATACACTGCCTGATAGGGCGGTGGGTACAGAGTCAATAGTAGCTTTCAAAAGGGATTTGGATAAATATTGAAGGAGCAAAAATTGCAGGGATAGCAGGAGAGTGGGACTAACTGGATTGCTCTTCGAAAGAGCCGGTGCAGACTCGAAGGGCCGAATGGCCTCCTTCTGTGCTGTACTATTCTATGATTCTATAATAAACTTAACATCATTCACAGAAAGAAATTTGCGTATGAGGGACACTCCTCCTGATCAGTTTATCCAATGATGTTATCAGTATTAATGTTCAGAAAAAAGTATGTTAATATCATAATGATATTTAGTTCTAATTAGTTCTATTCTCCTCCTGTTTATGTCTCCCCTCCCTGGTTCTATGCCTGATTCCTTGGGTGGGCGAGAGAAATACTCCCAGGTCTTTGCCAATGTCATTCTTTAAGTAGCCACTAGGAGGTGCCAGAGAATGTCTTGGGTTGACTTAACTGTTCTGTCCAGTGGGGAATGGCTGTATAAAGTAACAGCACTAGTCTCGGCCAGCATGGAGATGATTGGGTAATTCCCCCATCAATCACACCTGGAGCCCGCACTGCTGTAAGTGACTGGGATTGATTTTAGAGATCGAAAGATTTTTGGATATAGGCGAATCAAGGGATATGGGGATAGTGCAGGACGGTGCAGTTGAGGTAAAAGATCAGCCATGATTTTATTGAATGGCGGAGCAGGCTCAAAGGGCCGAATGGCCTCCTCCTGCTCAGAGGGTTCTGCTCCTATTTCTTATGCATATAATTTGTATGTAACTATCCTCCACTCACTGCATTTTGCTGGAGAAATCACCCTGCTTTCATTGGGAAACGTTGCTGTAGTTTCAGCCATGAGTTCTGTAGTTTGTAGAGATTCTTTTAAATTAGACTTTGTGGACTGTTTGCTGTAGTGCGCTGTTTAAATAGACTTTGTCTGCTGTGAAATAGACTGTTTGCTGTGAGTCCTGCCATAAGTCCTGGCCTACCTCCAACTCATCGACTATCACAATGCAACTCATTGGCTGACACAGAGCATCGCATTGGCTGACACAGAGCATCGCATTGGCTGACATAGAGCATCTCATTGGCTGACACAGAGCATCTCATTGACTGACACAGAGCATCTCATTGGCTGACATAGAGCATCTCATTGGCTGACATAGAGCATCTCATTGGCTGACACAGAGCATCTCATTGGCTGACATAGAGCATCTCATTGGCTGACACAGAGCATCTCATTGGCTGACATAGAGCATCTCATTGGCTGACATAGAGCATCTCATTGGCTGACATAGAGCATCTCATTGGCTGACACAGAGCATCTCATTGGCTGACATAGAGCATCTCATTGGCTGACACAGAGCATCTCATTGACTGACACAGAGCATCTCATTGGCTGACACAGAGCATCTCATTGACTGACACAGAGCATCTCATTGGCTGACACAGAGCATCTCATTGGCTGACACAGTGCATCTCATTGGCTAACACAGTGGTATCAAAAGACACGCTTGTGGGGAATGGCATGTCCCTGCTTTGTTTGCATCAGGTGCCATATCATCACACGGCCTTTCCTGTCCCTCCCTTTAGTTGAGATTCTGTTTGGGGACTTCTCAAGGGGCACCTTCCGTGCTGTTTTATCTTTCTGTGCTGGGTGATGTGAGGTGCACTATACTCCACCAGCAGCCTGGTTGATAAACTGCTGAAACTCACCTGTACAAAGAGTCAGTGAGGCTGCGATTGGAATGAACTCTGACTCTCTGGATGTTGTATCACCAGAACATGGAAAAAGAAAGAGCCATTTAGTTCATCGAGCCACTTCTTCCACAGACTATGTCCAATCTAACTTGCCATGGATTCAATCACCTGAAGGAATGTTTCTGTCCAAATACTCCTTGATTCTCAAAAGTGATTAAGAAAATGTCAAGAATATTCAGCTATCTTCCAATTCAACCCTGACCCTGTCACTGTCTAGTGCATTCAATTCCTCTCCCCTACACAGCCCAATCCCTAGAAATGGACCACTGTGTCATAGAGTCATAGAGTTATACAGCACAGAAAGAGGCCCTTCGGCCCATCGCGTCTGCGCCAGCAATCAAGCCCTGTCTAATCTAATCCCATTTTCCAGCATTTGGTCCATAGCCTTGTATGCTATGGCATTTCAAGTGCTCATCCAAATGCTTCTTGAATGTTGTGAGGGTTCCTGCCTCTACTACCCTTTCAGGCAGTGAGTCCCAGATTCCAACCACCCTCTGGGTGAAAAAGTTCTTCCTCAAATCCCCTCTAAACCTCCTGCCCCATACCTTGAATCTATGCCCCCTTGTTATTGACCCCTCTACTAAGGGAAAAAGTTCCTTTCTATCTACCCTATCTATGCCCCTCATAATTTTGTACACCTCAATCAGGTCCCCCCTCAGCCTTCTCTGCTCCAAGGAAAACAACCCCAGCCTGTCCAGTCTTTCTTCATAGCTGAAGCGCTCCAGCCCAGGTAACATCCTGGTGAATCTCCTCTGCACCCTCTCCAAAGCAATCACATCCTTCCTATAGTGTGGCGACCAGAACTGCACACAGTATTCCAGCTGTGGCCTAACCAGCGTTTTGTACAGCTCCATCATAACCTCCCTGCTCTTATATTCTATGCCTCGGCTAATGAAGGCAAGTATTCCATAATCCTTTTTAACCACCTTATCCACCTGTTCTGCTGCCTTCAGGGATCTATGTACATGTACACCAAGGTCCCTCTGATCCTCTGTCTTTCCTAGGGTCTTACCATTCATTGTGTATTCCCTTGCCTTGTTAGTCCGTCCAAAATGCATCACCTCACACTTTTCAGGGTTAAATTCCATTAGCCACTGTTCCGCACATCTGACCAACCCATCTATATCGTCCTGCAGACTGAGGCTACCCTCCTCGCTATTTACCACCCCACCAATTTTCGTGTCATCTGCGAACTTACTGATCATACCTTTTACATTCACATCCAAATCATTAATGTAGACCACAAACAGCGAGGGACCCAGCACCGATCCCTGCGGTACCCCACTGGACACAGGCTTCCAGTCACAAAAACAACCTTCGACCATCACCCTCTACCTTCTGCCACTAAGCCAGTTTTGGATCCAATGTGCCAAGGCACCCTGGATCCCATGGGCTCTTACCTTCTTGACCAGTCTCCTGTGCGGGACTTTATCGAAAGCCTTACTGAAATCCATGTATACCACATCCACTGCACTACCCTCATCCACACACCTAGTCACCCCCTCAAAAAATTCAATCAAATTGGTCAGACATGATCTTCCCTTGACAAAGCCATGCTGACTATCCCTGATTAATCCTTGCCTCTCCAAGTGGAGACTAATTCTGTCCCTCAGAATTTTTTCCAATAATTTCCCTACCACTGATGTTAGGCTCACGGGCCTGTAATTCCCTGGTTTATCCCTACTACCCTTCTTGAATAATGGTACTACGTTAGCTGTTCCCCAGTCCTTTGGCACATCCCCTGTGGCCAGAGAGGTTTTGAAAATTTGTGTCAGAGCCCCTGCAATCTCCTCCTTTGCCTCACACAGCAGCCTGGGATACATCTTGTCCGGGCCTGGGGATTTATCCACTTTTAAGCCTGCTAAAACCGCTAGTACCTCCTCCCTCTCGATGCTAATATGTTCAAGTATATCACAGTCCCCCTGCCCAATTTCTATGTCTACATCGTCCTTCTCCATAGTGAACACAGATGCAAAAAATTCATTTAAAACCCCACCTACATCTTCTGGCTCCACACACAGATTGCCACTTTGGTTCCTAATGGGCCCTACTCTTTCCCTAGTTATCCTCTTGCCCTTAATATACTTATAAAACACCTTAGGATATGTTTGATGATATGTCTGATTATTGTTACTGTTACTTGGCCCTGTAACCGCCAATCCTGTTCTCAACCACACACATGGGTTAACACCTGGATCGAGAGATTTGGATGAAGTAAATAAGGAAAGAAGATTTCCACTGGTCAGTGAGTCAGTAACTTGAGGAAGTAAATTTAAAATCATCACCTAAAGATCAAAGGGAAGAGGTTAGAAGATTATTGTGCAGAGGTCTGTGAATGCTCTATCAGAAACACTGTGGTAGCACAACCCATAATACCTTTTAAGGCAGAAACGGATAAATATTTATGTTCTTATGCATCTAATTTGTATGTAACTATCCTCCACTCACTGCATTTTGCTGGAGAAATCACCCTGCTTTTATCGGGAAATGTTGCTGTAGTTTCAGCCATGAGTTCTGTTTTCTGTAGTTTGTAGAGAATCTTTTAAATTAGACTCCCCTCCCACTCCCCACACACACTTCCCCGCTCCCCATCCCCCCCCCACACCCCCCACTCCCCCCCACTCCCCTCCCACTCCCCACACACACTTCCCCACTCCCCATCCCCCACACCCCCCCATACCCCCCACTCCCCCCCACTCCCCCCCACTCCCCCCCACTCCCCCACACACACTTCCCCACTCCCCATCCCCCTCACCCCCCCACACCCCCCCACACTCCCCCCCACACCCCCACTCCCCTCCCACTCCCCTCCCACACATCCCCCGCTCCCCCCCACTCCCCCACACACACTTCCCCACTCCCCCCCACTCCCCCCCACAACCCCCCCACAGCCTCCCCACTCCCCCACACACACTTCCCCACTCCCTCCACACCCCCCACTCCCCCACACTCCCCCCACTTCCCCACACTCCCCCCCCCACTCCCCCACACATCCCCCACTCCCCCATCACCCGACTCCCCCCCACTCCTCCATCCCCACACTCCCCCATCCCCACACCCCCCCATCCCCACACTCCCCACACGCCCCCATCAGCACACTTCCCCACCCCACTACCCCACCCCCACCCCCACACTCCCCACCCCAACACTCCCCACTCCCCCACATCCACACTCCCCCACCCCCTCACACTCCTCCCAAGCTCCCCCATTCAACCCCACTCCCCCCCACTCCCCACCCACACACCACCCACAACCCCACACCCTCCCACCCTCCCCCCACACTCCCCACACACCCCCACCCCTCACACTCCCCCCCACACCTCCACACTCCCCCCCACTCCCCTCCCACACACTCCCCACATGCCGCCCCCACCCTCCCACACTCCCCCCACACTCCCCACACACCCACACACACCCCCACTCACCCCCACACACCTCCACCACTCACACTCCCCCCCACTCCCCTCCCACACACTCCCCACACGCCCCCACACTCCCCCAACTCTCCCCCACCCACCCCACACTCCCTCCACTCCCCTCACACACACCCACAATTCCCCCACCCCCCACACTCTCCCCCCCCCCAACACTCACCCCCCCCCCACTCCCCTCCCACACCCCCTGTTTTGAATCTTATGATCCATGAAGAAAGACTCATGAAATAACACTGGACGGCCAGCTGGTGGCGCCGTCCAAGGAATATAAATGCTCGGGCATGGGCCCAGCTTGCCCAGGACATTGTGTAAACAGGAACTAGTGAAAGATAACTAGACCTCCATGTTTTGAAACAAGTTGATTAAAGCCTTGCTTTTTACTCAAACCAAGTGTGTAGTGAGTTTTATTACATCAATTTAATCAACTTGTTATCGACTCCACGCTCTGGGGAATTACAGGAACAGCCAGCTACGACTTAAACCGTAGAAGGGAACTCAGACAAAGTAATCAACCCATCATGGAGGAACTACTCAGAACCGCCCGTCTCGACCTGGACCCGAATTCACTTACAGCTGCTAAGGTATGGAAACACTGGTATCGTACATTCAGCAACTTCCTTGAGGAGTGTGGTGAGAATGTTCCTAATAAGTTGCGAATGCTTGCTAATTATGTATCTCCTCGTGTGTTTGGCTATATCAAAAACTGTGTAGACTATGACGCCGCTATCCAAATACTACAGCAACTATATGTCAAGTCCGCAAACAAAATTTTTGCTCGGCATCTACTGGCCACAACTCGACAACAACCCGGGGAATCACTTGACGAATTCCTTCAGAAACTTCGCAGGCTCAGCAAGGATTGTAATCTTAAAGCTGTCACAGCTGAGCAATACCAGGAAGAGTTAATTCGCGATTCCTTTATTAATGGGATTGCGTCTCCCTTCATACATCAGCGTCTGTTGGAGAATAAAACCCCCAAGTTACAGGCTGCCTATGACCAGGCATGTTCTCTGGACTTAGCAAAGAGAAACGCAGATACCTATCTTTTACCACATGCACGGGCTGCTGCTATCACTTTTAGTGACTCCTGCGATAGGCCTTGGGCGGAAGCCCTCACGGATGACGACTCCAACCTGGCTGATGACAACCCTACCCTAGAAGCCTTCACTACTGATGACCCTGCCCTAGCGGCATCTTGGCAATCTGGAAGGAATTGTTTCTTCTGTGGAAGTGCGTTCCATTATAGGAAGTTTTATCCTGCTCGTAACGCAACCTGCAATCATTGCAGCAAGAAAGGTCACTTTTCTAAGGTATGCCAGTCAAGAGCCTCTGTTAGTAAAAAAGGCCACTTTTCTAAGTTATACCAGTCGAGAGCTCCTGTTAGTTTTACAGCTGCTATCTATGAAACTGCTCCTCCCCCAAGAACCACGACTAAGGTTACAGCTATCAAGGGTAAAACTGCCCCTCCTCCTATCACAGCTGTTTTTCCCCAAAGTCTGTCCCATGCAGCCATGAAGGTTTCGGTAAATGGACACATTTTGAGTGCACTAATCGACTCATGCAGCTCTGACAGCTTCATTAGTGAGCAGGCTGTCAGTAAGTTAAAACTGCATATCTACCCCTCGGACAGGGAAATTGCAATGGCTCTGATGACACTGACCACCAGTTCTTCTGGCTTTTGTCTTGTTGACCTTATTCTCAATGGCCGCACTTATTTCTCCATCCGGCTCGGGGTGCTCAAAAACCTATGCAGTGATGTGTTCTTGGGACAGGATTTCCAGAAACAATACAAAAGACTCACTTTCGAGTTTGGAGGGTCAAAGCCAGAGCTTACTATTTCCAAAGTACCATTTTGTGCGCTTTTGACGGCTTCACTCAACGAGCCCTCCTTGTTTGCCAAACTTTCCCCCCGATGTATGCCCATAGTCACTAAATCACGACATTTCAGCCAAGATGATCAATCCTTTATCGAGGTCGAAATCTCTCGCCTTCTAGCTGACTGTATCATTGAGCCATGTTCATCTTCCTGGCGGGCTCAAGTCGTCGTTGTTAAAAATCCTCTGAAGCAACACAAGAAACGTCTTTGCATCGATTACTCGCAAACTATTAACCAGTATACCGACCTGGATGCCTACCCACTACCATGCATCGATGACATGGTCAATAGCCTTGCCAACTACAAGGTATTTTCAACTTTTGATTTAAAGAGCGCATACCATCAAGTACCATTAAAGGACTCTGACAAAAAGTATATGGCCTTTGAGGCCAATGGTCAGCTTTACCAGTTTTGTCGTCTTCCATTTGGGGTCACCAATGGGGTGGCCGTCTTTCAACGGGCAATGGACAGCCTAGTCAAACAGGAAAACTTAACGGACACTTTTCCATATCTAGATAATATCACCATTGCTGGTCATGACCAAAAGGAGCATGATGCCAACCTCCAGAAATTTTTTGACGTTCTCCGTCATCGCAACTTAACCTTAAAATGAGTCCAAATCTGTGAAATCAGTACCATCAGTCAACATCCTTGGCTACTGGGTGGGCAACGGTGTTATCAAACCGGACCTGGAGCGACTTCGTCTGCTTCAGGAGCTCCCTCCCCCTACGAATCTCGGCTCTCTTCATCGGGCACTCGGCATGTTCGCCTATTATGCAAAGTGGATACCCCACTTCTCCAACAAGATCCAGCCCCTGCTTCACGTGAAGTCATTTCTGTTGGAGGCAACAGCTATTTCAGCTTTCAAACTCCTCAAGCGACAACTGGAAAAAGCCACACTTCACACCATTGAAGAAATTCTCCCTTTCGTGGTCGAGTGCGATGCATTGGAGGTGGCAATCTCGGCTACCTTGAATCAAGGTGGTCGACCCGTTGCATTTCTGTCCAGAACTTTGCAGGGTAGCGAGCGCCATTATCCTCCTGTCGAGAAGGAAGCTACGGCCATCATCGAAGCTGTACGTCAATGCAGTCATTTTCTCGCTCGTCGCCATTACACACTTATAACCGATCAGCGCTCCGTGGCCTTTATACTGGATAACCGGAAACGCACTAAATCAAGAATAACAAAATACAACTCTGGAGGATGGAATTGGCCACCTTTGGATACACCATACATTATCGACCCAGCAAAGAGAATGTGGCCCCAGATACCCTCACGCGGGCATTCTGCTCTTCTATGTCAACTTCAAATCTTGCGAATCTTCACACTGACTTATGCCATCCTGGCGTTACCCGTATGTTGCACTTTGTGCGATCTAAAACTCTCCCATTTTCTATGGAAGATGTGAAAAGAACATGCTCCTCCTGTAGAATTTGTGCAGAATTAAAACCGCAATTCTTCCATCCATCGGATGGCTCACTCATACACGCTATGCAGCCTATGTAGCGACTCAGCATTGACTTTAAAGGGCCATTGCCTTCCTCAACGCGAAACATCTACTTACTTACTATGATGGACGAATATTCACGCTTTCCCTTTGCTTTCCCCTGTCCCAATATGCTTACTTCCACAGTGATCAAATGCCTCGATCAAGTCTTTTCCCTTTGCGGTACGGCCAATTTCATCCACTCTGATCAGGGTCCCTCCTTCATGTCAAGCGAACTCAAAAGTTATCTTTCCCAACGGAGAATCGCCACAAGTAAAACGACACCATATCATCCCATCAGTAATGGACAGGTTGAGAGATATAACGCTATCATTTGGAACGCTGTTCGTCTTGCACTGAGGTCACGCAACCTACCAGACCAGCAGTGGGAAACTGTGCTCCCTGACGTGTTGCATTCCATCAGGTCTCTTCTTTTCACGTCCACCAACGTCACGCCTCACGAGCGATTCTTCAGGTTCCAGCGTCGCTCCACACATGGGACATCCCTACCATCATGGTTGGCAGCTCCCGGCCCCGTGCTGCTCCGAAGATTCATCCAATCTGCCAAAAACGATCCCCTCATCGACGAGGTGGAGTTAACGGACGTTAAGCCCACTTGTGCACACGTGCGGTACCCTGATGGCCGGGAGTCCACCGTTTCGCTCAGAGATCTGGCTCCCTGTCCAACCGGTCCCACGGACCCAAATGATAGAGTGTCCCACGGTAATGATGCCGACACTCTGCGCACCTTTGAAGATGATGCCCTACCTGGGACATCAAGAGATCTGCTGGCTACTCCACCGGATCAACTCAGGGAGCCAAGCGCTCCCCATGGGATGGCCACCCGAAGCTAGGAAGCCAGTCAATCCCCAGCTATGAAACAAAATGAAGCTAGCTCTGTGATGCGCTATCAATTCTAATAAAAGGCTGGGCAGAGTTCAGAACGACAGGCTTTTATTAACTACTGAATTGCACTTCAGACAGATCAGGACTATGCCTCTAGTGGACGACCGAATGCCAGGAGCTGCCATGCGGCCGCTCTTATACTCGGTAGCCCAGGGCGGAGTCAGCTGAGGCATAGTCAGGCACAACAGTGAAACAAGAGTGAACGACAACAACAACAACAACAACAGTGAACACAGTGAACTACAGTGGTTTACCACATTCACCCCTCGTTTAAAATTAAGTCCGGCGGGGTGAAGTGTATCAAAAGTTCGAGTAGGCGAGTCTGTCGGGCGGCCTCGTTTGCCGTCGAGATCTTCGTGGCGACGGTTGCGATGGTACAGCTTCCCACGACGCGTCTTGAGCGGGGTCCAGCACCGGCGTATCGTCCCCTTTGGTGTTGGGTGGGCGAGTGGACTCCGGCTGGTCCTGGGGTCACGGCATGCCGTCTACTGGGGTGGAATGGACAGGGGTGAGAATTGGGTCTACTGAATTTTGGGCCGTGTCGGAGGGGGTCGTGGTGGGGGGCAATGGTGGCGGGTCAGTGGACCCCGAGGGTGCCAGATCTCTAATGGAGACTGTATCCTCCCGCCCGTCCGGGTATGCCACGTAGGCGTACTGGGGGTTGGCATGGAGGAGGTGAACCTTCTCTACCAGGGGAGCCGTTTTGTGGGACCTTACATGCTTCCTCAGCAGGACGGGCCCTGGGGACGTCAGCCAGTGTGGTAGTGAGTTACCGGATGTGGACCTCCGGGGAAAAACAAACATTCGCTCATGGGGGGTTGCGTTGGTGGCTGTACACAGCAGTGACCGGATGGAGTGGAGCGCATCGGGTAGGACATCCTGCCAACGGGAGGTCGGAAGGCCCCTAGATTTTAAGGCTAGGAGGGCCGCCTTCCAGACCGTCGCGTTCTCTCTTTCAACCTGTCCGTTCCCCCGGGGGTTGTAGCTGGTGGTCCGGCTTGAGGCAATACCTCTCATGAGCAGGTACTGACGGAGTTCGTCGCTCATGAAGGACGAGCCCCGGTCGCTATGAATATAGCTGGGAAAACCGAACAGAGCAAAGAGGTTGTGCAGGCATTTAATGACCGTAGCGGTGGTCATGTCCGGGCAGGGGATGGCAAAAGGGAAACGGGAGTACTCATCAACTATGTTGAGGAAGTACACATTGCGGTCAGAGGAGGGGAGGGGCCCTTTAAAGTCGATACTCAGGCGCTCAAAAGGGCGGGTGGCCTTGATCAGGTTTGCTCTGTCAGGCCTATAGAAGCGTGGCTTGCACTCTGCACAGACTGGGCAGCTCCTGGTCATGGTCCTGACCTCCTCGATGGAGTAAGGCAGGTTGCGGCCCTTAATGAAATGGAAGAACCTGGTGACCCCCGGGTGGCAGAGGTCGTTGTGGAGGCCCCGTAGTCTATCGATCTGCGCGGTGGCGCATGTGCCTCGCGATAGAGCGTCTGAGGGTTCGTTGAGTTTCCCTGGCCGGTACAAGATGTCGTAATTGTAGGTGGAAAGTTCGATTCTCCACCTCAAAATCTTGTCATTTTTGATTTTACCCCTCTGCTTGTTGTTGAACATGAAAGCAACTGAACGCTGGTCAGTAAGCAGGGTAAATCGTTTTCCAGCCAGGCAGTGCCGCCAGTGGCGCACCGCCTCCACAATGGCCTGGGCCTCTTTTTCCACAGAGGAGTGTCTGAGTTCGGAGCCCTGGAGGGTTCGTGAAAAGAAGGCCACGGGTCTTCCCGCCTGGTTAAGGGTAGCGGCCAGGGCAAAGTCGGATGCATCGCTCTCCACCTGGAAGGGGATGGACTCGTCTACCGAGTGCATGGTGGCCTTGGCAATGTCATCTTTTATATGGTGAAAGGCTAAGTGGGCCTCCGCCGTCAGGGGGAAGGAAGTGGACTTGATAAGTGGACGGGCTTTGTCCGCATAATGAGGGACCCACTGGGCGTAATAGGAAAAGAAGCCCAGGCACCTTTTGAGGGCCTTGAGACAGTGGGGCAGGGGAAGTTCCATCAACGGGCGCATCCGGTCAGGGTCAGGACTGATGACTCCGTGTTTCACCACGCAACCAAGGATAGCGAGGCGGGCTGTGCGGAATATGCACTTTTCCTTGTTGTACGTGAGGTTTAGGAGTTGGGCCGTGCGGAGGAACTTATCAAGATTGGCGTCATGGTCCTGCGGGTCATGGCCGCAGATGGTCACGTTGTCCAGGTAGGGAAACGTGGCCTGTAACGCGTTCTCGTCGACCATCCGGTCCATCTCCCTCTGGAAGACGGAGACACCGTTGGTGACGCCAAAAGGAACCCTGAGGAAGTGAAAAAGGCGGCCGTTTGCCTCGAAAGCTGTGTACTGGCGGTCCTCAGGGCGGATAGGGATTTGGTGGTATGCTGCCTTGAGGTCAATGGTCGAGAAAACGCGGTATTGCGCTATCTTATTAACCATGTCGGCTATGCGGGGGAGGGGGTATGCGTCCAACTGGGTGTACTTGTTGATAGTCTGGCTGTAGTCGATGACTAGGCGCTGCTTGTTGCCAGTCTTAACGACTACCACCTGGGCTCGCCAGGGGCTGGTACTATCCTCAATAATCCCCTCTTTCAGGAGCCGCGTCACCTCAGATCTTATGAAGGATCTGTCCCCGGTGCTGTATCGCCTGCTCTTTGTGGCGATAGGCTTGCAGTCGCGGGTGAGGTTGGCGAACAGGGGGGGGGGTGTGATTTTGAGGGTGGAGAGACTACAGGTGGGGCGCGGCGGGCAATTTAAAAACTGCTGGTTGCAGACAGTGAGCGGGGGAAGAGGTCCACCGTATGTCAAGGTGACACTCTTAAAGTGACAATGAAAGTCCAACCCCAGTAGAACGGCAGCGCAGAGATGTGGCAGGACGACTAGCTTTACATTTTTATATACGGAGCCCTTCACCGAGAGGGTCACTACGCAGTAGCCGCCGACGTCTGCTGAGTGGGATTTCGAGGCCATGGAGATCCGATGGCGCGTTGGCCGGACCGAGAGGGAATAGCGCCGTACTGTATCAGGGTGTATGAAGCTCTCCGTGCTCCCGGAATCAAAAAGGCAAGTTGTGGCGCGGCCATTTACCTGGATGTCCATCGTGGACCTGGCTAGCTGATGGGGTCTGGATTGATCCAGCGTGATGGAGGCCGCTGTGGAGTCGGTAGCGTCGCTGTAGAACCCCGGTGAGGCGGCGGTGGGTGAGTCGGGGACCCGTTGGCAGAATGGCGGACAAGATGGCGGCGTCGGAGAGGAAGGACAAAATGGCGGCGCCCATGACGATCCCGATCCCCACGAGGCTGGAGGGAGGCAAGATGGCCGCTCCCACGAATCGCACGCGGCGCTGCTGGAGGTAGGGGTCTTCTGACTTCTGCAGACGCCAGCGTAGTGTCCCTTCTTACCGCAGGCAGAGCAGACCGCGTTTTTCGCCGGGCAACGCGCCCTGGGGTGTTTGGTTTGGCCACAGAAATAACATTTCTGGCTCGGGCGGGACATCGCTGCAGCAGTTGAGGCCAGGGCCCGTGGCGGCGCCGCGTCCCAAGGTGGCGGCGGCTGCGGCATCCATGAGGCGGCCGCGCGGTCCGGGGAGTAGGCCTCCATGTTCCGGTGGGCTACGTCCAACGAGAGGGTGAGTGAAATCGCCTTCTTCAGGTCGAGCTCGCTACTTTCCAGCAGTCGCTGCCGTGTGTGAGTGGACCTGAGGCCCGCCACGAGGGCGTCCCGGATGAGCTCCTCCGTATGTTCCGTGGCTGTTACTTGCTTGCATTCGCAGGCTCGGCCGAGTTCCTTCAGCGCCCGTATGTATGCTTCTGTGGGTTCCCCGGGCTGTTGTTTGCGAGACCCCAGGAGATGTCTTGCGTAAACATAGTTGACCGGGCGTGCGTATTGCTCCTTCAAGATGTCGATAGCCCCCTGGTAGCTCGTAGCGTCCCGGATAAGGGCAAAAGCTCGGTGGTTTACTTTAGAGTTCAGCACCCTGAGCTTGTCGGCATCGGCGGCGACGGTCTCGCCGGATGCAGTCAGAAAGGACTCAAAACAGTGCAGCCAGTGCGAGAACTTAGCAGTCGAGTCCGGTTCTTGCGGGTCGAGTTCCAGGCACTTGACCTTAAGAATCTGCAGCATCGTTTTTTTTTTTTTTTTTCAGTAGTTAATAAAATTGATGCGCTATCAATTCTAATAAAAGGCTGGGCAGAGTTCAGAACGACAGGCTTTTATTAACTACTGAATTGCACTTCAGACAGATCAGGACTATGCCTCTAGTGGACGACCGAATGCCAGGAGCTGCCATGCGGCCGCTCTTATACTCGGTCGCCCAGGGGCAGAGTCAGCTGAGGCATAGTCAGGCACAACAGTGAAACAAGAGTGAACGACAACAACAACAACAACAACAGTGAACACAGTGAACTACAGTGGTTTACCACACTCTGCGCCTGTGGGGACCCGCACCCGGAGTCACGATCTCCCCAGTCTCCCTCAGGTCGATCAGGGCGACACGGGCCCTGTCGACCTACCAGTATGGATCAAGCGACCCAGGGACCCAGACACGATCCGGGGAGACGTGCCTTCCAGCCACAAGCGAAGAGCTGAAAGACTGCGGCTATTCATGGTCCGGCTAATCCGTTAAAAGGAAGTCATCGGACTTCCAAATCTTTACAGAGGAAGAATGTTATGAATCTTATGATCCATGAAGAAAGACTCATGAAATAACACTGGACGACCAGCTGGTGGCACCGTCCAAGGAGTATAAATACTTGGGCGTGGGCCCAGCTTGCCCAGGACATTGTGTAATCAGGAACTAGTGAAAGATAACTAGACCTCCATGTTTTGAAACAAGTCAATTAAAGCCTTGCTTTATATTCAAACCAAGTGCGTAGTGAGTTTTATTACGTCACCGCCCACACCGCCACCCCCCACACTCCCCACCCCCACACGCCCACTCACCCACACACCCACACACCCACTCCCTCACTCCCAATCCCCACACCCCCACACTCTCCTCCCAAGCTCTCCCATTTGCCCCACACCCCCCACACTTCTCACACTCTCCCCCACTCTCCCCACACTCCCACTCTACCCCACTCCCACCTGTAATGTCCGTGTGTAATTGAGACACGGACTGCAGAAGTTGGTTATAACAGGTGTTTACTGAATGGAGACAAAACTGGAACTACTATACAAAGTTACTACACAGGCTTATATACGGGGTGGTCACTACTGGTACTGCAGTATACAGGGGCTGCAGAATATAGTTCCTTCTTCAAGGTACATACACTACACCACCCACCCCCCTACACCCACACCTCCCCATTCATTTTTACGGACAGGAAAATCATGTTCTAATAAGCACAGAAGCAGAAAACTGCAGCCGATGATTCTATAAAATGGCAGCGATAGGAATTTGGCCTTAAGTATTCACTCAAGCACAGCGCAATCATAATTTCTACCCTATTTATTCAGCTCCTTTTTTTTAGTAGAGTTGATCAACTC
Organism: Somniosus microcephalus; assembly: GCF_052327205.1. Taxonomy (NCBI): domain Eukaryota; kingdom Metazoa; phylum Chordata; class Chondrichthyes; order Squaliformes; family Somniosidae; genus Somniosus; species Somniosus microcephalus. The sequence continues at coordinate 346,439,183 of NC_140988.1, forward strand.
AGACTCAAATGGTTTCCTGAGCGCCCGTTGCAGACAGCCAAGGTTCTTCTAATCTCTAATCCCTCTGTGGTTTGTTAATTTGAAACCTGCGCCATTCAATTCTCTTGAATGCAATTCATGTTTTATTCCATGTTATCTTAACAATCATGCATCATCATGCCAGAGTGTCATATGTTGCGTTACCATCATACTTAAAGAAATTGGATACAAAATGGTTGCGTTTGAATTACAAGTCCCAGAAAATCCCCATGGACCTTTGCGGTGAATTCGGGGCAGGCCAGGGTGGGTTTTTGGGGCAGGGCTGGTTGCTCCAGGTCTATGCTCTGTGTAGGACTGGGGTTTCCCCCCTTTCAGCCTGACATCACAGAAGCTAACGGGTCTGGCCAGATGGCATCACCAGCTGGAAGTCTCGCCATTCCTGCCGCTGGTGCCTCTACAGGCATTCAGCGGTGTCAAGAGAATGGCAGTGGGGCCCACCAGATTCTGAAAGGCTGGGCTCCACACAGTAGCCAAGCGCTTCGCGATTAGCTGCTTCAAGGCCACTATTTCCATTCCCCCCTCCCCTTCCCCCCTCCCCCACTCCTCCTAGGCTGCGCTATTTCTGGTGTGGGTGCACTTCCACTTTAAGTTGTCCGACCCTGGCAAATCCGCCGTGGTCAGGTGATCAATTTCCCAGCGGAGGACTCCCCAGTCTACCATTATCATGGCAGATTGCCGATTTTTGACCCCTGGTCTGTACTGAATAAAATCTTTGGATTCGGCTACATTTGGAAATTGGTACAATCCCATAACTGACTCTGTTAACAATGTAACTTCAGTTTTCTGAAAAAGTGCTGACTAGCATCTTTACTACTAAAGGATTGCATGTCATTTTTTCCATTAGATCATAAACTTTATATTAATTTGCTTTAAAGCTGTTCCAGCGCTGTAAAGTGTAACATCTGTGTAAAGGACATAATGTACGTGAGGAATGCCTGAAGACTGTCCTTGGAAATGCATTGAGTCATCATAAACTATTTTGGCATGTGTCAGATAGTTCAACAGCATGACCAAGATATGAAAGAAAAAACAAATGCGTTGAACAGCTAAACAATTTGAATCAGAATGAGCAACAAATCTTTTCTGCATGTGTTTGGTGCATCTTTAAGTTAAAGGGACATTCCGCAGAATGGAAGGTCATTGCCCACAGAGAGGATTCCTCGCTTTAAGAAATAAATGCTTACACCTGCAGTAACCCAGGACCAGCCAGTAAGCTCTGCTTTTCTGGCCTGAGAAGCCTCAGTCCCTAATGCGGCATTTTCCACCTGCGCCCTTTCACGCTTTAATTTTATTTCTCCCGTGGTCTGCCTTGGTTTAATGCAGAGAAGCCCCTTTTCTAGATGTGAGGTTGCGGCCTTTTGAAATGGCCCAGGGCTGAGAAGTTCAAAAACCAAAGTGAACAATGGAAGCAAATATAGTTCAAGGAGGTGAACATTGAGGATAATTAATGCAGCAGCGATACTGTCATCAAGGAACGCTCAGTCTCACTGAGGTAGGCACTAAAGCACTGGCACGCAATGCTTTACCATGTAAGTAGTGCTTGAAGTTTGAAGCTGTTTGAAGCTGTTTGAAGCCAGCATTCTACAATTTATTCCCCTTTAGGGGTCATTGTAACCTAAACTGCCTGGCTGGAATAGGACAGGATCAGCCAGGTTAGGTTAAAATGCCCCCCATTTGTTTCTATAGGAGTCCAAGAACTACCGAGAGCTCTCAATGCCCCAGAAAATGCCAGTACCACATAGCACCCACCATCATTCACCCTGTTATAAATCTCTTCATCATAAAGAAACCACTCATGAAATAACACTGGATGGCCAGCTGGTGGCGCCGTCCAAGGAGTATAAATACTCGGGCGTGGGCCCAGCTTGCCCAGGGATGTTTTGTAAGACAGGAACTAGTGAAGTACAACTAGACCTCCATGTTTTGAAACAAGTTGATTAAAGCCTTGCTTTATACTCGAACCAAGTGCCTAGTGAGTTTTATTACGTCACACCCCACCTGTCAAAAGCACGAGCACAGGTTACATTCACCACAGGGATTTCAATAGTCACCAGAGAATGACGGAGCAGGATTATATGTCGGTAACCGTGAAGGGACAGGGATTCAGGGTCTGAGCCAAGAAGGGGAAGTTAGAGGTGGGGCAGTAGTTCGAGAGTAGATGGGTTAAGTGTGGGGGGGTTTTGATCAGGAGGGGTGATGACAATGATTTTGAAAGGAAAAATATTGCCTGACTAGGAGGGAGTCATTAACATTGTCAGTGAGTGTTGGGGCTAGGAAAGATAGTTAAGTGGTCAGGCGTTCGATGGGGTGAGGATCAAGAGGGTAGCAGGATGGGTCTCAATGAAAGGACAAGCTTGGAGCAGGTGGGGATGATATGGAAGAGAAGCTTCAGGAGGATGGGGCTAAGGTTAGGATGAGCAAGGGACTCGGGGAGGAGGAGTGGCGAAGGAGGGAGATGGAGGAGGTGGTGCATGCGGCAGATATTTTAGTTTAATTTTTGCACCTTTTATGAGTGTCAAAAGCAAAATTTTGCATTTTTAATACAAGTTGTTTATATGGATTCCCAGGAGGGGGAGGGGGGAGGTGGGGTGCCATGATAAGTAACTGAGCGGTCAGCTAATTGTTCAGGAGACACTTTTTTCATAATGAAAGAGTTTTTATGAACAGGAAACAGCCGTTAAACTCAACAAGCTCAGCTCTTTTTGATCGAGCTCAGCCCTGCACACCTGCTTTCTCGCTAGTCTTCTCAGTACCTTCTTTCTCCAAGAGTGCATCTAATTGTCTTTTGAACCGACTAATGCGGACTGCTCGAATAGCCTTTCATGGTAACTTATTCCTCAGCTCGATTACCGGTGTTGTAAAAGCGGAGATACCCCGGGGGCAGTTTTGAGTCTGTGCTGCCAGCGGGCTGATCAGAAATTCGGGTACACAGAGCAATGGTCTAAAAAATTGTGGGCAGCCTGCACCGAATTTCCGACATGCGCTGCTAGTCGGAGAGGCTCCCTGCTGGGAGTGCGGCTCTAAATGCATCATCAATGGCCAAAGCCCGTCAAAAACTGAACTCAGTTAAACTTCATAAGTGCTGACCATTTCTTTTGAATTTGGCCCGAAACCCCTGGCGTAAGAAAACTACTAGGCACTTGGTCTAAGCATTAAACAAAGCTTTAATCAACTGTTTTACAACATGGAGGTCTAGTTGTGTCCTTCACTAGTTCCTGTTAAGAATGTCCTGCGCAAGCTGGGCCCGTGCCCGAGTATTTATACTCTCCCTGGACAGCGCCATAATTTCACAAGTCTTTCTTTCATGAATGACTGATTCATGTCACCCCCGTCACATGCAGTGAAGCGAATTGTATTGAAACATATCTCACTGCACCTCCACGGTGTGAATGACACAAAACTCTCCTCCTTCCCTGAACAAAATAAAGATTTGTTACACACTTTGTCATGAAGTTTGTGCCTCGATAAACCACATCAATCAAGTGGACCACACAGATGCAGAAATGCCTCCTTTTATTTAATAATTATACACACATAATCATAGATAAGGAACAGGCTCACTAGAGGGGTGGTGTTAGCAGTTAGTATTGATTCATTAAAATGCAAATTAGATAGATTTCTTTCAGAAATAATATCCTGGAGTACAGTATATGAGTCATTTGAGACATGACATGTGGTAAGTGTGTTCAATAATAAAAAGAGAAAATGCTGGAAATACTCAGCAGGTCAGGCAGCATCTGTGAACAGAGAAACAGTTTGCGTTTCAGGTTGATGACCTTTCAAAGTTAGAGGTTTAACAGTTTTTGAGCAAGTCCAGAGGCAAGGAAAGAAAGAGGGAGAACGATGAGGGGAGGATGCTGCCTGACTTGCTGAATATTTCCATGTTTTTCTGTTTTTATTTCAGATTTCCAGCCTCGGCAGTATTTTGCTTTTGTCTTAGTGATGAATGTTCAATTGGATGAAGTACAGAGGGCTACACTTATCTATATCCGCTGCTGAAACCGTCATCCATGCCTTTGTTACCTATAGACTTGACTACTCCAATGCACTCCTGGCTGTCCACCCATATTCCACCCTACGTAAACTTGAGGTCATCCAAAACTCGGCTGCCCGTGTCCTAACTCACACCAAGTCCCGTTCGCCCATCTCCCCTGTGCTCGCTGACCTACATTGGCTCCCGGTTAAGCAGCACCTCAATTTCAAAATTCTCATCCTTGTTTTCAAATCCCTCCACGGCCTCGCCCCTGCCTATCTCTGTATTCTCCTTCAGCCCCACAACCCCCCCCCCCCAACCCTCCCCCCCCCACAACCCCCCGAGATATCCGCGCTCCTCTAATTCTGGCCTCTTGAGCATCCCTGATTATAATCGCTCAACCTTTGGTGGCCGTGCCTTCTGTTGCCTCGGCCCTAAGCTCTGAAATTCCCTGCCTAAACGTCTCCGCTGCGCTACCTCTCTCTTTCCTCCTTTAAGACGCTCCTTAAAACCTACCTCTTTGACCAAGCTTTTGGTCACCTGCCTTAATTTATCCTTATGTTGATCGATGTCAAATGTTTTGTCTTAAAATATTCCTGTGTGGCGCCTTGGGACGTTTTACTACGTTAAAGGCGCTATATAAATAAAAGTTGTTGTTGTTGTATATGAACCTGTATCTCAGCATGAGTCACTGTCCGCAGGAGAGGTAGAGAGAAGAGTGAGCAGGGGTATGTACGATTTAGTAAAATATATTACTTGCAAAATTATCATTAGACAGAATAAAGGTTTCATTTATCATGGGTCATACCTCAGATCCTGTGTCCTACCCCCACCATGAGCATGAACAAAAAAGGCTAATGTTTTAAAATCATTCTGCACATTCTGCATAGTGAATAGATGAAAAAGTAAAAGAAGCCCAATTAGTGACATATTAACTGATGCACTGCAAATTATATCACAGAGGAAGCAATTTCATCAGCCGCTCCAAAACAAACCTCTTGGTGGCTGAGTAGCTAACAAGGTCATTTTTTTCTCCATTGTACACGACTTGCTGCAGTAGCAGTGTGCAATTACTTTTCTCCCCCCTTCAATTTTCTTCCCTTTCCTTCTGAAGATGCTGACCCATGTCAGCTCACAGACATTCACAACCCTCTGGTATCTCACCCAGGTAGCTATCTTTCACGGGCGAGTCTAGATAGTGGAGTTTGGTAGGCATTTCCTTATTATTGTACCTCAGTGATTTTAAAATTCTCAACCTTCTTTTCAAATCCCTTCATGGCCTCGCCCCCTCCCTATCTCTTTAACCTCCTCCAGCCCTACAACCCTCCAAGGTCTCTGCGCGCCTCCACCTCTGGCCTCTTGCACATCCTCGATTTTAATCGCTCCACCATTGGCGGCCGTGCCTTCAGCTGCCGAGGCCCTAAGCTCTGGAATTCCCTCCCTAAACCTCTCCGCCTCTCTACCTCCCTCTCCTTCTTTAAGATGCTCCTTAAAACCTACCTCTTTGACCAAGTTTTTGGTCACCTGTTCTAATATCTCCTTATGTGGCTCGGTGTCAAATTTTGTTTGATAATCGCTCCTGTGAAGCACAGATATTTTACTATTTTAAAGGCGCTCTATAAATGCAAGATGCTGTTGTTGATCAATAATGTATACATGTTACAGTCTTGCTCACAGTGAGTCAGAGGTTACACTGTGACAAGAACGCTGGAAGTGAGGGAGGAGCACAGATCTGCAGTGCAACAACTTGGAGAGAAGTTTGTAAGAGATCACTACACTATTTATTTTTAATTGGTTTCTGAAAAATAAATAGCGTTTTCCTTAGCCAGTTCAGTTGATGAAATACATAACAAAGTTGTTGTACATAAACTTCTGCATGATTGGCGAGGGAGCAGCTATTTTGCTGTGTTTTCCTTACAGGAAGAATCACTTTCAAAATCTCAGCATAAACAAATTTTAAAAAGCAGCTGCTGTAACAATTTAAAATACATTAAAAAGAAACAAGACTCACATTTATATCGCGCCTTTCACGACCTCAGGACGTCCCAAAGCGTTTAACAGCCGATGAAGTACTTTTGAAGTGCAGTCTCTGTTGTAATGTAATAAGCGCAGCAGCCAATTTGCGCACAGCAAGGTCCCACAAACAATAATGTGATAATGACCAGATACCAGGACATTACAAAATCTAAAGATTCCATTTTGAAATGTAAGCATTTGCCACACATGTAATATGTAAACAATGTTTCAATATAGTAACTGAAATGGGTTTTTTTCAGGAAGTTTACCTCAGAAAAATTCGTAAAGTTAACTAAATTTGTTTTCTAATGGGATTTTTGTTACAATAACTTGTATTTATATAGTATCTTTAACATAGAAAAACGTCCCAAGGCGCTTCACAAAGGCATGAGAGGGAAATAAGACACCAAGCCAAGGAGATATCACTCAGGGTGACTAAAGGTTTGGTCAAAGAGATGGGTTTTAAGGAGGTGAGAGAGATGGAGAGGCTGAACTGACTAGTGAGGAAATTCCAGAGTACGGGGCATATGCGGCTGAAGGTATAGCCACCAATGGTGGGGCAAAGGGAGGGGTGGGTTGCACAATAGGCCGGAGTGAGCTGAGCAGACAGTAATTGGGGTGTGGAGGGGGGGGGAAGAGGAGGGAGGAGCATTACAAATTCAGATCTGCCGCAGGTATCTACTGAGGTTCAGTGGTATCAGTTGCTCTCTTAACCCTGCCTTTTTACAGAAGCAGACTCCCATTGCCAAGTATCTGCTAGCAGACCCAGGAGTGTAACAACGGAACTCACTTGTGATCTGGACCGATCTTAAGCACACGCACTCCTTTAATTACTCCGAAGGAAGAGCAAGTTAACTCTAGGTGAGGTGTCATTTGCTTTAGGTCATAAGATGCTTTATTCCACAGCAGCTAAAACATAAAGAACACTGCGTATGGTGCAGCTACTTGGCACAATCAGTTCAACTTCTGTTGGCATAATTGTTTCAGAAATAAAGAATGCGTGTACACTAGCCCACTTCGGTGCAGTCCTTTACTTAACATCTAAACACAAACTCTCCCTGACCAGGGTAAAAATTCTAGTCCTGGCCAATATTTATCCCTCAATCAACATCACTAAAACAGTCATTATCACACTGCTGTTTGTGGGAGCTTGCTGTACGCAAATTGGCTGCCACGTTTCCCACATTACAACAGTGGCTGCACTTCAAAAGTACTTCATTGGCTGTAAAGCACTTTGGGACGTCCAGTGGTCTTGAAAGGCGCTATATAAATGCAAGTCTTTCTTTCTTTCTTTATGCTTGCAGCCTACTACTACCTGGCTAACTTTGGGTGCCTCGGTTGATTATTAAAATTACCTCCCTTTAAAGCCTAGCAGAGATCAAAGAAATGTGTCAACATCATGGTGCTAGATGTATCCTGAATGACCAGATATTGCTAACACGTAGGTTATCACTTGTTGCATATTATGTATCTTAATTTCCAAAAAGCCTTTGATAAAGTGTTGCACAGAAGTATTAAGTAATGTTACGTCCTGTGCATTGGTGGGCAGATTTTATGCTGCTTTGGGTTTGGCAAAAAGTAGTAATTGATGGAAGCAGCTCTGCATGGGGTCCAGTCACTCGTGATGAGACTGCTGCTCCTCAGCATCTTTATCAATAATTTGGATGAAGGTATCAAGGGAGCAATTCTTAAAGTTTGCCGATGACACAAGGATGTGTGTAGGAGTTGAGAAAGCAGATGAAATAAATTGAGTGCAGGCTGATCTAGTTACAGTGAAGAAATGGGCCCATTTGTGGTAAATGTCCTTCATAATAAGAACATAAGAACATAAGAAATAGGAGCAGGAGTAGGCCATACGGCCCCTCGGGCCTGCTCCACCATTCAATAGGATCATGGCTGATCTGAATCTAGACTCACGTCCACTTCCCTGCCCGCTCCCTGTAACCCCTAATTCCCTTATCTGCTAGGAAAATGTCTATCTCCATTTTAAATCTATTTAATGTTGCAGCTTCCACAGCTCTCTGGGGTAGCAAATTCCATAGATTTACTACCCTCTGAGTAAAGAAGTTTCTCCTCATCTCAGTTTTGAAAGGGCAGCCCCTTATTCTTAGATTATGCCCCCTAGTTCTAGTCTCACCCATCAGTGGAAACATCCTCACCGCATCCACCCGATCAAGCCCCCTCACAATCTTATATGTTTCGATAAGATCGCCTCTCATTCTTCTGAACTCCAATGAGTAGAGTCCCAACCTACTCAACCTTTCCTCATACGTCAACCCCCTCATCTCTGGAATCAACCGAGTGAACCTTCTCTGAACCGCCTCGAGAGCAAGTATATCTTTTCTTAAATATGGAAACCAAAACTGCACGCAGTATTCCAGGTGTGGCCTCACCAATACCCTGTATAACTGCAGCAAGACTTCCCTGTTTTTATACTCCATCACCCTTGCAATAAAAGCCAAGATTCCATTGGCCTTCCTGATCACCTGCTGAATCTGCATACTAACTTTTTGGGCTGGATTTTCCTAAGCCCCTGGAGTCGGGTTGGAGGCGTGCGGGCGATAAAAATCGGAGATCCGGGGGTCCCGACCCCATCCCGCCGCCAACCCGCCTCCATGTCAATTTCATTGGAGTCGGGTTGCCGACAAGTGCTGGAACCCGACTCCCAGAGGCGGGAAGGGATTAAAGGCAATTAAACTGCCTGTTAACAGGTAGTTTTTTGCCTATTCGCGATTTTTATTGCTGGTTTGTGGGCTTCCCGACAGCTCCAAACCACGAAAAGTTTTCGAGGCGGGATGTGGGTCTGAGGTCTTGGAGGGGTCGAGATGCCCAGTGTTCAGGTGAGTGAGGGGTGCTGGAGTGCAAAGGTAAGTGTTTTGCAAGTGTTTAAAGTGTTTAAATAAGTTTAACTTACTTTTACTTACCTTTACAGGAGTCCTGCATTCCGGTGTCGGGAGTCGGCTGCAAGAACCACAGAAGCTCCGATTTTTAAAAAAAAACCAGCTTCTTGGTTTCTGCAGCAAAATGATTTTAAAGTTATCCTGAGAAAGGACTGAGGCTGAATTAGCAGTTTTTCAGTGCTTGACAGCTTCAAACAGCTGTTAAACACTGATATTTCATGTGCCAAAAGCTTTTGACAGATGAAATGTCAATCTCTGACGTCACCTGTTGCTGGGTGGCCCTTAATTGGCCTGCTGAGCCCACAGGGCGGGCTCAACAAGGTCAATCAGAGGAAAATCCAGTGGGTTGGCCACATCTCCATGGAGGCGGGACAACAAGCCCGAATGTGGGTTTCCCACCTCCAACCCGCCCCCGTAGCAAAATCCAGCCCTTTGTGTTTCATGCACCAGGACACCCAGATCCCTTTGTACTGTAGCACTTTGCAGTTTCTCTCCATTTAGATAATAACTTGCTCTTTGATTTTTTCTGCCAAAGTGCATAACCTCACACTTTCCAACATTATATTGCATCTGCCAAATGTGGGCTGGGGTTATTCCAGACATGGGTATACCATGACGAGTCACCTGCCTTGGGCTGCGGAGCTGGAGGGTGACCTGGGGGGTTATTGCACTGAAGGTCCACAATCAGTGTCGCAAGGTCATATTGAAAGCAAATAGGGTGTTAGGATGTAAAGCTAGGGCAGTTCAATATAAAACTAGAAATACGATATTTCCCTTACACAGGCCTTATTGTGGCTGCATATAGAATACTGTGTCCAGTATTGATCCACTTGTATGGCCAGGGATATCAGGGCCCTGGAGAGGACCCAGAGGAAGATCATCAGAATGATATCTAGTCTTAGGGCTGTTAGCTGGCAGAATAATTGAGGATTTTAAAACCATGAAGGGAGTAGATTCTATTCAGGTGGATAGGTTGTTTGAGCTAGAAAGGGATGGGGGAGCACGGGGGCACCAGTTTAAAATATGAAAATAGAGAGTAAGGTTGGAAGCTACTTTCAATATGGCCTTGCGATACTGCTGGTAGATCTTCAAGGAGAGTTTGAGAGAGGCCCTGTACTGTCCCTGTGGCATCATTGCTTTTTTTAATTCATTCATGGGATGTGGGCATCACTGGCAAGGCCAGCATTTATTGCCCATCCCTAGTTGCCCTTGAGAAGGTGGTGGTGAGCCGCCTTCTTGAACCGCTGCAGTCCGTATGGTGAAGGTACTCCCACAGTGCTGTTAGGGAGGGAGTTCCAGGATTTTAACCCAGCGACGATGAAGGATCGGCGATATACTTCCAAGTCAAGATGCTTCCTACTATGTGGTCAAACTGCAGCTATACAAAGCCCTGGTTAGACCACACCTGGAGTACTGTGAGCAGTTCTGGGCACTACACCTTAGGAAGGATATATTGGCCTTGGAGGGAGTGCAGCGTAGGTTTACCAGAATTATACCCAGACTTCAAGGGTTAAGTTACATGGAGAGATTACACAAATTAGGGTTGTATTCCCTAGAATTTAGAAGGTTAAGGGGTGATCTGATCGAAGTTTTCAGGATATTAAGGAGAACAGATAGGGTAGATAAGAGAGAAACTATTTCCGCTGGTTGGGGATTCTAGGACTAGGGGGCATAGTCTAAAAATTAGAGCCAGACCTTTCAGGAGTGAAATCAGGAAACACTCCTACACACAAAGGGTGGTAGAAGTTTGGAACTCTCTTCCACAAACGGCAATTGATGCTGGATTAATTGTTAATTTTAAATCGGAAATTGATAGCTTTTTGTTAACCAAAGGTATTAAAGGATATGGGCCAAAGGCAGGTATATGGAGTTAGGTCACAGATCAGCCATGATCTCATCGAATAGTCCAAAGATGTGCGGGTTAGGTTGATTGGCTATGATAAAAATTGACCCTTAGTGTTAGGGGGATTAAATACGTGGGGTGGGTGGGATATGTGTTGGCGTAGGGGTTACGGGGATCGGGTGGGATATGTGTCGGTGCAGGCTCGATGGGCCGAAATGGCCTCTATCTGCACTGTGGGGTTTCTGTGATTCTGTGAACAGGCTCGAGGGGCTGAATGGCCTACTCCTGTTCCTGTGTTCCTATGTTCAAACTCAACTGTCATCAGACGCCCTACTTTGCCACCCACAAGTTCATTCAAAAGAACTTTGTTTGTGGGTTGGGACATGGGGAAGGAGGAGGAAGAGACAAGAGCAGAAGAGAACAGCATTTCTTCGCCAGGGCAGGGGGGGGGGGGTAACCACCAGAGCAAATTAACTACTTCATTAGAAATGTTTCATTGCATAAAATGTTTCTGTCTCTCCTAGCTTCACCGCGGATGTGTCGCCGTGGTATGAATACGTCAAGAGTACATTCCCGGCTGGCAGTACAGAGTTGAAGAATGTGCAGTGTCCTTCCTGAGTGCTGTTGATGGGAGCTTGAAACAATCCAGCTGCTTAGGCGGTTGACGGAGCCTCTCATGAGGCTGACGCCTCGCTAATAGCTTAGTGGCGGTTGTTAAGATGCCTGGAGATCTGCCGCAACAACACGGCCAGAAAACTGGATTCTTCCTGATTAACTTCACCACAGAATCGAGCGGAGGAGGGAGAGGCAGTAAATGTCCCCAAGACAGTCGAACTATGCTGGGGGGGAAAAGGTCTTACTATCGCTGGGGGTGGGACAGAATGCTAAGTAAGGCATTGAATTATTTGTTTTTTTGCGGGGGGGGATTTAAAAAAAAACGTTATAACGTTGTACAGAATAAAAAATGAAACCAGCCTTTGATGGAGCATCTTTTCCCTTGTAAAATCAACACGAGGATTGCGCGCCAAGAAATGATCAAGGAGTCGATTTCCGCAGGAATGCAACACAGCAACAGAAAATATTCACTGCAAAGTCAAAAAGGGGAGGAATGCAATTTACAGATCGATGTAAAAAAAAACTGCGGGAGGGACGGGTGTATAAACTTGGGGGGGAAACTGTACCTTTCAGCATCAAAGATTAAAGGGGCAGTGTTCAAATCCAGCAACAGGCAGGCACTCAACCCGATTCAAATAAATAAACCAAAAACATGTGCACACAATGTGCTAAGAAGATAAGATTTTTCCACTTGGTGAGTTGTGGCTTGGTTTACAGCCGGCCTGCCTGCTTGCTTGACTAAACGACAACCGAGATGCCAAATCCGCAAGCTTCCTCCTCCTTCCTGCTGCTGATTTTTTCCTCTTCTGCCTGTGATCTGGAAATCTTGCGCTTTCCCCTCTCCTGGGAGCTGACAGCAGCAGCTGTCCCCAAGGCACCGGTTCCAAAAACAAAAGAATCTTCAATCGACTACAGATGACCGATTTTTTCGACGATATAATCGGGGACATGTGTCCAGAGATATACCGGCAGGCTGCCGACTTTAAAGTGACGCCCGAGTGAAATGTGGTCTCAATACTCTGAAGGGCTTCCTGAGGAAGCGCTGGTCCCAGAACGTTGCTCGCAGAGGCGATGGACACACTCGTGAGATAGATGGTGCATTTAGACTGTTGTGAGTGGATTGCAGTAGTACTCAGAAGTCCTGTTCATTTCATCTATGAAGTTACAGAGTCTACAGCACAGAAACAGGCCATTCGGTCCAACTGGTCTATGCCAGTGTTTATGCTCCACAGGAACCTCCTCCCACCCGTCTTCATCTCACCTTATCAGCATATCCTTCTATTCCTTTCTCCCTCATCTGCTTATCTAGCTTCCCCTTAAATGCATCAATGCTATTCACCTCAATTACTCCTTGTGGTAGCGAGTTCCACGTCCTAACCACCATTTGAATACAGAGGTTTCTCCTGAATTCCCTATTGGATTTATTAATTACTATCTTATATTTATGACTTATAGTTTTGGACTCCCCCACGAGTGAAACATTTTCTCTGCATCTATCCTATCTGGGGGTCCTTGTACATGAATCACAAAAAGTTAGCATGCAGGTACAGCAAGTAATTAGGAAGGCAAATGGAGTGTTGGTCTTTATTGCAAAGGGAATGGAGTATAAAAGTAGGGAAGTCCTGTTACAACTGTACAGGGCATTGGTGAGACCACACCTGGAGTACTGCGTACAGTTCTGGTCTCCTTATTTAAGGAAGAATGGCCTAGAAATTCAGTCGCGTTTGCGCCCACTTATGGGCTATAGAGTGGTTTGCGCCGGAAGTTTTTTCGCGCCCGAAATTCAGTTGGTCCGTAACATTGACGTTAGCCGGTAGCGCTGCGCCGGCACCGATGACGTCATCGGTGTGCGCAGCGCCCCGGTTCCAATGCAATTCCGGTCCGACCGCCAAATTCAGTTGCGGCCGCCTCTCCCGTGGCGGCCGCAAACAGCGTTTGCAAAACGGTGCCTTGCAGCTCCGAGAGGTCGGCGCATAAAGGTGGAGGGGCGGCCGGCCGCTTTCCCGGCGGCCGCCTGGCCGCACCTCCCTCCCCGGACTCCTGCACCACCCCCCCGCGGCATTGGTGTGTGACTCCCGCGAGCCCGGCACTTCTCCGTGGTGCCGGGCTCATTTGCCGGGGGAATCCAGCGGCGATCTCACGGCTGCAGGCAGCTCCTCCTTAAGAGAAGGAGGAGGCCTGCATTACCCCAGCCTGCCGCACCGCATCGGGTGCCGCTGCGGCAGCTGGACGCCTGAAACTGACATTCTTCGCCCCAAACGAGGCGGCCAAACCCTCCAATAGCACCCGCCTCCGTGTTGGGGCGGCGCAACTGAATTTCAGGCGGGCGCTACGGGAATCCGGGCAAGCGCTAAATTTCGGGCGCTACAGACCTGGCGGGGCTATACCTAATTTCTCAGCCAATATACTTGCATTGGAGGCAGTTCAGAGAAGATTCACGAGGTTGATTCCAGAGATGAAGGGGTTGTCTTATGAAGAAAGGTTGAGCAGTTTGGGCCTATACTCATTGGAGTTTAGAAGAATGAGAGGGGATCTTATTGAAACATACAAGATTCTGAAGGGCTTGACAGGGTAGATGCAGAGAGGATGTTTCCCCTTGTGGGGGAATCTTGAACTAGGGGGCATAATTTCAGAATAAGGGGGCACCCTTTTAATTCGGAAATGAGGCGGAATTTCTTTTCTCAGAGGGTCGTGAATCTTTGGAATTCTCTTCCCCAGAGAGCTGTGGAGGCTGGGCCATTGAATATATTTAAGGTGGAGATAGACAGATTTTGAACGATAAGGGAGTCGAGGGTTATGGGGAGCGGGCAGGGAAGTGGAGTTGAGGCCAAGATCAGATCAGCCATGATCTTATTGAATGGCGGAGCAGGGTCGAGGGGCCCAATGACCTACTACTGCTCCTATTATGTTCTTATGAACCCTTTTATCAGCTTAAAGACCTCTGTCAGGTCACCCCTCAGCCTTCTCTTTTCTAGAGAAAAGAGCCTGTTCAGCTTTTCAGAAGTATATCATGTCAGTTTTGGTATCATCCTTGTAAATCTTTTCTGCACCTTCTCCAGTACCTCTATATCCTATATAATATAGAGACCAGAAATGTGCACCAGAACTTCAGTGCTAGTTACCAGCAAGATTTGCCAAATAATCCCTGTGTTAACGTAGCTTACTACACATCATCCTGACTTGGAAATCTCTTCCTTCATCGCCACTGGGTCAAAATCTTGGAACTCCCTTCCTAACTGTGGGAGTACCTTCACCACATGGACTGCAGCGGTTCAAGAAGGCAGCTCACCACCACCTTCTCAAGGGTAATTAGGGATGGGCAATAAATGCTGGCCTTGCTAGCAATGCCCACATCCGGTAAATGAATAAAGAAAAAGTGACACAATGGAACTGAAAGGAATATCTATGTGTACAATTAATTGTTTTAAAATGGCATTCATTTCAGAAAAAGTCAAAGTAGCCTATTAGGAGTAAAATGCCTATATAACCCTGTATCTTGTGATATTAACAGTGGCAGTTCACAAATAATAATAATAATAATGATCAACTATATTGTCATTGTTAGTGCACAAGTGCAGTACAACGAAATGTAGGCTTGCGGCTCCCGAGAGTGTACATTTAGATTAAGACATTTAAACATTCAACATTCATTTGGCTTGTAATACATTAACATAAACATAATAAAGTGCATTGGCAGATGTGCAGGCTTTAGAGTTTATTTGTGGAGTTCAGTAGGATGACAGCCCTGGGAAAGAAGCTGTTCCTAAATCTGGTCGTTCGGGTGCGAATGCATCTGTAGCATATAGGTAATTAAAACGTTTGGACAGGTATATTTAATATAAAGGTGCAAAACATAGGCCAGAATTTTCTTTACCTGGTTGGGTTCAATGCGGGCGGTCGCCATGGCGGGTCGCGAGCCCGTTGCTGGCTCCATCCCGCGCCACGGAACGACTTTAAGTTAACACCCAGTGCGTTACTCAGCCCAATTAAAAGGTGCAGGTCAGGTGACATCATCGATGATGCATTTTCAGCTGGGATATTTAAAGGAGCCATGGCCACAATGCATTTGAAGGTTCATCTAGGAGTGTGCAGGCAGTGCACTTCACTATTCCACTGCTGCACACACCGCCAGAGATGACTGCTCAGAGGCAGAGGGCTGCACCCAGTTTCTTCGATGACTCCCTCCATATGCTTATGGAGAGAGTCAGAGCAAGCAGGGAGGTCCTCTTCCCTGCTGATGGGAGGAAGAGACCTCCCCAGCAGAGCAAGGGAGCCTGGCTCCAAATAGCAGTGGAGGTGAATAGCAGGGATGTGGTCAGGAGGACCTGGTTGCAGTGCCTCAAACGCTTCAAGGATCTTGTTAGATTAGGAAAGGTGAGTACAAAGCCACACTCACCTTCATCCTGCTGTGCCTCTCATCACATCCCCATCACTCTGCCTTCCCAACCCTATTC
The DNA here is from genome assembly GCF_052327205.1 of Somniosus microcephalus. Lineage (NCBI taxonomy): Eukaryota > Metazoa > Chordata > Chondrichthyes > Squaliformes > Somniosidae > Somniosus > Somniosus microcephalus. The sequence goes on from NC_140988.1 coordinate 346,455,023, forward strand.
CTGCACATCCTTACTCACACCAACATACCTTGCACCCCCACCCATCCATCTCTATATTATCACATCCCCATCTTACTAGCCACCCCTCACACTCACCCTCATATTAGTGCAATCATACCAACTAACAACACACAAGGAGGCCGCTTGGCATTGCCACTCCAATGTCAACTGCTATAGATGTAACCCATTCAATCCTTACACTCATTCCATCACTCTAACTGAACCTTCTCTTCTTTCCATCCTTGCAGGAAAAGAGAGCTCACAATAAGAGGGAGAGGTAGAGAACTGGCAGTGGAACGGCATCAATGGCCACCCTGACCAGAGCAGAGGAGGCTGCCTTAGAGCTGGCGGGAGTCACCAAGCAGCTGGAGGTGGGAGACAGAGAGAGGGGGACATCCCAGCAACCTGGTGACAGATTTACATATCACAGCTACATGGCACACATCAGTCACTCATATGGGGGCTGATGTCAGCAGCCATTGAATGTACGGTATCTGTATCCAATCTTCATATGACATATCTAACTCATCTCTTTACTCTCCCACAGATCCATCAAGAGCCCCCCCCCACCCCCTCCACCACTGCCCAGGAGGAAGAGGAAGACGATTCTTCAGAGGAGCCTCCAGCCTCTGAGGGCACACCGTCACCAGACAGAAGCGCACCCAGCACCAGCGCAGAGACGCACACCTCTAGGAGGGATGCCAGTGTAGACGTGGGTCCTCATGGCCCCACTGCTGTGCAGCAAGGTGCTCTCCAGCTCCTTGCTAGCAGGGATGTGCGGGTGGCCCATGAGAGGGATGATGCTGATCAGGGACATGGAAGTGGGGGCTCCTCTCAAAGCATTCACACTTCTCCCCCGTTGCCACCCCCTCATTCAGAACCCCAGATGCCTCCCCGGACAGCGATGGCCGAGTCTACCCCCGCACAGTCGCAGGAGGAACAGATTTTGGCGGGGCCATCACAGGCTCCAAAACCCAGAGGACAACCGCCAAAAGTGTCTAAGCAGTCGCAGCAGGGAAGTGAGGAGGCTGCCTTGACCTCTGCTGAAGCCACACGGGTAGCACCACGTAGAAACACGTGTAAGAGAAAGATGCCGCACAAGGGTAGCCACTTGGGTGCTTTATTCAATGTCAATGTGAAGTTTCAGTTAATTTAGTGAACCATGAATTTCTTTCTTTTCAAAACTTTCCGGTCTTGGACAAATTTGCGTGCACCTTAGAAGTGGCTCAGTGAGTTAGAGTGAAGAGTCAGACATAACGTTACCTCCAGCAATGGTGGTGACTGTGAAAGGAATGGATTGGTCATTGTAGGGATGCTTTATGGTGTGGCTGTGGGGTGTTGCCAACCTGGCGAAGCATGGGGTAGCCATATGGGTGTACAGCGTAAAATTAAGTAAATCAGGCCATGATGAGGCCATCCCTGGCCTCCCGGGCAGCAATGTGCTCGAGTGCTGGTGCCATCTGCACCGCAGGTTCCTCCAGCTCCTGCTCCTCCTCCTCTTCCAGCTGATGCTCCTCCTCCTCCGAGGAAGCTTTGCGCTCAGTGCCTTGCTCCTCATGCAGCACTAATCCTCGCTGCTGCGCTATGTTGTGCAGGGTGCAGCAGACGACAATGATTCTGGAGACCCTGGCTGGTGTGTACTGAAGGGCTCCTCCAGATCTGTCAAGGCATCCGAATCGCATTTTCAGCATGCTTATTATCTGCTCTATGACACATCTGGAGGAGATGTGGCTTTCATTATATTTCTCTTCGGCCTCAGTAGTGGGCCTCCTCAAGGGTGTCATGAGCCACATCTTCAGTGGATAGCCCTTGTCTCCAAGCAGCAATCTGGAAAGTCTGTTTGGAGGGGCGAAGAGCTGAGGGAGGGTGGACTGGCGAATATTGAAAGAGTCATGGCAGCTGCCAGGGAATTTGGCACACATATGCATGATGATCTTTCTATGGTTGCAGACCAGCTGCACGTTGAGGGAGTGGAAGCCTTTGCGGTTGACAAAGACTCCTGCGTTATGATGGGGTGCCCTGATGGCCACATGTGAACAGTCGATGACGCCCTGCACCCGTGGGAAGCCAGCCAGAGCAGCAAAGCCGAGCACCCGCTCAGAAACACTGGCCTCATCAGTGGCATAGTTGATATAATTGGCTGACTTGTCAAACAGGGCATCAGTGACCTGTGTGATGCATCTGTGGGCGGCCGACTGCGAGATACCGCAATTGTCTGCTGCAGATCCATGGAAGGAGCCTGAGGCAAAGAAGTTGAGGGCGCTGGTGACTTTGACAGCCACTGGTAAGGCATGTCCACCCACTCCTCTGGGCAGCAGGTCTTGCTCCAGCAATGTGCAAATGTCTGCGATGACCTGTTGCGATAGCCTGAGCCTCCTTTGGCACTGCTGCTCAGTCATGTTGAGGAAGCTCATCCTCTGCCTGTATACCCTGTGTTGAGGGTATAGCCTCTGACGCGGTGCAGCCCTGCGCTGATGCCCTCTGTCCTGTGGAGCATCAGGGCATTGAGGAGAAGGTTGGTGTAGTTGTTGGTGCTGCTGGTGTGCCTGGTGTTGGGGCTCATCGTGGTCAGATTCTGAGGACCAATGTGAAACAGTATAAACGGCACCCATGCTGAGGAAGAGATGGCAGGTGAAGTAGAGATGACAGAAGCAAGCAATCTGTCAATGGTGAGAGGTCCTTCCAATGAGGTGACACTGGAAGGAGACTTTGCTGCAGCCTGTAGAAAGCTCAACCTGTGCTGGGAATGCAGGGAGCAACAGCTTCTGCCTGAGGAAAGTGATCAGCTGTCAGGTGGGAGCTTTTAAACTACATTTGATGCTGCCAACGAATCAGCTGGAGCAATGGCCACTCAACTCCCGCCTCAAGTTGACAGATGTGGTTCCCGAGCTGCGTGAATCCTGTGGCCATGCAGGGAAATTTGAAATGTAGGGGGGAAAAGGCTCCTAACTGTCTGAAAACAAGGTTATAATAATTTCAATTAGGTAGCCCACCTCTGCCAGTTGGGTTGCAGCTGCACCGGCAAACATGCCCAAGGGAAAGGCGTGTGGCGGTGAGATGCCGCCTGCTCACACTTTTGTCAAATTTCCCACCCGACCCGCTTGCATTCCCGCCCGCATGGGCCCCAGAAAATTTGAGCCATAGAGACTGGTTCAAATAAACAATTGTTTCAATGACTCTCAAAAAATGAATAAAGCTATAAGGGAACAATTGAGGGTAAGGAAAGAGGCATACATTAAGGACAAAGATAGCAGGGGAGTGCATGATAAGGGAGAATATGAAGAGATTAGGAGAAAAGTCAAAAAAACAATTAGGAAGGCAAAGAGGAACTAAGAAATTAAATTATCAAGGAACATAAAACAAAAGAGTAAAATATTTTACAGGCACATCAATAAAAAAGGAAGATTGGGATCGGAATAAGGCCATTAAGGGATAGAAAGGATAATACCACAGGTAATGATAGAGAGATGGCAGAAATATTAAATCATTATTTTGCTTCAGCATTTACCAGGAAGATAGAACTAGGTGGACATGACATTGGACGATGAGATTAGTAATGAGATAAGTGCATTTAAAACACAAAGAGGGGATGTGGCAGAACTACCAAGGGACTCTTATATGGATGTACATAATTGCCTTTAACAGAGTGAATCGGTACATAGAAACATAGAAGACAGGAGCAGGAGTAGGCCATTCGGCCCTTCGAGCCTGCTCCGCCATTCAATGAGATCATGGCTGATCATTCAAATTCAGTACCCTGTCCCTGCCTTCTCCCCATATCCCTTGATCCCTTTAGCCTTAAGAAATATATCCAACTCTTTCTTGAATATATTTAATGAACTGGCCTCCACCGCCCTCTGTGGCAGAGAATTCCACAGGTTCACCACTCTCTGGGTGAAGAAATTCTTCCTCATTTCAGTCCTAAATGTCCTACCCCTTATCCTTAGACTGTGAACCCTGGTTCTGGACTCCCCGACCATCGGGAACATCCTTCCAGCATCTAGTCTGTCCAGGCCTGACAGAATTTTATAGGTTTCGATGAGATCCCCTCTCAATCTTCAAAACTCCAGTGAGTATAAGCCCAATCGACACAACCTCTCCTCATACGTCATTCCTGCCATCCCAGGTATCAGCCTGGTGAATCTTCGCTGCACTCCTTCCATGGCAAGAACGTCCTTCCTCAGATAAGGCGACCAAAACTGCTCACAATACTCAAGGTGTGGTCTCACCAAGGCCCTGTACAACTGCAGCAAGACATCCTTGCTCCTGTACTCGAATCCTCTCGCTACGAAGGCCAACATACCATTTGCCTTCTTAACCGCCTGCTGCTCCTGCATGCTTACCTTCAGCGACTGGTGCACAAGAACACCCAGGTCTCTTTGCACTTCCCCTTCTCCCAATCTATTGCCATTCAAATAATAATGTGCCTTCTGTTTTTGCCACCAAAGTGGATAACCTCACATTTATCCACATTATAGTGCATTTGCCATGTTTCTGCCCAATCACCTAACCTGTCCAAATCATACTGGAGTTTCATGACATCCTCCTCGCAGCATACCCTCCCACCCAGCTTTGTGTCGTCTGCAAATTTGGAGATATTACATCCAATTCCCTCGTCCAGATCATTAATATATATTGTGAACAGCTGGGGTCCTAGGACCGATCCTTGCGGTACCCCACTAGTCACTGCCTGCCACTCGGAAAATGACCCGTTTCTTCCAACTCTTTGCTTTCTGTCCGCCAACCAGTTTTCTATCCAAGTCAATACCTTGCCCCCAATCCCATGTGCCTTAATTTTGCACGCTAATCTCTTATGCGGGACCTTATCGAAAGCCTTCTGAAAGTCCAAATACACCACATCCACTGGTTCTCCCTTATCTATTTTACCAGTTACATCCTCAAAAAATTCCAGTAGATTAGTCAAGCATGATTTACCTTTTGTAAATCCATGTTGACTTTGTCCGATCCTGTCACTGCTTTCCAAGTGCTCTGCTATTACATCTTTTATAACGGACTCTAGCATTTTCCCCACTACCGATGTCAGGCTTACCGGTCTATAATTCCCCGCTTTTTCTCTGCCACCTTTTTTGAATCATCGGGTAACATTAGCTACCCTCCAATCCATGGGTACTGTTCCAGAGTCTATCGAGTTCTGGAAGATGACCAGCAATGCATCTACTATTTCTAGGGCCACTTCCTTAAGTACCCTGGGATGTAGATTATCAGGCCCTGGGGATTTATCGGCCTTCAGTCCCATCAATTTTCCGAACACCATTTCCCTACAAATACTGATTTCTTTCAGTTCCACCCTTTCATCAGACCCTATGTTCCCCGGTATTTCTGGGAGGTTATTTGTGTCCTCCTTTGTGAAGACAGAACCAAAATATGTATTTAGTTCACAGAATCACAGGATCACAGAATCACACAGTGCAGATAGAGGCCATTTCGGCCCATCGAGCCTGCACCGACACATATCCCACCCGATCCCCGTAACCCCTACACCCCTACCCCCACCCCTACAATTGGTCTGCCATTTCTTTGTTCCCCATTATAAATTCCCCCGATTCTGACTGCAAGGGACCTACGCTTGACTTCACCAATCTTTTTCTCTTCACATATCTATAAAAGCTTTTACAATCAGTTTTTATGTTCTCTGCAAGCTTACTCTCATATTCTATTTTCCCTTTCTTAATTAATCCCTTTGTCCTCCTTTGTTGAATCCTGAACTGCTCCCAATCCTCAGGATTATTGCTTTTTCTGGCCAATTTGTATGTCCTCTCCTTGGATCTTATGCTATCCCTAATTTCCCTTGTTAGCCACGGTTGAGTCACCTTTTTTGTTTTATTTTTATGCCAAACTGGGATGAACAACTTCTGTAGTTCATCCATTCGGTCTTTGAATGTTTGCGATTGCCTATCCACCGTCACCCCTTTGAGTGCCATTCCCCAATCAATCCTACCCAACTCGCTCCTCAGACCATCGTAGTTTCCTTTATTTAAATTGAGGGCCCTTGTTTCTGATTCAACTACTTCATTCTCCATCTTAATGAAGAATTCGATCATATTATGATCGTTCCGACCCAAGGGGCCTCGTACAACAAGATTGCTAATTAATCCTTCCTCGTTACATAATACCCAGTCTAAGATGGCCTGATCTCTGGTTGGTTCCTCGACATATTGGTCCAGGAAACCATCCCGTAAACACTCCAGGAATTCCTCCTCCACAGTATTGTTACCAATTTGGTTAGCCCAATCTATATGTAGATTAAAGTCACCCATGATGACTGCTGTGCCCTTATTGCACGCTTCTTTAATTTCCCTTTTCATGCCATCCCCAACCTCCGCCTTACTGTTTGGAGGTCTATATACCACTCCCACTAATGTTTTTTTCCCCTTAGTATTTCTCAATTCTACCCATACAGATTCCACATCATCAGAGCTAATATCCTTCATTACAATTGTATTAATCCCTTCTTTAACCAGTAATGCTACCCCACCTCCCTTTCCTTTTTGCTTATCTTTCCTGAATATCGAATACCCCTGGATGTTGAGTTCCCAGTCTTGGCCATCCTTGAGCCACGTTTCCGTAATCCCAACCAAATCATATTCGTTTACCTCTATTTGCGCAGCCAATTCCTCCACCTTATTACAAATGCTCCTCGCATTAAGACACAAAGCCTTCAGGCTTGTTATTTTAATGCTCTTAGACCTATTAGAATTATTATTTACTGTGGCCATGTTTGATTTAAACCATTGATTTCTCTGACTGCCACTTTTGTTTTTCTCCTTCCTATCTTTTGCTTTTATCCTTGTTTCCCTTTCCTCTGTCTCCCTGCTCAGGTTCCCAATCCCCTTCCATTTTAGTTTAAACCCTCCCCCACAGCACTAGCAAACAAACCGCCGAGGACATTGGTTCCAGCCCTGCCCAGGTGCAGACCGTCCGGTTTGAACTGGTCCCACCTCCCCCAGAACCGGTTCCAATGTCCCAGGAACTTGAATCCCTCCCCCTGGCACCATTCCTCTAGCCACGTATTCATCTGAAGTATCCTTCTATTTCTACTCTGACCAGCACGTGGCACTGGTAGCAATCGTGAGATTACTACCTTTGAGGTCCTGTTTTTTAATTTACCTCTTAACTCCCTATATTCCGCTTTTAGGACCTCATCCCGCTTTTTACCTACATCGTTGGTGCCTATATGCACCACGACAACTGGCTTTTCACCCTCCCCTTCCAAGATGTTCTGCAGCCGCTCGGAGACATCCTTGACCCTTGCACCAGGGAGGCAACACACCATCCTGGAATCTCGTTTGTGGCCGCAGAAAGGCCTATCTATTCCCCTTACAATTGAATCCCCTATTACTATAGCTCTACCACTCTTTTTCCTCCCATTCTGTGCAGCAGAGCCACCCCTGGTGCCAGGAAGTTGGCTGCTGCTGCCTTCCTCTGATAAGCCATCCACCCCAACAGTACTCAAAGTGTTGTATCTGTTGGAGAGGGGGATGGCCACAGGGGACCCCTGCACTACCTGCCTGCGCCTAGTACTCTGCCTGTTGGTCACCTGTTCCCTTTCTTCCTGTCCAACCTCTACCTGTGGTGTGTCCAACTCCCTAAACGTGCTATTCACGATGTCCCGAGCATCGTGAACGCTCCAGTATGCATCCAATCGCAGCTCCAGCGCCGCAATGCAGTCTGTCAGTAGCTTCAGCTGGGTGCACTTCCTGCACATGTAGTTGTCAGGGACACAGGAAATATCCCTGAGTTCCCACATATCGCAGGAGGAGCAGATCACGGGGCCGGGCTGTCCTGCCATGATTTACCCTTTAATTAATTGAGTTTAAATTAAATCAATCAATCCAATTAATTACACTACAGTTAAATAGTTTTACCAACAGTCCCCGCTACACCAGAGACACCTTAGAAACTATAAACCAGAGTTAAAGTTTAAAAAAGAGAGAAATACTCACCAACCAATCACTTACCTGCTTCCTGCTGATGTCACACTTTGATTACTTTTTACCTCTCTCCCCTGCTGCTGAATTGGTCGGGCCTCGCTGCTCGCTGCCGGTTTTAAGCTCTGCCGATGCTGCTCTCTCCCAGGTCCAGGTCCAGGCTCTGCGGTCGGGCCTTGCTGCTCGCTGCCGGTTTTAAGCTCTGCCGATGCTGCTCTCTCCCAGGTCCAGGTCCAGGCTCTGCGGTCGGGCCTTGCTGCTGCCGCCGCTTTTAAGCTCTGCCGATGCTGCTCTCTCCCAGGTCCAGGTCCAGGCTCTGTGGTCGGGCCTCGCTGCTGCCGCCGCTTTTAAGCTCTGCCGATGCTGCTCTCTCCCAGGTCCAGGTCCAGGCTCTGTGGTCGGGCCTCGCTGCTGCCGCCGCTTTTAAGCTCTGCCGATGCTGCTCTCTCCCAGGTCCAGGTCCAGGCTCTGTGGTTGGGCCTCGCTGCTGCTATCGCTTTTAAGCTCTGCCGATGCTGCTCTCTCCCAGGTCCCGGTCCAGGCTCTGTGGTCGGGCCTCGCTGCTGCCGCCCTTTTAAGCTCTGCCGATGCTGCTCTCTCCCAGGTCCAGGTCCTGTACCTGTATTTGTTTGCTGTATGTAAATAGCGCGGTCTCTGTAAGATGTAGACCAAATGCAATGATGTCATCACGCAGGTCACATGACATTCCCAACGGCGGGAAACGTGATGACGTCATGACGTCAGGTGGAGAAGCTTTCGATCTCAGTCCTCGTGGAGCCAGCCTTGAGCAAAACCTGTTGATTAGTTCTCTTGCGTTTTAATTGTTACTTCCACCAGTTTGCATTAAACATCATTTAATTATCAGACTGACTCGACCTCAGTACTTCAGATAGGAATTTAGCGATTCCTACAGTGGTGACCCCGAATCTTCGCGGATGATCTTCGCGGAGGAAGTGAGACGCAGTGGCACGATGGCAGTGAATGCAGTGGCTTTGAAGCTCCCTCAGTTTTGGGAACAACAGGCGGCCTCCTGGTTTGTGCAAGCGGAGGCTCAGTTTGAGCTTCGGAACATCGTGGCGGATCAGACCCGTTACCTCTACGTGGTCTCCGTACTCGACAGCTCCATGGCTTCGAGGATCATCAGCCTGCTGGAAAAACCCCGGCCGAAAGCAAGTACGATACCCTTAAGGTGCGGCTAATTCAGGTTCTCGGCCTCACGAAGGCAGAGCGCGCACGGCGGTTACTCACGCTGCCTGGGTTAGGCGACTCCAAGCCTTCAGAGTTAATGAGCCGGATGCTCACACTCCTTGGCTCCGAACCGCAATGTTTCCTCTTTCGGGAGGTGTTCCTGAGCCAATTGCCCGAGCAGGTGCAGGCAGCCCTCGCAAGGTCGGAAGCTGCGGATTGTGTGGCGCTCGCTGCCGAAGCTAATACAATTTACGCGGTCATGCAGCAATACTGCGCCGCCTCGAGGCATCCCTCCCTAATGGACCCCGCCCCGATGCCTCCACCATCCGGCTTGTGTTATTACCACGCCTGTTTCGGCGCGAAGGCCAGATGCTGCTGTCCTCCCTGCGGTTTCACGCCCAAAGCAACAAAAAAACACCAGCAACAACTGCGCGAAAGGAAGACCGACCTGCAGTATGCCCCACGGCTGCGATGGCGATTGGCGATTCCAGGAAGCTACTCTATATCACCGATTCCATCTCGGGCCGGCGATTTTTATGTGACACGGGGGCGCAGTGCAGCATTCTTCCCGCATCAGTCCTCGACATCCGGACTGGGAGGCGCGGTCTTCCCCTCCAAGCCGCCAATGGCAGTGCCATTCGTACATTTGGGAAACGGCGGGCCCAGGTGTGTATCGGCGGTCAACATTTCCAATGGGAGTTTATCACCGCCAAAATCTCGCAAGCGATCCTCGGCGCTGATTTTTTATGCGCCAACAGCTTGTTGGTAGATTAAAAAAATCGTCGACTGATCAACGCTGCCACGTACAACTCCATCCTATGCTTTTGAGGTTCGGTCGCGTCGCACACGGTCTCCTGCGCCTTGCCAGCGCCCGAGTTCACCCGCCTTCTTGGGGAATTCCCAGAGCTAACCAGGCCCACCTTCTCTGCAACGACTGCCAAGCATGGTGTGGAGCACCACATTACAATGACCAGCTCCCCAGTTTACGCACGGGCTCGCCGACTGGAAGCCAGCAAACTCGCAGCCGCAAAGGCGGAGTTCGCAGCAATGGAGCGGTTGGGGATTATTCGCCGGGCGAATAGTCCCTGGTCCTCGCCTCTCCATATCGTCCCTAAACCCAGTGGCGGATGGCGGCCCTGCAGCGACTACCGACGCCTTAATGAAGTCACGACTCCCGATCGGTACCCCATACCGCACATTCAGGATTTCTCCGCACATTTGGCGGGAAACTCGATCTTTTCCAAGGTCGACCTCGTCCGTGGGTACCATCAAGTGCCTGTGCACCCCCAGGATATCCAAAAGATGGCAGTCATTACCCCCTACGGCCTCTTTGAGTTCCTCCGAATGCCATTCGGGCTCAAAAATGCAGCACAGGCGTTTCAGCACCTAATGGATTCGGTGCTGCGGGATCTCAAGTTTTTATTTGTTTATCTCGATGATATCCTGATCACCAGCGCCACAAAAGAGGAACACATCAGTCATCTGCGCATCCTCTTTCGCCGCCTCCATCAACATGGCCTGATATTCAACCTGGCCAAATGTCAGTTCGGGCTACAGCAGCTGGACTTCTTGGGCCACCACATCACTTCGGAGGGGGCAATGCCACTTCGGTCAAAGGTGGAGGCCATTGCAGCATTTCCACGGCCGCAGTCCATCAAGGCCCTCCAGGAGTTCCTGGGTATGGTAAATTTTTACCATCGTTTTATTCCCAGGGCCGCGCAACTTATGCAACCACTCTACGAGGCCCTCAGAGGAAAGCCGGGAAAGGAACCCATGGTTTGGACGCCTGAGATGGATTGCACCTTCGGGGACACAAAGGCCGCCCTCGCAAATGTGACGATGTTGGCACACCCGCTGCCTGGAGCCACCATCGCTCTTAGGACCGACGCTTCTGACTACGCCATAGGAGCCGTGAAAGAGCAGTGGGTCAACGGCACGTGGCAACCACTCGCATTTTTTAGTCGCCAACTACGACGCAATGAGCGCAAGTACAGCACGTTCGACAGGGAGTTGTTAGCGCTGTTTCTGGCCATCCGCTATTTTCATTTTCTATTGGAAGGGCGCCACTTCACCACGTTTGTGGACCACAAGCCGCTGACGTTTGCTATGGCCAAGACTGCCGAACCGTGGTCAGCTCGACAGCAGCGACAACTCACCTTTATTTCAGAGTTCACCACCAACATCCAGCACATAGCTGGCAAGGACAACGTGGTAGCTGATTGCCTCTCGCGTGCGACCGTCCAAGCCATCCAGCTGGGAATAGATTATTCACACATGGCTGCCGACCAAGCAGCCGACCCGGAAACTCAGGCATTCCGTACTGACTCCTCTTGCCTCCAGCCAACGGATGTGCATTTCCACTCGGCGGGCACCTCCTTGCTCTGCGACGTCTCCTTGGGGGATCCCCGCCCGATCGTTCCATTTTCCTGGCGTCGGAAAGTCTTTGACGCCATACATGGACTTTCACATCCTGGCGTGAAGGCGTCTCAAAAGTTACTGGCATCCAAATTCGTCTGGAGAGGGATGCGCAAGGATGTCCGCGACTGGGCTAACACCTGTGTCGTTTGCCAAAGAGCCAAAGTGCAACGCCATGTCAAAGCCCCCTTGGCCACTTTCGAAGTACCGGAACGCCGTTTTGACCACGTCAACGTCGACCTCATTGGGCCACTTCCGCCGTCGCACGGTTTCACACACCTCCTGACCATGGTCGACCGCACCACAAGATGGCCAGAGGCGGTTCCTCTGACGTCTACTACCTCCGCGGACGTCGCCAGGGCTTTTATTTCCTCATGGGTTGCACGTCTCGGTGTCCCGACAGATATTTCGTCCACAGTTCTCGTCTGAACGTTGGAACGCTGTTGCTGTAGGTTTGGGCACCAGGCTCCATCGCACCACGGCCTACCATCCGCAGGCAAACGGGTTACGTGAGCGCTTTCATCGGGCGTTGAAGGTGTCGTTAAGAGCCAGCCTCCAGGGCGCTGCATGGGTAGATAGGCTGCCTTGGGTTATGCTTGGTTTGCGTACAGCGCCAAAAGAAGACCTGCAGTCATCTGCCGCGGAACTGGTGTACGGCCAGCCACTCCGGGTGCCAGGCGAGTTCCTGCCATCACCAACGAAGCCGTGGTCCGCAGCCGACCAACTAGATGCCCACCGGGAAGCAGCCCAGTTTTTCAAGCCAATTCCGACGTCACATCATGGTTTTCCTGCCTCCCACATTCCAACGGAGTTAATGCAGGCCAAGTTCGTTTTTATTCGTCATGATGCCCATCGCAGTCCACTCAAGCCTCCTTATACGGGCCCTTTCCGAGTATTGCAGGCAGGTGCCAAGAGTTTTTTGGTCGACATCGGTGACAAACCCGACCACATTTCAATTGGCCACCTCAAGCCCGCGCACCTGGACCTCGCACAGCCAGTTGAAACTGCACAGCCACCACGTCGTGGTCGACCGCCCGCTGCTACCATGCCCGACCGGATCGTTCCACCTGCCAGCTCATCAACTACCCAGCAATTTCCTCTCCGGGAATATAGGAGTCGTTCGAACAGGCTTGTCCGACCTCCTCTTCGATTGACTTTCGTTGTTAAGGACAATTCTGGGGGGGCGCATGTGGCAGAGCCACCAAGGGACTCTTATATGGATGTACATAATTGCCTTTAACAGAGTGAATTGGTACCTGTATTTGTTTGCTGTATGTAAATAGCGCGGCCTCTGTAAGATGTAGACCAAACGCGATGACGTCATCACGCAGGTCACGTGACGTTCCCAATGGCGGGAAACGTGATGACGTCATGACGTCAGGTGGAGAAGCTTTCGATCTCAGTCCTCGTGGAGCCAGCCTTGAGCAAACACCTGTTGATTAGTTCTCTTGCGTTTTAATTGTTACTTCCACCAGTTTGCATTAAACATCGTTTAATTATCAGATTGACTCGACTTCAGATAGGCATTTAGTGATTCCTACAGGGATATATTAAATAAACTAATCAAACTCAAAGAGGGTAAAACCCACGTTTTAAAATAATCTAGGGAAGAGATAGCAGAGGCATTACTGCACATATTTAATAAGTCGTTAGAAAAAGGTGTAGTGCCAGAGGACTAGTGGATAGCTAACATAATACCTATATTTAAGAAGGGGGATAGAACATGTCCAGGGAATTATAGACCAGTCAGCTTAACATCGTGGTAGGAAAAATAATGGAATCCCTACTAAAGGAGGAAATAGAAGAACATCTAGAAACCAAAAACATAGTAATGAATAATCAGCACGGATTTCAAAGGGGAAAATCTTGCTTGCCCAACCTCATTGAATTTTTTGAAGAGGTAACAGAGAGAGTAGACAACGATAATGAAGTAGATGTAATTTATCTAGATTTTCAAAAGGCCTTCGATAAGGTACCCCATAATAGACTGATGAACAAGGTCAGAGAATACAGAGCCAGGGGACAAGTAACAGAATGGGTAGCTAGCTCACTTCAAGACAGAAAGCAAAGAGTAGGAGTAAAAGTTAGCTATTCACAGTGGCAGAAGGTGGGTAGTGGTGTTCCACAAGGATCAGTGCTGGGACCACTGTTGTTCACAATTTATATTAACAATTTAGACTTTGGAATCAAAAACACAATTTCTAAGTTTGCGGATGACACCAAATTGGGGGGGGATAGTCAATACTGAGGAGGACTGCAACAAGTTACAGGAGGACAGTAATAAACTTGCAGAATGGGCATATAATTGGCAAATGAAGTTGAACACAGATAAATGTGAGGTATTACATTTTGGTAGGAAGAATAGGGAGGTCACTTATCACTTGGAGGGTGCGAGTCTAGGTGGGGTAGAGGAACAAAGGGATCTCGGAGTACAAATACACAAATCACTAAAAGTTGTGACACGGGTTAGCAAGGCCATAAAAAAAGCAAATCAAGCACTAGGGTTTATTTCTAGAGGTATAGAATTGAAAAGTAGGGAAGTTATGTTAAACCTGTATCGAACCTTGGTTAGATCACACTTAGAGTACTGCATGCAGTTCTGGTCGCCATATTATCAAAAGGACATAGAGGCACTGGAGAGGGTACAGGAAAGATTTACATGGATTATACCAGAAATGCAAGGGTATACATATCAGGAAAGGATGAACAGGCTGGATCTCTTTTCTCTTGAAAAAGAAGGCTGAGGGGTGACCTAATAGAGGTCTTTAAAACTATGAAAGGTTTTGATAGAGTGGATACAGAGAGAGTTTCCACTTGTGGGGAAGAGCATACCGAGAGGCCGTCAATATAAGATAGTCACCAAGAAATACAATAGGGAATTCAGAAGAAACTTCTTTACACAAAGAGTGGTGAGGACGTGGAACTCGCTACCACAGGGAGTAGTTGAAGCGAATAGTATAGATGCATTTAAGGGGAGGCTAGACAAGCATATGAGGGAGAAGGGAATAGAGGGTTATGCTGATAGTTAGATGAGGAAAGACGGGAGGAGGCTCAAGTGGAGCATAAACGCCGGCATGGACTGGTTGGGCCGAATGACCTGTTTCTGTGCCGTATATCCTATGTAATCCTATGTAAATATTCCCATTCACAACAAAAGAAACCAATCACATCCCTAAATATTTTTTTTCAAAGTTCAAAGTTGGTTCTTCATCCTCCTAAAAGTAATATTTCTAACATTATAAATATATTAAAAAATCAACAGCTCTGGAAAAAAAATCACAAAATGTACCCACAAATTCACCCATCACATCTTCTAAGACCTTTGACAACTTTTGCCCACACAAGCCTCGCCTCTCTCAAGCTCTATTTCTGGAGATGGATCCTCGAGTTGGGCCTTGGATTTCCCATGCCTCTCTGTGTGAGTAACCTGAGGGCTCAGTGCTGCTTTATTTTATCCCCATTAGTGCTCGAATACTAGTCGCAATGTCTTCCTGCTTTTTTTTTAATCCATGCACGCGCAACCCAATAGCCCCTTGAGGCTACGCACAGCACCATTGCAATCTTTTCCAGGCCTCTCAACAATCTTAGTGCCATTCGATTGGCAGCTCCATACATGCTGACTAATCCCAACCATGTGACATAGAAACATAGAAGATAGGAGCAGGAGTAGGCCATTCGGGCCCTCGAGCCTGCTCCGCCAGTCAATGAGATCATGGCTGATCATCCAAATTCAGTACCCTGTCCTTGCTTTCTCCCCATATCCCTTGATCCCTTTAGCCTTAAGAAATATATCTAACTCCTTCTTGAATATATTTAATGAATTGGCCTCAACTGTCTTCTGTGGTAGAGAATTCCACAGGTTCACCACTCTCTGGGTGAAGAAATTTCTCCTCATTTCTGTCCTAAATGGCCTACCCCTTATCCTTAGACTGTGACCCCTGGTTCTGGACTCCCCCGCCATCGGGAACATCCTTCCTGCATCTAGTTTGTCTATTCCTGTTAGAATTTTATAAGTTTCAATGAGATCCCCTCTCATTCTTCTAAACTCTAGCGAATATAAGCCTAATTGACCCAATCTCTCTTCATACGTCATTCCTGCCATCCCAGGTATCAGCCTGGTGAATCTTTGCTGCACTCCCTCCATGGCAAGAACATCCTTCCTCAGACTTGCCCTTCAAAGACAGCACACCAACAACCTACATTTATGTAGCACCTTTAACATAGAAGAAAATGTCCCGAGGCGCTTTACAGTTGACAATTGAGAATGAATATCAAGCAGAAAGGGAGAGATCAGGAAATGGGGCAGTATGTTTGAGAGTGGGGCTTTGTGAATATTTGTAAAGGTGGAAAGAGAGGTGAAGAAGTCTAGGAAGAGAGTTCCAAAGAAAGTCTAAGGAGAGAGTGCCAAAGAGTAGGAGCAATGCCACTGAAGGCTCTGCCACCAAATGGTGCAGCAACAGAAAGGGGCGATGAATGGAAGGCCTGAGTCAGAAGCGCAGAGCGTTCAAGGCAGGTTATAGGGCTGGAGGAGCTTGTAGAGATAGAATGGGACAAGGTTGTGGAGGGATTTGTAGACAAGGACAAAGGATTTGAAATTTTTAGTTGAGGGGTGGGAATCCAGTGGAGGTCAGTGAGGACAGGGATGATGGGTGAACTGCTAATTTAATGCCCTTATTTAAAAAGGGAAGTAGACAAAAGGCTGGAAACTATAGACCAGTTAGCCTAACATCTGTGGTTGGTAAAATGTTGGAGTCCATTATTAAGGAAGCAGTAACAGGACATTTGGATAAACATAATTTAATCGGACAGCGTCAGCATGGTTTTATTAAGGGGAAGTCATGTTTGACAAATTTGCTCGAATTCTTTGAGGACGTAACAAACAGGGTGGATAAAGGGGAACCAGTGGATGTGGTGTATTTGGACTTCCAAAAGGCATTTGACAAGGTGCCACACAAAAGATTACTGCACAAGATAAAAAATCACGGGATTGGGGGTATTATACTGGCATGGGTGGAAGATTGGCTATCTAACAGAAAACAGAGAGTTGGGATCAATGGTTCATTCTCGGGTTGGCAATCAGTGATGAGTGGTGTTCCGCAGGGGTGAGTGCTGGGACCCCAACTCTTTACAATCTATATTAACGATTTGAAGGAAGGGACCGAGTGCAACGTATCCAAGTTTGCCGACGATACAAAGATGGGAGGGAAAGCAGTGAGTGAGGAGGACATAAAAAACCTGCAAAAGGACATAGACAGGCTAAGTGAGTGGGCAGAAATTTGGCAGATGGAATATAATGTTGGAAAGTGTGAGGTTATGCACTTTGGCAGAAAAAATCAAACAGTAAGTTATTACCTAAATGGAAAGAAACTGCAAAGTGCTACAGTACAAAGGGATCTGGGGGTCCTGGTGCATGAAACACAGAAGGTGATCAGGAAGGCCAATGGAATCTTGGCTTTTATTGCAAGGGGGATGGAGTATAAAAGCAGGGAAGTCTTGCTTCAGTTATACAGGGTACTGGTGAGGCCACACCTGGAATACTGCGTACAGTTTTGGTTTCCATATTTAAGAAAAGATATACTTGCTCTCGAGGCAGTTCAGAGAAGGTTCACTCGGTTGATTCCGGAGATGAGGGGGTTGACTTATGAGGAAAGGTTGAGTAGGTTGGGCCTCTACTCATTGGAATTCAGAAGAATGAGAGGTGATCTTATCGAAACATATAAGATTGTGAGGGGGCTTGATCGGGTGGATGCAGTGAAGATGTTTCCACTGATGGGTGAGACTAGAACTAGGGGGCATAATCTTAGAATAAGGGGCTGCCGTTTCAAAACTGAGATGAGGAGAAACTTCTTCACTCAGAGGGTAGTAAATCTATGGAATTTGCTACCCCAGAGAGCTGTGGAAGCTGTGACATTAAATAAATTTAAAATGGAGATAGACAGTTTCTTAGCTGATAAGGGAATTAGGGGTTACGGGGAGAGGGCAGGGAAGTGGACGTGAGTCTAGGTTCGGATCAGCCATGATCCTATTGAATGGCGGAGCAGGCCCGAGGGGCCGTATCGCCTACTCCTGCTCCTATTTCTTATGTTCGTATGAGAATTAGAAGATAGGAGCAGGAGTAGGCCATTCGGCCCCTCGAGCCTGCTCCGCCATTCAATGCGATCATGGCTGATCATCCAAACTCAGTACCCTGTCCCTGCTTTCTCCCCATATCCCTTGATCCCTCTAGCCTTAAGAAATATATCCAACTCCTTCTTGAATATATTTAATGAATTGGCCTCTACTGCCTTCTGTGGTAGAGAATTCCACAGGTTCACCACTCTCTGGGTGAAGAAATTCCTCCTCATTTCAGTCCTAAATGGCTTACCCCTTATCCTTAGACTGTGACCCCTGGTTCTGGGCTCCCCCGCCATCGGGAACATCCTTCCTGCATCTAGTCTGTCTATTCCTGTTAGAATTTTATAAGTTTCAATGAGATCCCCTCTCATTCTTCTAAACTCTAGCGAATATAAGCCTAATCGACCCAATCTCTCCTCATACGTCATTCCTGCCATCCCAGGTATCAGCCTGGTGAATCTTCGCTGCACTCCCTCCATGGCAAGAACTTCCTTCCTCAGACCTGCACTTCAAAGACAGCACACCAACAACTTACATTTATGTAGCACCTTTAACATAGAAGAAAATGTCCCGAGGCGCTTTACAGTTGACAATTGAGAATGAATATCAAGCAGAAAGGGAGAGATCAGGAAATGGGGCAGTATGCTTGAGAGTGGGGCTTTGTGAATATTTGTAAAGGTGGAAAGAGAGGTGAAGAATTCTAGGAAGAGAGTTCCAAAGAAAGTCTAAGGAGAGAGTGCCAAAGAGTAGGAGCAGTGCCACTGAAGGCTCTGCCACCAAATGGTGCAGCAACAGAAAGGGGAGATGAATGGAAGGCCTGAGTCAGAAACGCAGAGCGTTCAAGGCAGGTTATAGGGCTGGAGGAGCTTGTAGAGATAGAATGGGACAAGGTTGTGGAGGGATTTGTAGACAAGGACAAAGGATTTGACATTTTTAGTTGAGGGGTGGGAATCCAGTGGCGGTCAGTGAGGACAGGGATGATGGGTGAATGAGAATAAGAAGATAGGAGCAGGAGTAGGCCATTCGGCCCCTCGAGCCTGCTCCACCATTCAATGCGATCATGGCTGATCATCCAAATTCAGTACCCGGTCCCTGCTTTCTCCCCATATCCCTTGATCCCTTTAGCCTTAAGAAATATATCCAACTCCTTCTTGAATATATTTAATGAATTGGCCTCAACTGCCTTCTGTGGTAGAGAATTCCACAGGTTCACCACTCCCTGGGTGAAGAAATTTCTCCTCATTTCTGTCCTAAATGGCTTACCCCTTATCCTTAGACTGTGACCCCTGGTTCTGGACTCCCCGACCCATCGGGAACATCCTTCCTGCATCTAGTCTGTCTAGTCCTGTCAGAATTTTATAAGTTTCAATGAGATCCCCTCTCATTCTTCTAAACTCCAGCGAGTACAAGCCCAATCGACCCAATCTCTCCTCATACGTCATTCCTGTCATCCCAGGTATCAGCCTGGTGAATCTTCGCTGAACTCCTTCCATGGCAAGAACATCCTTCCTCAGATAAGGCGACCAAAACTGCACACAATACTCAAGATGTGGTCTAACCACGGCCCTGTACAACTGCAGCAAGACACCCTTGTTCCTGTACTCGAACCCTCTCGCTACGAAGGCGGGACAGGACATGGACAGCGCAGTTTTGGACAAGTTGAAGTTTACAGATGGGAGGCCAGCATAAATTCAAAAGGTAAAAATACACAAAGTAAGAGATAAGCTGAGAAAGAAATGAATGATATAAAAAAAACACAGAATGAGAAAGAAAAAAGAACGATATGTGTGAGAGGCTTACACAGTAGCATACAAAACAAAAGAAAGAAATATTGGCAGGAACACAAACAGTACGTCAGGCAGAGAAGAGACAGGAAACTGACAGAAGGATAGATTTACAGAGGGGCAGACAGAAACAGCAAGGAAGACTTGGACACAGACAGCTATAAAGACAACAACAAGAGAAAGTGGCTCCGAGCTTGGTCTCTCTAACGCCCCATAAATGCGCGCAATGGAGACAATGCGAGCAGAGGTACGGTTCGAGTTCATTTACACAGGATTTCTGTTCAGTGAATTTTTGGCAGGCAAAACGAACAGCACTTCACTTTAATATGGTGTCGTCATTTAGATTCTAATACTATTTCCTGGGCTTTACACCAGTTCACAGCTTCTTAATATCACCCATATACTCACCTTTGAATATAAAGTTACTTAAAGGAACAGCCTGTAAGTTTCAGATGTGCTTCCAAATTGGTTCTTGGTACTTCTGCTTTTCTACTGTTGGTTAGTTTTTGACCTCCTTTGTGGCTGAAGGTTTGTGGTATGGGTTTTGCTGCTCCCAGCTTTTGATAACAAGCTACTCCTTGGGACAATGAGTGCTTCTCATGGGAATCCCTCTTTAGTCATGTTATTTGGAGGAAGCGGAATGGAGGGATTTCAGGCAAGTTCGATTACATCATAGAAGGACTGGGCCCACCTGTGTACAAGCCCCCCTCCTCGTCCTTTGTCTTTCCTGTGCACTCCCACCATAACTCTTGGCAAAAGTGTGTTCCTTTATTCCATTCCCCCTCCCTGTCAACTGTCCCAGGCTGAGCCAGACCATTCATAAACCCAGCATCCTAGTTGACCCTGAGCTGAGGTTCCCACCCCACATTCTCTCCACTATAAAGACCGCCTACTTAGATCTGCATAAAATTGCTCGTCTCCGCCCCATCCCACCTCAGTTTGTCTGCTGCTGAATTCCTCACCCATGCTTTTGCTACCTCCGGACTTGACTATTCCGATGCTTCTCCTGGCCGACCTCCCATCTTCCACCCTCCACAAACTTGAGCTCCTCGATTTGGCCCTGAGCTGAGTTTCCGACCCCATGTGCTCTCCATTACAAAGACCGCTTGCTACCACCTCTGGAATATCGCCCGTCACCACCCCTGCCTCGGCCTAGCGGAGATTCGTATGAGAAATACACTGTAAACTGCCTGAGGATGCCCATAAAATATGGAGTTTAGCTGTTGAACTGAGTGCTGGAAAGTGAAAAGTTAATACAAGCTTCCAAAACATTGCATGCAGGTTTTTAAGCAATTAAATCATAAATTCATTATCTCTGGCTCAGGTCCAGGGAAGAAGCACTTAGTAAGTAATATTTGTGTTGGACCCTTTGTTAAATGTAAGGCTGTAAGGTGAAGGGAGGTTACAAAAGTGGAGCCGACCTGTCTGGAGACCCATGCTTCAGCACTGACTTGTTGGGGTGATTTGGCACATAAAGCAGTGAACCCTTCTGACACACGGGTCACTCAGAAGCAGAATTTTCCTTTTCTCTTCGGTAGAAGTAGCAGTCTTTCTTAGTCTGTCTGTATTAATCAGAAGGTTTTTAATCCCTCTATTCTTGTTCTGTAAGAACTTTTACCTAGCAGGTATCCTTAATAGTACAGGGTACCGAATGTCAGAGGTAAGAAGCTAAATTGTGGCTCCACTAGCCCGTTATAGGCAGAGCAAAGTGTGTCACTTAATTGCGAGTAGTCTGAGATTGATGAGAAAGGTGGGTGGGAAGTCATCTCGGATATGGTCACTTGTATGTAAGGTAGGTTCAATTAGAACTGAAGATCCAAGTGAAACGAATAACCCCGTCACAAAGTGGTTAATCAACTCAACACTCCAGAAGGTGGATGCGGTGAGGATGTTTCCACTGATGGGTGAGACTAGAACTAGGGGGCATAATCTAAGAATAAGGGGCTGCCCTTTCAAAACTGAGATGAGGAGAAGCTTCTTCACTCAGAGGGTAGTAAATCTATGGAATTTGCTACCCTAGAGAGCTGTGGAAGCTGCGACATTAAATACACTTAAAATGGAGATAGACAGTTTCCTAGCAGATAAGGGAATTAGGTGTTACGGGGAGCGGGCAGGGAAGTGGACGTGAGTCTAGATTCGGATCAGCCATGATCCTATTGAATGGCGGAGCAGGCCCGAGGGGCCGTATGGCCTACTCCTGCTCCTACTTATGTTCTTATTAAGGGAAGGAAGGAGCTTGATCCAACCAGGCCACTCATGAGGATGTGGTCACGTAAGTTCTAAACTTTGTTAATCACAGACTTAGACTTTGAGTTAGTTGATTTGCTGGCTATTCTAAGCTGTTAACATGTCAGCCATTTCAAGAATTATTCTGAAAGCAATTTTACAAATTTATAACCTCAGGACTCTGGTTATCACTGATTTACAGCGATAGGCTGAATTGCCTGTTTAACCTTTGCTACTCATTTTGTTAACACTGTCCATTAATGATTTGCCTCTCAACAACAACTTGTATTTATAATGTAGCGAAACGTCCCAAGGAGTTCAACGGCTAGATAACTCTTAGTCTAAGGATAAGGGGTAAGCCATTTAGAACTGAAATGAGGAGGAATTTCTTCACCCAGAGAGTGGTGAACCTGTGGAATTCTCTGCCACAGAGGGCGGTGGAGGCCAGTTCATTAAATATATTCAAGAAAGAATTGGATATATTTCTTGAGGCTAAAGGGATCAAGGGATATGGGGAGAAGGCAGGGACAGGGTACTGAGTTTGGATGATCAGCCATGATCGCATTGAATGGCGGAGCAGGCTCGAAGGGCCGAATGGCCTACTCCTGCTCCTATCTTCTATGTTTCTATGCATGTCTGTTAAGCATTGGTGTACCCAACTTTAACTAAGTTGTGATTTGCAATCTGTAAATAGAATAAATAAATAGTGTTTAGTGCATGACCTGTAGTGTGGCCTCTTTTTTGATGATTTGGCTCGAAAGATTCATTCACTCAACAGCTTCAGGGTTAGTAAATTTAATTAATTTTCATCCGAACTGGATAGTGTAATGTGAACTGAGTCAGGCATCATTCATCTGTGGAGCTAAACTGGGAGGTAAAATCCCAGGCGATTCTTTAGTAAAGAGTTAAAAGGAGAGAATTAAGGATTTGTGTGGTTCCAACCCAGCTTTCTTACAAAATGCAGTGGATGTTGTGATATGGATTTTCACAAAGCCTTTGCCAAGGTACCACACAACAACAACAACAACAACTTAATGGCACAGTTTTAAAGAGTGTGCAGGGACGGAGAGACCTGGGAGTTAATGTGCATAGGTCCCTGAAGGTGGCAGGACATATTGAGAGAGTGGTTAGCAAAGCATATGGGATCTTGGGTTTCATAAATAGAGATATTGAGTACAAAAGCAGTGAAGTTATGCTGAATCTTTATAAAGCGCTGGTTAGGCCACAACTGGAGTATTGCATCCAGTTCTGGTCACCACACTTTAGGAAGGATGTGAAGGCCCTCGAGAGGGTGCAGAGGAGAGTTACCAGAAGGGTTCTGGGGATGGGGTATATTAGATACATGGACAGGTTGGAGAAGCTGGATTTGTTTTCATTAGAGCAAAGGAGGTTGAGGCGTGATTTGATAGAGGTGTACAAGATTATGACAGGTTTGGATAGGCTAGACGGGGAAAGGCTGTTCCCACTAGTTGATGGTACAAGGACTAGGGGACACAGATTTAAGGTTTTGGGCAAGGATTAGGGGACACAGATTTAAGGTTTTGGGCAAGAGATACCGGGGTGTATGTGAGGAAAAACATTTTTACACAGCGAGTGGTGATGACCTGGAACTCGCTGCTGACGGAAGTGGTGGAAACGCAGACACTCAATGTTTTCAAGGGGAGACTGGATAGGCACTTGAGGGAAATAAACTTGCAGGGCTACGGGGATAGAGCGGGGGAGTGGGACTGACTCGATTGCTCTGCAGAGAGCCGGCACGGACTCGATTGGCCGAATGGCCTCCTTCTGTGCCGTTATGACTTTATGACTCTATGACAACAACTTGTATTTATATAACACCTTTAACATAGTAAAACGTCCCAGGGCGCTGCACAGGAGTGTTAGAAGACAAAAACTCTGACACAAGGACAATTAGGGCAGGTGACCAAAAGCTTGGTCAAAGAGGTAGGTTTTAAGGAGCGTCTTAAAGGAGAAAAAGAGGTTGAGAGGCGGAGAGGTTTAGGGAGGGAATTCCAGAGCTTAGGGCCTAGGCAGCTGAAGGCACGGCCACCAATGGTTGAGCGATTAAAATCAGAGATGCTCAAGAAGGCAGAATTAGAGGAGCGCAGATATCTTGGGGGATTGTGCAGCTGGAGGAGATTACAGAAACAAGGAGGGGCGAGGCCATGGAGGGATTTGAAAACAAGGATGAGAATTTTAAAATCGAGGCATTGCTTAACTGAGAGCCAATGGAGGTCAGCGAGCACAGGTTTGATGGGTGAACGGGATTTGGTGCGAGTTAGGACGGGGTGGACGAGTTTTGGATGACCTCAAGTTCACATAGAGTCTTCTTCTTAGGCAGTCCCTCGGAACCGAGGATGACTTGCTTCCACATTAAAAATGAGTCCTCAGGTGACTGATAAGTCCAATTCGGGACCTACAGTCTCTGTCGCAGGTGGGGCAGATGGTAGTTGAAGGGGCGGGTGGGTGGGGTGCTTGGGTTGATGTGCACTCCTTGCGCTGCCTGCGCTTGGCTTCTGCTTGCTCCCAGCGAAGAGACTCGAGGTGTTCAGCGCCTTCCCGGATGCTTCTCCTCCACTTTGTGCGGTCTTGGGCCAGAGATTCCCAGGTGTCGGTGGGGATGTTACAATTTTTCAAGGAGGCTTTGAGGGTGTCCTTGAAGTGTTTCCTCTGCCCACCTGGGGCTCTCTTGCTGTGCCGGAGCTCTGAGTAGAGCGCTTGTTTTGGGAGTCTCGTATTGGGCATGCGGACAATGTGACCCGTCCATCGGAGCTGATTGAGCATGGTCAAAGCTTCGATGCTGGGGATGTTGGCCTGAGCAAGAACATTGACGTTGGTGTGCCTATCCTGCCAATGGATTTGCAGGATCTTGTAGAGGCAGTGTTGGTGGTACCTCTCCAGTGCTTTGAGGTGCCTGCTGTACATGGTCCATGTCTCTGAGGCATACAGCAGGGCGGGTGTAACTACTGTTCTGTAGACCATGAGCTTAGTGCCGGGTTTGAGGTCCTGGTGTAGAGTAGAGTAGAACGTGGGAGGTCAGCTAGGAGTGCGTTGGAATAGTCAAGTCTAGAGGTAACAAAGGCATGGATGAGGATTTCAGCAGCAGATGAGCTGAGGGAGGGGTGGAGACAGGTGACGTTACGGAGGTGGCATTAGGCAGTCTTAGTTATGGTTTGGATATGTGGTCGGAAGCTCATTTCAGGGCCAAATATGACACCAAGGTTGCAAACAGTCTGGTTCAGCCTCAGACAGATGCTAGGGAGAGGGATGGAGTTGGTGGCTAGGGAATAGTATTTGTGGTGGGGACTGAAGACAGTGGCTTCAGTCTTCCCAATGTTTAATTGGAGAAAATTTCACTTATCCAATACTCGATGTCGGATAAGCAGTCTGACAATTTAGAGACCGACCGCGGAGAGGTCGAGAGAAGTCTTGGTGAGGTAGGGCTGGGTGTCGTCAGCAAACATGTGGAAACTGACGCTGTGTTTTCGGATGATGTCGCCGAAGGGCAACATATAGATGAGAAATAGGAGGGGGTCAAGGATAGATTCTTGGGGAGCACCAGAAGTTATGATGTGGGAGTGGGAAGAGAAGCCATTGCAGGAGACTATTGGAGAAGATTAAGGAGTATGGAATTAGGGGGAGGTAACACAGAGTAAGAATTAGAGGAAAATTTCTCAGAGTGATTCATAGTAGGTAGCAGTGTCCCACAGGGTTCAGTTTTCGGACTGCTTCCATTCACCATATACATCAATAATTTGGATAGGAACATAGGAATAGGAGTAGGCCATTTAGCCTCTTGAGCCTGTTCTGCCATTCAATGGGATCATGTCTGATCTGTGACCATTATCCTTTAATACCCTTGGATAACCAAAATCTATGGGGGTGAAATTGGGTGTCTTTGCGCCGACTGTTAGCGCCCCAAAATGGTCGATACTGAATGTTTCCCCCTATCAATCTTAGATTTACATAGATTACATGGAATATACGGCACAGAGCCAGGCCATTCGGCCCAACCAGTCCATGCCGGCATTTATTGTCCACTCAAACCTCCTCCCAACATTCCTCATCTAACTCTATCGGCATAACCCTCTATTCCCATCTCCCTCATGTGCTTATCTAGCTTCCCCTTAAATGAATCTATACAATTCGCCTCAACCACTCCCTGTGGCAGCGAGTTCCACATTCTCACCACTCTCTGGCTAAAGAAGTTTCTTCTGAATTCACTATTGGATTTCTTGGCGACCATCTTATATTGACGGCCTCTAGTTTTGCTCTTCCCCACAAGTGGAAACACTCTCTCTGTATCCACTCTATCAAAACCTTTCAGAATTTATAATTAACAATTGATCCAACATCAACTGCCATTTGCAGAAGAGAGTTCCAAACTTCTACCACTCTTTGTGTGTAGAAGTGTTTACTAACTTCACTCTTGAAAGGCCTGGCTCTAACTTTTAGACTATGTCCCCTAGTCCTAGAATCCCCAACCAGTGGAACTAGTTTCTCTCTAACCTATCAGTTTTCCTTAATATCTCGAAAACTTCAATCAAATCATTCCTTAACCTTTTAAATTCTAAGGAATACAATCTTGGTTTGTGTAATCTCTCCTCCTAATTTAACCTTTGGAGTCTAGGTATCATTCTGGTAAACCTAAGCTGCGCTCCCTCCAAGGCTGATATACCCTTCCTAAGGTGTGGTACCCAGAACTGAACATAGTACCCCGGGTGTGGTCTAACTAGATTTGTATAGCTGTAGCATAACTTCTACCCCCTTGTATTCTAGTCCTCTAGACATAAAGGCTAGCATCCCATTAGCCTTTTTGATTATTTTCTGTACCTGTCCATGACATTTTAACAATCTATGTACATGAACCCCTAAGTCTCTTTGGATCTCCACTGTTTCTAGCTTTTCACCAATTAGAAAGTACCCTGTTCTATCCTTTTTAGTTCCAAAGTGGAAGACCTCACATTTGCCTACATTGAAATCCATTTGCCACAGTTTTGCCCATTCACTTAATCTATTACTATCCCTTTGTAATTTTATGCTTCCATCTACACTGCTTACAATGCTTACAATGCTGCCTATCTTTGTGTCATTGGCAAACTTAGATATCTCTCTACCCCATCAGCTAAGTCATTAATACGGTGACTAGTTGAGGCCCCAAAACAAAAGCAGTGGTCCTAGAACCGACCCCTGTATACTTCCCTCCAGTCTGAAAAACAACCGTTCACCACTACTCTCTGTTTCCTGTTACTTAGCCAATTTCATATCCATGCTGCCACTGTCCTTTTTATTCCATGGGCTTCAACTTTGCTGGCAAGCCTATTATGTGGCACTTTTTCAAATGCCTTGTGGAAGTCCATGTACACCACGTAAACCACATCGTCCTCATCAACCCTCTCTGTTACCGCATCAAAAAACTCAATCAAGTTAGGGTCATTAACATCCAGAGACATTCCCCTGTCTACTACTTTAGTCACCTCTTCAAAAAATTCAACCAGGTTCGTGAGGTATGAACTACCCTTTACAAATCCATGTCGGCTCTCTCTGATCCACTGAAAATTTTCAAGGTGTTCAGTCACTCTATCCCTAATTATATGTCAGCACCCTTTGGTAGTTGGTAGCACCCTTGCCTCTGAGTCCAAAGGTTGTGGGTTCAAGTCCCACTCCAAAGACTTGAGCACAAAATTCTAGGCTGACACTCCAGTACAGTACTGAGGGAGTGCTGCACTGTCGGACGTGCCGTCTTTCAGATGAGACGTTAAACCGAGGCTCCGTCTGCCCACTCAGGTGGACGTAAAAGAGACCATGACACTATTTCAAAGAAGAGCAGGGGAGTTATCCCCGGTGTCCTGGCCAATATGTTTCCCTCAATCAACATCACTAAAACAGATTATCTGGTCATTATCACATTGATGTTTGTGAGAGTTTGCTGTGCGCAAATTGGCTGCCGCGTTTCCTACATTACAACAGTGAATACACTTCAAACGTACTTCATTGGCTGTAAAGCGCTTTGGGATGTCCTGAGGTTGTGAAAGGTGCTATATAAATGCAAGTCTTTCTTTCTTTTTTAATTATAGACTCTAGCAATTTTCTGACAACAGATGTTAGGCTAACTGATCTATAATTCCCTGGTTTCCCTCTCTCACCTTTCTTAAATAGCAGAGTGACATGTGTAATTTTCCAATCTAAAGGAACAGTTCCTGAATCTAGAGAACTTTGGAAGATTATAGTTAGGGCATCTGCAATGTTCTCACCAACTTCGTTTAAAACCCTGCGATGGAAATCATCTGGCCTTGGGGATTTGTCACTCTTTAGTGCCATTATTTTCTTCAGTACTGTTATTTTGCTTACGTTAATTTTGGTGAGTTCCCGTCCCAGATTCAATATTAGTTTCATTGGCATATCCGGCATGCTCACCTCTCAGTCTACTGTAAATACTGATGCAAAATAATTAGTTAACATGTCCGATATTTTCTTATCTTTATTTATAATATCACTGTTATCAGTGTTCATATTGCTCCTGACCACCCCCTTTTTTGTACTATAATTGTAAAAAAATGTGTTGATTTTGATATCCCTTGCAAGTTTCTTTCCATACTCCCTTTTTGTAGCTCTTACTATGTTTTGTTACCTTTTGTTGTTCTTGGTATCTCTCTCAGTCACCAGGATCTGTGCTTCTTTTTGCATTTTTGTATGCTTTTTCTTTTAGTTTTATGTTGCCTCTTACCTCTTTGGTCGTCCATGGCTATTTTCTTGGCAAGTAGAGGTCTTGCCCCTTAGAGGTATAAACTGGTTCTGTATCATGCTAAATTATTTTTTGAACACCTCCCAATGATCTTTTCATTTTATCCATTAATAGATTTGCCCAATTTACTGTGGACAGTCTCTGTCTCATCCCGTTGAAGTCGGCCTCACCTAAATCATAGAATCATAGAATGGTTACAGCATGGAAGAAGGCCATTCGGCCTGTCAAGCCCGTGCCAGCTCTCGGTAAGAGCACTTCAGCTAGTCCCACTCCTCCGCCCTTTCCCCGTAGACCTGCAAACTCCCTTTTGAAAGCCGTGATTGAATCTGCCTCCACCACCCTTTCAGGCATTGCATTCCAGATCTTAACCACTCAATGCGTAAAAAAGTTTTTTCTTACGTCGCCTTTGGTTCTTTTGCCAATCACCTTAAATCTGTGTCCTCTGGTTCTCGGCCCTTCTGCCAATGGGAACAGTTTCCCTCTATCTACTTTGTCCAGACGACCTCATGATTTTGAACACCTCTATCAAATCTCCTCTCAATCTTCTCTGCTTCAAGGAGAACATAAGTACATAAGAACATAAGAAATAGGAGCAGGAATAGGTCACTTGGCCCCTCAAGCCTGCTCCGCCATTCAATAAGATCATGGCTGATCTTGGGCTCAAAGCCACTTCCCTGCCTGCTCCCCATAACCCTTGGACTACAGACCTGTTAGCCTCACATCAGTAGTTGGGAAAATGCCAGAATCTGTTATAAAGGATGCAATAACTGGGCACTTAGAAACTAATAGTAAGATTGGGCAGAGTCAACATGGATTTATGAAAGGGAAATCCTGTTTGACAAACCTATTGGAGTTCTTTGAGGATGTAACTAGTGGAGTAGACAAAGGGGAACTGGTAGATGTGGTGTATCTGGATTTTCAGAAGGCCTTCGATAAGGTCCCACACAAGAGGTTGGTGAACAAAATTAGGGCATATGGAGTTGGGGGTAATATACTAGCATGGTTTGAGAATTGGTTAACAGACAGAAAAAAAAGAGTAGGGATAAACGGGTCTTTTTCAGGATGGCAGGCTGTGACTAGTGGGGTGCCGCAGTAATCGGTGCTTGGACCCCAGCTATTCACAATCTATATCAATGATTTGGATGAGGGGACTAAATGTAACATTTCCAAATTTGCTGATGATACAAAGCTAGGTGGCAGTGTGAGTTGTGAAGAGGATGTGAAGAGGCTTCAAGGGGATCTCGACAGGCTCAGTGAGTGGGTGAGAACATGGCAGATGGAATATAATGTGGTTAAATGTGAAGTTATCCACTTTGGTAGAAAAAACAGAAAGGCAGAGTATTTCTTAAATGGTGAAAGATTGGGGAATGCAGATGCTCAAAGGGACCTGGGTGCCCTTGTACATGAGTCACTGAAAGTGAATGTGCAGGTGCAGCAAGCCATTAGGAAGGCAAATGGTATGCTGGCCTTCATTACAAGAGGATTTGAGTACAGGAGTAAGGAAGTCTTACTCCAATTACATAGGGCCTTGGTGAGACCACACCTGGAGTACTGTGTACAATTTTGGTCTCCTTACCCATAGAGGGAGTGCAACGAAGGTTCACAAGATTCAATCCTGGGATGGCGGGACTGTTGTATGAGAAGAGATTGAGTAAACTAGGCCTGTATTCTCATGAATTCAGAAGAATGAGAGGGGATCTCATTGAAGCATACAAAATTATTACAGGGCTTGATAGGCTTGGGCAGCAGTCATTGTAGCCATGGCCCATTCAAACAGCAGCAGAAAGGAGAAATGAGAGGCTGAGGCTACATGGGCCCGTTAAAAACAACTGCAGCAATGACGTCATTAGTGGAGAGCAACAGACATGCTCCCACTCATTGGACCGGGCAGCACGCACGGCGCGACTAATTAGGGCACTAAACTAAAATCGGAAATTGGGAGCAGCTGAAACCAGAAGCGGGACTGGAACCCGCCCACCAGGCAACCCAACTCCAACCCACCTGCTCTATTAAATTCGTGGCCTTAGTAGCTGTTTTGCATTTCTCCCTTTCAGATACAATGTTGATCATATTGTGATTGCTATTAGATAAATGTTCATGCACCGTTAAGCTGTTAACTAAATCTGGCTCGTTACTTATTACATCTAATTTGGCCTGCAACCTTGTTGGTTAATAAGGTTGGTGAGCTGCAGATGCAAATAGCCACATATGATGTAGTGACCATAACTGAGACCTGGCTCAAAAAAGGGGTGAATTGAATGCTTAATATTCCTGGGTACAAGGTATTCAGGAAAAATAGGAAAGAAAAAAAGAAGATGGGGTAGAAGTTTTGATTAAGGAAAATATTACGGTGCTGGAAAGAGAGAATGTCCTTTAGGAGTGAAAGACAGAATCTATTTAGAGTTGACAACCAATAAAGGAGCTATTCCGTCACTTAGTGTATTTTATAGGTCACCAAATAGTGGGAAAGAGATAGAGAAGCAGATTTGCAAAGAAATTACAGAGAGCTGCAAGAACTATAGAGTAGTGATAATGGGAGACTTTAACTACCTATTTTAGATCTTGTATTGTGTAATGAGACAGGGTTAATTAGCAATCTCATAGTAAAGAATCCTCTGGGGCAGAGTGATCACAATATGATAGAATTTCACATTAATTTTGAGAGTGACTTGCCTAAGTCCAAAATTAGAGTCTTAAATAAAGCCAATTACATAGGTATGAGGGGCGAGTTGGTTAAGGTAGATTGGAAAAATAGATTAAAAAGTTGTGACAGTAGATAAGCAGTGGCTAGCATTTAAAAATATATTTCATAATTCTCAACAAAAATACATTCCATTGAGAAACAAAAACTCCACGGGAAAAGTGATCCAACCGTGGCTAACTAAAGAAGTTAAGGATAGCATTACAGGAAACTTTCTGATATCCGGCACTGACGGGACCGAGCTGGTGCCGTACCATCAAAACTGCCGTACAAACCAGCGCTAATGTTAAAACATACGAGCTTTTCAGCTCCGTATGAATCAACAAACCCCGTTGCTTAGCAACAGCTTCAAAACAGTCCGTGCAGCTTAAAAGCGTCTCTGTAGCTAAGCAACAGCTTCAGCCAGATGCTTGCAGAGCCTGACTGGGAAAAAAAAGCAACGAGAAATAAAAAAACTTATAGGAAACGGCTCCTGAATTTTGCCGGTAGATAGAGCTTTCTGGACATTTAACCTCCGGTTAAACAAAAGTTTCCTGTAGATTGAAAGAAGAAGCTTATAATGTTGCAAAGAATAATAGTAAGCCTGAGGATTGGGTGAGTTTCAGATACGTGCAAAGGTTGGCCAAAAAATTGATAAAAAGGGGAAAAATAGAATATGAGAGAAAACTAGCAAGAAATATAAAAGCAGATTGTAAGAGTTTCTACAAGTATGTAAAAAGGAAAAGTGCAGCAAAAGTAAACGTAGATCCCTTAGAGGCTGAGACAGGAGAAATTATTATGGGGAATAAGGAAATGGCAGAAATGTTAAACAAATATTTTGTATCTGTCTCCACAGTAGAAGAAATAAAAAGCATACAAAAAATGGTGGGGAACCAAGGGTCTAATGAGGGTGAGGAACTTAAAGGTAATTAATATAAGTAGAGAAAAAGTACTAGAGAGACTAAAGGGACTAAAAGCCGACAAATCCCCTGGACCTGACGGCCTACATCCTAGGGTTCGAAAAGAGGTGGCTGAAGAGATAGTGGATGCATTGGTTTTGTTTTTCCAAAATTCCCTAGATTCTGGAATGGTCCCAGCGGATTGGAAGGTCGCAAATGTAACACCGCTATTCAAGAAAGGAGGGAAAGAAAAAAACGGGAACTACAGGCCAGTTAGCCTGACATCATTCATTGGGAAAATGCTGGAATCCATTGTTAAGGAAGTGGTATCAGGGCACTTAGAAAGTCATAACATGATTAGGCAAAGTCAACATGGTTTTATGAAAGGGAGATCGTGTTTGACAAATTTATTTGAGTTTTTTGAGGATGTAACTAGCAGGGTAGATAAAGGGGAACCAGTGGATGTAGTATATTTGGATTTCCAAAAGGCATTCGATAAGGTGCCACAGAAAAGGTTATTACACCAGATTAGGGTTCATGGGGTCCGGGGGTAATATAGTAGCATGGATAGAGGATTGGTTAATGGACAGAAAACAGAGAGTAGGGATAAATGGATCTTTTTCAGGTTGGCAGGCTGTAACTAGTGAGGTGCCGCAAGGATCAGTGTTGGGGCCTCAGCTACTTACAATCTATATTAATGACCTAGATGAAGGGACCGAGTGTAATGTATCTAAGTTTGCTGATGATACAAAGCTAGGTGGGACAATAAGCTGTGAGGAGAACACAAGGGCTCGATTTTCCCAGGCCTGGGGAGGCGGGATTGGAGGTGTGTGAGGTGTTAAAATCACCAAAACTGGCGGGCGGGCCCGATCCCGCCTCCATCCCGCCTCTGAGCAATTTTTCCAAATGCGTGTTTTCTGACCCGCTTTCCATTCCGCCTCCAAGAGGCGGGATAGGCCCTTAAGACCCTTAACAACCACTTAATTGCCTCTATAATCCCATTTTGAGAGGCCATTCTGATTTTAACACATTTCCCCCATCCTACACGCCTCCTCTGGAACACGCCAGGTAATGCTGGCGACCTCACAAGTGGATTGCTTACGAACAGCTGCAGCTCCACCATAACAAAGGAGTTTTCACCAATGATCATTTGCAGGTGGCAGATCTTTGTTGTTTCAGGTCTGGGGGAACTTTTAGCAGGCCTACTCATTGTTGTGGAAGTTTAGAGCCTGACACCCATCTCCAGTGTGACCTCCTGGGAAACCCCTCTTCCCACCTTGACTGAGCGCGTTCTCAACTGAGGCATATACCAGAAGCATGGCGACCATTTAATTCCTTTCCTCCTGGACATCAGATTCGGATGAAGACCAGCCGCAGCAGCATCAGAACCATGAACAATAGCAGCACCAACAGCAGGAGGATCAACAGGAGCGCCAAGCTGCTGGTGAAGAGAAAAAGATTGGTGAAGTCAAGCGTAGGTCCCTTACAGTCAGAATCAGGGGAATTTATAATGGGGAACAAAGAAATGGCAGACCAATTAAATACATATTTTGGTTCTGTCTTCACAAATGAGGACACAAATAACCTCCCAGAGATGTCGGGGAACATAGGGACTAATGAGAGGGAGGAACTGAAAGAAATCAGTATTTGTAGGGAAATGGTGTTGGGGAAGTTGACGGGATTGAAGGCCGATTAATCCCCAGGGCCTGATAATCTACATCCTAGGGTACTTAAGGAAGTGGCCCTGGAGATAGTAGATGCATTGCTGGTCATCTTCCAGAACTCGATAGACTCTGG
Organism: Somniosus microcephalus; assembly: GCF_052327205.1. Taxonomy (NCBI): domain Eukaryota; kingdom Metazoa; phylum Chordata; class Chondrichthyes; order Squaliformes; family Somniosidae; genus Somniosus; species Somniosus microcephalus. The sequence goes on from NC_140988.1 coordinate 346,488,820, forward strand.
AACAGTATCCATGGATTGGAGGATAGCTTATTGTTTGCCACCAACATCCCTCTCATGGGTCAGCCCCACTTCAGAGCTAGCAAGTGGCTGGACAGCACCTTTCTGCACTTCAGGGGGGCCATGAGGACCTGTTTCTGCACTGGAAGTCCTACTCCAGAGGACTTCCATGAAGGTCTGGTTTCTCTGCTCAATAGCTGACCATCGCTCCTCCAGAGATGTCAGTCTATTCTGAACAATGACCATGTTTTCACGGCCCTCCTCCTGTCCTCGCTCTTTCCCTCTTATTGTGGGGTCTCTTTTCCTGCAATGAGGGATACAAGTGGAGTTTGAGTGAGAATGAAGGAGTGAGTGTAGAGATTCCATAGCATAGGTGCTTAGAAGGGGACAAAGGGCCCTCCCTGTGTGTTGTAAGTTGTCATTGCACCACAGTGATAGAGAGTGTGAGGGCTGCATGGTTGAATAGTTAAGTGAATGTGACCATAGAGAGAGAGGGAATGGGTAAGGGTGCAGGGATGTAAGTGTCAAGTGGGATGTGGAGGAAGAGGTTGGCAAAGCAGAGTGCTGGTGAGGAGAGGCGATGGGGATCAGATTGAGGGTGATGGGAAAGTCATACTCACTTTTCCTGTGCGGAGAAGGTCATGAACCCTCTTCCTGCACTGCAGCCAGGTTCTGCGGCACATAGAGATGGAGTTGAACTCCTGGGCCACTTGCAGCCACACAACTTTAGTCTGCTGGGGTGGCTTTTTTCTCCCTGAGGCAGGGAAGAGCACCTCCTTATTAGATCTTGCTCCCTGCACCAGAGCTTGGAGGGAGGGCTCATCAAAGCGAGGTGCACACTTTTGCTTGCTGGTGGACATGGTCGGTAAATGAAGTCCTTCATACAATGTGCAAAGCGTTTCCAGTCTCCAGAAGAAGCCAGGCTACTTGCAGGCCTTAAATCCAGCAGCACTGATGATGTCATCAGAGGCGACTTTCTGTATGAAAAGACTCATTGGGCCAGGGGTTCCCACACGCTGGAAATCAAGTCCCCAATTAGGGGAAAATCGCACTTTTTTCCCACTTCACATCAGAGTCGGAGTCCTGACACGATTTCCACCTGACACACCCCAGCCCGCCCACTCTGACAAAATCCAGCCCAAAGAGCCTGCAAAGGGATATAGATAGACTAAGTGAGTGGGCAGTAAGGTGGCAGATGGAGTATAACGTGGGGAAATGTGAGGTTATTCACTTTGGTAGGAAGAATAGAAAAACAGGATATTTTTTAAATGGTGAGAACCTTTCAAATGTTGGTGTTCAGAGAGATTTAGGTGTCCTCGTGCAAGAAACACAGAAAGCTAGTATGCAGGTACAGCAAGCAATGAGGAAGGCAAATGGCATGTTGGCCTTTATTGCAAGGGGGTTGGAGTATAAGAGTAAGGAAGTCTTGCTACAATTGTACAGGGCCTTGGTGAGACCACACCTGGAGTACTGTGCACAGTTTTGGTCTCCTTATCTAAGGAAGGATATACTTGCCTTGGAGGCGGTGCAACGAAGGTTCACTAGATTGATTCCTGGGATGAGAGGGCTGTCCTATGATGAGAGACTGTGTGGAATGGGCCTATACTCTCTGGATTTTAGAAGAATGAGAGGTGATCTCATTGAAACATACAAGATTCTGAAGGGGATTGACAGGGTAGATGCTGAGAGGTTGTTTCCCCTGGCTGGAGTGTCTAGAACTAGGGGGCATAGTCTCAGGATAAGGGGTCGGCCATTTAAGACTGAGATGAGGAGGAATTTCTTCACTCAGAGGGTTGTAAATCTTTGGAATTCTGTGCCCCAGAGGGCTGTGCATGCTGAGTCTTTGCGTATATTCAAGGCTGAGATAGATAGATTTTTGGACTCTAGGGGAATCAAGGGATATGGAGATCAGGCGGGAAAGTGGAGTTGAGGTCGATGATCAGCCATGATATTATTGAATGGCAGAGCAGGCTCGAGGGGCCGTGTAGCCTACTCCTGCTCGTATTTCTTATGTTCTTACCCCAATATTGAATGGGGCTGCGATTATGTTAAGGGCAGAGAAGGGGAGAATTTCAGTTGTGCCTTCAGGAGAATTTTCTTAATCAGTATGTTTCCTGCCCAATGAGGAAGGAGGCATTGCTGGATTTAGTCCTGCGGAATGAAGTGGGTCACGTGAAGAATGCCACAGTCAGGGAGCATCTCGCAAGTAAGGTTTAGATTACTTATGGAGAAGGAAAAGTAGCAGTCTAGAATAAAATTGCTTAACTGGAGGAGGGCTAATTTCAACGAATTGAGGAGGGGATCTGGCCCAGCTAAATTGGAGTCAAAGACTAGCAGGTAGAAATGTAATGAAGCAACGGGCGGTCTTTAAAGAGGAGATGGTTCGGTATAGTTTTAGTACATTCCCACAAGAGGGAAAGGGAGGGCAATCGAAGCCAGAACTCCCTGGATGACGAAAGAGTTAGGGAGTAGGATGAAGCAGAAAAAGGGGGCGCATGACAGATGTCAGCTTGATAGTACAAGGGAGAATCAGGCTGAATATAAAAAGTACAGAGGAGAAGTGAAAAAGGAAATAAGAGGGACAAAGAGACAGTGAAGATATTAAGTGGAACTGATAGGGTAGGTGGAGAGAAATTATTGGGGAGTCTAGGACTAGGAGACATAGTCTACAAATTAGAGCCAGATCTTTCAGGAGTGAAGTTAGGAAACACTTCTACACGCAAAGGGTGGTAGAAGTTTGGAACTCTCTTCCGCAAACGGCAGTTGATGCTGGGTCAATTGTCAATTTTAAATCTGAGACTGATAGATTTTTTATTAACCAGGAGTATCAAGGGATATGGGCAAAGGCCGGTATATGGAGTTAGGTCACAGATCAGCCATGGGATCAGGCTCGAGGGGCTAAATGGCCTGCACCTGTTCCTATGTGCCTAGTACGAGAATAGATTGGCAGCTAACATAAAAGGGAATCCAAAGGTCTTCTATAGGCATATTAACAGTAAAACGGTTTGTCAGAGGAGCTGTGTGGCTGATTAGAGACCAAAATGGATATCTATTGGTGGAGGCAGAAGGCATGGCTGAGGTACTAAATGAATACTTTGCATCGGTGTTTACCAATGAAGAGGACTTTGCCAAAGCTATGGTAAATGAGGAGGTTGCCGAGATACTGGATGAGGTAAAAATAGATAAAGAGGAGGTACTAAAAAGGCTGGCAGTAATTAAAGTGGATAAGTCACCCGGTCCAGATGGGATGCATCTTAGGTTGCTGAGAAGTAAGGGTAGAAATTGCGGAGGTGCTGGCCACAATCTTCCAATCCTCATTAGAGGGGTGGTGCCAAAGTACTGGAGGATTGCAAATGTTACACCTTTGTTTAAAAAAGGGGTGGAGGATACACCTGGCAATTACAGGCCAGTCAGCTTAACGTCGGTGGAAGCTTTTAGAAACAATAATCCGGGAGAAAATTAACAACCACTTGGGCAAGAATGGACTAATAAAGAAGAGCCAGCACGGATTTGTTAAGGGCAAATCGTGTTTGACTAACTAAGTTTTTTGATGAGGTAACAGAGGGCAGTGCAGTTGATGTTGTGTATGTGGACTTTCAAAGGGCGTTTGATAATGTACCACATATTAGGCTTGTTAGCAAAACTGAAGCCCATGGGATAAAAGGGGCAGTAGCAGCACGGATACAAAATTGGCTAAGGGACAGAAAACAGAGTTGTGGTGAAGGCTGTTTTTCGGACTGGAGGGAGGTACTAGAACCACTGCTGGTTTTAATATATTTTAATGACTTGTGACTTGGGGGTATAGGGCACAGTTTCAAAATTTACAGATGACATGAAACTTGAAAGTGCAGTAAACAGTGAGGAAGATGGTAATAGACTTCAAGATGACATAGACAGACTGGTGGAATGGGCGGACACATAGCAGATGAAATTCAACGCAGTAAAGTGGGAGGTGATATATTTTGGTAGGAAGAATGAGGAGAGACAGTACAAGCTAAATGGTACAATTTTAAACGGGGTGCAAGAAGTGAGAGACCTGAGGGTGTACGTACACAAGACTTTGAAGGTGGCAAGACAGGTTAACAAAGCAGTTAATAAAGCATGTGGGATCCTGGGCTTTATAAATAGAGGTATAGGCCAGGATTTCGCTCACCTCGGCGGGTCCGTGGCGGGCGACGTCGGTGGCAGGTCCCAACCCCGCTGCTGGCTCCAGCCCGCTGTATAAAATGAATTTCCCTTAATTGGGCTTGTTTGAAGGGATAATTACTAGTCCGAGCCCTTTTCGGGCTACCCCAGATCAGACGTATTCCCCAGACGTTCACCTTCAACTAAAGTTAGAGACAGCCGTATTCTATAAGACGCTTAATTGGGTCTAAAGGTCCAGGCTATCTCTCCCTAAAGGAAAGGAATGACTGAATATGTTACCATCCTCCAGATAGCACTTTTAATAAGTTTAGCTAGACTGTATCCTTCCGGATATTATGAGGGTCTGGAAAAAACCCTAGAATTCTACAACTCCTCACAAAAGAGTGTACAGAAATTCAGTTTGCGAGTTTGATACAGAAATACTCTATGAGGCAATTCTAAAAATATATAGATTTATTTAAAAACCAACATACAGTTAACAACTTGTGAGTCAATTGCAACTTTAACAGTTCAAAATACAATTAGCTTACACAATCTTATTCTCAGAGATCCTTATTCTCAAACCTTAACTTCGTTACATTTATACATTTCTTATTGGCCCAGAAATTCGGGTCGGAGGCTTCCCGCGGGTGCAAGCCTCTGACCTGCACTTACCTTGCGCGCCGGCCGTTGAGCTGTGGGCCCCCGTGGAATATCGATCCTGGGCCATCTCCAACTGCCGGCGCGCAATGCTTGTGTATCCCAGGGGCGCAGTTAGTTCGATGCGTCCCCTGGGATCACGTGGGCCATGGAGAACCAAAGGTAGCAAGGAATGCTTCATTCTGTCAAACCTATAAATACTATAAGCCCCAAAACATCACCAAAACCTCAAATAATTTTTTTTTTTTATCACATTTTTAAAATAAACTATAAATTACATGAAATAACTATTTTAAACAATAATTTAAATTTTTGAAAAAATTAATTACATTTTCTAACAGGGCTAAAAATAAACTTACCTTTCTTTAAAGTATTTAAAAATAATAAACCTGTGGAAAAAATGTTTTAATTTTAATTAATTCACCACTTACCTTGTAAAAAGCAGGCCTTGCGACTGCTTTTTACATGTCTAACTTCTGGAGACTTAACCTCCTGGGAAAACCTGCAAAAAAAATGTAAGTTCGATGCGCACGCGCTGCCTCTCCTGCACATGCGTTCGACTTCTGTACCCCTTCTTTCAGGGGAACGGAAGTGCCGGTTTCCTGCGCATGCGCAGTGCTTCCACGAAACCGGCACTTCCATTGGGCTTACGGGTGAGTACCCCATGCGTACTCACCCGTGGAGACCCGAATTTCTGGGCCAATATTTCTAATCCAGAATATCCACCAAAATCAAATTAAAAGTACCTTTTTGATCCCCGAGACTCAAAGAATTAAAAACTTACAGAGATGCCTCTGAAGAGTGAGAGAATCACTTTGCCCCTTTCCAGCGACTTCTGACTGTCGATCCGAAAAGCTCTATTATTATACCTTTTTCTTAGTGGTATATTCTTTGAAGTTTTCTGCTGATGTAAGCTAATTATCTCTAGTCATCTTCCTGTTGACTTTTTTCTATTCTTACTGTCAATTTAGCTGCTGCATGCATAATTATGTCTCTACCTTTAGGTGTTCCAAAAACTTATCATAGAAACATAGAGATAGGAACAGGAGTAGGCCATTCGGCCCTTCGAGCCTGCTCCGCCATTCAATGAGATCATGGCTGATCTTCGTCTGAGATCATAGCTGATCTTACCAGTTCAGTACCCCGTCCCCGCCTTTTCTCCATAACCCTTAATCCCCTTAGCCTTCAGAAATATATCCAATTCTCTCTTGAAAATATTTATTGAATTAGCCTTCACAGCCCTCTGTGGCAGGGAATTCCACAGGCTCACCACTCTTTGAGTGAAGAAATTCTTCCTCATCTCTGTTTTAAATGATTTGCCCGCTATTTTTAGACTGTGGCCCCTGGTTCTGTGCTCCCCTGCCATTGGAAACATTCTCTCTGAATTCAGCCTGTCCAGGCCTGCCATAATTTTATATGTTTCGATGAGATCCCCTCTCAATCTTCTAAACTCCAGTGAGTACAAGCCCAAACTATTCAATCTCTCCTCGTAGGTCATTCCCGCCATTCCAGGTATCAGCCTGGTGAATCGCCGCTGCACTCTTTCCATGGCAAGAACATCCTTCCGCAGATGGGGCGACCAAAACTGTACACAATACTCCAGATGCGGTCTCACCAGCACCTTGTACAGCTGTAGTAAGGTATCCCTATTCCTATACTCGAACCCCCTTGATATGAAGGCCAACATACCATTTGCCTTCTTAATTGCCTGTTGCACCTGCATGCTCTCCTTCAGTGACTGGTGCACAAGAACACCCAGGTCCCTCTGCACTTCCCCATCTCCCAATCTATTGCCATTTAGATAATAATCCACCCTCCTGTTTTTACCCCCAAAGTGGATAACCTCGCATTTATTCACATTATAGTGCATCTGCCACGTATCCGCCCATTCCCCCAACCTGTCCAAATCGCACTGTAGCCTCCTGACATCCTCATCAGAGCCCACCCCTCCTCCTAGTTTAGTGTCGTCAGCGAATTTGGAAATATTGCATCCAATTCCCTGATCCAGATCATTTATATATATTGTGAACAGCTGGGGTCCCAGGACAGATCCTTGCGGCACCCCGCTGGTCACTGCCTGCCACTCCGAAAACGAGCCGTTTATTCCAACTCTCTGTTTTCTATCCGCCAGCCAGTTCTCTATCCACGTTAATACTTTGCCCCCAATCCCATGAGCCTTAATTTTGCATGATAATCTTTTGTGTGGAACCTTATCGAAGGCTTTCTGGAAGTCAAGGTACACCACATCCACTGGCTCTCCCCCATCTATTTTACCAGTTACTTCCTCAAAAAATTCCAGCAGATTAGTCAAACACGATTTACCCTTTGTAAATCCATGTTGACTCTGTCCGATCCTTTCCCCATTTGTCAAGTGCTCCGCTATTTTATCCTTAATAATGGACTCTAGCATTTTGCCCACAACCGATGTAAGGCTTACTGGTCTATAATTCCCTGCTTTCTCTCTACCCCCCTTTTTGAATATTGGGGTAACATTAGCTACCCTCCAATCCACGGGTACTGTTCCCGAGTCAATGGAGTTCCGGAAGATGATCCTTAGAGCATCTGCTATCTCCAGGGCCACCTCCTTAAGTACCCTAGGATGTAGTTTATCAGGCCCCGGGGATTTGTCGGCCTTCAGTCCCCTCAACTTACCCAACACCATATCCCTAGAGATACTAATTTCTGTCAGCTCCTCCCTCTCATTAGTCCCTATGTTTGTCGATATTCCTGGGAGGTTATTTGTGTCCTCCTTTGTGAATACAGAACCAAAGTATGAGTTTAATTGGTCTGCCATTTCCTTATTCTCCATTATATATTCTCCCGAATCGGACTGCAAGGGACCGACTTGGGATTTTACCAGTCTTTTCCTCCTGATATACCGATAAAAGCTTTTGCAGTCTGTCTTTATGTTTGCTGCAAGTTTATTTTCGTATTCTATTTTCCCCTTCCTGATTAATCCCTTTGTCCTCTTTTGCTGTATCCTGTACTGCCCCCAATCTTCCGGTCTGGTGCTTTTTTTTGCCAGTTGATATGCCCTTTTTTTTGATTTTATGCTGTCCCTAATTTCCCTCGTTATCCACGGTTGAGTCACCTTTTTAGGTTTATTTTTATGCCAAACCGGTATAAACATGTTCTGGAATTCTTCCATTCTATCTTTGAATGCTTGCCATTGTCTATCCACTGTCAATCCCCCCAGAAACACCACCCAATCAATCTTACCCAATTCCCGTCTCATACCCTCGTAATTCCCTTTATTTAAGTTCTGGACCTTAGTCTCTGATTCAATTTCCTCACTCTCCATCTCGACTGAGAGCTCGATCATATTATGATCGCTCTGACCCAAGGGGCCTCGTACAAGAAGATTGCTGATAAGTCCCTTCTCATTGCACAATACCCAGTCTAAAATGGCCTGATCTCGAGTCGGCTCCTCGACATATTGGTCCAGATAACCATCCCGAAAACATTCCAGGAATTCCTCCTCCTCAGAATTTTTACTAATTTGGGTAGTCCAATCAATATGTAAATTAAAGTCACCCATGATGACAGCTGTGCTCTTATCGCACGCTTCTCTAATTTCCCTTTTTATGCCTTCCCTCACCTCCATATTACTATTTGGAGGCCTATATATCACACCCACTAACGTTTTCCTCCCCTTGCTATTTCTCATTTCTACCCATACAGATTCCGTTTCATCCGAGTTAATATCCTTCCTTTCCATTGCATTAATCCCCTCCTTTACCAGCAATGCTACCCCACCTCCCCTACCTTTTTGCCGATCCTTCCTAAATATTGTATATCCCTGGATGTTAAGTTCCCAGCCTTGCCCACCCTGCAGCCACGTTTCTGTAATCCCAATCAAATCATACTTGTTTACCTCTATTTCCACAACTAATTCATCCACCTTGTTCCTAATGCTTCTAGCATTAAGATACAAAGCCTTCAGGCTTGCTTTTTTCACACTCTCATTATGAATTAGTTTGGCTCTTTGTGTTTCTCTCCTTTGCTTATTGCTTCTCACCTTTCTACCATCTATTTCTAACTTCATATGACTTCCCTCTTTTCCACTACCTAGGTTCCCATCCCCCTGCCAAATTAGTTTAAATCCTCCCGAACCGCCCTAGAAAATATTACCCCGAGGACATCGGCTCCCTCACAGTTCAGGTGTAGACCGTCCCCTTGGTACAGGTCACTCCTCCACAAGAACTGGTTCCAATGCCTCAAGAATTTAAATCCCTCTCCCTTGCACCACTGCTCAAGCCACGTATTTAGCTTATCTATCTTACTCTCTCTAAACTTATTAGCTCGTGGCACTGGTAGCAATCCAGAGATTACTACCTTTGAGGTCCTACTTTTCAATTTAGCTCCTAACTCCCTAAATTCAGCTTGTAGGACCTCCTCCCTCTTTTTACCTACATCGTTGGTACCTACATGTACCACGACAACTGGCTGATCCCCCTCCCCCTTCAGAATGCTCTGCACCCGCTCCGAGACATCCTTGACCCTTGCACCAGGGAGGCAACATACCATCTTGGAGTCTCGGTCTCGGCCACAGAAACTCCTATCTATCCCCCTTACAATTGAATCCCCTATCACTATAGCCCTATCCCTCTTTTTCCCGCCCTTCTGTGCAGCAGAGCCAGTCATGGTGCCCTGAACCTGGCTGCTGGTGCCTTCCCCTGATAAGTCATCTCCCCCAACAGTACCCAAAACGGTAAACCTGTTTTGGAGGGAGATGACCGCAGGTGACTCCTGCACTACCTTCCTGCCTTTACCCTGCCTTTTGGTCACCCATTTACTGTCTGAGCTAGCCTTTACCTGCGGTGTGACCAACTCACTGAATGTGCTATCCACAACATCCTCAGCATCGCGTATGCTCCAGAGTGAGTCCATTCGCAGCTCCAGCGCCGCCATGCGGTCTGCTAGGAGCTGCAGCTGGACACACTTCCTGCACACATAGTTGTCAGGGACAGTGTCCCTGATTTCCCACATGGCACAGGAGAAGCATGACACGGGTCCGAGCTGCCCTTCCATGACTTAACCCTTACAATACCCTTTTATTTACTACGATTTAGCTTAATTATTGAATTCTACTTAGAATAAGTTTGTGAAAGTACTCACCAACCAGTCACCTACCTGTTTTCTGGTGTTGTATTTTCACTGCCGCCTCCTGTCCTGGAACCTTTTCCACCTAGGTTAGGCTCCTGAAATAAAATAAATTGAACCTACCTTTTCAACTTCCCCTAACCCCTAAAAGGTTAGAGGAGGTGGAAGGGTGGGAGACACTACACTGTAGTGTTTCGGGTTTAGCAACAGCTCCACCTATATAAGAGTTACTGGCCTCCTGCTCTCCCGACTGCACCAGCTGTGAAAGAAAAAGCCCGCGAAAGGTGAGCTTTTAAACTCACCAGTTACTGGCCTCCTGCTCTCCCGACTGCCCCAGCAGTTACTGGCCTCCTGCTCTCCCGACTGCCCCAGCTGTGGTCTCGGGCCTCGCCTCTCTCCGGTTTTTATACCGGGCTCCGACTCACTGCTCCCGACTGGTCTCGGGCCTCGCTGGTCGCCGGGTTTTCTCCCGAGCTCCTCCTCGCTGCTCCCGCTGGTCCCGACTCCGCCTCCACCCGCTGCCGATGCCGCACTGGGGCCTACCTGAGCCTCTGGGGCCTCTTGTAGTCGCTCTGCCGCTCAGCAGATTAATCTCTTTGATGTCATTCTTACACAGACTCCTGTCTCCGTGGTGTTCCAAGTTCAATACAAACACCATGTGATTGCTTGGTGCACCTATTGATGTCATATTTTCAAAGTCTTCTGTAGGTATATTTTACAACATGTAAATTGAAAACACTTCAACCGAGTATTTACTTGTTTTCTAGCTATCTCAATGGTTATGCCACAGATGTCATGTCTGCTTGTTTCATTTGATGTGATATTATGGAGGCATATGGTTGTTTAATGTTCTAAGTTTCTGTTTCCCAGAGTGTTCGTTTTTAACACTTTAAACTGGGCATTGCTATTGTGTTGGTTCCAAACTGTAGACATTCTGGAAGCACCAATGGTTTGCTTGAATAGAGCCATTGTCTCAGTATTCACAACCAATTCCCATTTCAAAAGCTTATGGTGTTTACAGCTTTTGTGTTAACACTTGATCTTATCTCAAAAGCCTGTGTTCTGTTTGCAGCGTGTGTCATTGAGGCTTTTAGATTTTAAACCCAGTTTATCATGTATTAATTAAATCAGAATTCTGTTCATAGGATGGTGTACTTTTCTGAAATATGGCTTATTCCTTCACACCCCCTTCTTGACCAAAAAATGAGCTGGAACATCTAGACAGAGTTTGGTCAATATTCCTCATGAGGTTACAATAGCATATTAAGTTCACGAGATGCACAATCATGTGCTGCATGAAAATTCCTTTTAAGTCATCCTAGCACAATGTTTTGTCTTATTTTAAATTGAACACATTTTAAATGGATGATAAGTATATAGTCATGCTATGAGCAAAACAACATGTACTTAGAATGTCCAATCGGCAGATGAACGTTCCGTAGAGGTGAGTTATTCATACGAGTCAAGGAGACGTCTGTTGAAACTAGTTGAAGCTTGACACGCCGTTCGTTCGATCCGGCGTGTGTACAGATGCGTGTTGTCATAAAGGCCTTGCCAGGCACTCAGTTGATTCCTTCTTTATCCGTGGTGTCTTCCTCCTTCGCTGAAGTAACTCGTTGATCTTTCCTTGTTTCGGTTGTTGCTTTTTGCAAATCCAATTCCTGATGCGTTGCCAAGCAACGTGTGGAAGAGCCGGCGACACCGTCTGACTGACCCGTCATCAGTAATTCTATCACATCCATTTCTTGTGTCATGCTCCAAGCTGGGTCTTGAAAGATAGTTTACGACTGCACCTTGTATTGTTCCTCCTTTTTGGTATCCTTCAGGACATATTTTGATATTGTCTATGGCGACAGTTTTAAGAATATGCTTACCATTCAGCTGGTTAATATGTATTTGAACTGTTCTTTCGTTAATAACAGAATGTATTTGAACAGGTTTTTTCCACTTCGGTCTTAAACCAGGTTTTTGCTCGAACTTCTTTTCCTGTACCCATTCTCCTTCTATGGGTTGCCATACTTATTTGTCAATTTTTTCTGCCTATTTGCTTCCCTTATCCTCTGATCAATTCGATGAATCTCCACTGTTATTTCTTTTTTTTTCTAAAATGTAACTGTCGCTGTCGGGTCAAGGACTCAGAGTGTGTAGAGGCAATAAAAGAACTATGGGTAAGGGGTGTATGCATCTCAACCCTTATCTGAGGAAGGATGTTCTTGCCATGGAGGGAGTGCAGCGAAGATTCACCAGGCTGATACCTGGGATGGCAGGAATGACGTATGAGGAGAGATTGGGTCAATTGGGCTTATACTCACTGGAGTTTAGAAGAATGAGAGGGGATCTCATTGAAACTTATAAAATTCTGACAGGACTGGACAGACTAGATGCAGGAAGGATGTTCCCGATGGTCAGGGAGTCCAGAACCAGGGGTCACAGTCTAAGGATAAGGGGTAAGCCATTTAGGACAGAAATGAGGAGGAATTTCTTCACCCAGAGAGTGGTGAACCTATGGAATTCTCAACCACAGAAGGCAGTAGAGGCCAATTCATTAAATATGTTCAAGAAGGAGTTGGATATATTTCTTAAGGCTAAAGGGATCCAGGGGTATGGGGAGAAAGTGGGGACAGGGTACTGAGTTTGAATGATCAGCCATGATCGCATTGAATGGTGGAGCAGGCTCGAGGGGCCAAATGGCCTACTCCTGCTCCTATCTTCTATGTAACCCCATACATCAGATAATATGGAGTTTTTTAGGGGACACTGTCCCTGATGCAGATGTGGGCACATTATTGAGTGATAGCTGTACCTCCGCAATGATGGTGGTCCACTTATTCCCCCTGATTCTCAACAGTTTGACGAACAGCTTTATTACTTCCCGATTTTTATATTCCACCAGCCCCGCTGATTGCAGATGATGTGGCGTGCTGTGCTCTAAGCCAATCCCCCTTTGTTCGCAGTAGTTTTTGAAGATCTTAGATACAAAGACTCCAACTTAATCGGAGTGTAAGATTTTGGGTGCACCAGCTACAGTAATTATATCAGAAATAGCCCTGGCAAGTGCATTTTCCGAAACAGTTTTTGTGGGGACCAGCCAGCAGAAGGAAGTGCATCCATCTACACAAACGAGAACATGTCTATATCCCAAAGATGGGGGAAGTGGTCAAATAAAGTCAATAAAGAATTTTCCCATTGACTCATCAACTTTCACAGGAGCCAATGGTGGTGGCTTAATTGGTGATGACTTACTGGTTAAATAGCATAGGTTGCCAAGGCATAGGGGAATTCAAAAGGCCCTGGCTAAGTGCCAGGCCTTCAATCCTGGGATTGTTCATCCTCAGGATCCTGAGCTTCATTTGCTGCTTTATCTTTAATTATTTTAACTGATTTTTGTTCCTCCCTCTTGGGAATTTCATGTTTTCCAGATCCCTGAAGGGGTTTGTTGGACCGTTTACTTTCTTGACAATCCTCCTGTTGAGGTGGACGTTGGTTCTGCCGGGAATCTTTTTGATCCCAATTTCGGTTTTCTCAAAGATTTTTCTCATTTATTTCATCATGAGCTTGCCACCTTAACTGGAATCCATGGCCCCCAGGAGCATAGGCTGCTCCCGGTCCTGCTATTCAGCCATGGTTGCCACCACCTTGTTGGGCACCGTTCATTAGGCCTCCCAATTGTGCAGGTGTGCACCTTATCATTAAGGAATTTAGTGGATTTGGCATATTTGTTTGATTATCCCACTGGATATTCTGTATCCCCTGGTTCTGGTGATCAACATTAATCATGCCATGAGTTCTAACAGCTCCTTCAGCATCAAAGCCTTCTATTTCAAAAATCATCACTTGGTTTTGTGGAGGTGCAGGGATAGGATTATTTCCCCTAATAAAGCAATCGTTTGAATTTTCTAACAAAAAGACTTGGCCAATTCTGATAGGGTTTGCCATTTCATCAAGACCTAACCTCAGTTAGGGTTTAATATGAACTTTATAGGAAGCTTCTAGACCTCAATGGTATTTTGAGGGAGTTCTGATTTAAGTTCTACAAGGCCTGATCAGGGTCTTGTCATCTCTAGAAACTTAAATCTGGGTCTTAGTACTACTGTCAGTAAAACACTCCTTCTATACTTAACAATCTACAACATGGATATAGATATAAATATAAGTATAGGTTCTGTATCAACTCATTAACACACACGTTGGGCAGCAACTGAAGGGATAATTACGAGTCCTAGCCCTTTTCGGGCTATCCCAGATCAGACGTATTTCCCAGACGTTCACCTTCAACTAAAGTTAGAGATAGCCAAATTCTATAAGACGCTTAATTGGGTCTAAAGGTCCAGGCTATCTCTCCCTAAAGGAAAGGAATGACTGAAGATGTTACTGTCCTCCAGATAGCACTTTTAATAAGTTTAACTAGACTGTAATCTTCAGGATATTATGAGGGTCCGGAAAACACCCCAGAATCCTGCAACTCCTCACAAAAGAGTGTACAGAAATTGAATTCGTGAGTTTGATACAGAAATACTCTGTGAGACAATTCTAAAAATATAGAGATTTATTTAAGAGCCGACATACAGTTAACAGCTTGCGAGTCAATCACAACTTTAACAGTTCAAAATACAATTAGCTTACACAATCTTGTTCTCAGAGAACCTTATTCTCAAATCTTAACTTCGTTACATTTATACATTTCTTATTATTTCTAATCCAGAATATCCACCAAAATCAAATTAAAAGTACCTTTTAGATCCCCGAGACTCAAAGAATTAAAAACTTACAGAGATGCCTCTGAAGAGTGAGAGAATCACTTTGCCCCTTTCCAGCGACTTCTGACTGTCGATCCGAAAAGCTCTATTTTTATACCTTTTTTTTAGTGGTATATTCTTTGAAGTTTTCTGCTGATGTAAGTTAATTATCTCTCGTCATCTTCCTGTTTACTTTTTTCTATTCTGTCAATTTAGCTGCTGCATTCATAATTATGTCTCTACCTTTAGGTGTTCCAAAAACTTATCATAAAATGGCTATAACAGATTAATCTCTTTGATGTCATTCTTATCGAAGGTTTTCCATTCAATTCTAAAACCACCTTAACTGGTTACAACCACAGACTCCTGTCTCCGTGGTATTCCAAGTTCAATACAAAAACCATGTGATTGCTTGGTGCACCTATTGATGTCATATTTTCAAAGTCTTCTGTAGGTATATTTTACAACATGTAAATTGAAAACACTTCAACCGAGTATTTACTTATTTTCTAGCTATCTCAATGGTTATGCCACAGATGTCATGTCTGCTTGTTTCATTTGATGTGATATTATGAAGGCATATGGTTGTTTAATGTTCTAAGTTTCTGTTCCCGGAGTGTTCGTTTTTAACACTTTAAACTGGGCATTGCTATTGTGTTGGTTCCAAACTGCAGACATTCTGGAAGCACCAATGGTTTGCTTGAATAGGGCCATTATCTCAGTATTTACAACCAATTCCCATTTCAAAAGCTTATGGTGTTTTCAACTTTTGTGTTAACACTTGATCTTATCTCAAAGGCCTGTGTTCTGTTTGCAGCCTGTGTCGTTGAGGCTTTTAGATTTTTAAACCCAGTTTATCATGTATTAATTAAATCAGAATTCTGTTCATAGGATGGTGTACTTTTCTGAAATATGGCTTATTCCTTCATATGTTAAGCTCGCCCAGCGCATTTCCCAGCCAATTAGAGGAAGCGGGTCTGGTGATGTCATTTGATGACGCATCATCAGCCGGTTTCCTTAAAGGGGCCATGGACAAATTTGCACTGAGGTGCTGCAAACACTGACAATGACAATGGTGCACCGCTTCACCCAGGCTCTCCCACAACTCCCTCCATATGCTTATGGAGGGAGTCACAGCACACAAAGAGGTCCTCTCCCCTTCCCATGTGTGGAAGAGACCTCCCCAGGAGATTAACGCAGCCTGGTTGCACATTGCACAGGAGGGCACAAGCAAGGATGTCGTCAGGAGGACCTGGGTGCAGTGCCGCAGATGTTTCAATGATCTCAGTAGATCATGAAACGTTAGTACAAAGCCACACTCAACCTCATTCTGCTGTGCCTCTCATCACATCCCCATCACTCTGCCTTCCCTACCCAACTCCTGCACATCCTTACTCACACCAACTTACCTTGGACCTCCACCCATCCCTCTCTATCTATATTATCGCATCCCCATCTCACTAGCCACCCCTCACACTCACCCTCACCCTAGTGCAATCATACCAACTAACACCATTCAAGGGTAGGCACTTGGTTGTTTTATGCAATGTTCATGTAAAGTTTCAGTTAATGTGGTGTCAAACATTGAAATCTTTATTTTCAACACTTTGCGTTCTTGGACAGATTTGTGTGCACCTTTGGAAGTGGTTTAGTGAGTTGCAGTGAATGGTGAGACATAACGGTACCCCCCACAATGGTGATGAGTGTGAAAGGAAAGGCTTGGGCATTGTAGGGATGCATTATGCTGTTGGTGTGAGGTGGTGCCAACCTGGCACATTATGTGGCAGCCAGGGTGTAAATCTGGCCATGGTGAGGCCATTCCTGAAACTGTGCCCCCTAGTTCTAGATTCCCCCACGAGGGGAAACATCCTCTCTGCATCTACCCTGTCGAACCCCCTCAGAATCTTGTATGTTTCAATAAGATCACCTCTCATTCTTCTAAATTCCAATGAGTATAGGCCCAACCTGCTCAACCTTTCTTCATAAGACAACCCCTTCATCTCAGGAATTAACCTAGTGAACCTTCTCTGAACTATCTCCAAGTATATCCCTCTTTAAATAAGGAGACCAAAACTGCACGCAGTACTCCAGGAGTGGTCTCACCAGCGCCCTGTACACTTGTAGCAAGACTTCCCTACTTTTATACTCCATCCCCCTTGCAATCAAGGCCAACATTCCATTTGCCTTCCTAATTTGCCTTTAATTTCCTCGGAGTCCACATCACGGAAGACCTCTCCTGGTCACTCAATACCTCCTCTTTGGTGAAGAAGGCCCAGCAGTGCCTATATTTCCTAAGGAGGCTGAAGGGATGTAACCTGTCACCCCTGATCCTCTCTAACTTTTACCGCTGCACAATAGAGAGCATCCTGACGAACTGTATCACAGTATGGTATGGCAGCTGTAGCTCCTATGACCGGAAAGCCCTGCAGCAGGTAGTCAAAACTGCCCAACGCATTACCGGCACCCGGCTACTGACCATAGAGAACATCTACCAGAAACGTTGTTTACGGAGGTCACTGACCATCATCAAAGACCCTACCCACCCCAGCCACAGTTTGTTCGCCCCCCTGCCATCTGGGAGGCGCTACAGATGCATTCGCACCCGAACGACCAGATTTAGGAACAGCTTCTTTCCCAGGGCTGTCATCCTACTGAACTCGACAAATAAATTCTAAAGCCTGCACATCTGCCAATGCACTTTATTATGTTTATGTTTATGTATTACAAGCCAAATGAATGTTGAATGTTTAAATGTCTTAATCTAAATGTACACTCTCGGGAGCCGCAAGCCTACATTTCGTTGTACTGCACTTGTGCACTAACAATGACAATAAAGTTGATTATGATTATGATTAATTACATGCTGTACCTGCATGGGGCCGCGATAGTGTTAAGGGCAGAGAATATAGATTGTAAATAGTTGATGACTTGGATGAAGGGACTGTGTGTACTGTAGCCAAATTTGCTGATGATACATATCCAACATTGGGAAGGCGTGTGGCGGCAGGTTCACAGCGGGATCCCGACCCACTGGGGGAAAAAATAACACTTTCCCACCTAACCCACCACCGATCCTGCCCACTGACCCCCTGGAAAATTCCAGCCATAGAGTACAAAAGCCAGGAAGTGATGCTAAACCTTTATAAAACACTAGTTCAGCCCCAGCTGGAGTATTGTGTCCAATTTTGGGCTCCACACTTTAGGAAGAACATGAAGGCTTTGGAGAGGGTACAGAAGAGATTTACTAAAATGCTTCCAGGGATGAGGGATTACAGTTACATGGATGGACTGGAGAAGCTGGGGTTGTTCTCTGTTTCCTACATTACAACAGTGACTACACTTCAAAAAGTTCTTCATTGGCTGTAAAGCGCTTTGGGACGTCCGGTGGTCATGAAAGGCGCTATATAAATGCAAGTCTTTCTTTCTTTTCAGAGCAGAGAAGGCTAAGAGAAGATTTGATAGAGGTGTTTAAAGTCATGAAGGGTTTAGGTAGAGTAAATAAAGAGAAACTATTTCCAATGGGTGAAGGGTCTACAACCAAAGGGAGTTAAGGTGATTGGCAAAAGAACCAGAGGCAACATGTGGAAAAACCTTTTTACACAACGAGTGGTTAGGATTTGGAATGCACTGCCTGATGAGTTGGTGGATACAAATTCAATAGTGGCCTTCAAAAGGGAATTGGATAAATACTTGAAGGAAAAAAATTGCAGCGATATGGGGAAAGAGCGGGGAAGTGGGACTAACTGGGTTGCTCCTTAAAAGAGCTGGTGCAGAGTCAATGGACCAATTGGCCTCCTTTTGTATTGTACTATTCTGTGATTCCATGACATATTGTTGCAGAAAAGTATCCTGAACACACTCAAGAAATTCACCATCTTTCTGACACGAGCTAGTCTGCTTATCCCAATCTATATGAAAGTTAAAACCATCTATTAAAGCCACTCTGCCTTTACTACATGCTTGTCTAATCTCTGCATTTATGTATCCTGCCACTCAGGGGCCTATACACAACTCCCACTACAGTCTTAAATCCTTTTGTATTTCTTAATTCTACCCATAGAGTCCCCACTGCCTGCCTACCTCTTGTTATATCCTCTCGTATCATTGAAGTAATTTCATCCTTAATCACCAAGGCTACTCTTCCCCCTCTACCAGTTTCCTGTAGACCTTATAACCTGGTATATTTAGTTCCCAGTACTGACCATCTTGCAGTCATGTATCAGTAATACCCTCCAAGTTGAATTTCTGCCTGCAATTCATTCACTCTGGGCTAGAAATTCATTATAGCCAAGGAATAGGCAGTGTCAGTAGAAAAGTTGGAGAAATTCATGCTCACTGCTTAAAAAAATGATTGGCATCCTAATTCAAGTCTTAAAGCCCAAGCTCATTGGCGTTACACTCAAAGGGTGGACCAACATCAGCTGCAGTCTAATCGCAAGTCATTATTTCCACAGGTTTTTTCAGTACTTAAAGGGGAGGTTCAGTGATGCTGCAGAACCTAATTCTCAGCATTGCTGGCTGTGCAGCTGCCTCAGCAAGCAGAAGCAGGACAGGGAGAATGAGCTGGAGGCCTGAACCAGCTTTACTCATGGCAGACCTAAGCGCCAGGGAGAGAGCCTGTAGATTCTGCGATGAAGCATTGGAGGCGTTGGTTTTTGCTGTGGAGAGACGGAGGCTGGTGCTCTACCCGACAAGTGGCAGGAGGCCCTCGCCGCAAGTCTTCCACACCATGTGGAGGGAGATAGCGCAGCACGTCTCGGGCAGCACTATGGTCCCCAGGACCCACACACAATGCAGGAAGAAACTTAATGACCTCACTCGGGTGATCAGGGTGAGTGAATGCTTCAACAAATGCTACATGCCACCAAATGAACCACAGTCTTCACATGCTGCCCAAAGCACCACACTCCCAGCACTCACCCACCAACAATCTCTACCTACTAACGCTCATTCCCACATCTCACACCTTGCACACAATGACAGCTATTCAACTATGGGAGGCACATCATCCAAATACATTGCTCCACACTCACTCACACACTTTCCTTTGTCCTGCAGGCCAAGGTGGCTCACAACAGGAGGGAGCAGGAGCGCACAGGCAGGGGACAAGCCAACACCCAACCACTGTCTGCGTTGGAGAATAGAGTGCTGCAGATTATTGGCCGCCAGGTGGTGGGCACCATGGCCACCTGTGATGTTGACTCCCTTGGGACAATAACGGTATGTTCATCCCTACTCCTTCTTCTCACATCCCACATCCCCCTCACCTCACCCCACAAGTGTTTCGCAGTTTCCAGCTAATCATGCTGTAGGCATGCATTTCTCCCTTCCTGCCCCCTCCCTTCACCTTAACCCGACTCTTGTGCCTTTATGCTTTCAGATAATGAGCAAGTAACTGCAGCCTGTCCCTGAGGGCACCGTAGAGAGCGAGGCAGGAGAAGAGGAGGAGGAAGAACACACCGCGTCACTGCATGTCTCACCCGCAGGCACCAGCTCAGATACTGGCACTACACGTTCTTTAGAGGCTAGTAATGTAGCGGGAACTGCACACGGTGAGGCACCGGGGACGAGTGGGCTGCAGCAAGGCCAGGGGGAAAGGGTAGCTCAGGGGCCAGCTCCCGGGAGGGCAAGTTCGCACGCGAGTTCTGCTGCACAGGCCTCAGAGGAGGACTTCGATGGGGAGGCCTTTAGAAGAAGGGTGATGGGCATGCACACGGAGATGATAGGTGCAATGGCAAGGGTGCCTGAGAGCCTCTCGGCAATGGTAAGGAGCGTGGAGGAGTCCACCTCCAAATTAGCACAAGCCTCTGTGCACACCATGGAGACCATCATTTTCAGCCTGCAAAGGATGGTAGACTCCCAGAGATACTGTGGTGACCCAGAACTGATGCCGCGTGTGATGGGCAATCTGGCAACTTCCATTGCAGCACAGGTGAAAGCAATGCAACGTCTTTGTGCTGTAATGCAGTCTATGTTTGGTGGCATCCAATCTCAGACTGCTCTCATGCAGTCTCAGCTTGATGCCACGCAAGCTCTGACTGCTGCCATCGTGGCTAGGTCTACCACCGTCGACCAGGGCTTTCATGGCGTTGCAGCAGGCCAGCAATCTGTGCTCCAACAGATTGCTAGGGATGCTGAGGTACTGCCCCAGGAGAGTGGCAGTGGGTCAGTGGAGCAGGAACCTGCTGTCCTCTCTCAGGATGATAGCATTCCTGCTCCCACCACTGCCACTCCGCCATTACCCTTGTCGCTGCCTGTCATCCAGCCAACCCAGTCTGCTGCCGCCCATGCTGAAGTGGTGCAGTCTACAGCCAGTCGAGGGCGTCCTGCAAGGCCATCTGAAGTCTCCCGCATGGACACTCAGCAGCCTTCCACCAGCCCTGCTGCAGCCACTGGGCCAACACTTCATAGGAGCACCAGAGTAGGCAAAGGCACAGTAACGAAAGTCACTAAGGGATTGCACAAGGGTGAATAGTTAATATGGATTCCTTATAGAGGACCCCACAGTACAACCTGAAGGATCAAACCTTCCTCGCAAACAGTGGACAACCTCAGAATCGGTCATGGTAGATGCTGTCAACTTCTCCATAGATGGGAGATTAAAGCATCCCCATCATGCAACTGTGGAGCTCCTAATCAGACCCTGGAGCAGATCATTGAGCACTGCCCTCAGAGGAAATTCACAGGCAGCCTACAAGATATCCATACTGTTACACCGGAAGCTTTGGCCTGGATATCTGACTTAGATATTGACATTTGATTTGTTTTGCTGCTACCATATGAAAGAATAGTTAATGTTTTTGTTGTAAATATGTGTTCACTAATTTTTGATAAATTTATTAATTCACTTACCATTCTTTTGTTGCATTTGTCATTTCAGCTTTGCGGAGTGTAACGGGATGATGGGGATGGGGATGTGGTGAGCAAAGGGGATGTGGGCTTTAAGTCATCCTGGTGTGAGGCTGGAGGTCATAAAACTCATAGGGGGAAAAATTCAGTTGTTTGCACCTCCCGTTAGCGCCTTAAGAGGGCACTAATGGGGCGCAAAGCAACTAGCGCCCGGGCGCGTCGATGTTTGTGCCGCTCGCGAAATTAACTAGACATTTTGCGGCGGCACTAAACACTACCGCCACGATCTCCTGCGCCGGCAGGTTGTGACGTCAGTCGAGTGCGCAACGCCCCGTTAGCGCCCCGGACCGGATATTGAGTGGCGCCCCCTGCCTTACCGCCTGCCGCTAGCAACGACAGGTTGAGGGGAGCGTGATGCTGTCAGAAAGGGACTAGGGGAGCGCTATTTAAAGGCGACCGCTTCCTGCCTTTTTTTGTCGGTGACATTTTTGCACGACGCAGTCTGAGAGAGAGAGAGAGAGACTTCTGGAGAGATTCAACGCTGTGTGAAGGACTTTTGAGTACTGAGCCGCATTTTGCAGGTTTATTTTGATTCGCCCTTCCTTGCTTCACCAGCGCTCTGAGGTAACGCCTCGCTCCTCGGTCTTTGCCACTTAAGACAGGTGTGAAGTCCTGATTTAGCGCTGCAATCACCTCCAGGGGCGATAAAAGCCAAGTTTGCTGTCAGAGGCGATAATTAGCGGCAGGCGCTAAACTTTGCGCACGGCCGATAATGGCGCCCCAAATGGGGCGATACTGAATTTTTCCCCCATAAGAGTCATAACGGCACAGAAGGAGGCCATTCGGCCCATCAAGTTTGTGCCTCTGTAGAGCAATCCAGTCAGTCCCATTCCCCCGCTCTATCCCCGTAGCCCTGCAAGTTTATTTCCCTCAAGTGCCTATCCAGTCTCCCCTTGAAAACATTGAGGCCTAGAAATTCAGTATCATCCCGTTTGGGGCGCCAGCCTCGCCAGGGCGCTAAAAGTACCACCCCGGAAGCATTCGCGGCCGCCCGCCGGAAATTCAGTGGTAGCGCCCCAAAGTGAAGCACGGCGCTCCTGGAGGCGTCCCGCATCCCTCTTGGGGCGCTGCGACTGAATATCGTGGCGCAACGTGCCGCAGCGCCACACGCTGTGGCACGTCGCGCTGCGGTACTGCAGGCCTTCCTCCCCTGCGTAAAGGGGAGGGGCCTTGTTCAGCACGATCGAGGATTGCGAGTGCCGGCAAAAGAGCCCGGCACCGAGGAGAAGTGCCGGGCTCTTGGAACGCAGCTGACAGTCCGCCGGGGGGGGGGGGGGGGGGGGTTCAGGAGGCCGGGGATGGCAGCGCAGAGAGGTGCTGGCAGGCGGCCAGCAACATAAATAGCCACCCCGCACCTCTCCTTTAATTAGCGCCTGGTGGTAAATCAGGGGGCGCTTCCAAATATCGCGGCTGGGGCGTCAGCGGGGCGCTGCGCACACCGATGACATCATCGGTAGCGGCGCAGCGCTAACGGCTAGTGCCACCACTAGCGTCCTGCTGAATTTAGTGGGAGGCGTGGCCAGTGGCTTGCGACCCACTTAGCGCCCTCTGAAGGCGCTAACGGGTGGCGCAGCCCACTGAATTTCTCCCCGAGTGTCTCCGCTTCCACCACTTCCGGCAGCAAGTTCCAGGTCCGCACCACTCATAGAAACATAGAAGATAGGAGCAGGAGTAGGTCATTCGGCCCCTCGAGCCTGCTCCGCCATTCAATGCGATCATGGCTGCTGATATACCTATCAATTCCTCCAATAAAAGGCGAAGAGTTACGAAGGTGACTAAAGGTTTTTATTGACTAAATAACAGAGCCCACTCTCGTGGGTGATCCGATCCAAGCAGGAGGAATACCAGTCAGTCGCTCACCTTTATACCTGGCCTGGTGGGTGGAGCCAAGGCGGAGTCGGCGGTGGTCATCCCAGGTATAGCAGTGTGGCAAGAGGCGACCTCGTACCGTGATACAATAGTGGTCAGTGATACAGTTATAACGAACAGTGGTGAACAGTGCTAACTACTAACAGTGATACGATAGTGAACGTGGTTTACCACATTCACCCCTTGTTTAGAATTAAGTCCGGCGGGGTGAAGTGTACTACCAATTCTGGTAGGTCAGTCTGTCCGGAGGCTTCGTAAGCCTCTCCGATCGCCGCAGCGGTGGTGTTGCCTTATCCGGTGCTGGTGCCTTATCCGGTGTTGATGCTGGTGTTTGCGTGGTCGGCGAGGGCTCGTGGGGTTCCGGCATGCCGTCTACCTGGGCTGGGGTTGGGGGGGGTGGTGGCGGTGTTTCCGGATCGGCTGAGGGTGCGAGGTCTCGTAGGGAGACAGTGTCCTCCCGCCCGTCTGGGTACGCCACGTAGGCGTACTGGGGGTTGGCGTGCAGGAGGTTCACCCTCTCGACCAGGGGGTCCGTTTTATGGGCCCTCACGTGTTTCCGCAGCCAGACCGGCCCCGGGGCGGTCAGCCAGGTTGGTAGAGTGGTTCCCGTAGTCGACTTCCTGGGGAAAACGAACATTCGTTCATGGGGGGTGGTGTTAGTGGCCGTGCAAAGTAATGACCGGATGGAGTGCAGCGCTGTCGGGAGGACTTCTTGCCAGCGGGAGGTTGGGAGGCCCTTAGACTTTAAGGCTAAGAGGACGGCCTTCCATACCGTCGCGTTCTCTCTTTCCACCTGACCGTTACCTCTGGGGTTGTAGCTGGTGGTCCTGCTTGCTGCAATACCTCTCTCTAGGAGGAATTGCCGGAGTTCCTCGCTCATGAAGGAGGAGCCCCGGTCGCTGTGTATATAGTTCGGGAACCCGAACAAGGCGAAGAGGGCATTCAGGCACTTGATGACCGTGCTACTGGTCATGTCGGGGCAGGGGAAGGCAAAGGGGAAACGGGAGTACTCATCAACGATGTTGAGGAAGTACACATTACGGTCAGAGGACGGGAGGGGCCCCTTAAAGTCGATGCTCAGGCGCTCGAAGGGGCGGGTGGCCTTGATCAGGCTTGCTCGGTCCGGCCTATAGAAGTGCGGTTTGCACTCCGCACAGGTCTGGCAGTTCCTGGTCATGGTCCTGACCTCCTCGATGGAGTAGGTCAGGTTGCGGGCCTTAATGAAATGGTAGAGTCTGGTGACTCCGGGGTGGCAGAGCTGGTCGTGGAGGGTCTGAAGCCTATCGATATGCGCGCTGGCGCATGTCATTCGTGAAAGGGCATCAGGGGATTCGTTCAGCTTGCCTGGCCGGTACAAGATCTCATAATCGTAGGTGGAGAGCTCGATTCTCCATCTCAAAATCTTGTCATTCTTGATTTTGCCCTTCAGCTTGTTATTAAACATGAAAGCCACCGAACGCTGGTCGGTGAGGAGGGTAAATCGTTTGCCTGCCAGGTAGTGCCTCCAGCGCCGTACTGCCTCCACGATCGCCTGGGCCTCTTTCTCGACCGACGAATGTCGGATCTCGGGGCCCTGTAGGGTCCTTGAGAAGAAGGCCACTGGCCTCCCCTCCTGGTTTAGGGTGGCGGCTAAGGCGAAGTCGGATGCGTCGCTCTCCACCTGGAAGGGGATGGACTCGTCCACTGCGTGCATCGTGGCCTTGGCTATGTCTCCCTTAATGAGGGAGAAGGCCGCGCACGCCTCCTCCGTGAGGGGGAAGGAAGTGGCTTTCAGGAGGGGTCTGGCTTTGTCCGCGTAATTGGGTACCCATTGGGCATAGTAGGCGAAAAGCCCCAGGGTTCTCCTAAGTGCTTTAGGGCAGTGGGGGAGGGGTAGCTCCATGAGGGGGCGCATTCTTTCTGGGTCGGGGCCGATGATTCCGTTCTCCACTACGCAGCCGAGGATGGCAAGGCGTGTGGTGTTAAACACGCATTTCTCCTTATTGTAGGTGAGGTTCAGCCGTTGGGCCGTACGGAGGAATTTCTCCAGATTCGCGTCATGTTCCTGCCGGTCGCGGCCGCAGATAGTGACGTTATCTAGGTAGGGGAATGTAGCCTGCAGTTCGTTCTGGTCAACCATCTGGTCCATCTCCCTTTGGAAGACCGAGACCCCATTAGTGACACCGAAGGGGACCCTAAGGAAGTGGTATAGGCGCCCATTCGCCTCGAAGGCGGTATACTGGCGGTCCTCAGGGTGGATAGGGAGTTGGTGGTAGGCCGACTTCAGGTCGATGGTCGAGAATACTTTATACTGTGCAATCTGATTGACCATGTCAGATATGCGGGGGAGGGGGTATGCGTCCAGCTGGGTATATCTGTTTATGGTCTGGCTGTAGTCGATGACCAGGCGGTTTTTATCGCCGGTCTTTACGACTACGACCTGGGCACGCCAGGGGCTGCTGCTCCCCTCGATAATGCCCTCTTTCAGGAGGCGCCGCACCTCAGAGCTAATGAAGGCTCTGTCCCCGGCGCTATACCGCCTGCTCTTGGTAGCGACGGGTTTGCAGTCAGGGGTAAGGTTAGCAAACAGAGAGGGTGGCGGGACCTTGAGGGTGGAGAGGCTGCAGGTGTTACGCGGTGGGCGGTTTAACGTTTGCTGGTTGTTGACTGTGAGTGGGGGGAGGGGTCCACCGTATGCTAGGGTTACGCTTTGGAGGTGGGATTGGAAGTCCAGCCCTAGTAGGACGGCAGCGCAGAGATGGGGGAGGACGAGGAGTTTAAAGTTTTTATACTCCGTGCCCTTAACCGACAGGGTCACGACACAGTAGCCGCTGATGTCCGTGGCGTGGGACCTCGATGCCATCGAGATTCGGCTGCGCGTTGGTAGGACAGAGAGGGAGTAGTGGCTCACCGTGTCTGGGTGGATGAAGCTCTCCGTGCTTCCGCTGTCGAACAGGCAGGTCGTGGCGTGGCCGTTCACTTTGATGTCCATCATTGACTTGGACAGATGGTGCGGGCGGGCTTGGTCCAGGGTGACGGAAGCTAGTGTGTAGCTGAGCGAGTCGTTGTCATCTGCGGGCGAGGCGGTCGGGCGTGGTGAGTAAAATGGCGTCTCCCACGAGGTAGGGCAAAATGACGGAGAAGATGGCTGCCCCCGTAGCTCACATGAGGCACTATTGGGGTCGGTTGCCTTAATCAAAGATGGCCGCCCCCATGACTCATGTGTGGGGATGCTGGCCTCAGTTGCCCTAAACGAAGATGGCCGCCCCCATAGTTCGCATGCGGCACTGCTGGCCTCTGAGGATCCGCTCCTGCAGGCCTTGGAGAAGTGGCCTTTCTTCAGGCAGGTTCTGCATGTGGAGTTCTTGGCTGGGCAGCGCGACCTCGGGTGCTTCTCCTGGCCACAAAAAAAAACAGCCGGCGGCCCGATCGCGGATGCCCGATGTCGGGGCCGGTGCCGGGGGTGGCGGGGCCGGTCGGGTCCGGGACGCCGACGCAGAGGTAGGTCCCGGGGGCGGCGCTGGGAAGGGTGCTGTGGTAGGGGTCGGGCCCGAGTCCCAGGGTCGCGAGCAGTACCTGGTGAATGCTTCCTGATCTTGGTGGGCCACTTCCAGGGAGATAGCGAGGGCTTCAGCTTTTTCCATGCTGAGGTCTTTAGCTTCCAGCAGTCTTTGCCGTGAGTACTCGGACCGTAGGCCTTTCAGGAATGCGTCGCGGATATTATCTTCAGTATTTTCGGCTGCCGACACCGATTTAAAGTCACAGTTCCTGGCGAGTGCATATAGCGCCTGTGAGAATTCGGCTACTGATTCTCCTGGCTGTTGCGGCCGTGATCTTAGGAGGTGCCTAGCGTACATGTAGTTTACCGGGGTCCGGTACTTCTGTTTCAGCAGGTTGATGGCGGTCTCGTAGGTAGTCATGTCCTCGATGAGAGTGTATACTCTCGGGCTCAGTTGCGCCTGCAGGACACTTAGTTTGGATGCCTGAGGGACGCTGGATTCTCTCAGGTATGATTCGAAGCAGACCAGCCAGTGTTTAAAGTCTGCGGCTGAGTTTGCTGCTCGTGGGTTCAGGTCCAGGTACGGCGGTCTGAGGGCTCGCAGCCAAGCTGGCTGGTGTGGCTGTGCTCCTGGGAGCTGCGCTGGTGGCTCCTCCGCCGGTTGTGACTCGTTGTCGGACATCATTAAATTTAGTCAATAAAATTGATATACCTATCAATTCCTCCAATAAAAGGCGAAGAGTTACGAAGGTGACTAAAGGTTTTTATTGACTAAATAACAGAGCCCACTCTCGTGGGTGATCCGATCCAAGCAGGAGGAATACCAGTCAGTCGCTCACCTTTATACCTGGCCTGGTGGGTGGAGCCAAGGCGGAGTCGGCGGTGGTCATCCCAGGTATAGCAGTGTGGCAAGAGGCGACCTCGTACCGTGATACAATAGTGGTCAGTGATACAGTTATAACGAACAGTGGTGAACAGTGCTAACTACTAACAGTGATACGATAGTGAACGTGGTTTACCACAGCTGCTCATCCAAATTCAGTACACTGTCCCTGCTTTCTCCCCATATCCCTTGATCCCTTTAGCCTTAAGAAATATATCCAACTCCTTCTTGAATATATTTAATGAATTGGCCTCTACTGCCTTCTGTGGTAGAGAATTCCACAGGTTCACCACTCTCTGGGTGAAGAAATTCCTCCTCATCTCTGTCCTAAATGGCTTACCCCTTATCCTTAGACTGTGACCCCTGCTTCTGGACTCCCCGACCATCGGGAACATCCTTCCTGCATCTTGTCTGTCCAGTCCTGTCAGAATTTTATAAGTTTCAATGAGATCCCCTCTCATTCTACTAAACTCCAGTGAGTATAAGCCCAATCAACCCAATCGCTCCTCATACGTCATTCCTGCCATCCCAGGTATCAGCCTGGTGAATCTTCGCTGAACTCCTTCCATGGCAAGAACATCCTTCCTCAGATAAGGCGACCAAAACTGCACACAATACTCAAGATGTGGTCTCACCAAGGCCCTGTACAACTGCAGCAAGACATCCTTGTTCCTGTACTCAAACCCTCTCGCTACAAAGGTCAACATACTATTTGCCTTCTTAACCGTCTGCTGCACCTGCATGCTTACCTTCAGCGACTGGTGCACAAGGACGCCCAGGTCTCGTTGCACTTCCCCTTTTCCCAATCTATTGCCATTCAGATAATAATCTGCCTTCCTGTTTTTGCCACCAAAGTGGATAACCTCACATTTATCCACATTATATTGCATCTGCCATGTTTCTGCCCAATCACCCAACCTGTCCAAATCATCTTGGAGTTTCTCGGCATCCTCCTCACAGCACACACACCCACCCAGCTTTGTGTCATCTGCAAAGTTGGAGATATTACATCTAGTTCCCTTGTCTAGATCATTAATATATATTGTGAGTAGCTGGGGTCCTAGGACCGATCCCTGTGGTACCCCACTAGTCACTGCCTGCCACTCGGAAAAAGAGCCGTTTATTCCAACTCTTTGCTTTCTGTCTGCCAACCAGTTCTCTATCCAAGTCAGTACCTTGCCCCCAATCCCATGTGCCTTAACTTTACATGCTAATCTCTTATGCGGGACCTTATCGAAAGGTCCTCGCTGCATAAAAATGTTTTTCCTCACATCCCCCCGTATCTCTTGCCCTCTGTTTGGAGGAGGTGGCAGAGTTCTGTGACCACCTCCTTGGTGAGGCAGAGCTGTCTAATACACTGCTCCTTGCTTCATTGAAGGTAGGAGAAGTGCTTTCGGAATACCCTCAGAGGGTAAGGCCTCCTGGTGAGAGCCCTGATGTCCCTCCTCATCTCTCTGTGCACGTGTTCCCGTCATTCTTGCTGCCTATGCTCCCTCCACCGTAGATCCTGGAGGGCGAGGTCGACTGCCAGTACAACCCCCATTAATGTTACCGAGTGTAGCAGTTTTATTTTTTAAAGAATAATTGTAGCTACTTTTTAATTGCCACAACACTCCTGATACAAGAGAACCTTGAAATTACTGAATGAAAATCTTGGGAGTATGTGAAACAGACAAGAAACCATTGAAACTGCACTAACCTGACAGCTGCGAGTCATTACTGATGATCCTTTTAAATAACATCACTGGAGTCGGCTTCCTGGTGCTTCACGCCAGCTCACCCTGTCGGTGTTTACTCCAGGAACTAAGGTAGGTGGCAACAATCAATTTTGCAGATCAGGCAGACAGTGAGCATTGCACACTCACTGACGTCACGATTCACCTGGCGTTGATGCTCCCGGCGATAACTCTTAAACCAACGGCACTACGGGGGGCAGGATTTGGTGTGCAGCGCTAGATTTGCCTTGACGATACTGCTCTAGCGCCCCATTAGCACCATCTGCTGGTGTTAACAGGAGGCACTGAGGGGACGAATTTCCCCCCCTCTGTTCCTTATACTCCGTATGTTTGTATAAAGAATGCTTATTTGGGCCTCACGTCTGAACCTCTCCTTCTGCTCTAACGTTTTTCTCACACATTTCTTTTTCTCTCCTGATTTAATTACTTTACATCTTTTAGTTTTCCGTTTACCTGTAGCGCCTAAAGCAAAATTTCTGACTATTACTCTACTCTCTTCCCTGTTGTTTGTTTTAGAATAATTATTTATACTACCATTTCCACCTGAGCCCTCCCCGCGAACCCCTCCTCCCATTTACTAGTTTAAAGTCCTTGTGACCGTCCTATTCATCCTTTCCACTAGGACCCTGGTCTCAGCCTGGTTCACGTGCAGTTTGTCCCAACGGTATAGTTCCTTCCTGTCCCAGTGTCCATGAAATGGCACCCCTCTTTCCCACACCACTCCTTCAGCCACGTGTTCACCTCCCTAATCTGCTTACCTCTATGCCAATTTGCACATGGCTCGGTTAATAATCCAGAAATTATAACCCTTAAGATTCTGTTTTTCTTAATTTAGCTCCTAGCTCCTGGTACTCTCTGAACAGGACCTCTTGTCTACTTTTTCCTATGTTGTTGGTCCCAACATGGACCACAATGACTGGATCCTCCCCCTGCCTCTCCACTACTGGTTTGCGATGTCCCTCACCCTGGCACCAGGTAGGCAACATGCTACGTGGGACTCTCAATCCTGCTTACAGAGGATGCCATCTGTCCCCCTAATTATTGAATCCCCTACAACTACCACATTATGCCTCCCCTCCTCCTCCTTTTAGACAGCCTCCTGCTCCAAGCTGCCATGGTCAGCATTCTGGTTGTCTTTCTGACAGTCTTCACCCTTATCCTCACAGGTAGCAAGTACATAGGACCTGTTGGATAGGATCAGTTTCTGTGGATCTCACCGGGTTCCCCTGTACACTATTGGTCACACCAACCCCGAGATATGATTAGAGGGACTGGTGTCCAAATTTGCAGATGATACTAAAATAGGAGGCATAATAAATAAGTCTGATGACTAAAAGAAGCTGCAAGGGGATATTGATAAGTGGCAAATGGAATTAAATGTCAGTAGAAGAATGAGATGGGATCTTGAAACATATAAGATTCTGAAGGGACTTGACAGGGTCGATGCAGAGAGGATGTTTCCCCTCGTGGGGGAATCTAGAACTAGGGGGCATAATTTCAGAATAAGGGGACACCCATTTAAAACAGAAATGAGGAGGAATTTCTTCTCTCAGAGGGTCGTGAATCTTTGGAACTCTCTTCCGCAGAGAGCTGTGGAGGCTGGGTCATTGAATATATTTAAGGTGAAGATAGACAGATTTTGAATGGTAAGGGGGTCAAGGGTTATGGGGAGCAGGCAGGGAAGTGGAGTTGAGGCCAAGATCAAATCAGCCATGATCTTATTGAATTGTGGAGCAGGCTGGAGGGGCCAAATGATAATGACCTACTTCTGCTCCTAGGTCTTATGTTCCTATGAAGATACAATGCAGATTCAACAGGATGTTGCCTGGTATGAGGAAATATAAATATTAAAAATTGGAACTGCTGCCATTAAAACAAAAACAATTTGATAGAGGTGTTTCAAATTATGAAGGGATAGGGCGGAGTAGATATAAACAAATCATTTGCAGTGGTTGATGTTTCACTCTCCACAGATGCTGCCAGACCTGCTGAGTATTTTCAGCATTTTCTGTTTTTACTTCCTTTCTCCTGGTGACTCCTATAAGGTGGCCAATAAGGTGGAGTAGCAGAACACTTACTTTTTTTAGGTGAAGTCCTGAGAATTTGCTGAATAAATATTGCTCGAGTGTTGGTGAAGTCTTGACAGTGTCCCAGAAAGTCTCTCGATGTGTTTTAGAGCTCCTCTTCACAGCTCCCGCAGCAAGTAACATGAAATGGTGAGTATCCCTTTAATTAGCACATGAAATCGACATTATTGCCGTGTTTACTCCCAAACAGCTGGTCACTATAAGGAGAGGGTGTTAGAACAAGCGCTAGCCACCAAAATGCTATGCAGCCTCTTTAACGAGTGCTAGTAGGCATTTTACGCGGCAATCAGTACCTTATCAAGCCTCCGGGCGGCCGTTCCTAGTGCAAGCTCCAACTCCTTTACCAAGATGGTGTCTTGCACTAAACTGGTATTTCAGCTCAAGACCCTATCTTAGCCACGTCGGAGGATCATTCGTACCTGATCACACGGCCGAAAATCGACCCCAAAAGATTTAGGAGAGGAGAAACTTTTTTTTTTTTTTTTTTAAAGAGGGTTGTAAGGTTCTACTAGAGTTGGTGATTGAAGCAGAGACTGTCAACATTTAATAATAGGTTAGATAGATGGTTGAATGAAAGGGATATGGAAACAGAGCACGCTACCAGTTCATATGGTGGACAAACATCAACATGGACTGGTTGGGCAAACTGCCTGTTGCCGTGTTGTAATTTCTGTGCCATTCTACATTAAATTCCTTTGTCTTCCTCCGCTCACTGTATTGAAGGCAAGACTAATTAATGGCACAATATTATACTTAACATTTTTTTCCCAGGACCTCAAAACTGTAAAAAATCATTACATCTCTGTCTTTCTCTTTAGGTTTCTTAATGTACCATACTGTCTCTTTTATTCTATTTAACCTTGGTGGTGTTCTGAATAGATAGTAATTAATAATCAATGTTATTAGCTAAGTAATGAAACTTAGAGACTTGTATTTTATTGTTCTGGTTACGTTCTGTCTAGTTCAACATTCCATTGGCCTTGTTGATTGCTGCTCTACACTGCTTAGATATGTTGAATACTAAAGTTCCTAAGCCTCTTTCAATGGCATCTTTAGCTATTTTAGTACCATTCAATTGTGTCAGTTAGGGAATTCCAGGATATTAACCTTGCAACGATGAAGGAATGTCAATATATGTCCAAGTCAGGATGGTGAATGACTTGCAGGGCAGGGATACTTCTGAAATAACCTTGGTGAGTTGCTGGAGTGCATCTGTAGATAACATATGGTAGCCACAGTGCCGGTGGTAGAGATTGAGTTTAGTGGCAGGGACATCGATCAAGTGAACTGCTTTATCCTGAATGGTGTTGAATTTCTTGTGTTGTACCCATCTAGGTTGTTGGTTTCAGATCTTTACACTCTTCCGTTAGGGGAATGGTGTGAAGTAGTGGAGGTGTTCGCTGATTACAAGTCTGACAGGCCGCAACGTCAACACTCCTTCCATGGCTGTAACCATCACGCTAATCAGGTGGGAGGGTTTTATGGGCTCCAACAACCCATCCAGTAACGGGGGGAGGGGTGGCACACGTACACTCACCCAGACTTTAGAGCTGGAGCTCTGGTCTCCACTTGCCAGAACTGCCTGGAGAATGGTTTGAACCTGCATCTTCTGACTCAAGAGCTGGAAATGCTCCCACTAAGCCAACGACTTGCTCCTACTCATCTAGGTGAGTGGTTATTATTTCATCACATTCCTGACTTGAGCCTTGTAGATGGTGGATAGGCTTTAGTGTTAAGAGGTGAGCCACTTATTGCAGAGCAACCAACTTCTGATCTACCCAACAATTGCAGGAGCACCATGACTACAAGGACTCCATTGGTTCAAGGAAAAGGGCTACCATCACCTTCTCAGGGCAACTAGGGAGGGCAATAAGGCCTTGACAATGTCACCTACATCCCGACAACAAATACAAAAAGATTAATGGGTCTGTAGTTGCCTGTTCTGCCTTCCTTTTGGAATATTGACAACTTATTAGACTGTATCCAATCTACTTGTACTTTCCCAGTGTTCATTGACTACCTCAATGATTCTCACAGCCTCAAAAACCACCTCCCTAGTCTCTCTCAGTACTGTGATTCAAACCACCTAGTCCTGAGGAATAATTTATTCCAAATCATTTAAATTCAGTTAGGACTTTCATTTCATTTACAATGTATTAAATGTTAACCTTTTGTTTGGAAGGGCATGTTGCTAGTGTCTTACCTTGTGAACACATGTGCTCTTTAGCTTTAAGCCAATTTCATCTTTTAATGTTCTCACCTAGTCTCAGACAGCTTGCTTGATATTGTACTTTGCATCTGCAGTTATGCTTTTTCAGATCTTTATTTGCCTCTATGATCACCCTTTAGATGAGTATCTACATGATCCTATATTAATCCAGTGAACCCCTTCCCTTTCTTTCTGTAGGATTTGTAAAGATCATTTAACCTCTAGTTCACTTTTAAATTTGCTTGCTAATCCAGTTAAAGTCGAGCTGTTTAATCTGAGCTTGTTGATTTAAGTATGGTGTTCTGCGCTGAGGCCATTTCTAGATGGAAAGAATCCAGAGATTGGACTTTTGCTGGTGTGTGATATAGGTTGTTTTCATTGTTCAATTAAAAAAATGTTAAAACCCATTAATATTGAGATGAAATTGCTTCAAGTGATATTTGCAAAGAACAAGTTATCACATTCATTGGAACAGGAGTAGGCCATTGAGCCCCACGAGCCTGTTCTGCCATTCAATGAGATCATGGCTGATCTGCGACCTAACTCCATATACAGGAAACTTTGGTTTATCCGGAGGTTGTAAGTCCGGAATACTCTATCTAACGGCAAAAATCAGGAGCCGTTTTCTATAAGTTTTTTTTAGTTCTTGTACTTTTTTTTCCCCAGTCAAGCACGGCAAGGTCTGTAGCTATAGCAACAGCTTCAGCTACAGACACTTGCAGCTGCAGCCGACTCTTTAGAAGCTGTTGCTAAGCAACAGTGTTTGTTGTCAGATACGGAGATGAAAACCTCCGTATGCTTCAACATTAACTTTGTATGTCCGGTAGTTTTGATAGATCGGCAACACGCCGGTCCCAGATATCACAAAGTTTCCTGTATCTGCCTTTGGCCCATATCCCTTAATACCTTTGGTTAACAAAAATCTTATCAATCACAAATTTAAAATTAACAATTCATCTACTATCAATTGCCGTTTGCGGAAGAGAGTTCCAAACTTCTACCACCCTTTGTGTGTAGAAGTGTTTCCTAATTTCACTCCTGAAAGGTCTGGCTCTAATTTTTAGACTATGCCCCCTAGTCCTAGATTCCCCAACCAGCTGAAATAGTTTCTATCTACCCTATCTGTTCCCCTTACTGTCCTGAAAACTTCGATCAAATCACCCCTTAACCTTCTAAATTCCAGGGAATACAACTGTATTTTGTGTAATTTCTCCTCGTAATTTAACCCTTGGAGTCAATCATTTTGGTAAACCTACGCTGCACTCCCTCCAGGGCCAATATATCCTTCCTAAGGTGTGGTGCCCAGAACTGCTCACAGTACTCCAGGTGTTGTCTAACCAGGGCTTTGTATAGCTGTAGCATAACTTCTACCTCCTTATATTCTAGTCCTCTAGATACAAAGGCCAGCATTCCATTAGCCTTTCTGATTATTTTCTGTACTTGTCCATGACATTTTAATGATCTATGTACCTGAACCCCCAAGTTTCTTTGGAGCTCTACCGTTTTTAGCTTTTCACCATTTAGAAAGCATTCATATGAAATTCCTCGGTGTGTTATTTTTACCCATTTAAAGTTATCAAATGCATTAAAATATCACAAAGGAATTTCATATAAATAACACTGGTTAAAAATACTGCTGAGAGCAACTTCACCATCCTGTTTCTCACTCTGTCCATCATGATTCACCTTGTTGTTGACTTGAGCAGTTTATTGTTACATGTAAGATATTTTCCCCACATGTTTCAAAGCAGAGAAAAAAGTTGCACAACCACATTTAAATTACTGTTTTTGAACCCATCATAAAAAGTCTGTATCAGGTATTAGTCCAAAACAAATGATTATTCTCAATACTGCCCTTCTACAAATGGTCTACTGTATTAAGCCACAGGCACTGACTGTTTGGTAATGTTCACAATTGGAGATAATGCTCTCATTGCACTGACTCCTGCTCAGGTCAACATCCCAATGAATCGAAAGGCATTCTCCATGACTATGTACTTTCTTCTGTATTATGGAAGAAAATGCCATATATGCTCTGCTTCATCAGTCAATTCACGTGAAACTGGCAGGAAGCCAACTGTGATCTCAAAACCCTACTCAAACAGCCAACTAATAATTTGTATCATGGAATCATGACAGAACATATGTTGAGCATTTAATTACAAAACAAATCTCATACCATGGCCAGCAGAACTCACAAGTGATATTACATAATCAATTTCCTTGTTCAATATCCTCTATTGAAAACAGGTACAGATCAGCCATGGCATTGAATGGCAGAACAGACTCAAGGAGCGGAATGGCTGACTCCTGTTCCTATGTTATTACCCATTGAAGAACAATTATGTTTTACATGCTCATGCAAAGAATAACTAGCTAGGGAAGACTTTATTAATGCACAAATTTAGAGAAATGCTAAGTTTAAAACAGTAACATTTTTGCACGTGTGCTGTAGGTTACTTTAAAATACTATTTTTAGTGTATTTTTTGCAAATTCTATTTTTAAAGGCATTTTTCACTTAATATCTTATTTGCCAAGCAGCATATGTGTCAACCGTGGTTCAGTGGTAGCACTCTTGCCTCTGAGTCAGAAGGATGTGGGTTCAAGTACCACTCCAGAGACTTGAACACAAAATTTAAGCTGACACTCCAGTACAGTGCCGTCTTGCAAGGTGAGACATTAAACCCTGTCTGCCCTCTCAGTGCCATGACACAACTTCAAAGAGCAGGGGAGTTCTGACCAAATCTATCCCTCAACCAACATCACAGATGAAACATTATTTGGTCATTATCACATTTGCTGTTTGTGGGACCTTGTTTGCAAATTGGCTGCCACATTTCCTTCATTACAACAGTGACTGCACTTCAAAAGTACTTCATTGAGTGTAAAGCGCTTCGGATGTCCTGAAGTTGTGAAATGCAAGTCTTTATTTTAACATGCATGAATTATGTATTCCTACATATCAATGGGGTAGAACTTTGAACTCTACATCTGAATTTTGCAATATGCATTGATGGAGTTTAATATAACCAAAGCTATCAATGTTGCTAAACAGTGCTGAAGAAACAAAATGTTAAGTTTTCTGATTTCATTACACATACATTTAAAAAGCAAGACTCGAGAACAATTCTTGTGTTCAAACTAGAAAAAACAAACTAAGTGAAAACCTAAATTACAAACAAAAATACAATATACATAAATAAATGTAGGAGGATCTAACAGTTACTTACTAAATCACATCACAAACACTTTTGAAATTTTATTCTAATATAAAAGCAAAATACTGCAGATGCTGGAAATCTGAAATAAAAATAGAAAATGCTGGAAATACTCAGCAGGTCAGGCAGCATCTATGAAGAGAGAAACAGAGTTAACATTAACATTGACGCTGCCTGACCTGCTGAGTATTTCCAGCATTTTCTGTTTTTATATTTGAAATTTCATTGTTCAATTCCTGATTGCATGTACATTTTAACTAAGAGTGCAGCCAAAGTGATTAGCAGCATTTAATTCATCAGAAATCAAGACTCCTAGAAAAAGGACAATTGCACGCCTTAATCTTAATTGCATGTTACAATATCCTGTCTGGTCACCATGAGTCATTCTACAAGAAGGCATGAAGTCAATTAGTCCCTTGTAATAATCATCTGTGAATTTGGACAGTTGATATTTGTGCACAACTTTTGGGTTTTTCTTTATTAAATGCATTCATTTCAGGAAGGTATAATTGGAAAACAAAACTTTTAGGCAGTCTATGATTACAACAGAAGGATGAAAGTTTGGACAACTTGAAACATAGCAGGAAATAGTTATTTTCATTCAACTGCTGCAAATTAAAAAAAAAAAATCAGTGCTTTTTGGAATTTTGCCAGTCAATAAGGAGCATACCAAACTTTACAAATATTATTGTTACAAAATTTGAAGAAAAAATGATGCAACTCAGGCCTCAAAATTAACAAATAGATTAGTAATTTTACACTACGTTCTGATCTAGGGTTGCCACTTTATACCAAGTTGAAAACCAGACAGGGTCCAGTTGGGATTACAGCCTGCCTGAGTCCAGATATTTACCTGTTACTACTGAGAATCTATTGAAACTTGAGTAACTAATGCTTCCACATTGTAAGACACAAAAAGAAATGGAAAATTAACTATTTTAAAAATCAGACTTTTGGCGTTAGTTACACTTCAGAGATTTCTGGATAATCCATTTGAAAACTGGATGGTCCAGTCCAGAATTGGAGTGGGAATTCTAGTACATAATTAGAAATTTTTTTAGTACATAACATAATCCTAAAACTAGACATGAAAGTACAGCAGAAAGGTACATTACAACCTCAGTACTGTAAGTACACATACTCAGTAAATATAATATACACCATCCAACGGATACTTATTTATGTTTAAACATAATGAATGCACAAATATTCATTAGTCTAAGTTCAGTTTACTATCTAGAACAAATTCACATTTCATTGTAACATTAAATCTGTTTTATGTGAAAATCAAAAACGAGTTGAGAGTCAAAACAAATTTAGTTTCTGTAACCCATTTATTGCTATATACAGTCAAAACCTGATAAGCTCACATCACAAATTTTAAGTAATATTTTACTGCCTCCCCCAAACCATACAGGAGTAGATTTTACAAATTAGCTTCGCATAACAGGGGCACTTACCAGAAATCCTTACGTGGATTTCCATTGTAATAGGAGCTCCCATTGCAAGAAGCTCTGTGCCAGGAGCATTCATTTGTAAAATCTACCCCACATAGAAATAAAAGATTAAAAAGTCACTAAGAAGTTGGTTTCTTAAGTCTCCCTGAACAGCAATCTTAACTTGATTTGATTCTTCAGGTAACTCAGATGGTTTGCTCGTTGATGCAACCCTTACAGAGAAGTACTGCTTGTGATAGGTTATAAATGCACAGGCATGATGGGCCAAATGGCGGCCTCCTGTGCTGTAAGATTCTATGAAAAAATGCCTCATTAATCCTCCACAGCAGGTGATGTCAGATGTGAAATATAAATTTAAAAGTTGGCCATATTCTGATTAAAACCGCCTTTCAGAGTAAAAAGAAATTGCACTAATTCTAGTAGGAAGTATTATGAAGATGGAGGGGCTTTTAAAATTCTCCGTTATCATATACAAGTTAGCAATCTAATTTGTTCAGAGGCAGCTGGCCATCATCTAAAAAAACCTGCAAAAGGACATAGACAGGTTAAGTGAGTGGGCAGAGATTTGGCAGATGCAATATAATGTTGGAAAGTGTGAGGTTATGCACTTTGGCAGAAAAAATCAAAGAGCAAGTTATTATCTAAATGGAGAGAAACTGCAAAGTGCTACAGTACAAAGGGATCTGGGGGTCCTGGTGCATGAAACACAAAAAGTTAGTATGCAGGTGCAGCAGGTGATCAGGAAGGCCAATGGAATCTTGGCTTTTATTGCAAGGGGGGTGGAGTATAAAAACAGGGAAGTCTTGCTGCAGTTATACAGGGTATTGGTGAGGCCACACCTGGAATACTGCGTGCAGTTTTGGTTTCCATATTTAAGAAAAGATATACTTGCTCTCGAGGCAGTTCAGAGAAGGTTCACTCGGTTGATTCCGGAGATGAGGGGGTTGACGTATGAGGAAAGGTTGAGTAGGTTGGGACTCTACTCATTGGAATTCAGAAGAATGAGAGGCGATCTTATCGAAACATATAAGATTGTGAGGGGGCTTGATCGGGTGGATGCGGGGAGGATGTTTCCACTGATGGGTGAGACTAGAACTAGGGGGCATAATCTAAGAATAAGGGGCTGCCCTTTCAAAACTGAGATGAGGAGAAACTTCTTCACTCAGAGGGTAGTAAATCTATGGAATTTGCTACCCCAGAGAGCTGCGGAAGCTGCAACATTAAATAAATTTAAAATGGAGATAGACAGTTTCCCAGCAGATAAGGGAATTAGGGGTTACAGGGAGAGGGCAGGGAAGTGGACGTGAGTCTGGATTCGGATCAGCCATGATCCTATTGAATGGCGGAGCAGGCCCGAGGGGCCGTATGGCCTACTCCTGCTCCTACTTCTTATGTTAATATCCAAATGAGATCAAAATTAAGAGCCTTAAATATTTTTTTTTTTTTTTTACAAAGCTTGTTCAAAATTGTAGTCTTGCAACTTGGTTGCAAGGGGAGATATTTGTAAAATTTACCTAATGCTGGATGGTTTTAACCCCTTGGTTCATATTCAACAAGTGAGAGAAGCCTTCCCAGACTAAGTTTGTGGGCAGCATATTTAGAATAGTGGCAGTCTGAAAGTTAAGGAGATATATGGTATTGTGGGGACAAGGTAAAGGAAAGAGTTTCATTTTCAGAAAGTGTTAGTTGGATACATCATGGAAATATAAAAACCTTTCCAAGAATTTGGGGTAATTACTTGTTTTGTGATACAAGTATAGTATATGACACGATCAACATGAATTTAAAAATATGAAGTTGACCAGACAACTCACAAGCAATAAGGCAATTTAGAATTTATTCATCAATAACCAGCTTTTGTGCTGTATTACAATCAATAAGAACTGGCGTGCAAGTTGATTTCTCCATCTCAGCCTTACTGTCAGAGAGATATGCTAAGCAGGACCAGGCATTTCCAGTTATAAAGTAGTATTGGCAGACAACTGGGAGCAGTTTTCACTAGACTGGATAATACATGGTCTATGGAGGTATAAAGATGGACAACTGTGAGGTGGTAATGCTCTATAAACTATTAAAAAAGTAAAATGAACAGTGCAATATACAAGATTTATTTTAAATAGGAAGCACAGTGCAACACTGGGACAAAACTAGCAAGATCACACAGCTTTTGATCATTAGTTGTAAAGATGTAATCAATTCAGATTTTGCCTACATTGATTTTTTTCTTTAAATACACTTCTTCCAGTGGATGGACCCTATTTGTTTCTGCCCAAATTATAATCACCAAAGACCAATTATTTGCTGCTTTACAAAATATTTTGGTACAAAATTCATGACCGTTAGCTTTCCCATGTGTATTGATTACAGTTCCAGTAATAGCATCTCCAATAAAGTAGAAATTTGTAGATGTCATTGACAGTGCGCTCTTATTATAAACACATTGCGGTACATTTCCTTCATTTACTTGCATAAGCAAAAAAAGTGAATACAATAATGTTGCCTTTTTCGCTAACTTCAGGGAAAAGAGGAACATGTGCTCCACTGAGTGAAGCAGTATTCTTTTAGGGTCATACAGTGCCCAAATATTAGGTAAAGTTTCTCAAACTGACCAGAATTTCATTGTCCTAATGCTGATAAGTCATTTACAAAAAGCAGAACTGAAAAAAAGAAAAAGGAGTTTTGACAGTCGCCCGAAAGATTACATATTTTTCTCTGTAAACTAGAATATTTAAAATTTAATCACTAGCACCTTCCACCCAAAGTGCTACCATCAATTATCATCTCCGGGATAAAAACGTAAAAGAAAATGTCAAAAACAGTAAAACTCCATGCATTTAACATTAGCCAAGAAGCACATTCAACTGGCTACATATAAAATATACAAACACAGACAAGAATTATTTGATTTTACAGTGATAAATATACACTAACATAAAGTTAGAAAACATTTCTGCAACTAACTCCACACAAGATTCAATTGTCCGAGACTTCTGCAGGAAGCAGAATTTACCAAAAATTTAAAGTCACCTTATCTTCTACAGATGGAGTACCCACTGGCTTCCACTAGATGTCTTTAGTAAACTTTTAAAATTTCTCAGCAATATAACATTTTTAGGGGCCCTGGGTGAAATTGACTTCAGCGGTAGTGCAAAATGGGTGATAGTGAATCTGCAACCCGTTTTACATCTGATTTTCTTTAAAAGAAAATCAAACAGGGTGTAAAACGAGCTGCTGGTTTGCTATCGGCTGTTTTGCATTACCACCGAAGTCCACTCTCATCCCCATAGTATTCACATAACGAAATCAGCATCATTCCGGGGGACAAACATTTTATATTTCTGTGCATCAGCTTGTATGGTACTACAGGTATTAGCAAATAGTAAATTTAATTTTGATACCTCTAGACCACTAGAGTTGCCATCTGAAAAGCAGCAGGGAGTGGCTGCCAGACAAGCACAGTTAAGTCTAAAAACTTCTCTTTGGGCATTTTCGATATGACAAGATTGTGTCAGCTTACTTCCAGGCCTGACCTTGGTGCACTTTTTTTCAATACTAATTACGAGCTGATGTAGCTGCCAGATTATACCATCAGAATCAGATGGACATGTGCTGTTCCATAACATCACTAATAAAGAACATGTCTGCGGTGTAACAGCACAGAATTTAAATTGTCCTCTCCAAAGCATCGAGATGCCTTTCTCTAGATCCATTTACCTCTAAAATACCACGTTTTGCAAAATGCCAAACTTCATTTAGTGCCATTTAAATAAGGCATATATGCAAATTAATATTAAATTGGGCTTAAAGTCCACTAGTGACATCCAGGGACACAGAAAATAGTTTTAAAAATTCAGATGAATGATATGCAGTGGACATTGCAATCTCAATCTAGCACATCAGAAATGCTCTTGTCGAGTTGACAATATTATTATCTATCTCCAGTTTTAAGACATTGCAGCGAAAGCTGCAATAACATTACTGACTCCAATTTAGCTCAATACCTAAATTAACTCAGCTAGTGGCATACTTTCTTTCAAAGTTACAATTCCTGCATTTGATGAATGATTGAGAAAAATGAAAGTCCTCAGTAGGAACATGCAAGACTGCAATATTTCCTTAATGGCAGCACTGAAAGGGCCTTAGCTAATAGGCCTCAAATGATGCCTTCTCCTGGAAGAGCATTTCTTATTCTTAATATATATAAACTTTCAGAAGGTCATGCTTTCCTCTCATTGCAAAATTTGCAGTGAATCCCTCCACTGAGGTCTGTCACAACACCTGCTTTAATTAAATCTTCCAGGAAATTCCTCTCAGTTTCCACATTGTGCATAGTTTGGGCCTTCATAGCATCCATCGGGACATTTTCATAATAGTGCAATGGTGTTTGTGGTTGGCTAAGGTTGTATCCAAATCCTGCCAAGCTGACTTCATCGCATAAATGCGTAGCCAGAACAACAGCGCTGACTCCCAATGTAGGAATATTCTAAAATATAAATAGACAATATTCATGTTACTAATGCAAGGTTTATTTATTTTTATAAACAAAGTACAAGTCTAGCGTCGCATTAGGACATTAATAAAAATCTGAAATCATTGTTAGTTGCTTCAACTAACACAAGAAAGTGTAACAAACAAAACTGACAGACAGGAAAAGATCAACCGGTCCATCAGGCCTGTCCCATAGTCATGTCGCAAATAAGCATCATGACCCCCCAATGCTCCCCACCCACCAACAGCCATGTAATCTCCTTGGAGAGGCAAAAAAACCAGAGCAAGAAAAGGCCAGTAACCAAATAAGGATATAGTACAACAGCTGCTGCTTACCATATTGGAAAAAACAAGAGAGACACAGCACAAACATAATGGCCCGGAATTTGCAGTCGGAGGTGTACCTCTGGAGTACGCCTCTGACCCGATTTAAAAAAAAATCCACACCTACCTTCAGTCTCCCAGGCTTTGGAGACTTCAGGTCCTGGGCCTGTAGGCTTACGCCTGCATAAAGGCCCACCGAACCCAGGGACGCAGGTGGTTCGGAAGTGTCCCTGGGATCACGTGTGCCCAGTCCTCCAATCAGAAAGGAGGATTCCTAATATGCTTATGGGGATTCCATTTACGAGCAGAATCCCCATAAGCATTATC
Source organism: Somniosus microcephalus (assembly GCF_052327205.1). Taxonomy (NCBI): domain Eukaryota; kingdom Metazoa; phylum Chordata; class Chondrichthyes; order Squaliformes; family Somniosidae; genus Somniosus; species Somniosus microcephalus. Next base: position 346,532,427 of record NC_140988.1, read on the forward strand.
AGGAATCCCCAAATAATTAAATAATTTATACAACTGGAATAAAAATAAATGTTCCCATTTTCAAATTTAATTAAAAGTCCCTTCAATAAAGCAAAGACAATAAAAAGTTAATTTTTTGAAAAATAATTTTAAACATTTTAATCCAGGCCAATCTTTAGAAAAACTAATTTTAAATGTTTGTACATGATTTTTAATTTTTAATTTAAGATTTGTATTAACCTTTACGCTGGTGAAAACAGGCTCTATGCCTGCTTTTACCAGACATAAGGGTTTTGTGGGCATTTGCTGGGCAGTTAGCCCAACTCTGCGCCAGCAAAAGTGATTTTTGGGTCGATGTGGATGAGCCGTCAAGGCAAACCTTGTCAGGTTGCAAGTTCCAGGTTTTCGTGCATGCGCAGCGCATGTGCACACCCGGAACTTGCGGGGCCTTTCTGATGGCTTACAACACACATCGGGTGTGCAAAATCCAGGCCAATGCTTTCACTTTCTGCTCGTTTAAGTTCACACTGCTACTTCACTATTTTCTACAATTAAAATTTCACATATAGTATTTATGATCATTTAAGAACACCAAATAGATCTAGTTTAATAAAACTTCCAAGATTTTATACTTTTGAAAAATATAAACTAACATAAAATATGCAAATAAGAAACTGGTGATAACTCAGTATTAAGAATGTTTTCAGTAAATGCATAATGCTACTGAGGAGCTAGGAAAAAGCATGGAATACAAGAAAAATTATCTCAATAGCAAAAACACAGAAATAACCTACATTTGAGACATTAATGTCTCAATTGTCTGCTATAATATAAAGTAGTGGCTAATCAAGACTTTCCCTCCCCCCATTTGCCTGCTTCAGTCCTTTCTAGCAATATTCACTTGCTTTAGTTTACCAATAAGATCAGCTGATGCTGCACACAGTTCACCTCACATCTGCACACAACCCAAGCTGTCAGAGACCAGAGACGGCCAGCACAGGAACACATTTAAACAGGCCGGGTTCATATTGATTTTAAAGCCAATTTACAGAGACACTGTGGAGACTGTCAACGGAATTACTTAGAGGTAGCATATATTGCTTTCAGTGGATCTCCTCTGTAAGCTGGAAGTCTGTAGTTGGTTCAAGTGCTCATTTTTTAGCCAGTTCCCTCAGGTCATCTTGCTGGAATTGAGAGCAGGTGCATAGACCAGTGAGCCAGCCAGCAGATCGGTGAACTGATCAACTGGACAGTGTCAGATGACCTTACAGCAGGAGGCCCTTGTTCAAAAACAAAAAAGCTGCTAACAGCCATGGCTCTTGCTGGTCTCCCAGATGTTCTAGGTATCCACGCGGCAAGCAATATATTGGTGCTCAATATATTTTAAACTAAGAACATTCTTCTTAGATTTATGATTTGCTCAGAAACTTCTTTTTGAAACACACTGATTTCTATCTCCGGCAGACTTTTTGTTCTAGCTATGTAGGTGTCAAGAAAATTGGGCATAAAACCGTAATAAACTTCAGATTTCTGAAGAAGTTCAAAGCTATCATCTTGCAGTTATTTTCCAGTACTAGCAATGAAACTAACTTATCATTCATTTAATTTTGCTGGTGGTGGATCTTGCTGTGTACAATTAGCTGTTGCGTTTTCCTGCACAAGTGATTCAAAAGCAATCCATTAGTTGTTAAGCACCTTGTGACATCCCAAGGAAGTAATAAGTGCTATACAATTGCAAAATCTTTCTTTCTTTACCGAGTTCCAATTTGCATTGTCATACAGCTTGGACACTGATTTTGAAACTCTAGTTTTTTGTGAGGTAGATTCTCGTGAATTAAAAACAAGTTTTCAACATGTTTTAGGACATAAGAAAATATGACTCAGAAAAGGACATTTAGCCCATCAAGCTCACTCCATCTAGTCTATGTATGAATATGCATGAACTTCCTCCTATACCACATGCAAGAAACATCAAGGGCTTGATTTTAATGGGGGAGGCGGGATGGAGTCGGGTTCCGGTCCCGCTGCCGGTTTAATCTGCTCCAGCTTTGCAATTTTAATTCAATTGGCCTATTAAACCCCGGCAGGCGCGCTGGCTGCTGCAATGAGGTCATTGCTGCAGTGGTTCTTCAGGGGCCCAGTTAGCCCCATCCTCTCATTTCTCCTTTAGGCTGCAGTTTGGATGGTCCCTGGCTGCAGTAAGTGCTGGCAAATCAAAGGCTGCTTCCAGATTCGATGAGGACTCCCTCCAAGCTCTTGTGGAGGGAGTAAGAGGGCGCAGGGACATCCTGTTCCCTTGGGATGGCCGGAGGAAGCCTCCTCAGCAAACGAAGACAGCCTGTCTGCACATTGCTGAGGAGGTCAGCGCATGGTCCATATGTTCACGCACCTGGCTCCAGTGCCGGAAACGGTTTAATGATCTTCTGCGATCATCAAAAGTGAGTATCACATCACACTTACCTTCACTCTGCTTCCCTCCTCTTCTCATCACCAGCTCTCTGCTTTGTAAGCCTGCTCCTCCACATCCCAACTTACCCTTACTTCCCTTGCACCCTTACCTATCCATCGCTCTCTCTGTACTGAATCACTTCACCATCCTACTATGCAGCCCTCACACTCGCTCTCACTGTTATGCAATCACAACAACTAACAACGCACAGGGAGGCTCCTTTCTCTTGCCACTTCACTCCATCTTGGTCTCCCTCTAAGCTTCTATCTTCTGGATTCTTCGCACTCACTCCGTCACTCTCGCTGAAACTCCACTTGTGTCCCTCCTTGCAGGAAATGATAGCCCACAATGGGAAGTGTCGCCAGCTACAGCAACTCGAGCTCCGGGTTTCGGAGCTTGAGCAACGGCTGGAGTCACTGCGGTGCATCCACGAGGCTGAGAGTTACATGGATAGCACGTTTCTAGAGGTGGTCACCCCGTAGCTTAAGAGTATGCAGGTAGAGAGGGAATGGGTGACCGCCAGACAGAAGAGGAGGACCAGGCAGGTAGTGCAGGAGTCCCCGGAGTGCATCTCACTCTCCAACCAGTATTCTGTTCTGAGTACTGGTGAGGGTGATGGTTCCTCTAGGGAGTGCAGCCAGAGTCAAGTCCACGGCGCCACAGGTGGCTCAGCTGCACAGGGGGGGAGGAAAAAGAGTGGAAGAGCAAAAGTGGTAGGGGATTCGATCGTTAGGGGAGGAGACAGGCGTTTCTGCGGCCGTAGACGTGACTCCAGGATGGTATGTTGCCTCCCTGGCGTCAGGGTCAAGGGTATCACTGAGCGGCTGCAGGACACTCTGAGAGGGGAGGGTGAACAGCCAGAGGTCGTTGTCCATATCGGTACCAATGACATGGGCAGAAAGAGGGATGAGGTCCTGCAGGCAGAGTTTACGGAGCTAGGAGAGAGATTAAAAAACAGGAGCTCAAAGGTAGTAGGGGGAGAAATTCGGTGTTGCCCCGTTTGGGGTGCAATTATCGGCCGGGCGCAAAGTTTAGCGCCTGGCGCTAATTATCGCCTCCGACTGCAAACTTGGCTTTTATCGCCACTAGAGGTGATTGGAGCGCTAAATCAGGCACTACACACCTGTCTTAAGGCGCAAAGGGAGCGAGCTCAGCGCTTCAGCGACCGGGCCTTGGAGGCTCTGGTTGGCGCATTGGAGCGCAGAAGAGCTATACTGTACCCGGAGAGTGGCAGGAGGCCATTACCGCGTGACTACAGAAGAGTGTGGAGGGAGGTGGCGCAGCACGTCTCCTCCAGGAGCATGGTACTCAGGACCTGTGGTAAACCACTTTTATTGTTCACTATGGACAGTGGGGGGGGGGTAAAAGGTGGTGTCTCCGGAATGCCCGACGGTGCGAGGTCTCGCAAGGAGACTGTGTCCTCCCGCCCGTCCGGGTAAGCCACATAGGCGTACTGGGGGATGGCGTGCAGGAGGTTCACCTTCTCGACCAGGGGGTCCGTTTTATGGGCCCTCACGTGCTTTCGCAGCAGGACGGGCCCCGGGGAGGTCAGCCAGGTTGGTAGTGTGGTTCCCGTAGCCGACTTCCTGGGGAAAACAAACATTCGTTCATGGGGGGGTGGCGTTAATGGCAGTGCAAAGTAGTGACCGGATGGAGTGCAGGGCTGCCGGGAGGACTTCCTGCCAGCGGGAGGTTGGGAGGCCCTTAGACTTTAAGGCTAAGAGGACGGCCTTCCATACCGTCGCGTTCTCTCTTTCTACCTGGCCGTTCCCTCGGGGGTTGTAGCTGGTGGTCCTGCTTGCAGCAATACCTCTCGCTAGTAGGAACTGACGGAGTTCCTCGCTCATGAAGGAGGAGCCCCGGTCACTATGTATATAGTTTGGGAACCCGAACAAGGCAAAGAGGTCGTTCAGGCATTTGATGACCGTGGTACTGGTCATGTCTGGGCAGGGGAAGGCAAAGGGGAAACGGGAGTACTCATCAACGATGTTGAGGAAGTACACATTACGGTCAGAGGACGGGAGGGGCCCCTTAAAGTCGATGCTCAGGCGCTCGAAGGGGCGGGTGGCCTTGATCAGGCTTGCTCTGTCCGGCCTAAAGAAGTGCGGTTTGCACTCGGCACAGGTCTGGCAGTTCCTGGTCATGGTCCTGACCTCCTCGATGGAGTATGGCAGGTTGCGGGCCTTAATGAAGTGGTAAAGTCTGGTGACCCCGGGGTGGCAGAGGTCGTTGTGGAGGGTCTGAAGTCTATCACTTTGCGCGCTGGCGCATGTAATTCGTGACAGAGCATCAGGGGGATCGTTCAGCTTACCTGGCCGGTACAAGATATCATAATCATAGGTGGATAGTTCGATTCTCCACCTCAAGATCTTGTCATTCTTGATTTTGCCCCTCAGCTTGTTATTAAACATAAAAGCGACCGAACGCTGGTCGGTGAGGAGGGTAAATCGTTTGCCTGCCAGGTAATGCCTCCAGCGTCGTACCGCCTCCACAATCGCTTGGGCCTCCTTCTCGACCGACGAGTGTCGGATCTCAGGGCCCTGTAGGGTCCTTGAGAAGAAGGCCACTGGTCTCCCCTCCTGGTTAAGGGTAGCGGCTAGGGCGAAGTCGGATGCATCGCTCTCCACTTGGAAGGGGATGGACTCGTCCACTGCGTGCATTGTGGCCTTGGCGATGTCTCCCTTAATGAGGGAGAAGGCTGCGCACGCTTCCTCCGTAAGGGGGAAGGATGTGGACTTCATGAGGGGTCTGGCTTTGTCTGCATAATTGGGCACCCATTGGGCATAGTAGGCGAAGAGCCCCAGGGTTCTCTTCAGAGCCTTTGGACAGTGGGGGAGGGGTAGCTCCATGAGGGGACGCATTCTTTCGGGGTCGGGGCCGATGACTCCGTTCTCTACTACACAGCCGAGGATGGCAAGGCGCGAGGTGTTAAACACACATTTCTCCTTATTGTAGGTGAGGTTCAGCCGTTGGGCCGTACGGAGGAATCTCTCCAGATTAACGTCATGGTCCTGCCGGTCGCGGCCGCAGATGGTGACGTTATATAGGTAGGGGAACGTGGTGTGCAGCCCGTTCTGGTCAACCATCCGGTCCATCTCCCTTTGGAAGACCGAAACCCCGTTGGTGACGCCGAAGGGAACCCTAAGGAAGTGGTAGAGGCGGCCGTTCGCCTCGAAGGCTGTATACTGGCGGTCCTCAGGGCGGATAGGGAGTTGGTGATAGGCCGACTTAAGGTCGATGGTGGAGAATACCCGGTACTGCGCAATCTGATTGACCATATCAGATATGCGGGGAAGGGGGTATGCGTCCAGCTGGGTGTACCTGTTTATGGTCTGGCTGTAGTCGATGACCAGGCGGTTTTTATTGCCGGTCTTAACGACCATGACCTGGGCACGCCAGGGGCTGGTGCTCCCCTCGATGATGCCCTCCTTCAGGAGACGCTGCACCTCAGAGCTAATGAAAGCTCTGTCCCCGGCGCTGTACCGCCTGCTCTTGGTCGCGACGGGTTTGCAGTCGGGGGTGAGGTTAGCGAACAGGAAAGTGGCGGGACCTTGAGGGTGGATAGGCCGCAGGTGTTACGCGGTGGGCGGTTTAAAATCTGTTGGTTGTCGACTGTGAGTGGGGGGAGGGGTCCGCCGTATGCTAGCGTGACGCTTTGGAGGTGGGATTGGAAGTCTAGCCCTAGTAGGACGGCGGCGCATAGCTGGGGAAGGACGAGGAGTTTAACATTTTTATACTCCGTACCCTTAACCGATAGGGTCACAACACAGTAGCCGCTGATGTCTGTGGCGTGGGATCTCGATGCCATCGAGATCCGGTTGCGCGTTGGCAGGACGTAGTGGCTCACCGTGTCTGGGTGGATGAAACTCTCCGTGCTTCCGCTGTCGAACAGGCAGGTCGTGGCGTGGCCGTTTACTCTGATGTCCATCATTGACTTGGACAGGTGATGCGGGCGGGCTTGGTCCAGTGTGACGGAGGCTAGTGTATGGCTGAGCGAGTCGTTGTAGTCTGCGGGTGAGGCGGTAGTCGGGTCTAGAGGCACGGTGGCGGTCGAGCGTGGTGGGTAAAATGGCGTCTCCCATGAGGTTGGACAAAATGGCGGAGAAGATGGCTGCCCCCGTAACTCACATGAGGCACTGCTGGTGTCGGTTGCCTGTATCAAAGATGGCCGCCCCATGACTCACATGTGGGGATGCTGGCCTCTGTTGCCTTGAAGGAAGATGGCCGCCCCCACAGCTCGCATGAGGCACTGCTGGCCTCTGATGATCCACCTCTGCAGGCCTTAGCGAAGTGGCCTTTCTTCATACAGTTTGAGCAGGTAGAGTTCCTGGCTGGGCAGCGCGACCTCGGGTGTTTCGCCTGGTCGCAGAAGAAGCAGCCGGCGGCCCGATCGCGGGGGTCCGATGTCGGAGCCGGTACCGGGGGTGGCGGTCTCGATCGGGTCCGGGACGCCGACGCTGAGGTAGGTCCCGGGGGGGGTGCTGCGGGGGGTATCGCGGTCGGGGTCGGTCCCAAGTCCCAGGGTCGCGAGTTACAGTACCTTGAGTATGCCTTGAGGTCCCGATGGGCCACTTCTAGAGAGAGAGCGAGGGCTGCAGCTTTGTCCAGGTCGAGGTCCCTTGCTTCCAGTAGTCTTTGCCGTGAGTAGTCGGACCGCAGGCCTTTCACGAAGGCATCGCGGACATTGTCTTCAGTATTTTCTGCCGCCGTTACCGCTTTAAAGTTACAGTCTCTGCCGAGTGCTTGTAGCACCCGTAAAAATTCCTCCACGGGCTCTCCTGGCTGTTGCGGGCGGGATCTTAGGAGGTGTCTGGCATACATGGAATTTACCGGGGTTTGGTACTGTCTTTTCAGCCGGTTGATGGCGTCCTCGTATGTTTTGAGGTCCCGGATGAGTGCGAATACTTTAGGGCTCACTTGGGCGTTCAGAACTCTTAGCATGGATTTCTGAGGCACGCCGGATTCTCCCAGGTACGCTTCGAAGCAGCTCAGCCAGTGTTCAAAGTCGAGGGCTGAGTTTGCTGCCTGTGGATTTAGATCCAGGTACGGTGGTCTGAGGGCTCGCAGCCAGGCAGGCTGCTGTGGCTGTAGTAGCTGGGCGTCTGGCTGGTCGCTTGGCTGGTCGTTTGACTGTCCAGGTGTCGACATTTTATAATTTAGCCAATAAAATTGATATACCTATCAATTCATCCAATGAAAAGCGACGAGTTAAGAAAGTAACTATAGGTTTTTATTGGCTAAATAACAGAGCCCACCCTCGTGGGTGATCGGATCCAACAAGGAGGAATACCAGCCAGTCGACCACCTTTATACCTGGGCAGGTAGGTGGAGCCATGGGCGGAGTCAGCAGTGGTCAGCCCAGGTATAACAGCGTGACAAGAGGCGACCTCGTACAGTGATACAACAGTGTGAACAGTGATAACGATATAACAGTGATAACTATAGTGTAACGATAGTGAACGATAAAAGTGGTTTACCACAGGACCCATATACAGTACAATGTTGCAAAAAGTTGAACGACCTCACTCGGGTCGTCAGGGTGAGTGGCTGTTTTTCAATACCTCTCCATCCCTCCAACTCAACCTCACTCTATGGCCAGAGGGTCTTAAAACCCCAATGCCCAACACTCATCCAAGACCTATGGCCATTTCATAAAACACACACGCACATTCCACACCTTGCATACATTAAGGGCTATTCAACTATGGGAGGCACATCAGGCAAGACCATGGCTGCATACATTAAGGGCTATTCAAATATGGGAGGCACATCAGGCAAGACCATAGCTGCATACTGCGCTGGACGCAGAGGAGGAGTGGCTCATCGCTGAAATGAACACCCAGGCGGTGGACATGCACACTCAGGTGGAAAGCATTGATGCACTGGAAAGGAGTGTGGAGCACTCCGCTGCAGCACAGGCAGACGCCACGCAAATGCTTAGTGCTGCAATTCAGTCACTGGCTGCCGTGATCCAATCTCAGACTGCTCTCATGCAGTCTCAGATTGAGGCCACGCAAGCACTGGCTGCTGCCATCGTTGCTGGTTCGAACACATTTCCCTGGGGCTCTCACTGCGCCGCAGCAGGCCAGCAATCTGTGCTCCAGCAGATTGCTCTAGATGCTGAGGTGCTGCCCCGTGGGAGTGCCAGTGCGTCGGTCGAGCAGAGAGGTGCTGTCCTCTCTCAAGAGGACAGCATTCCTGCTGCCACCACTGTCACTTCCCCATTGCACTTGCCACCGCCTGCAGCTCAGACTGCTGCCGCCCATGCAGAGTTGGTGCAGTCTGCAGCCAGGCCCTCCAGGCCCAGAGCTGGTCGAGGGCATCCTTCATGGGTATCTGTAGTCTCAGGATCTGACATTCAACAGCCTTGCTGCAGCCACTGGGGCCCCATTATGGAGGAGCAGTAGGGTGGGAAGGGGGCAAGTAGGCAAGGGAAGGAGATCACCCTCGAAGGGCAAAAAGTAGGAGGTCTGACGAAATGTTGGGAATGTTTTTATTAAAGGCCGAGGTTCGTGTAATTACTTTTGTTTAGTGTTTTGGCCATTATCTCCAGGTTGTGAGAACCAGTTATGTTAATTAATGATTTTTTGTGTTTGTTTCTATTAGTTTGTCATGAATAAGTGACACACACACAGTTTGCAAAATAAAGAAGTTGTTGTACTCAAAATGTTTGGCCTTTGGAATCATTGCTGCCTTGGCTGGCTATAGGGGTTGCAGGTTGCTTTCCATCATGTTGTTCTCCATGCCAGAAGCCATTTCCTGAGTTAACAAGCTGCTAACTGCCTTAACTGCCTGTCCCGCCGTTTGCTGTCGGGTTAGCTTGGGAGCGGGTGACCCGACACTTGCGAAAATCGCGTGGAGGCGGGTTCGCATCCCACCGGTAGTTTTTCAGATTTTCGCGCCCAACCCGCCTCCAAACCCGCCCGTTCAGCTGAATTAAAATCAAGCCCCAAGTTTCCTTCCTCTACCTCCTGTGAGGAAAAAAAGTCAAGTAATCCTCAATACCGCTTCTCAACAGATATTGATCCAGCTTCTGTTTAAAAGGTGAAGACTGACCTCTCCTTGACTGACAAAACCATCAAGATATTCCACATATCTTCAAGCGGATCTTTTCAGAATAGCCACACTCGTAAGTCTCATGAACAATTGTGGTACAGTATATTTTGGACAGCAACTTATCAAATCTCAGAACACTCCACATACAGCTAATTACTTTAAAGGGCAGTTGTGTAGGCAAATTAAATGGCCATTTTGCAAACAGCAAGATCCCACAAAGAGATAAATGATGAATCTATTTCAGTGGTATTGGTTGAGGGAAGAATGTTGGTGAGGACACCAGGAGAACACACTGCTCTTCAAGTAGTATCACCTGAACAGACAGATGGGGCTTCACCTTGCCAATACAGCATAATGCTGCTGTTAAGCATCAACCTAGTTTGTGTTCAAGTCCTAAAAGACGCTCCTATTGCCCAGTTACAAAACACAGCACTGGCAACAGGCCACTTGCTAGTCCTCTCGGTCAGGGATCATTGTGCTCTCTAAGGAACTACTGAGCACAGGCTGGGGAGTAGGCCATTTGCCTGTCCTTTCAGTCAGGAAATGTTGTGCAATACCTGGAAACCTAGAGAACAAAAAAAAAATGGCAGGGGCAGAATGCTTATTATTAGAATTGTGACTATAATCAGCGTTTTAAAAAAACGGAGTGACTGCTGCCAACGAACCAGAAGCTGCGCAGGCGTGTACTGCGATAGCAAAATACTGCGGATACTGGAAATCCGAAACAACAACAGAAAACACTGGAAAAACTCAGCAGGCCAGGCAACATCCGTACAGAGAAAGAGAGTCAACGTTCATCTCAATGTCTCTTCTTTCATCCCCTCCTCCATTTCCCAGCCCCCAATCTGCCTTTTAATCTGTTTCATTTCCTGCCTTTTTTTCTCAGTTCTGAAGAAGGGTTTCGACCTGAAACGTTAACTCTATTTTCTCTCTACAGATGTTGCCTGGCCTGCTGAGTTTTTCCAGTGTTTTCTGTTGTTGTTTCAGACGTGTACTGCGCACTCCAACAACCGGAAGCATGATGTTTTGGCTTTTTTTTAAAAACGATCACGCTAAGGAGCCCGCTCCCTTTGTAGTCCTGTATTGCAGCTTCCCCAAGTTGGCACTGCATCTTTAGGTACGCCTGGTGTTGCTCCTGGCATGCTCTTCTACACTCCTTACTGAACCAGGGTTGGTCCCCTGGCTTGATGATAATGGTAGAGTGAGGGATATGCTAGGCCATGAGGTTACAGATTGTGGTGGAATACAATTCTGCTGCTGATGGCCCACAGCATCTCATGGATGCCCAGTTTTGAGCTCCCAGATCTGTTCTGAATCTATCCCATTTAGCACGGTGGTAGTGCCACACAACACGATGGCGGGTGTCCTCAGTGTGAAGACGGGACTTTGTCTCCACAACGACTGGTCACTGTTACCAATGCTGTCATGGACAGATGCATCTGCGACAGGTAGATTGGTAAGGATGAGGTCAAGTAGGTTTTTCCCTCGTGTTGGTTCTCTCACCACCTGTCACAGGTCCAGACTGGCAGCTATGTCCTTCAGGACTCGGCCAGCTCGATCAGTAGTGGTGCTACCGAGCCACTTTTAGTGATGGACATTTCTGTGCCCTTGCTACTCTCAGTGCTTCTTCCAAGTGGTGTTCAACATGGAGGAGTACTGATTCATCAGCTGAGGGAGGGCGGTAGGTGGTAATCAGCAGGAGGTTTCCTTGCCCATATGCTTGACCTGAAGCCATGAGACTTGAAAAAGCATGAAAAAATATTGGCAAGTAAAATCAAGGAAAACCCAAAGATGTTTTATAAATACATTAAGAGCAAGAGGATAACTAAAGTAAGAGTTGGGCCTATTAGGGACCATAAAGGTAACCTTTGTGTAGAAGCAGAAGACACGGGTATGGTTCTTAATGAATACTTTGCGTCTGTTTTCACAAAAGAGAGGGATGATGCAGACATTGCAATCAGGCAGGAGGAGTGTGAAATATTAGATGAAGTAAACAGTGAAAGAGGAAGTATTAAGGGGATTAGAATCTTTGAAAGTGGATAAATCTCCAGGCCCGGATGAAATGTATCCCAGACTGTTAAAAGAAGTAAGAGAGGAAATAGCAGAGGCTCTGACCATCATTTTCCAATCCTCTTTAGCTACAGGTTTGGTGCCAGAGGACTGGAGGACTGCTAACATGGTACCATTATTTAAAAAGGGAGAAAGGGATAGACCAAGTAATTACAGGCCAGTCAGCCTAACCTCGGTGGTGGGAAAATTATTGGAAAAAATTCTGAGGGACGGGATAAATCTTCATTTAGAAAGACACGGATTAATCAGGGACAGTCAACATGGATTTGTTAACGGAAGGTCATGTCTGACTAACTTGATTGAATTTTTTGAGGAGGTAACAAGGAGGGTCGATGAGGGTAGTGCGTTTGATGTAGGCTATATGGATTTTAGCAAGGCTTTTGATAAGGTCCCGCATTGCAGACTGGTCACGAAAGTAAAAGCCCATGGGATCCAAGGCAAAGTGGCAAGTTGGATCCAAAATTAGCTCAGAGGCAGGAAACAAAGGGTAATGGTCAAAGGGTGTTTTGTGACTGGATGGCTGTTTCCAGTGGGGTTCCACAGGACTCAGTACTGGGTCCTATGCTTTTTGTGGTATATATCAATGAGTCATAGAGTCAAAGTCATAGAAAGAATCACTGAAAGTTACAGCATGGAAGGAGGCCAATTGTGTCCGCGCCGGCCAACAAAGAGCTATCCAGCCTAATCCCACTTCCCAGCTCTTGGTCCGTAGCCCCACAGGTTAGAGCATCCCAAATGCACATCCAAGTACTTTTTAAATGTGGTTAGGGTTCCTGCCTCTACCACCCTTTCAGGCAGTGAGTTCCAGACCCCCACAACCCTCTGGGTGAAGAAATTTCCCCTCAAATCCCCTCTAAACCTTCCACCAATTATTTTAAATCTGTGCCCCTTGGTTTTTGACCCCTCTGCTAAGGGACAGCACAGAAGGAGGACATTCGGCCCATCGAGTCCATGCCGGCTCTCTGGGAAGCAATCCAGTCAGTCCCATTCCCCCGCTCTATCCCCGTAACCCTGCAAGTTTATTTCCCTCAAGTGCCTATCCAGTCTCCCCTTGAAAACATTGAGTGTCTGCGTTTCCACCACTTCTGTCAGCAGCGAGTTCCAGGTCCTCACCACTCACTGCATAATAAAGTTTTTCCTCACATCCCCCCTGTATCTCTTGCCCAAAACCTTAAATCTGTGTCCCCTAGTCCTTGTACCATCAACTAGTGGGAACAGCCTTTCCCCGTCTAGCCTACCCAAACCCGTCATAATCTTGTACACCTCTATCAAATCACCCCACAACCTCCTTTGCTCTAATGAAAACAAATCCAGCTTCTCCAACCTGTCCTTGTAGCTAAAATTCCCCCATCCCTGGAACCATTCTGGTAAATCTCCTCTGCACCCTCTCAAGGACCTTCACATCCTTCCTAAAGTGTGGTGACCAGAACTGGACGCAATACTCCAGTTGTGGCCTAAACCAGCGCTTTATAAAGGTTCAGCATAACTTCTCTACTTTTGTACTCAATGATTTGGACTTGAATGTAGGAAATATGATTATGAAGTTTGCAGATGATACAAAAATTGGCCAAGCGGTTGATAATGAAGAAGAAAGCTGCAGACTGCAGGAAGCTATCAATGGACTGGTCAGGTGGGCAGAACAGTGGCAAATGGAATTCAATCTGGTGAAGTATGAGGTAATGCATTTGGGGAGGGCTAACAAGACAAGGAAATACACTATAAATGGTAGGACACTGAGAAGTGCAGAAGATCAGAGGGATCAGAGTGTATGGCCACAGATCCCTGAAGGTAGCAGGACTGGTAGATAAGGTGGTTAAGAAGGCATACGGGTTACTTGCCTTTATTAGCAGAGGCATAGAATATAAGAGCAGAGAGGGTATGCTCGAACTGTATAAAACACTAGTTAGGCCGCAGCTAGAGTACTGCATGCAGTTCTGGTTACATTACAGGAAGGATGTGATTGCACTAGAGGGGGTGCAGAGGAGATTTACAAGGATGTTGCCTGGGCTGGGGAATTTTAGCTATGAGGATCGATTGGGTAGGCTGGGGTTATTTTCTTTGGAACAGAGGAGGCTGAGGGGAGACCTAATTGAGGTGTATAAAATTATGAAGGGCCTAGATAGAGTAGATAGGAAGGACCTATTTCCCTAAGCAGAGGGGTCAATAACCAGGGGGCATACATTTAAAGTAATTGGTCAGAGGTTTAGAGAGGATTTGAGGAGAAATGTTTTCACCCAGAGGATGGTGGGGGTCTAGAACTCACTGCTTGAAAGGGTGGTAGAGGCAGAGACCCTCATCACATTTAAAAAGTACTTGGATATGCACTTGAAGTGCCGTAACCTATGGCTACGGACCAAGTGCTAACAAGTGGGATTAGGGTGGATAGCTCTTTGTCGGCCGGCACGGACAAGATGGGCCAAATGGCCTCCTTCTGTGCTGCAAATTTCTATGATTCTATGACTTCATGGGGTCCAGAGTCAATGTTGAGGACTCCCAGGACCACTCCTTCCCGACTGTATACCACCCCTGGTGGGTCTGTCCTGCTGGTGGGACAGAACATACCCAGGGATGGTGATGGAGGAGTTTGGGACATTGGCTGAAAGGTATGATTCTGTGAGTATGACTATGTCAGGCTGTTGCTTGACTAGTCTGTGGGACAGCTCTCCCAATTTTGGCACAAGTCCCCAGATGTTGGTGAGGAGGACTTTGCAGGGTCGACTGGGTTGGGTGCCGAGGTTGCTGCCAGGTGGTCCACCCCAGTTTTATTCTTATTGTTTTTCATAGCGGTTTTTTTACAACTGAGTGGCTTGCTAGGCCATTTCAGAGGGCAGTTAAGAGTCACATACAAGTCAGACGAGGTAACAGCGGCAGATTTCCTTCCTTAGAGGGCATTAGTGAACCAGATGGGTTTTTACGACAATCCAGTAGTTTCATGGTCACCATTACTGATATTTTTTATTCCAGATTCATTTAATTAACTGAATTTAAATTCCCCAGCTGCTGTGGTGGGATTTGAATTCACGTCTCATTAGTCCAGGTCTCTGGATTACTAGCCCAGTAACAGAACCACTATGCTACCATTACACTAGCATCAGACACTGATTAGTGTATACAAAGACTCTCTGTGGCCACAGCATTGCAGAGCCAAGCTGCCGTTCTACTTGATGTAGAAGAATATTCCACAGAAAATCCTGCAGGAGCTCTCAGACTGAAAGGGAATTGAATTATTTGCGCAAGCCTCTATAAAAACATCACAATTGCAGAATACTCCTTCCATTTCCCAATCAGATTGGCCAGTTTCAGTCTCAATGACTGAGGTGTGTGCGCCTTTCTTTATCAGCGTGCCTTGCAGCAACCAGAAATCTACCATATATCAAGGAAATTCGGCAACGCTGCAGTTTTGAATGGGGCGGAGCTATTTTATTAACTTTCACCTGTTTCGGCAAGGCTGTCTGTGAAGCACCGCAAATGACCCAGGAAATTCTGATGTGGCATAAAAACTAATATAACTCACTTGCGTCACAATTTCCTGGAACTTCTGCACTAGAATAATGGTGTACGTGCAAATTTTCAAGAAATTCCAGACCATTATGATGTCTCTATAATAAAACTGCAATTCAATAAATGACCACTGAGTGGTGCCAAACATCCATTTAAAGTTTTCATACATACACAGTGCAAGTTATATTTTCCAAAGTAGTGGTTGCTAAATTTATTTTTGCAAACAAAAAAGGGATAAAAGGCTTATGAATGTGGTTTGGAAAGTGCACAAAGTGGTAATGAGTTATAACTGCTTTAATGAAATAGTCTAATAAGCTTTACTATTGCAAGGAATATTACTTGCGTGTAAGTGTTTATGATCTCGGAGACTGTAAAGTTGACTGATGTGGGAAATGTTCTATGCCTGACTTGAGAGTGCACAATGCTGAATACAGGTGCCAATGAAATTGGAGGAGGACTGTGTCCGAGGACTAGAGAAAAGAGAACATAATGCATTCTATTAAAAAGGCAAAGAGATAACCCAGGGAACTACAGAGTGGTTAGCCTGACATTGTAGGAAAGGTACTGGAGGGCATCCTGAAGAAACAAATAATGAAGCACCTGGAGAAATGCAGAACTATAGGAGAGGCTGCATAGCTCTACGGGAGGGCGATCATGCCCAACAAATCTCTACGGAGTTCTTTGAAGAGATAATAAACCTTGTGGCCAGGGGAAATCAAAAAATAACTTGGATTTATATAATTCCTTTCATGTCCCAAATCATTTCACAGCCAATGCAGCATTTTTGAAGTGTGATCACTGTTGTTACTTGGACAAATGTGGCAGCCAATTTGCACACAGCAAGGACCCAACGGAAAATAATTGTATCTGTTTACAGCGGCGTTGGTAGAGTAATAAATGTTGGTCAGCACACTGAAAAAACTAGCTGGTTCTTCTTTGAATAGTGCAATGGAATCTTTTGCATCTTCCTGAACATGCCGACTTGGCCTCACTTTAAAGGGCATGAATTTGCCGTCAAAATAACAGTGAGGCTAATGGTGTTCGCCGTTATGTATGTGTAAATAAATGGTACAGCAACTTCAGGCGAGGGGCAGATGTGCAGTTAAATGCGGTTCGCGCCACTCCCCCGTTAGCTTTGTGAAAACGGCATTTCGCTGTCTGCCTCACCTGCACTGAATGGCATGAAGTTGCTGTATTTGTGCAGTAGATATGAACTAAATCCACCTCAGATATTTAGGGCTAGTAATTAGTAGCGCAAGTACCCTTTTAACAACGTGATAATTGTTAATTACTGCCAATGAACTTCTCTGCCGCTGAAAATGTCAAATAGTAAATTTTATGTTTCTTTTTTCTTACATTTCATCTGTCTATTTTTTCTCTCTTTTAATGCAATTTTTTTCCCTTCTCTTTATTTCTCTTTCTGTACCTGATTTAACATTGAATTCACCCCCTTTAATTCTCAGTCCTCCAGCTGTTTATTTTCCAATCCTTAAATTTCATTGGTTAAGGAGATAGCCTGTTGGTTGCCCTGTTGGCTCAGGTCCCAGATGCCGTTTCCCTTACCAGCACCATTACCAGCTTGCACTTGCAGCAACTTTGTGGGCAAAATCTTTTGAGCTGAAAGGTGGAGAGTCAAGTCTAACTAATGGCAGATGCCATTAGATCTCCTACTCCCTCAGTACTGCACTGGATTATGTGGTCAAGCCCCTAGAGTGGGGCTTGAACCCAAGACCCTCTGACTCAGATGCAGGAGTGCTACCACTGAGCTGACACTCAGTAGATGCTGGTTATTTGGATTTCAGCAAAGCTTTTGAGAACGTGCCTAACGGATCAAAAACTGACTGAAGTAAAGAAAGCAAAGGGTGGTGAAGCTGGATCAACACGGAAAGTGGTATGCCACAAGGATCAGTGTTGGGGCCAACGCTGTTTACAATATAGGTAAAAGACTTGGAAATGAAGAGAGAAACAAAACTCTGACTTTAATGTGATCCCAAACTGGGAGGGACAGCAGATAAGTTACAAGAATGGCCTGTATAGTTTGGGGAGCCAGATGTCATTTAATGTGGAAATAAAGTAATGTCAAGAGATTCTGAAAGGGTAAAAAGCAATGGCACTACAAGCTGAATGGTACTGCTTTGCAGGACAACACAGCAGATCGATTTGGGGGTACTGTTGGATATATCGCACAGTGTGTGGCAGCAGTAAAAAGATCAAATAGGATCTTCAGCCAGAGGAATAGAGCACAAATTGCTGAGAGTGATTCTGAGTTTGTACAGAGTACAGGTCTGAACCTACCTGGAGTACTGCGCACAATTCTGGTCACACTACGAGAAAGACAACCAGACATTGGAAAGGATGCAATGAAGGGCAGCTAGATTGATGGATGGAATTAGACGCCTAATTTATGAGGAGAGGCTGTAGAAGCAGAGAATTGTTACACTGAAGAGAAGATTGGGGGATGAAAACTATGTTCTAGTCATTCAAGATCTTAAAGGGTATAGACAAGATACACAGAAATGGCGAATAGAGTAACACTGAAAAGGGACAGAAAAGTGGCCAGCTTGGAAATAATGCAGCGAGAACCAGGCACAAAAAGGGCATAAAACATACCTCTTTTCTTAGTCAATATTTAATTCTATCCATTTTTAAATTTTCATGAAGGTACCATCTAAAACAAGATTCCCCTATGTATCAAGCGCTCTGTTTATACAACATTCACCACAATGGATACAAAAGCGGACCACTAGTCCATATTGGATGCACAAAATAGGTTTCCAAAAATATTATAATATTCTGCAGTCAGAACTGCATTTTTGTTTCCAAACATTAAAAGGATATAGCTTACATACTCACAGCAGGGCAACCCTTTACCAAATATACATAATCATGTCACAAGGCCTTAAAACCATGTTTCTCCAAACTGTAATTTGCCCATAACCAAATAGCCCAAATTCAGCCCATACCTGGTCCCATCCCCACCATTTTGATCGAGGTTCAGGTAACTGCAGCAGATCAATAGCCGTCTCTCTTATAATCTCTGGGTTCAGAATTCGAAACTGTGCTGGTTCAATTGGTACTTCCTTTGCAACTTCCTGCCAGAACCAGAATTTTTCCCAAAATGACTAGAGTAGGTAATGGTAAAAAAAAGTTAATACTGGAAATTAACAAATGCCTTACGTACAGCTATGTCATTGTTACAGAATGTTTATGCTTATTAAGTTAATTCACCAACTTCTACACATCACTTCGGCCTAACTTCATTAAAACCAATACTGGGCTACAATTTTCCATTACAATGCAAGGCGTCAGTATTTGTGTGTCTTTTAAAAAAAATCAATTTACTACTAAATATATTTTCTATTTGAAAGTTTAGCACAAATACTTCAATAAAGAAATTTTACCCTTTTATTTGGCAGTGTGCTGTTCATATTGTGGTCATTTTTAGGCAAAGGCCTATCAAACCTACACGTACCATGCTGTGGCAACTGAAATAGCTGTTTTTACAATGAAAACCCCTCATTAGGATATTCATCGTGATGCTTTCATACACAACTATGTTTGTCATATTGAGTTTGCAGGACTAATACCGACTTCTAGCTGGTGCAAGTATGGAGTTATTTCATCCTCTCCCATCACTATGTGCAGGATAAAGGAGAGCACCTTAAAACTCAGCATGAATGCTGCAACCCATCCTCTGACAGTGATGTAGGTCACCTCTTATCGTGCCACTCTATGAGTGAAAGAGCAAACTGGATACGGAGTTCTTTACAATTAGAAGAAAACAAATTGCAGCACGGGAGTTTGTGCTTGTTTATATAACAGAGAAGTAAAGATTGGGTAAAGTTCTGGCTACAGTTACATTGTGCCTAGTACAGTACAAAGAAAAATCAGTTCCAGACCATGTCTTAGAGCTAACCTTCTTTACACTGGCAGTTAGGGTTTGGAGGAAGCTGCAGGTACTACTGCAGTAGGGAAGTGCTAAGAGAAGGTCAGGTACTTCCTACAAGGGAGGGAAGATCAGAGAGCGATCACCAGGTTGTTTTTGTACACCTCCTAGTGATCAGTTTAGAGTGGTAATGTTGTATACCTGCCCATAGGCAGGTTGCCATTTGTATCCTCAGCTAACTTTCACATGTTTCTCCGGAAGAAAATAACTTGAGAAATGAGTTCATCCTCTGACAAAGAAAAAACAAATGAAGGTACCTCTTAGGGCCATTTCCATCTTCAGGTCTATATAAAGACTGAAGAACCCAGTAAGTGATTTCCTCCTGATGATTCAATATGGTCTGAAATGAATGAATACCCCACCAGTAAGGCACCATTTGCCAAAGTGACAGAAGAACAGAATGAAACACAGGTTAGGTCATAATTATGATAGCAAAATACTGCGGATGCTGGAAATCTGAAATAACAACAGAAAATGCTGGAAATACTCAGCAGGCCAGGCAGCATCCATGGAGAGAGAAACAGAGTTAACGTTTCAGGTCTGGGACCCTTCATCAGAACTGGAAAAAGCTGGAGATGTAGCAGATATTAAGCAGGTGCAGAGACGGGGGGGGGGGGGGGGGGGAGGAATTGAAAGAACATACTGTGCTTATGTAAGAGGCAGGAAAGGTAAAATGTTGCAAATGGGAATGGCAAAATAATACAGCATGAAAAATGGGGGCAGGGGTTATTGTCTGAAATTGTTAAACTCAATGTTGAGCCCGGAAGACTGTAAAGTGCCTAATCGAAAGATGAGGTGCTGTTCCTCGAGCTTATGTTGAGCTTCATTGGAACAATGTAATAGCCCGAGGACAGAGAGATCAGAGTGGGAGTGAAGCGGTGAATTAAAGTGACAGGCGACCGGAAGCTCAGGGTCACCCTTACGGACGGAACGGAGGTGTTCTGCAAAGCGGTCGCCCAATCTGCGTTTGGTCTCCCCAATGTAGAGGAGAGCGCATCGTGAGCAGCGAATACAGTATATTAAATTGCAAGAAGTACAAGTAAATCGCTGTTTCACCTGGAAGGGGTGTTTGGGACCCTGGACGGTGGGAAGGGAGGAGGTAAAAGGGCATGTGTTGCATCTCCTGCGTTTGCACGGGAAGGTGCCAGGCGAAGGAGAAGGGCTGTTAGGGGCGATTGAGGAGTGGACCAGGGTGTCGCGGAGAGAGCGGTCTCTTCGGAATGCTGAAAGGGGAGGTGAGGGGAAGATGTGTTTGGTGGTGGGATCACGTTGGAGGTGGCGGAGGATGATCCGTTGAATGCGGAGGCTGGTGGGGTGAAAGGTGAGGACAAGGGGAACCCTATCGTGGTTCTGGGAGGGAGGGGAAGGGGTGAGAGCAGAAGTGCGGGAAATGGAACGGACACAGTCAAGGGCCGTGTCAGCCACAGTAGAGGGGAATCATTATATGGTCATAATTATGGTTTGTACATCAAAAGAGCAACTATTGATGAACCACAGAGGTTATGTTACTGTGAAGAAGTAATGAATGATCTTGGGCATCTAAAGACTCATCTTAACAAGTCCCTTTTAACTAAATATTTAGTGTATATGGGAAAATAAAGTAAAATACTGAATAGATTCACTGACCGTGCTTTGTAGCTGATACTCTTATCAAATATATATCTGGGCAAAGGAGGACACAATTAAACTTCCAGAGATGTCGGGGAACACAGTGTCTAATGAGAGGGAGGAATTGAATTAAATCAGTATTTGTAGGGAAATGGGGTTAGGGAAATTTATGTAATTGAAGGCCGATAAATCCCCAGGGCCTGATAATCTACATCCTAGGGTACTTAAGGAAGTGGCCCTAGAAATAGTAGATGCGTTGCTGGTCATCTTCCAAAATTCTATAGACTCTGGAACAGTTCCCATGGATTGGAGGGTAGCTAATGTAACCCCACTATTTAAAAAAGGTGGTAGAGAGAAAACGTGGAATTATAGACCGGTAAGCCTGACATCGGTAGTGGGGGAAATGCTAGAGTTCATTATAAAAGATGTAATAGCAGAGCACTTGGAAAACAGTGACAGGATCGGACAAAGTCAACATGGATTTACAAAAGGTAAATCATGCTTGACTAATCTACTGGAATTTTTTGAGGATGTAACTGGTAGAATAGATAAGGAAGAACCAGTGGATGTGATGTATTTGGACTTTCAGAAGGCTTTCGATAAGGTCCCGCATAAGAGATTGGCGTGCAAAGTTAAAGCACATGGGATTGGGAGTAAGGTACTGACTTGGATAGAGAACTGGTTGGCAGACAGGAAGCAAAGAGTTGGAATAAACGGGTCTTTTTCCAAGTGGCAGGAAGTGACTAGTGGGGTACCGCAGGGATCGGTGCTAGGACCCCAGCTATTCACAATATATATTAATGATCTAGACGAGGGAACTAGATGTAATATCTCCAAGTTTGCAGACGACACAAAGCTGGGTGGGCGTGTGTGCTGTGGAGGATGCAGAGAAACTCCAGTATGATTGGGACAGGTTGGGTGATTGGGCAGATGCATTATAATGTGGCTAAATGCGAGGTTATCCACCTTGGTGGCAAAAACAGGAAGATAATTATCCGAATGGCAATAGATTGGAAAAAGGGGAAGTGCAACGAGACCTGGGTGTCCTTGTGCACCAGTCGCTGAAGGTAAGCATGCAGGTGCAGCAGGCGGTTAAGAAGGCAAATGGTATGTTGGCCTTCATAGCGACAGGATTCAAGTACAGGAGCAAGGATGTCTTGCTGCAGTTCTACAGGGCCTTGGTGAGACCACACCTTGAGTAGTGTGTGCAGTTTTGGTCGCCTTATCTGAGGAAGGATGTTCTTGCTGTGGAGGGAGTGCAGCGAAGATTCAACAGACTGAAATCTGGGATGGCAGGAATGACGTATGAAGAGAGATTGGGTCGATTAAGCTTATATTCGCTAGAGTTTAGAAGAATGAGAGGGGATCTCATTGAAACTTATAAAATTCTAACAGGACTAGACAGACTAGATGCAGGAAGGATGTTCCCGATGGCCGGGGAGTCCAGAACCAGGGGTCACAGTCTAAGGATAAGGGGTAAGCCATTTCGGACTGAGATGAGGAGGAATTTCTTCACCCAGAGAGTGGTGAACCTGTGGAATTCTCTACCACAGAAAGCAGTTGAGGCCAACTTATTAAATAATATTCAAGAAGGAGTTAGATATATTTCTTAAGGCTAAAGGGATCAAGGGATATGGGGAGAAAGCAAGGACAGGGTACTGAATTTGGATGATCAGCCATGATCTCATTAAATGGCGGAACAGGCTCGAGGGGCCGAATGTTTCTATGTTTCTACATAATTTTTACTTACAAGGTTTTTTAAAAATTCATTCCTGGGATGTGAGCGTCGCCGGCAAGGCCAGCATTTATTGCCCATCCTGAATTGCCCTTGAGGTGATGGTGAGCCGCCTTCTTCAACTGCTGCAGTCCGTGTGATGAAGGTACTCCCACAGTGCTGTTAGGGAGGGAGTTCCAGGGTTTTGACCCAGCGACGATGAAGAAACGGCGATATACTTCCAAGTCAGGATGGTGTGTCACTTGAAGGGGAACTTGGAGGTGATGGTGTTCCCATGTGCCTGTTGCCCTTATCCTTCTAGGTGGTAGAGACCGCAGGTTTGGGAGGTGCTGTTGAAGAAGCCGTGGCGCGTTGCTGCAATGCATCCTGTAGATGGTACAGTGCAGCTACGGTGGTGAAGGGGGTGAGTGAATATTTAAGGTGGTAGATGGGGTGCCAATCAAGCGGGCTGTTTTGTCTTGGATGGTGTCAGTATTTATGTGGCTAGTCCAGTTAAGATTCTCGTCAATGGTAACCCCCCCCCCAAGATGTTGATGGTGAAGGTTTCGACGATGGTAAAGCCGTTGAATGTCAAGGGTGGTGGTTAAGACTCTCTCTTGTTGGAGATAGTCATTGCCTGGCACTTATGTGGCGCAAAAGTTACTTGCCACTTATCAGCCCAAGCCTGAATGTCGTCCAGGTCATACTGCATGCGGGCACGGACTGCTTCATTATCCGAGGAGTTGCGAATGGAACTGAATACTGTGCAATCAATAGCGAACGTACCAACATGTGAACTTATGATGGAGGGAAGGTCATTGATGAAGCAGCTGGAGATGGCTGGGCCTAGGACACTGCCCTGAGGAACTCTTGCAGCGATTTCCTGGGGGGGGGGTTAAATGATTGGCCTCCAACAATCATCTTCCTTTCTGCTAGGTATGACTCTAGCCAGTGGAGAGTTTACCCGATTTCCATTGACTCCAATTTTACTAGGGCTCCTTGATGCCACAATCAATCAGTCAAATACTGCCTTGATGTCAAGGACAGTCATTCTCACCTCACCTCTGGAATTCAGCTCTTTTTTCCCATGTTTGGACCAAGGCTGTAATGAGGTCTGGAGCCGAATGGTCCTGGCAGAACCCAGGCTGAGCATTGGTGAGCAGGTTTTTGGTGAGTAAATGCCGCTTGATAGCACTTTCAACGACACCTTCCATCACTTTGCTAATGATTGAGAGTGGACTGATGGGGCGGTAATTGGCCGGATTGGATTTGTCCTGCTTTTTGTAGACAGGACATACCTAGGCAGTCTTCCACATTGTCGGGTAGTGTCAGTGTTGTAGCTGTACTGGAACAGCTTGGCTAGATGCGCAGCTAGTTCTGGAGCACAAGTCTTCAGCACGACAGCCAGGATGTTGTCGGGGCCCACAGCCATTGCTGTATCCAGTGCGCTCAGCTGTTTCTTGATATCACGTGGAGTGAATCAAATTGGCTGAAGACTGGCTTCTGTGATGGTGGGGACTGCAGGAGAAGGCCGTGATGGATCATCCACTCGGCACTTCTGGCTGAAAATGGTTGCAAATGCTTCAGCCTTAGATTTTGCTTGGTTATCATCTTCCAAAATTCTATAGATTCTGGAACGGTTCCTGCAGATTGGAGGATAGCAAATGTAACCCCGCTATTTAAGAAAGGAGGGAGAGAGAAAAAAGGGAACTACAGATCTGTTAGCCTCACATCAGTAGTTGGGAAAATGCCGGAATCTATTATAAAGGATGCAATAACTGGGCACTTAGAAACTAATAGTAAGATTGGGCAGAGTCAACATGGATTTACGAAAGGGAAATCCTGTTTTACAAACCTATTGGAGTTCTTTGAGGATGTAACTAGTGGAGTAGACAAAGGTGAACTGGTAGATGTGAATTTTCAGAAGGCCTTCGATAAGGTCCCAAACAAGAGGTTGGTGAACGAAATTAGGGCACATGGAATTGGGGGTAATATACTAGCATGGATTGAGAATTGGTTAACAGACAGAAAACAAAGAGTAGGGACAAACGGGTCTTTTTCAGGATGGCAGGCTGTGACTAGTGGGGTACATAGAAACATAGAAGATAGGAGCAGGAGTAGGCCATTTGGCCCCTCGAGCCTTCTCCGCCATTCAATGAGATCATGGCTAATCATCCAAATTCAGTACCCTGTCCCTGCCTTCTCTCCATATCCCTTGATCCCTTTAGCCTTAATATATCCAACTCCTTCTTGAATATATTTAATGAATTGGCCTCCACTGCCTTCTGTGGTAGAGAATTCCACAGGTTCACCATTCCTCCTCATCTCTATCCTAAATGGCTTACCCCTTATCCTTAGACTGTGACCCCTGGTTCTGGACTCCCCGGCCATCGGGAACATCCTTCCTGCATCCAGTCTGTCCAGTCCTGATAGAATTTTATAAGTTTCAATGAGATCCCCTCTCATTCTTCTAAACTCTAGCGAGTATAAGCCCAATCGACCCAATCTCTCCTCATACGTCATTCCTGCCATCCCAGGTATCAGTCTGGTGAATCTTCGCTGCACTCCCTCCATGGCAAGAACATCCTTCCTCAGATAAGGTGACCAAAACTGCACACAATACTCAAGGTGTGGTCTCACCAAGGCCCTGTACAACTGCAGCAAGACATCCTTGCTCCTGTACTCGAATCCTCTCGCTATGAAGGCCAACATACCATTTGCCTTCTTAACCGCCTGCTGCACCTGCATGCTTACCTTCAGCGACTGGTGCACAAGGACACCCAGGTATCGTTGCACTTCCCTTTTTCCCCAATCTATTGCCGTTCAGATAATAATCTGTCTTCCTGTTTTTGCCACCAACCTCACATTTATCCACATTATACTGCATCTGCCCAGCATCTGCCCAATCACCCAACCTGTTCAAATCATACTGGAGTTTCTCTGCATCCTCCTCACAGCACACACGCCCACCCAGCTTTGTGTTGTCTGCAAACTTGAAGGTATTACATCTAGTTCCCTCGTCTAGATCATTAATATATATTGTGAATAGCTGCCTGAAAGGCATGATTCTGTGTGTATGACTATGTCACGCTGTTCCTTGACTCGTCTGTGGAACGGCTCTCCCAACTGTGGCACAAGTCCCCAGATGTTAGTGAGCAGGACTTTGCATGGTCGATTGGGCTGGGTGTGCCTTTGTCGTGTCCGTAGCCGGTGCCTCAGTTGATGCCGTGTGGTCCGTCCGGTTTTATTCTTATTATTGTTTTTCGTAGCGATTTGGTACAACTGAGTGGCTTGCTAGGCCATTTCAAAGGGCAGTTAAGAGTTAACCACATTGCTGTGGGTCTGGAGTGACATATAGGCCAGACCAGGTAAGGAAGGCAGATTTCCTTCCCTAAAGGCCATTAGTGAACCAGGTGGGTTTTTCCGACAATCCGGCAGTTTCGTGGTCACTATTACGGATACTAGATTTTTATTCCAGGTTTATTTAATTAATTGAATTTAAATTCCCCAGCTGCCGTGGTGGGATTTGAATTCACGTCTCCGGATCATTCTAGGCCAGTAACAAAATCACTATGCTACTGTACCCTTATACTGTTAGTTACACAGTTATACTGAGTAAATACTGCTTCAGCACTCACAAGAATGCTTTATTCACTTACAAGTCTTAACAGTTGTCACACATGTTGCCGATTATGATGTGCTCTCATTTGGCTATATATCAACAAATAATTCCCATCACATTTGAAAGAGTATCAGTCACATTTTTGGGGGTTTTAGGTCACCAAGTCAATCCTGCAAGCGTACCATGTGCCCTCTATGATCCAGAATGCACGATACTACCCACTATATAGCTGAAGGGCAGCATGATGAGGAGAAATAACAGAGAACCCTTATTACATACACATCAGCTACTAGAATGAATCACGTGCTGCCATGTGAATTCTCCTCTCTTATCCAGCCAACTGGATAAACACGATTACCAATTCGAGACACAGGGTTGGACCAATAAGTGGTGTTTATTTACAGAAGGCAGGTGAATGAAGAAAACAGTTTCACAGCGAGATATATTTTACCTACAATTCTCAATGAATAAAACAATAAAGACCCAACTCAGTTTTTCTCTATAGTCACTAACCATATGTTTACTTACTATTACCTTAGACTAGCCTGATCTTGCTTGTCAGGCTGGTAGAAAACTTTAAACCACTCTGTATTACAACCGTTGGCTGTGAAAATTACAAACACACCGATTCATTGCTGTAATGTAGGGAAGCACAGCCGCCAATGTGTGCACAGCAAGGTACAGTTGGATATTGACTATTGATTACTTGTTGAAACTGCTGGAATTGTATAACTAATTACTGCTGTTAACAAAATGCAAAATAATGTTCATAGGTACAGAATGGTGGATTACACCCCAGAGTATTAAAAGAAATAGTTGAGGAAACTACAAATGTATTCGCCATAATTTCCTAAAGCTCTCTAAATTCAGGAATTGTCGCTGTGGATTGGAAAATTACAAATGGCGCTCCATTATTTGGCCAAAACAAACTTGTACCTCAAGGAAAATCTAATAGACAAACAGATGAGTATGATGGTGTTCCCATGTGTAGCATTGGGAGTTAACCCCTTACAACTGTTTAAAAATTCAAGACAGGCAAAAGTCCATTTTACCACTGTCCCATTCCCCATACCACTTAAAAGTTTTCTTTTCAAATATTGAAAAGCAGTTAATGATACCTAGACTCACCAAACTGTCTTACATCAACCAGTTCAGAATATATTAGCGTTTACACTACTAATCTCCCCATCAGGATCCGTACCAACTACTGAGTGAATGAATTAACACTTTCTTGCCAATTATCAAAGAAGTCAGACAACAGAGTCATATAATCTTGCAGCAGCAGGCCATTCAGCCCATCATGTTTGTGCTGACTTGAACACCTCAATTAAATCTCCCCTAACCTTCTCTGCTCCAAGGAGAACAATCCCTTCTCTGACGAAAGGTCGTCGACCTGAAACGTTAACTCTTTTTCTCTCTCCACAGATGCTGCCTGGCCTGCTGAGTATTTCCAGCATTTTCTGTTTTTAATCCCTTCTCTAGTCTCTCCACATAGCTGAAGACCCTCATCCCTGGTATTATTCTAGTAAATCTCTACACCCTAAATCTCTACTTTGCTCTCTGGTTCACCCTTGCTTCTTGTTCCATCTACTTTCTGCTGGGACAAAGGTTAATTAAATCCCTATCCTTCCTGCCCCTTCAAAGATTTAACTGTCTCAGAATGCAAAGTTTGCCCTAGCAAGTGTACATGACATGTTTCTGATGGGAGGCACATACCACTGAAGCGAAAAGTATAGATACTTTTAAGGGGAGACTAGACAAGCATATGAGGGAGAAGGGAATAGAGGGTTATGCTGATAGATTTAGATGAGGAAAGATGGGAGGAGGCTCGAGTGGAGCATAAACACCGGCATGGGCTGGTTGGGCCGAATGGCCTGTTTCTGTGCCATATATCCTATGTAATGTAATTTCATGTTGGTGGAATAATCACCCTTCCTGTTTAAGTATGACTTAGGATTATTGGTTGGTGCACAATGGCTAAGTGCATACAAACAGCAATGTCCTGTACCTTGGAAATGCCTTGATATTGGAAAATATATCAGCTGTTTATGCTGCTAATGATCATCACTGCTGGGTGAATGGTGGAGCAGTGGATAGCACAACTGATTTCTGTGATGACCTCTGTGGGCAGTGGATGGAGCTTGTGGCATAAAGATTGGGTGGCAGCAGTGAGCATCACTGCCACTGTTAATGGCTGTCCATGCAGATCTTATGGACCATTGAAAAACCTCAGTCACAGCCTCTCTACTGAGCCCATGCCTCAAGAGACCCAGATAGTTGGTTCTTTTGCTGTAGATTTTTTCTGTATGCATTTCCTGTATCCTCTGCATTCTCAGGCCGTTCCCTCCTGTTCCACAACAGATACCCAGCAAAGGCAACTGCACCCATAGTCTAGGCTTAAAACTCCTCTGTACTGTTCACTTTTGCCAATACTGGAGTGATAGTTTAACATCTTGAGGTTACTGAAGCAATAAGGATGCAATATATTCAAGGAGATCTGCTGTTTCAAATAATAAAGTGCATCAGTAGGAAATGTTGACATTTTAGTAAATCTACTCACCACTTGTTCTTTTTTGATCATGGCCTTCAGCCAGCTGAAATCTACTCCCTTGTACATGACAGCAACAAACAGCATGTAAGGATCATAGTCAAGTAGAGATTTTGGTGCTCCCTCTGGATAGCTCATTCTTATAGTGGTTTTGTTACCAACATCTTGAGTGAATCCTTGGATTGGTGCATTGTTCAGCCTAAGTGAGAAGAATATAAATTTCTTGATAGGCAAAATTAGAACAATTTGAATGACATTAGTGAGTTTCTAACACTGAATATTTCAATTGGGATGGCTTGTCAGAACTACAGCTTCATACAATCAGATATAGTGAAGTTATCAACTGCACAGAAGATAAAGCTTTTCAAAATGATCGCAATTTAACAGTTTTGTGCAAGTCTTAGAGCAAGTCATGAGACACAGATCTGTTCCGGTGATATCACATGATCTCAAGATATGCTAAATCTCATTTGTCAAAGCATCCTGATATGTAATTTGCCATTAGACCTTCTTACCTGTATTGTATGCATTCAAATCAAAAACATTTCAATCATCCTGAAGCTGAAATTGTAAATACCTTCCTCGATGATCTGAAATACACATCTCTAGCTGGTACTTGAAGCTGAAAGGCAACCTCACGTAGCCTACCTAGTTGATAGCTATATCGTAAACTCATTAGATGCTTAATTTTACCTGCAGAGAACTCCCTAGTACCATCAGCGGGAACTCCCTAGTACCATCTTGGGGTGACAGTGCTTATATTTTAGAATCACATGATCGCACAGGAACAGATCTGTGCTGCATTTAGTTATCTTTATTAAAGATCTTTGAATTACACTTTTTAATCTTCATTACATTGAGAAAAGCTAGTGATGTTACAGTTAAACAGACATTAAAACAAAAGCAAAAATGTTTTTAAAGCATCACAAGTCATTTGAGCAATGCTCTCTTGTGGAAATGTGACTGGTATACACAAATATGTAATATTCTGTACCTGATGACAACATCAAATTTATCCAAATATGGTCCAAGACCCAACCCCCGTAGTATTCCACCACTTCCTAAGACAATACAGCGTTTGCAGGGCTTTCCTTCTAGTTCTTCTGGCAATGATACCATGGGCATGAGATCAATGAGTTGGTTAAAACTATTCTGGTGCGTGTTAAAACCAAATGGGGTGTTATACTTGAATACAGTGTCACGTAAAATGGAATTTCTCTCCAGGAAAGGACGCATTTTGAGATCATATTTGTGAGGAAACAAAATAGCCATTTGTTGCTGAACAAAAGACGGTCGACATTTTTGCCCTAACACTTTTTCAGCATATCTCTGGGCATTCTGTAAAAGAACAAAAACACATAATTAATATATCTATACAAGTGTCCACAGTAGCTTTTAAATGACAAAAATTATTTTCAAGACTGGTTTTCTTTATGACATTTCCATTATTTTCTCTAGACAAATAAAGACACATTTAATTTACGATAAGAGATTTAAATTTATGATAAATTGGTCTTAAAGCATCTGTGTAACCGAGTTTTGTGCTGCCAATACAAGTTTGATTCAATAAAGGAACACAATCACTGGGCTTCTCCTGCTCTGCCGCCGTAACTTGGCGGAAACCTTGTTAACACGTCCAGCTCCAGGGAACTATCCCATCATACTTCAATCCTTACCTTGCCGAACATTTACAGCATTGGCATTGATTCCCTCCCTGGCATCATCACCTCAGAGTCCAAGAATCTATCCCTGTCCCCCACCTCTTCCTTATTTGTACACTGCCACAGTCAATATCACAGCAGACGCAGGGTCAGCTTTCACATGTACACTGACGATACCTAGCTCTACCTCTCTTAACCCCTACACTGCCTCTGATCTGTCAGACTTCTCTGACAAAATCTTGGAATAGTCACAATTTTCTTGTAGTAAAAGCGCCCTAAAAATTGAGTTTTCAGCAGAAAGAGTTCATGTTAAGAATCATGAGTATTTCAAGACAACAAAGGACCTTCACACCCCAGGTTGCCAAGGCAACAAAAGTAGAGACAAAGCATGCTGGGAGTGACTTAGAAAAATGCCACATTTATCTGGCGCTAGCCTTCAATAACAATAAAACGAAACAAGAAATTATGGCAAGTCATCAGTCAGCTAACAAGTCTGGTTTTTGTTTTGACATTACATTTGGCTCATTATAACTCAACAGGTATCTTGTTTATGGCTTTTTTTTTAAATTCGTTCACAGGATGTGGGCATCTCTGTCAAGTCCAGTATGTATTGCCCATCCCTAATTGCCCTTGAGAAGATGGTGGTGAGCCGCCTTCTTGAAACGTTGCAGTCCGTGTGGTGAAGGTACTCCCACAGTGCCGTTAGGGAGGGGGTTCTAGGATTTTGACCCAGCGACGATGAAGGAACAGCAATATATTGCCAAGTCAAGATGGTGCGTGACTTGGAGGGGAACTTGGAGGTGATGGTGTTACCATGCGCCTGCCGCCCTTGTCCTTCTAGGTGGTAGAGGCTGCAGAATACCCAGCCTCTGATCTGCTCTTGTAGCCACAGTATTTATGTGGCTGGTCCAGTTAAGTTTCTGGTCAACAGTCCAGGATGTTGATGGCGGTGGATTCGACATTGGTAATGCCAGTGAATGACATGGGGAGGTGGTTAGACTTTCTCTTGTTGGAGATGGTCATTGTCTGGCACTTGTGTGATGCAAAAGTTACTTGCCACTTATCAGCCCAAGCATGAATGTTGTCCAGGTCTTACAGCATGCAGGCACGGACTGCTTCATTATCTGAGGAGTCACAACTGAACACTGCAATCATCAGCGAACATCCCCACTTCTGATCTTATGATGGAGGGACAGTCATTGATGAAGCAGCTGGAGATGGTTGTGCCTAGGCACTGCCCTGAGGAACACCTGCAGCGATGTCCTTGGGCTGAGATGATTGGCTTCCAATAACCACAACCATCTTCCTTTGTGCTAGGTATGATTCGAGCCAGTGGATTTACGCCCCCCGATTCCCATTGGCTTCAATTTTACTAGAGCTGCTTGATGCCACACTCGGTCAAATGCCGCATTGATGTCAATGGCAGTCACGCTCACCTCACCTTAGGGTGATTGACAGGAGGCATTTGCTTAAGATCCAAGAATAATTACTGAAGCTGTGAGCTCGTCAGCAATAAGCTGAACTAGAGTTTCAACATCAGGTACATATGTTTTTTCAAATCCTGTTAATGTGTCAACTATAGAAGATATTTAATTGTAAACCAAGTCAATTTTATGACAATTTTGGACATTGACTCAAGATGGCTCCTGGGCTGGCAGCTCCCTACAGAGCTCCTCTGTCCTCAGCTAACAATTGCCATCCTTTGCCCTTTTCTCACAATCTCCTTTCCTCCAATGCTTACGATCCCCTTCCTGCTCAGCATGCCCGTCGGTGGATAATCTTGCCAACCACATTCCTTTTCCACTCACCGTTACCCCTTTTGAAAGAAGACTGTGACAAAAGATCAACAATCACAGCGCTCTCCACATTTCCTACCAGAACATCTATTTATTCGCGAACAAGGCCCTTGCCATTATCGTGGATGGCTGCATTATCATGGCTTTGACAGAAACTTGGTTCACAGGTAACAACACCTGCCCCTTACTAAAGCTTCCCCGCTTGGCTGTACGTTCCACTTGCCCTACCAAACCATTGTGGTGGCAGTGTGGCCCTCATCACTAAATCACACCTTGGTCTCTCCCCTACTCCTCTGGCACCAACTCCTCTTTGACTAAAATGGCAGGGGGTTGGGAACCTGTGCAGGGAGACAGAGGAAAGGGAAGCAAGGATAGAAACAAAAGACAGGAAGGAGAAAAGCAAAAGTGGAAGGCAGAGAAATCAAGGGTGTAAAAAACACAAGCCTGAAGGCTTTGTGTCTTAATGCGAGGAGCATTCGTAATAAGGTGGATGAATTAGCTGCGCAAATAGATGTAAACGGATATGATGTAATTGGAATTACGGAGACATAGCTCCAGGGTGACCAAGGCTGGGAATTCAACATCCAGGAGTATTCAATATTCAGGAAGGCCAGGCAAAAAGGAAAAGGAGGTGGGGTAGCATTGCTGGTTAAAGAGATTAACACAATAGTAAGGAAGGATATTAGTTCTGATGATGTGGAATCTGTATGTGTGTAGCTGAGAAATACCAAGGGGCAGAAAACGTTAGTGGGAGTTGTATACAGACCCCCAAACAGTGGATGGCAGTAATCGGGAAATTAGAGACGCGCGCAATAAGGGCACAGCAGTTATCATGGGTGACTTTAATCTACATATAGATTGGGCTAACCAAATTAGTAACAATACTGTGGAGGAGGAATTCCTAGAGTGTATACGGGATGGCTTCCTGGACCAATATGTCGAGGAACCAACTAGAGATCAGGCCATCTTAGACTGGGTATTATGTAATGAGAAAGGATTAATTAGCAATCTTGTTGTGCGAGGCCCCTTGGGGAGCAGCGATCACAATATGATAGAATTCTTCATTAAGATGGAGAGTGAAGTGGTTGACTCAGAGACTAGGGTCCTGAATTTAAATAAAGGAAACTACGATGGTATGAGGTGCGAGTTGGCTAGGATGGATTGGGGAATGTTATTTAAAGGGTTGACGGTGGATTGGCAATGGCAAACATTTAAAGATCGCATGGATGAACCATAGAATTTGTTCATCCCTGTTTGGCATAAAAATAAAACAAAAAAGGTGACTCAACTGTGGCTAACAAGGGAAATTAGGGATAGCATAAGATCCAAGGATAGGACATATAAATTGGCCAGAAAAAGCAGCAAACCTGAGGATTGGGAGCAGATTAGGATTCAGCAAAGGAGGACAAAGGGATTAATTAAGAGGGGGGAAATAGAATATGAGAGTAAGCTTGCAGGGAACATAAAAACTGACTGTAAAAGCTTCTATAGATACGTGAAGAGAAAAGGATTGGTGAAGTCAAGCGTAGGTCCATTGCAGTCAGAATCAGGGGAATTTAGATTGGGGAACAAAGAAATGGCTAACCAATTAAATACATACTTTGGTTCTGTCTTCACAAAGGAGGACACAAATAACCTTCCAGAGATGTCGGGCAACATAGGGTCTAATGAGAGGGAGGAATTGAATGAAATCAGTATTTGTAGGGAAATGGTGTTAGGGAAATTGACGGCATTGAAGGCCGATAAATCCCCAGGGCCTGATAATCTACATCCTAGGGTACTTAAGGAAGTGGCCCTAGAAATAGTAGATGCATTGCTGGTCATCTTCCAAAATTCTACAGACTCTGGAATAGTTCCCATGGATTGGAGGGTAGCTAATGTAACCCCACTATTCAAAAAAGGTGGTAGAGAGAAAACGGGGAATTATAGACCGGTAAGCCTGACATCCGTAGTGGGGAAAATGCTAGAGTCCATTATAAAAGATGTAATAGCAGAGCACTTGGAAAAGTGTGACAGGATCGGACATGTATCCCAGGCTGCTGTGTGAGGCAAAGGAGGAGATTGCGGGGGCTCTAACACATATATTCAGGACCTCTCTGGCCACAGGGGATGTGCCAGAGGACTGGAGAACCGCTAATGTAGTACCATTATTCAAGAAGGGTAGTAGGGAAAAACCGGGGAACTACAGGCCAGTGAGCCTAACATCAGTGGTAGGAAAATTATTGGAAAAAATCCTGAGGGACAAAATTTGTCTCCACTTGGAGAGGCAAGGATTAATCAGGGATAGTCAACATGGCTTTGTCAAGGGAAGATCATGTCTGACTAATTTGATTGAATTTTTTGAGGGGGTGACTAGGTGTGTGGATGAGGGTAACGCAGTGGATGTGGTATACATGGATTTCAGTAAGGCCTTCGATAAAGTCCCGCACAGGAGACTGGTCAAGAAGGTAAGAGCCCATGGAATCCAGGGTGCCTTGGCACATTGGATACAAAACTGGCTTAGTGGCAGAAGGCAGAGGGTGATGGTCGAAGGTTGTTTTTGTGACTGGAAGCCTGTGGCCAGTGGGGTACCACAGGGATCGGTGCTGGGTCCCTTGCTGTTTGTGGTCTACATTAATGACTTGGATATGAATGTAAAAGGTATGATCAGTAAGTTCGCGGATGATACAAAAATTGGTAGGGTGGTAAATAGCGAGGAGGGTAGCCTCAGTCTGCAGGACGATATAGATGGGTTGGTCAGATGGGCGGAACAGTGGCAAATGGAATTTAACCCGGAAAAGTGCGAGGTGATGCACTTTGGGGGGACTAACAAGGCAAAGGAATACACAATGAATGGAAAGACCCTAGGCAAGACGGAGGGTCAGAGGGATCCGGGTGTGCAAGTACACAGATCCCTGAAGGCGGCGGAACAGGTGGATAAGGTGGTTAAAAAGGCATATGGGATACTTGCCTTCATTAGCCGAGGCATTGAATATAAGAGCAAGGAGGTTATGATGGAGCTGTATAAAACACTGGTTAGGCCACAGCTGGAATACTGTGTGCAGTTCTGGTCGCCACACTACAGGAAGGATGTGATCGCGTTAGAGAGGGTGCAGAGGAGGTTCACCAGGATGTTACCAGGGCTGGAGCGCTTCAGCTATGAAGAGAGACTGGGCAGATTGGGTTTGTTTTCCTTGGAGCAGAGGAGGCTGAGGGGGGACATGATTGAGGTGTACAAAATTATGAGGGGCATAGATAGGATGGGTGCTGAGGAGCTTTTTCCCTTAGTAGAGGGGTCAATAACTAGGGGGCATAGATTCAAGGTAAAGGGCGGGAGGTTTAGAGGGGATTTGAGAAATAACTTTTTCACCCAGAGGGTGGTTGGAGTCTGGAACTCACTGCCTGAAAGGGTTGTGGAGGCAGAAACCCTCACAACATTTAAGAAGCATTTGGATGTGCACTTGAAATGCCATAGCATACAAGGCTACGGGCCAAATGCTGGAATATGGGATTAGATTAGACAGGGCTTGATGGCCGGCGCGGACACGATGGGCCGAAGGGCCTCTATCCGTGCTGTATTACTCTATGACTCTAAAGTTAACATGGATTTACAAAAAGTAAATCATGCTTGACGAATCTACTGGAATTTTTTGAAGATGTAACTGGTAGAATAGATGAGGGAGAACCAGTGGATGTGGTGTATATGGACTTTCAGAAGGCTTTCGATAAGGTCCCGCATAAGAGATTGGTGCGCAAAGTTAAAGCACATGGGATTGGGGGTAAGGTACTGACTTGGATAGAGAACTGGTTGGCAGACAGGAAGCAAAGAGTTGGAATAAATGGGTCTTTTTCCGAGTGGCAGGCAGTGACTAGTGGGGTACCGCAGGGATCGGTGCTAGGACCCCAGCTATTCACAATATATATTAATGATCTAGATGAGGGAGCTAGATGTAATATCTCTAAATTTGCAGACGACACAAAGCTGGGTGGGTGTGTGTGCTGTGAGGAGGATGCAGAGAAACTCCAGTATGATTTGGACAAGTTGGGTGATTGGGCAGATGCATGGGAGATGCAGTATAATGTGGATAAATGCGAGGTTATCCACTTTGGTGGCAAAAACAGGAAGACAGATTATTATCTGAACGGCAATAGATTGGGAAAAGGGGAAGTGCAACGAGACCTGGGTGTCCTTGTGCACCAGTAGCTGAAGGTAAGCACACAGGTGCAGCAGGCAGTTAAGGCGGCAAATGGTATGTTGGCCTTCATAGTGAGAGGATTCGAGTACAGGAGCAAGGATGTCTTGCTGCAGTTGTACAGGGCCTTGGTGAGACCACACCTTGAGTATTGTGTGCAGTTTTGGTCACCTTATCTGAGGAAGGTTGTTCTTGCCATGGAGGGAGTGCAGCGAAGATTCACCAGACTGATACCTGGGATGGCAGGAATGACATATGAAGAGAGATTGGGTCGATTAGGCTTATATTCGCTAGAGTTTAGAAGAATGAAAGGGATCCCATTGAAACTTATAAAATTCTAACAGGACCAGACAGGCTAGATGCAAGAAGGATGTTACCGATGGTGGGGAATCCAGAACCAGGGGTCACAGTCTAAGGATAAGGGGTAAGCCATTTAGGACTGAGATGAGGAGGAACTTCTTCACCCAGAGAGTGGTGAACCTGTGGAATTCTCTACCACAGAAGGCAGTTGAGGCCAATTCATTAAATATATTCAAGAAGGAGTTGGATATATTTCTTAAGGCTAAAGGGATCAAGCGATATGGGGAGAAAGCAGGGACAGGGTACTGAATTTGGATGATCAGCCATGATCTCATTAAATGGCAGAACAGGCTCGAGGGGCCGAATGGCCTACTCCTGCTCCTTTCTTCTATGTTTCTATGATCCACCCATCTTGCTTCTCCTTTAAAATCTCCTTTGATGCTCCTCCAAACCCCAGATTATCTCACCAAGATATCCTTGCGTCTTTCCTCTCTCAGCCCCTGTACTGAGCTACTCCTCATCCTTGATGCTTCTAATTAAAACAACTGGTCTGTCTCCTGATTTCACTGCCCTCCTGTTCTCCCTTAACCTCTCCCTCCATATAAACTCTATCTATATTCAATGGCCACACACTCCACCTTACCATCTCACATGGCCACTCTATTCCCCACCGTCTCATTTATAGACAATGTCATCCATGACCACATTCTTGTATCATTCACCACCAAAATCCTCCTACCCACTTCCTTCTACACCCGCCCCTGTTAAAAACTTCTCCAAGTCACTTATGTGGTAAACCACTTTTGTCGTTCACTATCGTTACACTATAGTTATCACTGTTATATCGTTACTCTATGGTTATCACTGTTCACGCTGTTGTATCACTATACGAGGTCGCCTCTTGTCACGCTGTTATACCTGGGCTGACCACTGCTGACTCCGCCCATGGCTCCACCTACCTGCCCAGGTATAAAGGTGGTCGACTGGCTGGTATTCCTCCTTGTTGGATCCGATCACCCACGAGGGTGGGCTCTGTTATTTAGCCAATAAAAACCTATAGTTACTTTCTTAACTCGTCGCTTTTCATTGGATGAATTGATAGGTATATCAATTTTATTGGCTAAATTTTAAAATGTCGACACCTGGACAGTCAAACGACCAGCCAGACGCCCAGCTACAACAGCCACAGCAGCCTGCCTGGCTGCGAGCCCTCAGACCACCGTACCTGGACCTAAATCCACAGGCAGCAAACTCAGCCCTCGACTTTGAACACTGGCTGAGCTGCTTCGAAGCCTACCTGGGAGAATCCGGCGTGCCTCAGAAATCCATGCTAAGAGTTCTGAACGCCCAAGTGAGCCCTAAAGTATTCGCGCTCATCCGGGACCTCAAAACATACGAGGACGCCATCAACCGGCTGAAAAGACAGTACCAAACCCCGGTAAATTCCATGTATGCCAGACACCTCCTAAGATCCCGCCCGCAACAGCCAGGAGAGCCCGTGGAGGAATTTTTACGGGTGCTACAAGCACTCGGCAGAGACTGTAACTTTAAAGCGGTAACGGCGGCAGAAAATACTGAAGACAATGTCCGCGATGCCTTCGTGAGAGGCCTGCGGTCCGACTACTCACGGCAAAGACTACTGGAAGCAAGGGACCTCGACCTGGACAAAGCTGCAGCCCTCGCTCTCTCTCTAGAAGTGGCCCATCGGGACCTCGAGGCATACTCAAGGTACTGTAACTCGCGACCCTGGGACTTGGGACCGACCCCGACCTCGATACCCTCCGCAGCACCCCCCCTGGGACCTACCTCAGCGTCGGCGTCCCGGACCCGATCGAGACCGCCACCCCCGGTACCGGCTCCGACATCGGACCCCCGCGATCGGGCCGCCGGCTGCTTCTTCTGCGGCCAGGCGAAACACCCGAGGTCGCGCTGCCCAGCCAGGAACTCTACCTGTTCAAACTGTATGAAGAAAGGCCACTTCGCTAAGGCCTGCAGAGGTGGATCATCAGAGGCCAGCAGTGCCTCATGCGAGCTGTGGGGGTGGCCATCTTCCTTCAAGGCAACAGAGGCCAGCATCCCCACATGTGAGTCATGGGGGCGGCCATCTTTGATACAGGCAACAGACACCAGCAGTGCCTCATGTGAGTTACGGGGGCAGCCATCTTCTCCGCCATTTTGTCCAACCTCGTGGGAGACGCCATTTTACCCACCACGCTCGACCGCCACCGTGCCTCTAGACCCGACTACCGCCTCACCCGCAGACTACAACGACTCGCTCAGCCATACACTAGCCTCCGTCACACTGGACCAAGCCCGCCCGCATCACCTGTCCAAGTCAATGATGGACATCAGAGTAAACGGCCACGCCACGACCTGCCTGTTCGACAGCGGAAGCACGGAGAGTTTCATCCACCCAGACACGGTGAGCCACTACTCCCTCCCTGTCCTGCCAACGCGCAACCGGATCTCGATGGCATCGAGATCCCACGCCACAGACATCAGCGGCTACTGTGTTGTGACCCTATCGGTTAAGGGTACGGAGTATAAAAATTTTAAACTCCTCGTCCTTCCCCAGCTATGCGCCGCCGTCCTACTAGGGCTAGACTTCCAATCCCACCTCCAAAGCGTCACGCTAGCATACGGCGGACCCCTCCCCCCACTCACAGTCGACAACCAACAGATTTTAAACCGCCCACCGCGTAACACCTGCGGCCTATCCACCCTCAAGGTCCCGCCACCTTCCCTGTTCGCTAACCTCACCCCCGACTGCAAACCCGTCGCGACCAAGAGCAGGCAGTACAGCGCCGGGGACAGAGCTTTCATTAGCTCTGAGGTGCAGCGTCTCCTGAAGGAGGGCATCATCGAGGGGAGCACCAGCCCCTGGCATGCCCAGGTCGTGGTTGTTAAGACCGGCAATAAAAACCGCCTGGTCATCGACTACAGCCAGACCATAAACAGGTACACCCAGCTGGACGCATACCCCCTTCCCCGCATATCTGATATGGTCAATCAGATTGCGCAGTACCGGGTATTCTCCACCATCGACCTTAAGTCGGCCTATCACCAACTCCCTATCCGCCCTGAGGACCGCCAGTATACAGCCTTCGAGGCGAACGGCCGCCTCTACCACTTCCTTAGGGTTCCCTTCGGCGTCACCAACGGGGTTTCGGTCTTCCAAAGGGAGATGGACCGGATGGTTGACCAGAACGGGCTGCACACCACGTTCCCCTACCTATATAACGTCACCATCTGCGGCCGCGACCAGCAGGACCATGACGTTAATCTGGAGAGATTCCTCCGTACGGCCCAACGGCTGAACCTCACCTACAATAAGGAGAAATGTGTGTTTAACACCTCGCGCCTTGCCATCCTCGGCTGTGTAGTAGAGAACGGAGTCATCGGCCCCGACCCCGAAAGAATGCGTCCCCTCATGGAGCTACCCCTCCCCCACTGTCCAAAGGCTCTGAAGAGAACCCTGGGGCTCTTCGCCTACTATGCCCAATGGGTGCCCAATTATGCAGACAAAGCCAGACCCCTCATGAAGTCCACATCCTTCCCCCTTACGGAGGAAGC
The DNA here is from genome assembly GCF_052327205.1 of Somniosus microcephalus. Classification (NCBI taxonomy): domain Eukaryota; kingdom Metazoa; phylum Chordata; class Chondrichthyes; order Squaliformes; family Somniosidae; genus Somniosus; species Somniosus microcephalus. The sequence goes on from NC_140988.1 coordinate 346,572,422, forward strand.
GTGCGCAGCCTTCTCCCTCATTAAGGGAGACATCGCCAAGGCCACAATGCACGCAGTGGACGAGTCCATCCCCTTCCAAGTGGAGAGCGATGCATCCGACTTCGCCCTAGCCGCTACCCTTAACCAGGAGGGGAGACCAGTGGCCTTCTTCTCAAGGACCCTACAGGGCCCTGAGATCCGACACTCGTCGGTCGAGAAGGAGGCCCAAGCGATTGTGGAGGCGGTACGACGCTGGAGGCATTACCTGGCAGGCAAACGATTTACCCTCCTCACCGACCAGTGTTCGGTCGCTTTTATGTTTAATAACAAGCTGAGGGGCAAAATCAAGAATGACAAGATATTGAGGTGGAGAATCGAACTATCCACCTATGATTATGATATCTTGTACCGGCCAGGTAAGCTGAACGATCCCCCTGATGCTCTGTCACGAATTACATGCGCCAGCGCGCAAAGTGATAGACTTCAGACCCTCCACGACGACCTCTGCCACCCCGGGGTCACCAGACTTTACCACTTCATTAAGGCCCGCAACCTGCCATACTCCATCGAGGAGGTCAGGACCATGACCAGGAACTGCCAGACCTGTGCCGAGTGCAAACCGCACTTCTTTAGGCCGGACAGAGCAAGCCTGATCAAGGCCACCCGCCCCTTCGAGCGCCTGAGCATCGACTTTAAGGGGCCCCTCCCGTCCTCTGACCGTAATGTGTACTTCCTCAACATCGTTGATGAGTACTCCCGTTTCCCCTTTGCCTTCCCCTGCCCAGACATGACCAGTACCACGGTCATCAAATGCCTGAACGACCTCTTCGCCTTGTTCGGGTTCCCAAACTATATACATAGTGACCGGGGCTCCTCCTTCATGAGCGAGGAACTCCGTCAGTTCCTACTAGCAAGAGGTATTGCTGCAAGCAGGAGGGAACGGCCAGGTAGAAAGAGAGAACGCGACGGTATGGAAGGCCGTCCTCTTAGCCTTAAAGTCTAAGGGCCTCCCAACCTCCCGCTGGCAGGAAGTCCTCCCGGCAGCTCTGCACTCCATCCGGTCACTACTTTGCACTGCCATTAACGCCACCCCCCATGAACGAATGTTTGTTTTCCCCAGGAAGTCGACTACGGGAACCACACTACCAACCTGGCTGACCTCTCCGGGGCCCGTCCTGCTGCGAAAGCACGTGAGGACCCATAAAACGGACCCCCTGGTCGAGAAGGTGAACCTCCTGCACGCCAACCCCCAGTACGCCTATGTGGCTTACCCGGACGGGCAGGAGGACACAGTCTCCTTACGAGACCTCGCACCCTCGGGCATTCCGGAGACACCACCTTTACCCCCCCCCCCCCACCCCCCCCCCAATTCCAGCTCAGGTAGACGGCATGCCGGAACCCCACGAGCCTTCGCCGACCACGCAGACACCAGCATCAACACCGGAGAATGCAACACCGCCGCTGCGACGATCAGAAAGGCTTACGAGGCCTCCGGACAGACTGACTTACCAGAACTGGTAGTACACTTCACCCCGCCGGACTCAAATCTAAACAAGGGGTGAATGTGGTAAACCACTTTTGTCGTTCACTATCGTTACACTATAGTTATCACTGTTATATCGTTATCACTGTTCACACTGTTGTATCACTATACGAGGTCGCCTCTTGTCACGCTGTTATACCTGGGCTGACCACTGCTGACTCCGCCCATGGCTCCACCTACCTGCCCAGGTATAAAGGTGGTCGACTGGCTGGTATTCCTCCTTGTTGGATCCGATCACCCACGAGGGTGGGCTCTGTTATTTAGCCAATAAAAACCTATAGTTACTTTCTTAACTCGTCGCTTTTCATTGGATGAATTGATAGGTATATCAACTTACAACAGCACTTTCAAACTTTTAATTACCTAGCTTTGGCCCTCCATTTGTCATACTTCTTCAGCTATTGATCTGCACAACCACTCCCTCACCTCAATTTCCGATGCCCGTCCCAGTAAAACCCGTACTCTCTTCCAGCCTGGTTGTTTTCTCAGATAAGGGAGCAAAGATGGGGGCAATATGCCAAGGAAGGGTATACTTGCCTTAGAAGGAGTGCAATGAAGGTTCACCAGACTGATTCCTGGGATGGGGGGGTTGTCCTATGAGGAGAGATTGAGGAGACTAGGCCTATATTCCCTAGAATTTAGAAGAATGAGAAGTGATCTGATTGAAACATATTAAATTCTTACAGGGTAGATGCTGGGAGGATGCTTCCCCTGGCTGGGGAGTCTAGAGCTAGGGATCACAGTCTCAGAATAAGGGGTCGGACATTTAGGACTGAGATGAGGAGAAATTTCTTCACTCAAAGTGAATCTTTGGAATTCTCTACCGCAGAGGGCTGTGGATGCTGAGTCGTTGAGTGTATTCAAGACAGAGATCGATAATTTTTTGGATATCAAGGGATAGTGTGGGAAAGTGGAGTTGAGGTAGATGATCAGCCATGATCTTACTAAATGGCGGAGCAGGCTCAGAGGGCTAAATGGCCTACTCCTGCTCCTATTTCTTATGTTCTTATCTGGTGCACAACTGGTTATCTTTCTTATATACACACTGTCCATTAGCAACATTTTCAAAGATTATGGGGTCAGGCTTCAGATGACAAAATCCAGCTCTATCTCTCCAGTACCTTAACAGATTGAAGCTGACTGTTTGCAACCTTGACATCCTTTTTGACTCTGAGCTGTGCTACCAACCTCTTATTCCCTCCTTCACAAAGACCGTCTACTGTCCACCTCCATAAAATCACCCACCTCTACCCCTGCCTCATGTCATCTGCTGCTGAAACTCTAATCAATGCCTTTGTCACCTCCAGACTCAACTATAAACTTTCCATAAACTCCAGCTCATTCAGAACTCTGCTGCCTGTATCCTAACGCATACCAAGTTCCATTCACCCATATATTGGCTCCCGGAGCTACACCACCCCAGCAATTTAAAATTCGGTCTTCAAATCCATTCATGGCCTCGCTCACCCCTATCTCTGCTGCTTCTCCAGCCCTACAACTCTCAAAGAATTCTGCGTTCTTCCAACTGTGGTCTTGTGCCGTCCCCACTTCCTTCACCCAAGCACTGGTAGGCCTGCCTTCAGCCAGCAAGGCCCAAAGCCCTCGTTAAACCTCTCCACCTCATTTAAGACCCTCCTTAAAATTGACTTCCGACCAAGCTTTTAGTCACCTTCTTTGGCTACATGTAGACTTTAATCACTCTGTGAAGCAGTTTGGGATGTATCTGTAGGTTAAAGGTGCTTTATCAATGCAATTTCTTTTATATTAGTTCCTCGGATGTGGACCTCGCTGGCAAGGCCAGTATTTATTGCCCATCTCTAATTACCCTCAAGAAAGTTGTGGTGAGCCGCCTACTTGAACCGCTGCAGTCCACGTGTTGAAGGTACTCCCACAGTGCTGTTAGGGAGGGAGCGCCAGGATTTTGACCCAGCAACGATGAAGGAATGGCGATATATTTCCAAGTCAGGATGGTGTGTAACTTGGGAGGGGAACCTCTCGAGGTGATGGTGTTCCCTTGCACCTGCTGCTCTTGTTCTTCTAGGTGGTAGAGGTCGTGCGTTTGGGAGGCACTGTCGAAGCCTTGGTGAGTTGCTGCAGTGCATCTTGTAGATGGTACACACTGCAGCCACGGTTCGGGAGGTGGTGGATGGGGTGCCAATGAAGCGGGCTGCTTTGTCCTGGATGGTGTCGAGCTTCTTGAGTGTTGTTGGAGCTGCACTCACCCAGGCAAGTGGAGAGTAATCCATCACATTCCTGATTGTAGATGTTGGAAAGTCTTTGGGGAGTCAAGAGGTGAGATATTCGCTGCAGAATACCCAGCCTCTGATCTGTTCTTGTAGCCACAGTATTTATGTGGCTGGTCCAGTTAAGTTTTGGGTCAATGGTGGGGGATTCGCCAATGGTAATGCCTTTGAATGTCATGGGGTAGTGGTTAGACTCTCTCTTGTTGGAGATAGTCCTTACCTGACACTTGTGTGGTGCAAATGTTACTTGCCACTTATTTGATGTTGATAATTTGTAGAGTCCAGCTAATACTAAGTTAAGGTGATACACTTGAACTGCCTTTCATAGAATCATAGAATGGCTACAGCACAGAAGGCTGCTATTCGGCCCGTCGCGGCCTCTCTGCAAGAGCACTTCAGCTAGTCCCACTCCCCCATCCTTCCCCCGTAGCACTGTAAAAAGTTTTTCCTTCAGGTACTTATCCAATTCCCTTTTGAAAGCCACAATTGAATCTGCCTGCACCACCCGATCAGGCAGTACATTCCAGATCCTAACCACTCGCTGCGCAAAAAAGTTTTGCCTCATGTCGCCTTTGGCTCTTTTGCCAATCACCTTAAATCTGTGTGCTCTGGTTCTCGACCCTTACGGCAAAAGGAAGTTTTTCTCCATCTACTCTGTCTAGACCCCTCATGATTTTGAACACCTCCATCAAATCTCCTCTCACCCTTCACTGCTCTAAGGAGAACAACCCCAGCTGCTCTAGTCTATTCACGTAACTGAAGTCCCGCATCCCCAGAATCATTCTTGTAAATCTTTTCTACACCCTCTCTAAGGCCTTCATATCCATCCTAAATTGCAATGCCCAGAATTGGACACACTGCTCCAGTTGAGGCCGAACCAGTGTTTTATAAAGGCTCATCATAACTTCCTTGCTTTTGTACTCTATGCCTCTAATGATGAAGCCCAGGATCCTGTAAGCTTTTCTAACCACTTTCTGAACCTGCCCTGCCCCCTTCAACGATTTGTGCACATATACCCCCAGGTCTCTCGGTTCATGCACCCACTTTAGGATTGTACCCTTTAGTTTAATTACCTCTCCTCGTTCTTCCTACCAAAATGTATCACTTCACACTTTTCTGCATTAAATTTCATCTGTCAAGTATCCTTTGTAGTCTTAAGTAGATGTGATTAACTGACAATGAATACACTTAAGTATCTTGCATACTTTTAATGTTTAATATTAAAATTAGGTTAATTGTGTTAGAATTGTCATGACCATGGAAAGAGCAATGTAGAGAACTCTTCTCCCTCCTATCTACCTCCAGCACTTACCTGCGGAGATCCCCAGTCTTGGTCGAGGATTCAGTGGGATATCTATTCCGATCTTCATGGTGCTTCTGCTCATTTAGCGCAGCTCCTAGCTTTAGCACCAACAGAATTTTCTGCTTCTGCGGTGGGCTCCCTTTTGGGGGCAGCAGTCATACCAAGAGACCATCTTGCATAGATGATGAAACTGGCTTGTTTACAGCAGTGTCAGAAGGGTGGCGTTAAGTCCCACCTTGCTGAATAGGGATGCCAAGGAGAATTATGGCCCCAACTTCAACTTTGTACTTCACAATGAGTCATTTTTCATATGGATCAATCTTCCATTTAGAAACAAAAATCATCATGTGCCATGATAAAAAGGTTTTCACATTTGTTTTTGGTGAATATTCCATCATCCTCATGCGAACAAGTAGAACAGGTAAAGACCAATTGGTCCATCAAACCAGTCCTATACTAGCGTGGTAAAACTGCTCTGCACTAGCCCCCTAATCTTTTCCCACACCACCCACACAATCATCTGGGAGCTACAACAAAAAAACACTGCTGACTGGAGCCTCACTGATAGAGGAGAGGCTTTGAGAGGTCAGATGCAATGTTCCCTCTGAATTTTCTTTGTACTGGGCAGGCTACAAAATCCTCTGAGCACAACTTTTTTACCCATGGGCAATTTACATTTTAAAAGTTACTGAACAGCTGGGTTGCTACAATTGTATAAATTAATTGGAAATACTTTACAGTATAGCACACTAAAAAAGGTGACTTACTTAAGTGAAAATGTTACACATATGCTGCTAAAGAAAAAACAGAAGGGCTCATTTATCAGTTCTGCATAATCTCCATTACAACAATAATCAGCGTATGAACTCGGGAATGACGCACAGCTGCCATTACTTTGTTTTGGATTACAGCGTTAATAGACTGTACAAATTCAAGGGCATAGTTCTTACTTCTCCAGCTGGTAGGAAGATTAACATATTTCTCTACGTGGTCATTAATTTGCTGCACCGACAACATGGATGCGTTTATTTTTATAGCAAGAAGCACATGGTCATCAGAATTTTTACTTTGTCTGGATTTGCTCGCCGACTTTCCCCTATTTCAATGCGCTTCTGTCGGTTTTCAGCAGGCTCTGCAAATAAACGCTGAATTCCAATGCCATGTTTCCGGTTGTGTAAAGTTTTAACTGCATCAACATGAGCTTTATGAACTAAGTGGCATTTCAGGTAGTCCAGTTTCCATTCAATCCATTTTAAACCACTTGTAAATTCTCCATTAAATGCGGCTTTAAAACATAATTTACACACAAAACTGACTCTCACTGAATACTGAAAACTGTCTCCCAGTTTCAAAAGGCCCCCAAGACACTGTTGGTGCCTGGGCTCCTGCCTTTCACTTGACATTGTATTAGGCGACAACGCTAACAGAGTTATCAACTGACGAAGCTGTGAGCGGCCTGTTTATTTCAATGCGCGGTACATTCCAGGTTGCTGCGTGGCCGTGGAGGGAACATTGGTCAGGTGGTGAGCCACTTTTTGGTGAGTATCCAGCTTCTACCCTGCTCTTGGTGATCTTGCTGGTCCAGTTAAGCTACTGGTCACTTGTAACCTTCAAGAAGTTGATGATGGGGAACTCAATGCCGCTGAACGATCAGAGAAGCTAACTAGGCTTTCTCTTGCACAAGATGGCCACCACGCACTAATGTTGCCTGTCACTTGTCAGCCCAAGTCTGGTTGTTATTTAAGTCCTGCTGTAGGCTGGCATCACTATTGGAGGAGTTGGGAATGGAGCTGAACACTCTGGTCAGACCTTGACAGAGGCAAGTTCATCGATGAAGCAGCTGAAGATGGTTGGATCAGGTCGCTTTCCTGAGGTACTCCAGAAGAAATGTCCTAGGGACTGCAACGATTGGCCTCTGACAACCACAATCATCTTCCTTTGCATCAGGTAGGACGCCAGCCACTACAACAACAACTTGCATTTATATAGGGCCTTTAATGTAGAAAACGTCCCAAGTTGCTTCAGAGGTGTAATCAGACAAGTTGACACCGAGCCAAAGGAACAGAATGGGTGACTATAAACTTGGTCAGAGGTAAAATTAAGGAGCATCGTAAAGGCTGAGCAGTGGGGAGGCAGACAGGTAATTCCAGAGCTTAAGACCTTGACGGCTGGAGACACGGTCATCATGGTGGGGCGAAAGCAGCGAGAGACACACAAGACGCTAGAGGTGGAGGAAACATAGAAGATAGGAGCAGGAGTAGGCCATTCAACCCCTCGAGGCTGCTCCGCCATTCAATGCGATCGTGGCTGATCATCCAAATTCAGTACCCTGGCCCTGCTTTCTCCCCATATCCCGTGATCCCTTTAGCCTCAAGAAATATATCTAATTCTTGAATATATTTAATGAATTGGCCTCTACTGCCTTCTGTGGTAGAGAATTCCACAGGTTCACCACTCTCTGGGTGAAGAAATTCCTCCTCATCTCTGTCCTAAATGGCTTACCCCTTATCCTTAAGACTGTGACCCCTGGTTCTGGACTCCCCGACCATCGGGAACATCCTTCCTGCATCTAGTCTGCCCAGTCCTGTCAGAATTTTATAAGTTTCAATGAGATCCCCTCTCATTCTTCTAAACTCCAGCGAGTACAAGCCCAATCGACCGAATGTCTCCTCATATGTCATTCCTGCCATCCCAGGTATCAGCCTGGTAAATCTTCACTGCACTCCTTCCATGGCAAGTACATCCTTCCCCAGATAAGGTGACCAAAACTGCACATAATACTCAAGGTGTGGTCTCACCAAGGCCCTGTACAACTGCAGCAAGACATCCTTGTTCCTGTACTCAAGCCCTCTCGCTACGAAGACCAACATTAGGGATAGCATAAGATCCAAGGAGAGGACATATAAATTGGCCAGAAAAAGCAGTAAACCTGAGGATTGGAAGCAGTTTAGGATTCAACAAAGGAGGACAAAGGGATTCATTAAGAAAGGGAAAATAGAATATGAGAGTAAGCTTTCAGGGAAACATAGAAGATAGGAGCAGGAGTAGGCCATTCGACCCCTCGAGCCTGCTCCGCCATTCAATGCGATCATGGCTGATCATCCAAACTCAGTACCCCGTACCTGCCTTCTCCCCATATCCCTTGATACCTTTAGCTCTAAGAAATATATCTAACTCCTTCTTGAATATATTTAAAGACTTGGCCTCAACCGCCTTCTGAGGTAGAGAATTCCCCTGGTTCGCCACTCTCTGGGTGAAGAAATTCTTCCTCATCTCTGTCCTTAATGGCTTACCCCTTATCCTTAGACTATGACCCCTGGTTCTGGACTCTCCGACCCTCGGGAACATTCTACCTTCATCTAGTTTGTCCAGACCTGTCAGAATTTTATAAGTTTCAATGAGATCCCCTCTCATTCTTCTAAACTTCAGCGAGTATAAGCCCAATCGACCCAATCTCTCCTCATACGTCATTCCTGCCATCCCAGGGATCAGCCTTGTGAATCTTCACTGAACTCCTTCCATGGCAAGAACATCCTTCCTCAGATAAGGCGACCAAAACTGCACACAGTACTCAAGGTGTGGTCTCACCAAGGCCCTGTCCAACTGCAGCAGGACATCCTTACTCCTGTACTCAAACCCTTTCGCTATGAAGGCCAACATACCATTGACTGTAAAAGCTTTTATAGATATATGTGAAGAGAAAAAGATCAGTGAAGTCAAGCGTAGGTCCCTTGCAGTCAGAATCAGGGGAATTTATAATGGGGAACAAAGAAATGGCAGACCAATTTTAAATACATATTTTGGTTCCGTCTTCACAAAGGAGGACACAAATAACCTCCCAGAGATGTCGGGGAACATAGGGTCTGATGAAAGGGAAGAACTGAAAGAAATCAGTATTTATAGGGAAATGGTGTTAGGGAAATTGACCGGATTGAAGGCCAATAAATCCCCAGGGCCTGATAATCTACATCCTAGGGTACTTAAGGAAGTGGCCCTAGAAATAGTAGATGCATTGCTGATCATCTTCCAACATTCGATGGAATCTGGAACAGTACCCATGGATTGGAGGGTAGCTAATGTTACCCCACTATTCAAAAAAGGTGGGAGAGAGAAAACAGGGAATTACAGACCGGTAAGCCTGATATCGGTAGTGGGGAAAATGCTAGAGTCCATTATAAAAGATGTAATAGCAGAGCACTTGGAAAACAGTGACAGGGTCGGACAAAGTCAACATGGATTTACAAAAGGAAAATCGTGCTTGACTAATCTACTGGAATTTTTTGAGGATGTAACTGGTAAAATAGAGAAGGGAGAACCAGTGGATGTGGTGTATTTGGACTTTCAGAAGTACCCCACTAGTCACTGCCTGCCACTCAGAAAAAGAGCCGTTATTCCAACTCTTTGCTTTCTGTCTGCCAACCAGTTCTCTATCCAAGTCAATACCTTGCCCCCAATCCCATGTGCCTTACTTTACACGCTAATCTCTTATGCGGGACCTCATCGAAAGCCTTTTGAAAGTCACCGTTTTCCAAGTGCTCTGCTATTACATCTTTTATAATGGACTCTAGCATTTTCCCCACTACCGATATCAGGCTTACCGGTCTGTAATTCCCCATTTTTAATCTACCACCTTTTATGAACAGTGGGGTAACATTAGCTACCTGCCAATCCATGGATACTGTTCCAGAGTCTATCAAATTTTGGAAGATGACCAGCAATGCATCTACTATTTCTAGGGCCACTTCCTTAAGTACCCTAGGATGTAGATTATCAGGCCCTGGGGATTTATCGGCCTTTAATCCCGTCAATTTCTCTAACACCATTTCCCTACAAATACTGATTTCTATCCAGTTCCTCCATTTCATTAGACCCTATGTTCCCCGACATCTCTGGGAAGTTATTTGTGTCCTCCTTTGTGAAGACAGAACCAAATTATGTATTTAATTGGTCTGCCATTTCTCTGTTCCCCATTATAAATTCCCCTGATTCTGACTGCAAGGGACCTACGCTTGACTTCACCAATCTTTTTCTCTTCACATATCTATAAAAGCTTTGAGTCAGTTTTTAATGTTCCCTGAAAGCTTACTCTCATACTCTTATTTTCCCCCTCTTAATTAATCCCTTTGTCCTCCTTTGTTGAATCCTAAACTGCTCCCAAACCTCAGGTTTACTGCTTTTTCTGGCCAATTTATATGTCCTCTCCTTGGGTCTTATGCGATCTCTAATTTCCCTCGTTAGCCACGGTTGAGTCACTTTTTTGTTTTATTTTTATGGCAAACTGGGATGAACAAATTCTGTAGTTCTTCCATGCAATCTTTGCATGCTTGCCATTGCCTATCCACCGTCAACCCTTTGAGTGACATTCCCCAATCAATCCTACCCAACTCACGCCTCATACCATCGTAGTTTCCATTATTTAAATTCAGGACCCTAGTCTCGGAGTCAACTACTTCACTCTCCATCTTAATGAAGAATTCTATCATATTATGATCGCTCCGACCCAAGGGGCCTCGCACAACAAGATTGCTAATTAATCCTCTCTCATTACATAATACCCAGTCTAAGATGGCCTGATCTCTAGTTGGTTCCTCGACATATTGGTCCAGGAAACCATCCCGTATACACTCCAGGAATTCCTCCTCCACGGTATTGTTACTAATTTGGTTAGCCTAATCTATATGTAGATTAAAGTCACCCATGATAATGCAGGCAGCGAGAGGCGGGACCTGCGGGAGACTCGGCGGCGAGGTACAAAAGGCGGCAGCGGGGCCAGAAGAGGCCTCAGAGCAGCAGCGGCAGGCAGCGAGAGAGGCGGGACCTGCGGGAGACTCTGCGGCGGCGGGGTACAAAAGGCGGCAGCGGGGCCAGGAGAGGCATACCAAACTCCAGTCTGCGAGCTCAGAAGTTGCAGAGAGGTAAAAAGTAATCAGGGTGTGACGTCACCAGGGAGCAGGTAAGTGATTGGTTGGTGAGTATTTCTCTCTTTTCATTACAAGCTTGAATTCTGTGGTGTTAAATTTCTAGGGACTCTGTGTTGTAGTGAGGACAGTTGGTAAATAAAGCGCCCTAGAGTATACCTGTAACTGGGGTATTGAATAAATTTTTAGATTAATTAAAGGAGTAAGTCATGGCAGGAGAGCTCAGACCCGTGTTCTGCTCCTCTTGCTCCATGTGGGAAGTCAGGGACGCTGCCAGTGTCCCTGGCGACCATGTGTGCAGGAAATGCATCCAGCTGCAGCTACTTGTAGACCGCATTGCGGCGCTCGAGCTGCGAGTGGATGAGTTTTGGAGCATGCGCGATGCTGAGAGGGTCGTGGATAGCACGTTTAGCAAGTTGTTCACGCCGCAGGGTAGGGCTGCACAGGCAGAAAGAAACTGGGTGACCATCAGGCGGAGCAACAGAGGGAGGCAGGAAGTGCAGGGGCCCCCTGCGGACATCCCCCTTTCAAACAGGTATACCAAGTTGGATACTGTTGAGGGGGATGACTCACCAGGGGAAGGCAGCAGCAGCCAGCTTCCTGGCACCAGGGACGCTTCTGCTGCTCAGAAAGGGAGGAAAAAGAGTGGGAGAGCAATAGTGGTAGGGGATTCTATCGTAAGGGGAACAGATAGGCGTTTCTGTGGCCGCAAACGTGACTCCAGGATGGTTTGTTGCCTCCCTGGGGCCAGGGTCATGGATGTCACTGAGCGGCTACAGGGCATTCTTAAGGGGGAGGGGGAGCAGGCAGAGGTCGTGGTCCACATTGGGACCAACGACATAGGTAGGAAGGGGGATGAGGTCCTGCATCAAGAATTTAGGGAGCTAGGTAACAGATTAAAGAGCAGGACCTCAAAGGTTGTAATCTCTGGATTACTCCCAGTGCCACGTGCTAGTGAGTATAGGAATAGGAGGATAGAGCAGATGAATGCGTGGCTAAAGAGTTGGTGTAGGGGGGAGGGTTTTACTTTCCTGGATCACTGGGCCTGCTTCTGGGAAAGGTGGGACTTGTACAAGTCGGACGGGTTGCACCTGAACCAGAGCGGGACAAATATCCTTGCGGGGAGGTTTGCTAGCACTGTTTGGGGGGGGGGGGGGGGGGGGGGGGGTGGTTTAAACTAACTTGGCAGGGGGATGGGATACAGAGGGGAGCTGAAATAGGGGGTGATGTGCTGCCAATTATAGAGAAAAAAAACAAGTCAGCTTGGTAGACAGGGCAAATATACAAGGGCAAGGCTGGATGGCATCTATTTTAATGCAAGGAGTCTTGCAAATAAGGTGGATGAACTGAAGGTGTTGATAAACACATGGGAGTATGATATTGTTGCTATCACGGAGACATGGTTGAGGGAGGGGCAAGACTGGCAGCTCAATATTCCGGGGTACAGAATCTTCAGGCGAGACAGAGGGGGGGGGGGGGGGGGTATAAGAGGAGGGGGTGTCACAATATTAATTAAGGAGTCAATTACTGCAGTAAGGAGGCCACTATCGACACCACAAACTGCCGGCTCAAAGAGGAGAGGATCTCCAAGAAGATCGCGCATATCGACACAGACATCAAGTTTCTACAGAGATGCAAGAAAGCAGACAAGATCCCGAAAGGGCTACAGATCACTAACCCACTCAAGTCGACCTACAACACAGACTACGCTGAGAGACTCTGCCGTCGTACCTCTCGCACACTCCTCAACCATCTCGTACACCAGCTCTACAGCAGACGCCGCAACCTCGAAACCGAGATGGAGTCCATGTTCTCAGCCTGTGCTCAGGACGCAGACCAGCTACGAGACACCGCCAAACAAACAAGGCAACGGAACTACGCTACCTACATGCACACCAAGAACAGGAAGCTTGAGAAACTTGGCATCACCAGCAGCAGCAACCAAGCCTCCCCCGGTACCACGGTTGAAACCACAGGGAAATCCATCGTCAACCTGTCCGACCACACCCTTCAACCAGACGAAATTGAAGTTCTCAGCCGAGGGCTCAATTTCTGCCCCACCACCAAAATGGACCCCATCGTTCTCGCGGCAGACACAGAGGAATTCATCAGGAGAATGAGGCTCCGGGAATTCTTCCACAAATCCCAAGATGTCAGCAGCGAACCCAATGAGACAATCAATGATCCTGAACAGCAGACAGAGGGATCCGCAGTGCAGCAACCGAAGAAGAAAGAGTCAAATTGGACCCCTCCGGAGGGTCGCTGCCCTAAGCTTGACATGTATGCTCAAGCTGTCAGGAGATGCATCAACGCCAGATTCATCAGCCGCACTCACAAGACAGTCCAGAATGTCACCCGAGCACAACGCAATGCCATCCACGCTCTCAAGACCAACCGCAACATCGTCATCAAACCAGCAGACAAAGGAGGTGCCATCGTCATACAGAACAGAACGGACTATTGCAAAGAAGTATACCGACAACTGGACAACCAGGAACACTACAGACAGTTACCCGCAGATCCGACCAAAGAACACACCCGCCAACTCAACAGACTGATCAAAACCTTCGATCCAGACCTTCAAAGCATCCTACATGCTCTCATCCCACGTACTCCCCGCGTGGGAGACTTCTACTGCCTCCCAAAGACACACAAAGCCAACACACCTGGACGTCCTATCGCATCAGGCAACGGAACCCTGTGTGAGAACCTCTCTGGATATGTCGAGGGCATCCTGAAACCCATCGTACAGGGAACCCCCAGCTTCTGTCACGACACTACAGACTTCTTACAGAAGCTCAGCACCCACGGACCAGTTGAACCAGGAACACTCCTCGCCACGATGGACGTCTCGGCACTCTACACCAGTATCCCCCACGATGACGGCATCGCTGCAACAGCCTCAGTACTCAACACCAACAACAGCCAATCTCCAGACGCCATCCTACAACTCATCCGCTTCATCCTTGACCACAATGTCTTCAACTTCGACAACCAGTTCTTTACCCAAACACACGGAACAGCCATGGGGACCAAATTCGCACCCCAATACGCAAACATCTTCATGCACAAGTTCGAGCAAGACTTCTTCGCTGCACAGGATCTCCAACCAACGCTATACACCAGATACATCGACGACATTTTCTTCCTATGGACCCACGGCGAAGAATCACTGAAAAGACTACACGATAACATCAACAAGTTCCATCCCACCATCAAACTCACCATGGACTACTCCTCAGAATCAGTCTCATTCCTGGACACACGAATCTCCATCAAAGACGGACACCTCAGCACTTCACTCTACCGCAAGCCCACGGACAACCTCACGATGCTTTACTTCTCCAGCTTCCACCCTAACCACGTTAAAGAAGCCATCCCCTATGGACAAGCCCTGCGAATACACAGGATCTGCTCAGACGAGGAGGAACGCGATGGACACCTACAGACACTGAAAGACGCCCTTGTAAGAACGGGATATGACGCTCGACTCGTCGATCGACAGTTCCGACGGGCCACAGCGAAAAATCGCATAGACCTCCTCAGAAGACAAACACGGGACACAACCAACAGAGTACCCTTCGTCGTCCAGTACTTCCCCGGAGTGGAGAAACTACGCCATGTTCTTCGCAGCCTTCAACATGTCATCGATGACGACGAACACCTCGCTAAGGCCATCCCCACGCCTCCACTACTCGCTTTCAAACAGCCGCCTAACCTCAAACAGACCATCGTTCGCAGCAAATTACCCAGCTTTCAGGAGAACAGCGACCACGACACCACACAACCCTGCCACAGCAACCTCTGCAAGACATGCCAGATCATCAACACAGATACCATCATCACACGTGAGGACACCACCCACCAGGTACATGGTACATACTCATGTGACTCGGCCAACGTTGTCTACCTCATACGTTGCAGGAAAGGATGCCCCGGAGCATGGTACATCGGCGAGACCATGCAGACACTGCGACAACGGATGAACGGACACCGCGCAACAATCACCAGGCAGGAGTGTTCCCTCCCAGTCGGGGAACACTTCAGCAGTCAAGGACATTCAGCCTCCGATCTTCGGGTAAGCATTCTCCAAGGTGGCCTTCGAGACACACGACAACGCAAAATCGTCGAGCAGAAACTGATAGCCAAGTTCCGCACCCATGAGGACGGCCTCAACTGAGATCTTGGGTTCATGTCACGCTACATGTAACCCCACCTGATGCAGGGTCATCCAGACTCGAGTCGACATTGGCTTGTTCTCTCTACACAGATGCTGCCGGACCTGCTGTGATTTCCAGCCAAAAGAAATGTTTTTTGTCTGTTTTTTTGTTTTTCATACAGACCCCAGCATCTGCAATATTTGACCCCTTGTGACCCCACCTCATTGTTCTTTGATGTAATGTTTCCCTGACTGACCTGTTTGGACACCATTCACACCTTTGACTGTTGTGATTATCTCTCTGCCGAGGTGTGATAAATGGCAGTTGGAAAGGTTACCTGTAAACATCTGACATGATTCTCTGACTATATAAGCTGTGTCTTTATGCATTTCTCCACTTCACCTGAAGAAGGAGCAGCGCTCCGAAAGCTTGTGATTTCAAATAAAGCTGTTGGACTATAACCTGGTGTTGTGTGACTTCTTACATTTGCAGTAAGGAGGGATGACATATTAGCAGGTTCCTCTAATGAGGCCATATGGGTGGAGCTTAAAAACAAGAAGGGGGCAAGCACTTTGCTGGGAGTGTACTATAGGCCTCCAAACAGTCAGGGGGAGATAGAGGAACAGATATGTAGGCAAATCTCAGAGAAACGGTGGCATAGTGGTTAGCACTGTTGCATCACAGCACCAGAGACCCGGGTTCAAATCCGGCCTCAGGCGACTGTCTGTGTGGAGTTTGCACATTCTCCCCGTGTTTGCGTGGGTTTCCTCCGGGTGCTCCGGTTTCCTCCCACAGTCCAAAGATGTGCGAGTTAGGTTGATTGGCTATGATAAATTGACCCTTAGTGTTAGGGGATTAAATATGTGGGGTTATGGGTTGGTGTAGGGGTTACGGGGATCGGGTGGGATATGTGTCGGTGCAGGCTCGATGGGCCGAAATGGCCTCTATCTGCACTGTGGGGTTTCTGTGATTCTGTGATTTCTGTGAAATGTGCAAATAATAGGGTAATAGTAATGGGGGATTTCAACTTCCCCAATATTAACTGGGATAGTCAGTGTGAAAGACACAGAGGGTGTAGAATTCTTAAAGTGCATCCAGGAGAGCTTTTTGAGCCAGCATGTAGAAGGTCCTACAAGAGAGGGGGCGGTACTGGACCTAATTCTAGGGAATGTGGCCGGCCAAGTGGAAGAAGTGCTAGTAGGTGAGCACTTTGGTGACAGTGACCATAATATGGTGAGATTTAAGGTGGTCATGGAAAAGAACAGGGATGGGCCGGAAATAAAGGTTCTAAATTGGGGGAAGGCCGATTTTAATAGGACAAGGCAGGATCTGGTCAAAATGGACTGGGATCAGCTACTTGTAGGAAAATCCGCATCGGAGCAATAGGAGGCTTTCAGAAGGGAGATTGAGATCATACAATGGCAACATGTTCCCGTAAAGGTCAAGAGTGGTTCCAAAAACCACAGGGAACCTTGGATGTCAGGGGATATACGAGAATGGATTAGGAAAAAAAGGAGGGCTTTTGGTAGATACAAAAGGCTAAAGACGGGGGAAGCCCTAGAGGAGTACAAAAAGTGCAGGGGGATACTTAAAAAAGAAATTAGGAGATCAAGGAGGGGCCATGAAATAACACTGGCGAGCAAAATAAAGGAAAATCCTAAGATGTTTTATAAGTATATTAAGGGTAAGAGGATAACTAGGGAAAAAATAGGGCCCATTAGGGACAAAAGTGGCAATCTGTGTGTGGAGATGTAGGAGGGGTTCTAAATGAATTTTTTGCATCTGTTTTCACTATGGAGGAGGACGATGTAGACATAGAAATAGGGCGGGGGGACTGTGATATGCTCGAACATATTAACATCGAGAGGGAGGAGGTATTGGCGGTTTTAGCAGGCCTAAAAATGGATAAATCCCCAGGCCCGGACGAAATGTATCCCAGGCTGCTGTGTGAGGCAAAGGAAGAGATTGCGGGGGCTCTAACACACATATTCAGAACCTCTCTGGCCACAGGGGATGTGCCAGAGGACTGGAGAACCGCTAATGTAGTTCCATTATTCAAGAAGGGGAGTAGGGAAAAACCGGGGAACTACAGGCAAGTGAGCCTAACATCAGTGGTGGGAAAATTATTGGAAAAAATTCTGAGGGACAAAATTAGTCTCCACTTGGAGAGGCAAGGATTAATCAGGGGTAGTCAACATGGCTTTGTCAAGGGAAGATCATGTCTGACTAATTTGATTGAATTTTTTGAGGGGGTGACTAGGTGTGTGGATGAGGGTAACGCAGTGGATGTGGTATACATGGATTTCAGTAAGGCCTTCGATAAAGTCCCGCACAGGAGACTGGTCAAGAAGGTAAGAGCCCATGGAATCCAGGGTGCCTTGGCACATTGGATACAAAACTGGCTTAGTGGCAGAAGGCAGAGGGTGATGGTCGAAGGTTGTTTTTGTGACTGGAAGCCTGTGGCCAGTGGGGTACCACAGGGATCGGTGCTGGATCCCTTGCTGTTTGTGGTCTACATTAATGACTTGGATATGAATGTAAAAGGTATGATCAGTAAGTTCGCGGATGATACAAAAATCGGTAGGGTGGTAAATAGCGAGGAGGGTAGTCTCAGTCTGCAGGACGATATAGATGGGTTGGTCAGATGGGCGGAACAGTGGCAAATGGAATTTAACCCGGAAAAGTGCGAGGTGGTGCACTTTGGGGGGACTAACAAGGCAAGGGAATACACAATGAATGGTAAGACCCTAGGCAAGACGGAGGGTCAGAGGGATCTGGGTGTGCAAGTACACAGGTCCCTGAAGGCGGCGGAACAGGTGGATAAGGTGGTTAAAAAGGCATATGGGATACTTGCCTTCATTAGCCGAGGCATAGAATATAAGAGCAAGGAGGTTATGATGGAGCTGTATAAAACACTGGTTAGGCCACAGCTGGAATACTGTGTGCAGTTCTGGTCGCCACACTACAGGAAGGATGTGATAGCTTTGGAGAGGGTGCAGAGGAGATTCACCAGGATGCTACCAGGGCTGGAACGCTTCAGCTATGAAGAGAGACTGGGCAGATTGGGTTTGTTTTCCTTGGAGCAGAGGAGGCTGAGGGGGGACATGATTGAGGTGTACAAAATTATGAGGGGCATAGATAGGATGGATACTAAGGAGCTTTTTCCCTTAGTAGAAGGGTCAATAACTAGGGGGCATAGATTCAAGGTAAAGGGCGGGAGGTTTAGAGGGGATTTGAGAAAGAACTTTTTCACCCAGAGGGTGGTTGGAGTCTGGAACTCACTGCCTGAAAGGGTTGTGGAGGCTGGAACCCTCACAACATTCAAGAAGCATTTGGATGAGCACTTGAAATGCCATAGCATACAAGGCTACGGACCAAATGCTGGAATATGGGATTAGATTAGACAGGGCGTGATGGCCGGCGCGGACACGATGGGCCGAAGGGCCTCTATCCGTGCTGTATAACTCTATGACTTCTCTAATTTCGCTTTCAATGCCATCCCCGACCTCCGCATTACTGTTTGGAGGTCTATATACCACTCCCACTATCATTTTCTGCCCCTTGGTATTTCTCCGTTCTACCCATACAGATTCCACATCATCAGAGCTAATATCCTTCCTTACAATTGTGTTAATCCCCTCTTTAACCAGCAATGCTACCCCACCTCCTTTTACTTTTTGCCTATCTTGCCCGAATATTGAATACCCCTGGATGTTGAGTTCCCAGCCTTGGCCACCCTGGAGCCATGTTTCCGTAATCCCAATCATATCATATTCGTTTACCTCTATTTGCGCAGCTAATTCATCCACCTTATTACGAATGCTCCTCGCATTAAAACACAAAGCCTTCAGGGTTGTTTTTTTAACGTTCTTAGATCTTTTAGAATTATTTACTGTGGCCATGTTTGATTTAAACCCTCGATTTCTCTGCCTGCCACTTCTGTTTTTCTCCTTCCTGTCTTTTACTTTTATCCTTGTTTCCCTTTCCTGTCTCCCCACTCAGGTTCCCAACCCCCTGTCATTTTAGTTTAAACCCTCCCCCAGAGCACTAGCAAACACTCCCCCTAGGACATCGGTCATGGCCCTGCCCAGGTGCAAACCGTCCGTTTTGTACTGGTCCCACCTCCCCCAGAACTGGTTCCAATGTCCCAGGATGGGTTGTAGGGCTGGAAAAGGAGAGAGATATAGGGAGGAGTGGGGCCTTTGAACACGAGGCGAGGGAAATGAGTTTGTGATGGGGCAGAGGACAATGGCTTCGGTCTTTCTGATAGCTTGTGTCAGCCGTCGCTCAGTTGGTAGCGCCCTTGCCTCAGAGTCAGGAAGGTTGTCGGTTCAAGTCTCACTCCAGAGACTTGAGCACAAAAATCTAAGCTGACACACCAGTAAAGTACTAAGGGAGTGCTGCACTGTCAGAGGTACCATCTTTCAGATGAGACGTTAAACCGAGGCCCCATCTGCTCTCTCAAGTGAACGTAAAAGATACCATGGCACTATTTCGAAGAGCATGGGAATTATCCCTGATGTCCTGGCCAATATTTATCCCTTAAATCAACATCAGAAAACAGGTGAATTGGTCATCATCACATTGCAGTTTGTGGGAGCTTGGTGTGCACAAATTGGCTGCCGCGTTTCCTACATTACAACAATGACTACACTTCAAAAGTACTTCATTGGCTGTACAACGCTTTGGGATGTCCTGTGGTTGTGAAAGGCACTATATAAATGCAAGTCTTTCTTTTTCCCAATGCTTAATTGGAGGAAATTGTGTCTCATCCAGACATTGGACCAGCATTCTAACCACA
The DNA here is from genome assembly GCF_052327205.1 of Somniosus microcephalus. NCBI lineage: Eukaryota > Metazoa > Chordata > Chondrichthyes > Squaliformes > Somniosidae > Somniosus > Somniosus microcephalus. Next base: position 346,592,369 of record NC_140988.1, read on the forward strand.
GGTAGTGGAGGGGTCGAGGGGGGCGGAGATAGAGCTTGGAGTAGTCAGCGTACATGTAGAAACTGATGTCATAGATTCGGATATGTCCATTTGACTCCCACCCCCACTGACCTCACTTTTGCTAGGGCTCCTTGGTGCCATATTTGGTCGAATGCTGCCTTGATGTCGAGGGCAGCTACTCTCGTCTCTTCTTTGGCTTTCAGCGCTCAAGTCCATGTCTGGATCAAGGCTGTGATGAGGTCTGGAGCCAAGTGTTTCTGATGGAATCTGAACTGAGCATCAGTGAGCAAGTTATTGGTGAGCAGGTGTCGCCCGATGGCACTGTTGATAGCTCTTATTTTACCGATGATTGGGAGGAGGCTGATGGGGCAGCAATTGTCCAGGTTAGTTTTATCCTTTTTTCCCCCCTGATGATAGGACCTACCTAGACAATCTTCCATAATACTGGGTAGATGGCAATCATAGTTGTACTTGAGTCACTTAGTCAGGGCTGTAACTTGCTTTGGTGCACATGTCAGCACCACTACAGCCAGGATGTTGTCAGAACATGCCTTTGCTGTATAGAGTATACTCAGTCACTTCTTAATGTCATATGAAGTGAACCGAATTGGCTAGATGCTCGCATCCATCACAGTGGGGACCTTGGGAAGAAGCAAAGTAGGATTGTTCACATGGTTCTTTTGGCTGAAGACTCTTGGCCAGTCTTTTACACTCAGGTGCTGGGCTCCAGCATGTTCACAAAGCCTCCTCCTCCCATCAGTTGCCTGGCTGTCTGCCAACATTCATGACTTCCTCTGAACTAGAAGTTGTAGGACCACTTAGTTCTGTCTATAACCTGTTGCTTTTTGGTGTTTAGCATACAAGTAGCCCTGTCTAGTAGCTTCACTAGGTTGCTACTCATTCAAAAGTATATCAGCTGCAGTCCGCATTGAATCAGGGTTGGTCTCCTGTGGAAATGGAAGAAGTAGTGTCTAAGTAAGAAAACTGAAATAAAATGAAGGAGTCACCATGTGTCAGAGATAGTGGGCAAATAATGCAGAAGTTCAGAATCAGCCATGGAATGTTCTGAACAGAGGGCTCATAGGTAACCTCGTCAGACACGGGTGAGGTCACTACAGACGCCAGTTAAATGAAGTAAGACATAAACTAATCAAGGAGATGGGACAGGTTGTAGAATAGGATAAACTAATCATCAGGGCACAGGAAAAAAGGAACAAATGTGTAACCAAAGAGATGGGACAGATTTTAGAATAGTATAAACCAGGAGGGAAAACCCCAGATAGAAAGCGAGAAACCTAGGAGCTACACTCGACAGCAGGGACCTGGGGACAGAAACCCTACAGGGAGGTTTGGACAGAGATTGATCACCTCGGACCAAATCGGGGTAATATCTAGACAAGTTGCGAGTCTTGTATTTTGGAATTGTACTTTAATAAATGCTTAACCAACACCGTTCGTTATTTAAAGATAAATCTTTGTACGTGAAATCTGTTGCCTGTGTGTTTGTTCAGACCAAACTTACATTTGAACCCTAAAAGGAAAAATTGCAAACCTATTTGTTCGATCTTTCAAACATCTAGCAAATTCGGAGCAACAATTCTCCCAACCAGGCATGAGATTAGAGATTGTGTTGGTATAAAATTCTGCAGTTACACCTCATGAATTCTCAGTTTTGGGCAGATAGGTCTGTCCTTAGTCTGTCTCACTTACCACAGATACACAATGGAGGATGCCCCCAACTGTAGAGATGAGACTTTTTCTTTATAAGGATTGTGTAGTGGTCACTCCTAACAATGCTATTGCGGACAAACATGCTTGCAACAGGTAGGCTGATGAGGACCAAGTCAAGTAGGTTACTTCCTCATGTTGGCTCCCTCCCTAACTTATATAGACCTTGTCTGGCAGCCATGTCTTTTAAGACATGGCCAGCTTAGGCAATGGTGGTCCTACTGAGCCATTCTTGGTGGTGGACATTAAATCACTGCCAGTATCAGCAATCAATCCAGAAACGTTTCTAATTTATCTTTAGATATGGCTCAGCCTTATACCAGTTCACATCTATAGAGTAACTTAAGAAAAAACACACCAACAATTTACAATGAGTATAACACAGAGGAAAACATATAGTAGTGATTTGCAGCCAATTACAAATTCACTTAAAGACACACTTTGTGTCAGATGGAAAAATGGTCCAAAGGTATTTGGTATGAAGTTGTGTATAACAAAACTAAAGCCAGCGATAGGGAGATAATTGTGGTGAAAACAAAAATGACCAGGACCTTATTTTTGCACTTGACCTGGTAACCGAGAGTGGTAAGCAAGATTGATTATATGCGCGTATCCATAATCATTCCACTGCAGGTACATGAGAGAGATGGAAGCATTGTAACTAGGTGAATGACATGAGATGGGGGATGCATCTTTGTATTTTGATACCCATATTTTCCCTCATTGATATTTTAGAAGGAATATTTTGTGATCACACAACTTCCCTCAGCAATTGGAAATAAAAACTTGCATTTATATAGAGCTTGAACATGTTCTCAGGACTTCCAAAAGCACTTTACAACTAATGGAATATTTCTGACGTGCAGTCCAAGTTCCCTCTCATCTACACAGCTCTATGCTGGTCCTGCACAGCCTGGGACCGGCTTTTCTAATTATAATTTCGCGCATGTGCAAAACTGTGAATGGGCAGAGTAGCCCTTAAAGAGGCCACACACACCGAAAAAATAAATTGTAGGAACATTGGTGCAGTTATGTCAATATATTAGCAAACACAGCAGCCAATTTATGCACATCCAGGTCCCACAAACAGCAAATGAATGAACAATCACTTAATCTACTTTTGGTGATGTTGATTGTTAGCCAGGACACGGAGAAAAACCATGATCTTCAAATAGCATCACAGGATCTTTTATTTTCACTCAGCAGGCAGATGTGGCCTCAATTTAATGTTTCATCCAAAAGATGCCATCGCCAACAATGGAGCACTCCCAAAGTACTGCACTGGTGTCAGCCTAGATTAAGTGCTCAAGTCTGTAACGGGACTTGAACCCATGATTTTGTGACTCACAGGAATGCTACCAACTCAGTTTAGTTGGCTCTTAGCTTAATAACACAAGTCTATCCTGTTTCTATTATTTAATGACTACTGAAATTTCTTAAAGGTCAATGACACTTCTCATTATTCAGAACAAGCAATTTGCGTCATGCCTAGATTAGATACGTACAACAGTAAAACCAAGCACAATGGTCCTCTTGATGTTTCAGCTGAACTCAGTCACTGGCCAAACCAACTGATTTCTTCCTCGACACTGAGCATGCAATGGCTTAATTGATCGTGACATGGATTAAATTTTCTGGCTCCAAACTGGGTAGTTGAAAAATATATTATTACCCTGTGATCTCTGTGATATCACCTTGAAACCTTAGAGACAGGTGACTGCAGAAAACTTAATTTTCCCCTACCTTGATACATGCTTAACAAATCAACATAGGAACATTAGAAATTTTAGGAACAGCAATAAAAATGGCTATTAACTTCAAAAAATTGGCTTCTCAACATACCCTCAATCCTTTCTCCACAAATGTATTCTATTTACCTCTATAACTTCCGCATGTAACTTAATGCACAAGTCTATCAATTTTTGGGTGAAAAAGGGTTACGTAACTTCCTAATTTATTTTTTAACTTGAGTTCTCCAATACGGTAATCCATACTTGAACCTTTTTCATATTGAACTATTTGCTTCCACTGACTAATTCTTCACAATCTTAAAAATTTGCAATTTTAAAATCTCTTTTGCAAAGAAAACAAACCCACTTTCCTTAACCTTTCCATATAAATTAAATTCTTAATAACCAGAATTACCTTGTTTGCTTGCCTCCATACCTAAATCAAGGACAATAGTTGCTATGATTTGGTGAGCAGAACTGTACCAAGTACTCCAAATGGACTTTGACTAATATCTTGTATACCAATAATACATTTCTCTCTGTTCATACAACTAGAAATTTATGGGGCTTTTATAAACTTTGGGTTGGGTCAAGCATTGGGTTGAAGGCTTTGTAGGTTGAATTACTATAGGAGCAAGACAGAGTTAGAGATATCGGCCCTTTATAAGTAGCATTGTAAAGTGGTGTCTGAGGACATGGAAGTGACAGAATTACTAAATCATTATTTAATGACTTTTTTTTAAAACCACCCCAAAAGGAGTAGATTGGGAAATCCCTAGTATCACAAGGGACAGTATCGTAGAAAGGTTTAGGAAGCTGAAGGTAAACAAGGCTCCAGGCTCTGATAATTTCCATCCATGGGTGCAGATGGATTTAGCTGAAGTGACGGCAAATCCCCACACAAATATCTTTCAAAGATCATTGGTATCAGGAAACATTCCAAGGGATTTAAAGTGGCAAATAAGACCACCATCTTTAAAAACTGAATTGTCAAGTTACAGAAATGTGAACCTTATTTCAATTTTAAAGTATGAGAATTTGATGAAGGATAACACAAGGGATCATCTGCGAGGAAACAGTCTCGTGAGAGGGAGCCAGGATAAGTTCTGACGGTACAGGTCATATCCGACCAATTTACTGGATTTCTTTGAGGCATTGGATGTTATCTATTTGGATTTCAAAAAGGCAGCTGACACTATTCCACATAGCAGACTGATTGCCATCTATTCCATGAGCATCCACCTTGTCAAAGTATTAGGTTGGATTGATGTATGGCTGAAAGGTAGACATCAAACAGTGGTGGTGCATAGGTAGGTGTCAGAATAGAAACTGGCTGCCAGCAGTGTCCCAGATGTCAGTGTTCGAACCACTCTGGTTTATAAGTTTTAACATTTGAATTTGTGGTCGAAGCCAACTGGGTGCCATTGAATTAATCTACTGAACAGAAGTCAGCACGTCTTCAAAAGGGGAAGACCCTGCTGGTCCAACCTCCTTGACTTTGTTGATTGTGGACAGCTGGATTTCAAAAAAGTTTTTGACAAAGTTCCACACAAAAGTCTAGTAGTTAAGCTCAAAACTGTGGGGATTCAGGTAAAATCTTGGGAATGGATAAGACATTGAAAGGTAGAAAGCAACAGACACTTAAAGGCGTTACGTTGGGACAGGAGAAAGCACCGAGTGGCATGCCCAGAACTGTGTGCTGGGGCCACTACTGTTTCTAATTATCAATGACTTGACTTGGATTCAAAGACTCAATGGAAATTAGTCAAATTTGCAGAGGATACCAAATTAGAATCGAGGAGGAATACCCATATCGATCCTGGGTTACCTTACATGAAACCATCTTCCAGTCTGCAAAAATAAGATAAGTAAGAGTTTAACTATAGAAAGACAGCAGCTGTGGGAGAACCAATGGTTTTAAACAAATTTCTGTTAGTTAAAATAATCGTAGGGTTTAGAGCCTTGCTTTCTTAATCTCCATCCCACAAAATGTTTTGGCACAGTACATCTATTTCCTGGTAATGTTTATTTAACATGGTATATTGATATAAATGTACTGTAGAATTTTTTGGGGGATAGTTTTGAAATGTAATACTCTCAAAAGCCCACACAAATGATTATAGAAGTTTTAAACATAGTTGTGTATACATTCCTAAAAGTGAACAAAAGCTCACACCTCAATTTTTTCACGATTCACGTTTCCACGCCAGATGTCATCTTTCAGAGTGTCCTGGTGCAGAAATGGGTTGAGAGTTCCAAGACCGAACAAACACAACACAATCAAGGTAGTGAACCTATGAAGATAAACCACAACCAATTAAACGTATATCCGTATCAACAAAGGCTGTATGAACATTTTTCAATATGCCACTAATGGTGCTCTAGGTACAGTGAGTCAAAGTATTTTCAAATATGCAAGGTACAAGTCATACTTCATCAAGTAACATCATGAAATTGCATGGCTCTTACAGCCAATAAGGGAACTCGTCTCATATGAGATCTAATTAAGGGGGGAGGGGAATACAAATATTCTTCCTCATACAAATAGATCTGGCCTGTCAAAGGGGAGGTGTCAGCCTTGGTTCAGTGGTAGTTTGAGTCAGAGGTGCGTCAGTTCAAGCCTGAGACCAGAGTACTATAATCTAGGATTACACCTCTGCAGTACCAAGGGAGTGCTGCACTGTTGGAGGTGCTGTCTTTCAGTTAGGCATAAAAGATCCCATGACACTACTTGAAGAGCAGGGGAGCTTTCCTGTTGTCTTGGTCAACATTTATCCCTCAATCAACATAATTAAAACTGATTATCTGATCATTTATCTCATTGTTATCCGCGAGATGTTGCGCTGTACAAATTGGCTGCCGTATTTGTGTACATTACATAACATAAGAAATAGGAGCAGGAGTGGGCCAATCGGCCCCTCGAGCCTGCTCCGCCATTCAATAAGATCATGGCTGATCTGATCCTAACCGACAATCCACTATCACAGAACCATCTCCTGAATCTAACAGAATTAGACACATGAAATAGGAGCAGGATCAGGCTACATGGCCCCTGGGCCCGCTCCGCTACCCACAGGGCCATGACCGATCCGAACCTAGACTCATGTCCAAATTCCTGCCCACTCCCCATAACCCTTTACTTCTAGGAAACGGTCTATTTCTGTTTTAAATTTATGTAATGATGTAGCTTCTACAGCTTTTTGGGGCAGCATATTCCATGGACCTACCACCCTCTGAGTGAAGTAGTTCCTCCTCATCTCAGTTTTGAAAGAGCAGCCCCTTATTCTAAGACTATGCCCCCTAGTTCTAGTTTCACCCATCATCGGGAACATCTTCCCCGCATCCACCAGATTACAACAGTGATTATACTTCAGAAGTCCTTTATTGGCTGTGAAGTGCTTCGGTACATCTGGAGTTTATGAAAGGCGCTATATAAATGCAAGTTCTTTCTCCTTTAAGAAATTTAGTGCATAGACAGGTCAGACGGCCTCCTTCTCCACTGCTGATAATTCTCAATCTGAGCAAGCTGCAGGTTTTTTTCTCTGTTTATTCTGAAACAAGTTGTTTTGTAAATAATTTCAAAGTTTTATTTGACTTCCATGGAAATAACAGATTCTCTAGTCTTAAGGCTTGGAGGAAAGTTTACAGTAACTGAAAACATTTTTCACAAGAGTCACCTCATCTCTACTTTAGTTGACAAACAATTCAGAAAATAATTATTTCTTATGGCTCATTCCCACTTTTATTTATTTTTGTGGGAACTTGTGGTTTCACTGCTTAAAAAAAAATGTGCATTTCATCCAAAATCCAGCAAAGCAGCAGACATGAACGTTTAATTCATAGGTTAGCTCAGCTGTGAGATTGCGAAGCCTGATTTCAGCCGAAATTTATTCTCCATCTCCAAATAAACACTGATGCAGAGAACAATTTTCAAATGAGATGAAAAAAAAAAGCACTGTTAGCTGACTCCAACCAGGGAGGCAATTGTCACCCAGAAAACAACCTCGACACCTCTGGGTTAAGGAAAGAAAAACCAGCTGGGTTCCCGATTCTGATCTCTATCCATTGATCTCTGCTAGAAAATGCATATGTATGAACGTCAGGCGAGGACAGGATCAGCCTTTGACAATGGCCAATACAGCGGTCTAGATCTCCAAGGCGAGTCTGCCAGCAACGCATCATCATCTGCAAAAAGGATTGCTGCAATATTTTCAAAAATGTCTGCAACAGACACCATGGGAGGAATTTTTCGCGGGGGGGGGGGGGGGGGGGGGGGGGACCCAGCGGTCGCATTTGGTGGCGGATCGGGTGGGGGGGAAAAAAGACAGCGGGTAGGGAACCCGCTGCCATGCTAGTTTCCCAGATGTCTAGTCAGTCATCGCTGAACAGACCGGACACCAAGCTGCGGGGGAGGCAATTTAGATCATTAAGAGCTTGTTAACAGGCACCTAAAATTTAACGGTGAGCTTAAAATAGTTTTTATGAGTTCGCCCACGGGTTCACCGCTGCTTGGGGATCATGTCAGGTAAGCAGGTCGGGAGTTGTGTTGGCATGATATAATTTCTTTACTTGACAACTGCAAAATGTGCTATAAAAGCTCCCATCTCATAGCTGTTCACTTTCCAAGATCAGAAGCTGTTGCTTACTGCATTTGGAAGACAGATTGAGCTTTATGCAGGTTGCAAGTGTTTGGAGCAAACTGTGTATCCAGTGTCACCTCATTGGAACAACCTCTCTCACCATTGACTGATCGCTTCTGTCATCTCAACTTCACCTGCCATCTATTACATCAGCATCGGTACCCCTGAAACTATCTCACCTTGGTCCTCAGAATCTCACCACGATCAACCCTAACACCAGTAGCACCAATAACACCACCAACCTTCTCCACAATCAACTGATGCTGCACAGGACATCAGCACCTGACCACATTGCTGCCTGGGCCTCACCATGGCCAGATTTACTTCATTTGATGCTATGCACCCTGGCTGCCACATGATGCACCAGGTTGGCATCATCCCACACCAACACCATAAAGCATCCCTACAATGCCCAAGCCATTCCTTCCACACTCTTTGCCATTGCAGGGGGTACCATTATATCTCATCATTCACTGCAACTCTCTAAGCCACTTCCAAAAGGTGCACACAAATCCGTCCAAGAACGCAAAGTGTTGAAAATAAAGATTTCAATGTTTGACAGCACATTAACAGAAACTTTACATGAACATTGGCTAAAACACCTACCCTAGTGTGTTAGTTGGTATGATTGGACTAGGATGATGAGGGTGAGTGTGAGGGGTGGCTAGTGAGATGGGGAACTGATAATGTAGATAGAGAGGGATGGGTGGAGGTGCAAGGTAAGTTGGTGTGAGTAAGGATGTGCAGGAATAGGGTAGGGAAGGCAGAGTGATGGGGATGTGATGAGTGGCACAGCAGGATGAGGTTGAGTGTGGCTTTGAAGTAACGTTTCGTGATCTACTGAGATCATTGAAAGGTTTGCGCCACTGCAGCCTGGTGCTCCTGACAACGTCCCTGCTTGTGTCCTTCTGTGCAATGTTCAACCAGATTGCGTTGATCTCCTGGGGAGATCTCTTCCGCTCATTGGAAGGGAAGAGAACCTCCCTGCGAGCTATGACTTCCCTCCATAAGCATATGGAGGGAGTCATGCGAGAGCCTGGGTGCTGCCGTGTACCTCTGTGCTGGTCAGTGTTTGCAGCATCTCAATGTTATAGAACACTGAAAGCACAACTGTCGAAATAAATTTCCGCATGATCCCTTTAAGGAAACCAGCTGATTACACGTCATAAGCGACGTCATCAGACCTGCTTCCTTCAATTGGCCAGCAAACACGCTGGGTGGGCTTAACAAGCCGAATCAACACAAGATCACTTTGGACAGCGGAATGGAGCTAGCAGTGGAGTTGCAACCTGCCACCGACCCCGGCCGCACCGGACCAGCCAAGGTAGGGGAAATCGTGGCCCATGACCAGGGTTTTCCACTTGTGCATGCACCAGCTAACAATTTCTCTCCCATTCATTTTAATCAACAGGAAAATTGTAGCCTCGTGAAGTTACATACGATAACATAAGATATAACATAAGATAAGACGTAGAAGCAGTAGGACGGTCATTTGGCCTGCTCCGCCATTCAAGAAGATCATGGCTGATCTGATCTTGGCTTCAACTCCACTTCCCTGCCCACTCCCCATAACCCTCGACTCCCTTATCGTTCAAAAATCTGTCTATCTCCACCTTAAATATATTCAATGACCCAGCCTCCACAGCTCTCTGGGGAAGAGAATTCCAAAGATTCACGACCCTCAGAAGAAATTCCTCCTCATTTCCGATTTAAAAGGGTGCCCCTTATTCTGAAATTATGCCCCCTAGTTCTAGATTCCCCCACGAGGGGAAACATCCTCTCTGCATCTACCCTGTCAAGCCCCTTCAGAATCTTGTATGTTTCAATAAGATCCCCTCTCATTCTTCTAAACTCCAATGAGTATAGGCCCAACCTGCTCAACCTCTCCTCATAAGACAACCCCTTCATCTCCGGAATCAACCTCATGAACCTTCTCTGAACTGCCTCCAATGCAAGTATATCCTTCCTTAAATAAGGAGACCAAAACTGTACGCAGTACTCCAGGTGTGGTCTCACCAATGCCCTGTACAGTTGTAACAGGACTTCCCTACTTTTATACTCCATCCCCTTTGCAATAAAGGCCAACACTCCATTTGCCTTCCTAATTACTTGCTGTACCTGCATGCTAACTTTGTGATTCATGTACAAGGACCCCCCGATCCCACTGTACCTCAGCATTTTGTAATGTCTCATTTAAATAATAATTTGCTTTTTTATTTTTCCTACCAGAGGATAACCCTGCATTTTCCCACATTAAACTCCATCTGCCAGATGTTTGCCCACTCACTTAGCCTATCAATATCCCTTTGGAGATTCTTTGCATCCTCCACACAATTTGCTTTCCCACCTATCTTTGTATCAGCAGCAAATTTGGCTACATTACACTCAGTCCCTTCATCCAAGTCATTAATATAGATTGTAAATAGTTGAGGCCCCAGCACTGATCCCTGCGGCACCCCACTAGTTACAGTTTGCCAACCTGAAAATGACCCATTTATCCCAACTCTCTGTTTTCTGTTAGTTAGCCAATCCTCTATCCATGCTAATATATTTCACCCGTGAGCTCTTATCTTGTGCAGTAACCTTTTATGTGGCACCTTATCGAATGCCTTCTGGAAATCCAAATACACGACATCTACTGGTTCCCCTTTATCCACCCTGCTCGTTACATCCTCAAAGAACTCTAGCAAATTTGTCAAACATGATTTCCCTTTCATAAAACCAAGCTGACTCTGCTTGACTATATTATGATTTTCTAAATGTCCTGCTATCACTTCCTCAATGATGGACTCCAGCATTTTCCCAACGACAGATGTTAGGCTAACTGGTCGATAGTTGCCTGCTTTCTGTCTCCCTCCTTTCTTAAATAGGGGCGTTACATTTGCGCTTTTCCAGTCCGCTGGGAAATCTCCAGAATCCAGGGATTCACTGATTTATGAAAGGGAAATAATGTTTGACAAATTGGTTAGCACGTTTTGAGGTTGTAACTAGCAGGGTGGATGTAGTCTATTTGTTTTTTCAGAAAGCAGTTAGGTGCCACACAAGGTTATTATACAAAATTAGGGCTCATGGGATTGGGGGTAATATATTAGCATGGATGGATTGAGGATTGGTTAACAGACAGAAAACAGAAGAGTGGGAATAAACAAGTCATTGTCGAGTTGGCAGGCTGTAACTAGTGAGGTACCACAAGGATCAGTGCTTGGGCCTCAGCTATTTACAATCTACAGGAAACTCTCGATTTACCGGCACCTAAATAACCAGAAATCTCTGTTAACCGGCAAAATTCAGGAGTAGGTTCAGCTAAGTTTTACTTCATATTAGTGGCCGTTCCTGGATCTGTGGCTGTGTAACCGGGGTTCCTGCACTTGTTAAGCAACAGGGATGCTTGGTCTGTGGCCAGGGTTCCTGCACGTTGCTAAGCAACGGAGAAGCCTGGATTTGTTGCTATGTACGGAGCTCTCATATCTTTTACTATACCTCTCTGTAATCCGGACTTTGATAAACTGGCACCACGCCGGTGCCGGATAAAAAAAGTTTCCTGTATATTAAATGACTTAGATGAGGGGACCGAGCGTAAGGTATCCAAGTTTGCTGACAATACAAAGCTAGGTGGGAAAGTAAGCTGCAAAGGGGTATAGAAAGGTTAAGTGAGTGGGCAAGAACATGGCAGATGGACTATAATGTGGAGAAATGTGAAGCTACCCACTTTGGTAAGAAAAATAGAAAAGCAGAATATTTTTTAAATGGCGAGAGATTGGGAAATATTGGTATGCAGGGGGGACCTGGGTGACATGATGCCTGTGCCAGCTCTTTGAAAGCACTAATTAGTCCACTCCCCTGCTCTTTCCCCATAATGATGCAAATTTTTCCTTTTCAAGTATTTATCCAATTCCCTTTTGAAAGTTATTATTAAATCTGCTTCCATCATCCTTTCAGGCAGTGCATGCCAGATCACAACAATTCGCTGCGAAAAAAATGTTTCTGCATGTCGCCTCTGGTTCTTTTGCCAGTTACCTTAAATCTGTGTCCTCTGGTTACCGGCCTTCCTTCCTTATTTACTCTTATCAAATCCATTCATGATTTTGAACACCTCTATCAAATCTCCCCTGAACCTTCTCTGCTTTAAGGAGAACAATCCCAGCTTTTCCAATCTGTTCCCAATACTGTCGCGGCTTCATTACCAGAAGCATAAAAAGTACCATGAACAACTTTTCAGCAATTGCACGTGCACTAGGTCAAGCAAGCAGTTAAGGACCTTAAACATGTTTGAAAGCTGCCCACGTGTAGCTCCTCAAAAGTCAAAGTATTGTCACTGGTAGACCAAGCTGTCCATCGCATAAATAGAACAGCACCACCACCACATTGCTGCTGGCAGTGGTGCCAAAGTATTAGTGGAGAATAATATTTCCTATTGTAACTATTCTATAACTTTATCTGGAATATTTTTACATACCTATGCCTCTCGAGATGGGTACACCTTAAAAATGGTCTCAGCAGTCTGAAATCCAACACAACAGGCCATTTTTTCTCTTAATTAGGCTCCCTATTACATCAAATGATGCCAATAGCTGGTGCACTGAGGCCACCTAACATTTCCTGCACAGCTGCTGGATGTAGCCTCAATTCTGCAATTAAAGCTCTGATATCAGATTGCAAAACTTCTATATGTAATCCTGACACTTGGTCACAAACATTCCAGGAACACATATTTCCAAAGACTCCACAAGATAACTGGCAGCTGGAGAACAAGTGTGAAACTTCCTCAACTCTGAAGGACCAGGGCCGATTGGATAAATGTTCCTCCTTTAGGGCCTCAGGAACAAACTTGCTATTTTTTTGTCAAAAATAAAAGATGGCAGACCAACTAAATTCATACTTTGGTTCTGTCTTCACAGAGGAGGACACAAATAACCTCCCAGAGATGCCAGGGCACATAGGGTCTGATGAAAGGGTGGAACTGAAAGAAATCAGTATTTGTAGGGAAATGGTGTTAGGGAAATTGATGGGACTGAAGGCCGATAAATCCCCAGGGCCTGATAATCTACATCCCAGGGTACTTAAGGAAGTGGCCCTAGAAATAGTAGATGCATTGCTGGTCATCTTCCAGAACTCGATAGACTCTGGAACAGTACCCATGGATTGGAGGGTAGCTAATGTTACCCCACTATTCAAAAAAGGTGGTAGAGAAAAAGCGGGGAATTATAGACCGGTAAGCCCGACATCGGTAGTGGGGAAAATGCTAGAGTCTATTATAAAAGATGTAATAGCAGAGCACTTGGAAAGCAGTGACAGGATCGGACAAAGTCAACATGGATTTACAGAAGGTAAATCATGCTTGACTAATCTACTGGAATTTTTTGAGGCTGTAACTGGTAAAATAGATAAGGGAGAACCAGTGGATGTGGTGTATTTGGACTTTCAGAAGGCTTTCGATAAGGTCCCACATAAGAGATTAGCGTGCAAAATTAAGGCACATGGGATTGGGGGCAAGGTATTGACTTGGATAGAGAACTGGTTGGCGGACAGAAAGCAGAGAGTTGGAATAAATGGGTCGTTTTCCGAGTGGCAGGCAGTGACTAGTGGGGTACCGCGGTCCTAGGACCCCAGCTGTTCACAAAATATATGAATGATCTGGACGAGGGAATTGGATGTAGTATCTCCAAATTTGCAGACGACACAAAGCTGGGTGGGAGGGTAAGCTGTGAGGAGGATGTCGTGAAACTCCAGTACGATTTGGACAGGTTGGGTGATTGGGCAGAAACATGGCAAATGCACTATAATGTGGATAAATGTGAGGTTATCCACTTTGGTGGCAAAAACAAGAAGGCAGATTATTATTTGAATGGCAATAGATTGGGAGAAGGGGAAGTGCAAAGAGACCTGGGTGTCCTTGTGCACCAGTCGCTGAAGGTAAGCATGCAGGTGCAGCAGGCAGTTAAGAAGGCAAATGGTATGTTGGCCTTCGTAGCAAGAGGGTTTGAGTACAGGAACAAGGATGTCTTGCTACAGTTGTACAGGGCCTTGGTGAGACCGCACCTTGAGTATTGTGTGCAGTTTTGGTCACCTTACCTGAGGAAGGACGTTCTTGCCATGGAGGGAGTGCAGCGAAGATTCACCAGGCTGATACCTGGGATGGCAGGAATGACGTATGAGGAGAGATTGTGTCGATTGGGCTTATACTCACTGGAGTTTAGAAGATTGAGAGGGGATCTCATCGAAACCTATAAAATTCTGTCAGGTCTGGACAGACTAGATGCAGGAAGGATGTTTCTGATGGCCGGGGAGTCCAGAACCAGGGGTCATAGTCTAAGGATAAGGGGTAAGCCATTTAGGACTGAAATGAGGAGGAATTTCTTCACCCAGAGAGTGGTGAACCTGTGGAATTCTCTGCCACAGAGGGCGGTGGAGGCCAGTTCATTAAATATATTCAAGAAAGAGTTGGATATATTTCTTAAGGCTAAAGGGATCAAGGGATATGGGGAGAAGGCTGGGACAGGGTACTGAATTTGGATGATCAGCCATGATCTCATTGAATGGCCTACTCCTGCTCCTATCTTCTATGTCTATGTTTCTATATTTGCTCATTCAATTCCTTATATTCTCTCAGTTCCCTCCACACACCAGACTTTTATGTAGCACTAGAGGAACAGTCCTGGGGTCAATCATCCATCAAGTTGTTGCTCACAGAACATGCTATTATAATAAGTCCAGATTATCAAGAGTATGTGGAGGATGAGAAATAGAATACCTTTTATAACTGTAGCAAAATGTTATTAAAGGATTCCATCACAAAAAAAGGAATTGTTCACTAATTGATTTGAGGAAACAGATAACTGGCTAGAATATAGTGAGTTCAGATTTTTTTTTAAACTTATTTTTGGTGTTTTATTATAGAGAAGCTTAATAGGAGCTTTTGAGAGCGCACATTTAATTTTAGATCTCTTAGCCAATAAATCCCACAAATACAAGGTGAAGTTTCTACATATTGTACAGTGAGCTGCACAGAGTGATCCTAAATGGAGTGCTTCCAGATAGAGTGCTAAATTGGGAATTGAGAGAGAGTGGGAGTCTCTGGTAAGTACTGGGTAAGTATTAGCTGTAAAAAGTGGAATTTAGTTGAACATTTTGAATTTAACCTAGAATTTTTAAAACTGTAGTTAACAGAAAGTGCCTGCCAGTGGCAGTTAACTGTCAGTCAGCTGTAAGTCTTTGTCTTGAATGGGTGCTAATTACTGTGAGCAGGGAGCCGAGACAGCACTTGTAACTTTGGTGTGGCTCCAAGTGTATAAAAGTAAACAATATCTGCTAACGCACAGAGTGACCTTAAACGGAGTGCTTCTAGACTGTGTTAAATTGGGAATTTGGAGAGTTGGAATTCAGAGCAGAGGGGGAAGCAGCAGAGAACGAAAGGAGCGGCTGGAAATAAAGATATGCCCAAGAGTCCGGAGGGAGTGCGAGCGTCAGGGAGTGAGGTAAGTGACGTCAGCACAAGAGAAGGAGCGGAGGAGAAAAAAACCAAATTGGCGAGTAGCTGGTGATTGTTCTTTAAGTCTTCAGTTTATTTCTGTTAAGTTAGTTAATAAATAATCTATTAAGTAGAGGCATGGCAGGGTAGCTCAGTCCCGTGGAATACACTTCTTGGGCCATGTGGGAACTGCAGAACGCTTCCAGTGTCCTGGACAACCACGTGGCTAACAAGGGAAATTAGGGATAGCATAAGATCCAAGGAGAGGGCATATAAATTGGCCAGAAAAAGCAGCAAACTTGATGATTGGGAGCAGTTTAGGATTCAGCAAAGGAGGACAAAAGGATTAATTAAGAGGGGAAAAATAGAATGAGAGTAAGCTTGCAGGGAACATAAAAACTGACTGTAAAAGCTTCTATAGATATGTGAAGAGAAAAAGATTGGTGAAATCAAGCGTAGGTCCCTTGCAGTCAGAATCAGGGGATTTATAATGGGTGCACAGCTACCTGGACTACACTTCCTCCCACCCCACCTCCTGTAAGGACTCTATTCCATTCTCCCAGTTTCTCCGTCTCCACCGATGCCACCTTCCACACCAGTGCTTCCGACATGTCTTCCTTTTTCCTCAACCGAGGATTCCCCTCTACCGTGGTTGACACGGCCCTCGACCGGGTCCGTTCTATCTCCCGTACTTCTGCCTTCACCCCTGCCCCTCCCTCCCGGAACCATGATAGGGTTCACCTTGTCCTCACCTTTCGCCCCACCAGCCTCTGCATTCAACGGATCATCCTCCGCCATTTCCAACGTGATCCCACCACCAAACGCATCTTTCCCTCCCCTTTCAGCATTCCGTAGGGACCACTTCCTCCGAGACACCCTAGTCCACTCCTCTATCACCCCCAGCACCCCTTCCCCTGGCACCTTCCCGTGCAAGCGCAGGAGATGCAACACCTGCCCATTTACCTCCCCCCTTCCCACTGTCCAGGGCCCCAAACACCCCTTCCAGGTGAAACAGCGATTTACTTGTACTTCTTGCAATCTAGTATACTTTATCCGCTGCTCACGATGTGGTCTCCTCTACATTGGGGAGACCAAACGCAGATTGGGTGACCGCTTTGCGAAACACCTCCGTTCAGTCCGTACAGGTGACCCCGAACTTCCGGTTGCCTGTCATTTCAATTCACCGCTCCATTCCCACTCAGACCTCGCCGTCCTCGGCCTCTTACATTGTTCTACGGAAGCTCAGCGTAAGCTCGAGGAACAGCACCTCATCTTCCGATTAGGCACTTTACATCCTTCCGGACTCAATATCGAGTTCAACAATTTCAGATCATAACCTCAGACCCTATTATATTTTGTATCCACACTTTTGGTTTGTGCCTTTTCCTTTTTTCCCTCTCTCCCACATGGCAGCTGTCTTTCACTCTGCCAGCGCATTTCACACTTCATCTAGAGCCATCCTTTGTCTCTTTACTTGTCCTGTTACCATCTCGTCTCACCTTGAATATCTCTCAATGTCTCTTCTTTCATCCCCTCCCCCATTTCCCAGCCCCCAAACTGCCTTTTAATCTGTTTCATTTCCTGCCTTTATTTCTCAGTTCTGTAGAAGGGTTTCAACCCGAAACATTGACCATTTCTCTCTCCACGGATGTTGCCTGGCCTGCTGAATTTTTCCAGCGTTTTCTGTTGTTATTTCCTTTCTATCTACCCTATCTATGCCCCTCATAATTTTGTACACCTCAATCAGGTCCCCCCTCAGCCTTCTCTGCTCTAAAGAAAACAACCCCAACCTGTCCAGTCTCTCTTCATAGCGGAAGCGCTCCTGGTGAATCTCCTCTGCACCTTCTCCAATGCAATCACATCCTTCCTATAGTGTGGTGACCAGAACTGCACACAGTATTCCAGCTGTGGCCTAGCTAACGTTTTGTACAGCCCCATCATAACCTCCCTGGTCTTATATTCTATGCCTCGGCTAATGAAGGCAAGTATCCCATATGCCTTTTTAACCACCTTATCTAACTGTCCTGTTGCCTTCGGGGATCTATGTACATGCACACCAAGGTCCCTCTGATCCGCTGTCCTTCCTAGGATCCTACAATTCATTGTGTATTCCCAAAATGCATCACCTCACACTTTTCAGGGTTAAATTCCATTTGCCACTGTTCTCCCCATCCGACCAACCCGTCTATATCGTCCTGTAGCCTGAGGCTTCCCTTCTCGCTATTTACCACTCCACCAATTTTTGTGTCAGGACACTGGGAGAACGCCCCTGCTCTACTTCAAATACAGCTGTGGGATCGTTTACATCTACCAGAGAGGACAGACAGGACCTTGGTTTAACGTCACATCCGAAAGACAGCACCTCCAACAGTGCAGCACTGCCTTAGTACTGCACTCAGGTGTCAGCCTGCAGTACGTGCCCAAGTTTCTGGAGTGGGTCTGTGAACTCTTGACTCAGAGGCGAGAGTGCTACCCACTGAGCCTCAACTGACACCTATTTAATCCAACCCTGCTCATCTCCACTGTGTGTGGGGGGGGGGGGGGGGGGGGGGGGGGGGGGGCGGGGGGAGCTACAGGGAGTAGGCTTAAAGCAGGGACCTAGAAGCAAGGCACATTATATCAGTGTATATCTGGAAGTATTACTCTCTAGGTTAATAGCAGAGGAAAAGTTACAAATCAGATGAGAATACAAACTCTACGGGTCTTCTAAGAATGGAAAGCAACATTGAGTAATTCACCTCAGGCCACAGAATGGTCGGCTCATGATAATCTTTCCCAGTGAAGAGCATTTCCATGAAGGAAGCCGTTTTGAACTCCAATTCTTAGCAATAAATGTAACTGACTGTCCCACTGAGCTTGCACTGAAGGATCGCTATAAATGGTGAGTTCTGATGTAAATGTTAGACAAACCAGCCAAAACACAGTAAGGACAACCATTTCTGCCACTCTGCAATAAAGAAATACTTGCATTTTATAGTGCCTTTAACAACATCATGACGTCCCAAAGCGCTTTACAGCCAATGAAATACTTTCGAAGTGTAGTCACTGTTGTAACTGAGGATAGCAAATGTAACCCCGCTATTTAAGAAAGGAGGGAGAGAGAAAACGGGGAACTACAGACGTTAGCCTCACATCAGTAGTTGGGAAAATGCTGGAATCTATTATAAAGGATGCAATAACTGGGCACTTAGAAACTAATAGTAAGATTGGGCAGAGTCAACATCGATTTATGAAAGGGAAATCCTGTTTTACAAACCTATTGGAGTTCTTTGAGGATGTAACTAGTGGAGTAGACAAAGGGGAACCGGTAGATGTGGTGTATTTGGAATATCAGAAGGCCTTCGATAAGGTCCCACACAAGAGGTTGGTGAACAAAATTAGGGCACATGGAATTGGGGGTAATATACTAGCATGGATTGAGAATTGGTTAACAGACAGAAAAGAGAGTAGGGATAAACGGATCTTTTTCAAGATGGCAGGCTGTGACTAGTGGGGTACCGCAAGGATCGGTGCTTGGGTCCCAGCTATTCACAATCTGTATCAATGATGAGGGGACTAAATGTAACATTTCCAAATTTGCTGATGATACAAAGCTAGGTGGCAGTGTCAGTTGCGAAGAGGATGTGAAGAGGCTTCAAGGGGGTCTCGACAGGCTCAGTGAGTGGCCCAGAACATGGCAGATGGAATATAATGTGGATAAATGTGAAGTTATCCACTTTGGTAGAAAAAAACAGAAAGGCAGAGTATTTCCTAAATGGTGAAAGATTGGGGAATGCAGATGCTCAAAGGGACCTGGGTGTCCTTGTACATGCGTCACTGAAAGTGAATGTGCAGGTGCAGCAAGCCATTAGGAAGGCAAATGGTATGCTGGCCTTCATTACAAGAGGATTTGAGTACAGGAGCATAGTCTTACTCCAATTATATAGGGCCTTGGTGAGACCACACCTGGAGTACGGTGTACAATTTTGGTCTCCTTACCCAAGGAAGGATATACTTGCCATAGAGGGAGTGCAACGAAGGTTCACGAGATTGATTCCTGGGATGGCAGAACTGTCGTATGAGAAGAGATTGAGTAAACTAGGTCTGAATTCAGAAGAATGAGAGGGGATCTCATTGAAGCATACAGAATTATTACAGGGCTTGATAGGGTGGATGCTGGGAGAATGTTTCCCTTGGCTGGGGAGTCTAGACCCAGGGGCCACAGCCTCAGGATAAAGGGTAGGTAGGCCATTCAGGACTGAGATAAGAAGAAACTTCTTCAGAGGGTGGTGAAAATTTGGAATTCTCTACCCGAGGGCTGTGGAGGCTCAGTCATTGGGTATATTCAAAACAGAAGTCGATAGATTTCTGACTAGTAAGGGCATCAAGGGATATGGCGATAGGGCCGGTGAATGGAGTTGAGGCAGAAGATCAGCCATGATCTCATTGAATGGCAGAGCAGGCTCGAAGGGCCGAATGGCCTACTCCTGCTCCTATTTCTTATGTTCTTATGTTCTCCTTATCCTGTACTCACTAGGACGTGGTACCGGGAGTAATGAGATTACTACCATTGAGGTCCTGCTTTTTAATATCGATGGCAATGGTTCCTCTGGGGAGTACAGCCAGAGCCAAGTCCACAGCACCACGGATGGCTCAGCTGTAGGCAGGGGGGCGGGAGATCAGGAAAGCAATAGTGGTAGGGGATTCGATTGTTAAGGGAACAGACAGGCATTTCTGCAACCGCAGACGTGATTCCAGGAATGGTATGTTGCCTCCCTGGTGCCAGGGTCAAGGATGTCACCGAGTGTCAGGGTCAAGGATGTCAAAGTTAGTAATCTCTGGATTACTTCCAGTGCCACGAGCTAGTGAGTAGCACCGGGAGAAATAGGATAGAGCAGATGAATGCCTGGCTGGAGAGATGTTGTAGGAGGGAGGGCTTCAGATTCCTGGGACATTGGGAGCAGTTCTGGGGGAGGTGGGACCTGTAAAGGCCGGACGGGTTGCACCTCAACAGGGCTGGAACCAATGTCCTCGTGAGGGGGTTTGCTAGTGCTGTTGTTTAAACTAATTTGGCAGGGGGAAGGCACCAGGGTGTAGCATTACAAATGAGAAACAAACTGCACAAAGGATTGGGAGAGACAGACGTCACTAGAGTAAGAAATATTAAGTTATTAGATGGAGTCAGACTAAGAATACAAGAAGGTCCAAGATGCGTTTACACAGATGCACTGTAAACCTATGAAGCATGGTAAATAAGGTTGGTGAGCTGCAGGCGCAAATAGCCATATGGGAATACGATGTCGTGACGATAAGAGACCTGGCTCAAAAAAGGGCAGGATTGAGTCTTAAATATTCCTGGATATAAAAGATGTTCAGAAAAGATAGGGAAGGAAAGAGAGGAGGTGGGGTAGCAGTATTGGTTAAGGAGAATGTTACAGTGCTAGAGATAGAGGATGTCCTGGCGAGGGTCAAGGACAAAATCTATTTGGTTAGAGTTTAGAAATAATAAAAGGTGCCGTTACACTACTAGATGTATTCTATAGGCCACCAACTAGTGGGAAAGATAGTGGGGCAAATTTGCAGGGAAATTATAGAGAGGTGCAAGAACTATAGAGTAATAACAATGGTAGACTTCAATTATCCGAATATAGACTGGGATAGTAATAGTGTAAAGGGCAGAGAGGGGGAAGAATTTCTGAAGTGTGTTCAGGAGAACTTTCTTGACCAGTACATTTCCAGCCAAACGAGGAAGGAGGCATTGCTGGATCTAGTTCTGGGGAATGAGGTGGGTCAAGTAGAGCAAGTATCAGTAGGGAAACATTTAGGGAACAGTGATCACAGTATCATAAGGTTTAGATTAGCTATGGAAAAGGACAGGGAGCAATCTAGAGTAAAATTACTTAATTGGAGGAAGGCAAATTTCAGTGGGTTGAGAACAGATCTGGCCCGGGTAAACAGGAATCAAAGATTGGCAGGCAAAACTGTAATCGAACAATGGGCTGCCTTTAAAGAGGAGACGGTTCGGGTACAGTCGAGGTACATTCCCACGAGGGGGAAAAGGTAGGGCAACTAAAGCCAGAGCTCTCTGGATAACAACAGAGATAGAGAGTAACATGAAGCAGAAAAAAAGAGTGCGTATGACAGGTTGAGAATACCAGTGAGAATCAGGCCGAAGAGAGTTCAGAGGGGAAGTGAAAAAGAAAATAAGAGGGGCAAAGAGAATATGCGAATACATTGGCAGCTAATATAAAAAGGGAATTCAAATGTCTTCTATAGGCATATAAATAGTAAAATGGTAGTAATAGGAGGGGTGGGGCTGATTGGGGACCAAAAAGGAGACCTATAAATGGAGGCAGAGGGCATGGCCGAGGTATCAATGAGTACTTTGCATCTGTCTTCACCAAGGGAGAAGATGCTGCCAAAGTCAGTGAAAGAGGTAGTGGAGATACTGGATGAGATAAAAAAGTACTAGAAAGGCTGTCTGTACTTAAAGTAGATAAGTCACCAGGACCGGATGGGATGCATTCTAGGATGCTGAGGAAAGTTAAGGAGGAAATCTGGTGGTACTGGCCATAATCTTCCAATCCTCGATAGATACAGAGGTGGTGCCAGAGGACTGGAGAATTGCAAATGTTACACCCTTGTTCAAAAAAGAGTGTAAGGAGCAGCAGCAGCGGCGGCACAGCGGACCTGGGAGGAGCGGCGAAGCGGCAGTACTGATGCGCTATCAATTACTCATAAAAGACAGAGTTAGAAGAGTAACTAAAGGCTTTTATTAACAACAGAATGGAGGTCTGCTTCGCGTGGTCGACCGGTCCAGGATACAAAGGGCTGGGGAGCAGTCACCTTTATACTAGGACCTGTGGGAGGAGTCAGCCGAGGCATGTACACAGTGGAATACAAACAGGACAAACAGGAATACAAACAGTGGTTTACCCCATTCACCCCTTGTTTAAAATTGAGTCCGGCGGGGTGAAGTGTATTAAAAGTTAGTGTATTGGAGTCTCTCCGGAGGTCTTGTCTGCCGCTGTGATCGGCATGGCGACGGCAGGGGTAGTGAAGCTTCCGGCGTCGAGTCCAGCGTAGGCTGTGGCACAGGCGTGTCGTCCTCGTAGATGTCGAGCGGGTCGCGGGGCCCAGGCCCGCCGTCTGCTGGGGCTGGATATCGGATCGTGGGGGGGGGGGGGGGGGGGGGTGGTAGTGAGTAGTGGGTAGTGGGTTACTGCGGCCCCCGAGGGTGCAAGGTCTCTTATGGAGACTGTGTCCTCCCGCCCGTCCGGGTATGCGATGTAAGCATACTGGGGGTTGGCGTGGAGGAGGTCGACCCTCTCGACCAGGGGGTCCGTTTTATGGGTCCTCACGTGTCTTCTCAGTAGGACCGGCCCTGGGGACGTCAGCCATGGCGGGTAGCGATGTCCCCGATGTGGACTTCCTTGGGAAGACAAACATTTTCTCATGAGGGGTGGCGTTAGTGGCAGTGCAGAGCAGTGACCGAATAGAGTGGAGCGCATCGGGGAGCACATCCTGCCAGCGGGAGGTTGGAAGGCCCCTAGACTTTAAGGCTAGCAGGACGGCCTTCCAAACTGTCGCATTTTCTCTTTCCACCTGTCCGTTCCCCCGGGGGTTGTAACTGGTGGTCCTGCTTGTGGCAATAGCCCTAGTTAGCAGGTACTGACGGAGTTCGTCGCTCATAAACGATGAGCCCCGGTCGCTATGGATATAGCTGGGGAAGCCGAACAGGGTGAAGAGGTTGTTCAGACATTTAATGACCGTGGCACTGGTCATGTCCGGGCAGGGGAAGGCGAACGGGAAACGGGAGTACTCATCAATAATATTGAGGAAGTACACATTGCGGTCGGAGGAGGGGAGAGGCCCTTTAAAATCAACGCTCAGGCGCTCGAAGGGGCGAGTGGCTTTTATCAGGTGGGCCCTGTCTGGTCTATAAAAGTGCGGTTTGCACTCAGCGCAGACTTGGCAGTTCCTGGTCATGGTCCTGACCTCCTCAATAGAGTAAGGCAGGTTGCGGGCCTTGATGAAGTGGAAGAACCTGGTGACCCCCGGGTGGCAGAGGTCATTGTGGAGGGTCCGCAGTCTATCGATCTGCACGCTGGCGCAGGTGCCACGCGATAGCGCATCCGGGGGTTCATTTAGCTTCCCGGGCCGGTACAAGATCTCGTAGTTGTAGGTGGAAAGTTCGATTCTCCACCTCAAGATCTTGTCATTTTTGATTTTGCCCCTCTGCTTGTTGTTAAACATAAAAGCAACTGAACGCTGGTCAGTGAGCAGGGTAAATCGTTTTCTGGCCAGGTAGTGCCTCCAATGACGCACAGCCTCCACAATCGCCTGGGCCTCCTTCTCAACAGCGGAGTGTCTGGTCTCCGGGCCTTGGAGGGTTCGTGAAAAGAAGGCCACGGGTCTCCCCGCCTGATTGAGGGTAGCGGCCAGGGCAAAGTCGGACGCGTCGCTTTCCACCTGGAAGGGGATGGATTCGTCCACTGCGTGCATGGTGGCTTTGGCAATGTCCTCCTTGATACGGTGGAAGGCTAAGCGGGCCTCTGCCGTCAAGGGAAAAGAGGTGGACTTGATCAGCGGACGGGCCTTGTCCGCATAGTAGGGGACCCACTGGGCGTAATAGGAGAAAAACCCTAGGCACCTCTTCAGGGCCTTGAGGCAGTGGGAGTTCCATAAGGGGACGCATCCGGTCGGGGCCGATGACTCCGTGTTCCACAACACAGCCAAGGATGGCGAGGCGGTTTGTGCGGAATATGCACTTCTCCTGGTTACATGTCAGGTTTAGGAGTTGGGCAGTGCGGAGGAATTTTTCGAGGTTTGCGTCATGGTCCTGCAAGTCACGGCCGCAGATGGTCACATTGTCCAGATATGGGAAAGTGGCCTGCAACGCATTTTGATCTACCATCCGGTCCATCTCCCTTTGGTGACGCCAAAGGGAACCCTAAGGAAGTGATAGAGGCGGCCGTTTGCCTCAAAGGCAGTGTACTGGCGGTCCTCAGGGCGGATGGGGAGCTGGTGGTACGCTGATTTCAGGTCAATGGTCGAGAAGACGCGGTACTGCGCGATCTGGTTGACCATATCAGCTATACGGGGGAGTGGGTAGGCATCCAGCAGGGTGTAGCGATTTATTGTCTGGCTGTAGTCGATGACCAGGCGCTGCTTCTCGCCGGTCTTAACGACCACAACCTGGGCTCGCCAGGGGCTGGTGCTGCCCTCAATAATCCCTTCTTTCAGGAGCCGCTCCACTTCGGTTTTAATGAAAACCCTGTCCCCGGCACTGTATCGCCTGCTCTTTGTGGCGATGGGCTTACAGTCGGGGGTGAGGTTAGCAAACAGTTGGGGGGGGGTGACTCTGAGTGTGGAGAGGTTGCACCTGGTGCGCGGCGGGCAGTTTGGAAGCTGCTGGCTGCGGACTGTGAGTGGGGGTAGGGGTCCACCGTACGCCATCGTAACACTTTTAAGGTGGCACTGAAAATCTAACCCCAGCAGGACAGCAGCGCAGAGGTCAGGCAGGACCAGAAGTTTAAAATGATCGTACACGGTCCCGTCTACTAAGAGTGTCACCATGCAGTAGCTGCCAATGTCCGCCGACTGGGACTCGGAGGCCATAGAAATCCGCTGTTGCGCAGGCAGGACTGGGAGAGAGCAACGCCGCACCGTGTCGGGGTGGATGAAGCTCTCCGTGCTCCCAGAGTCAAAAAGGCAGATTGTATCGTGGCCATTTACCTTAATGTCCATTGTGGAACTGGCCAGTTGGTGCGGTCTCGCTTGGTCCAGTGTAACGGATGCCAGCGTAGGGGTCGGTGTGTCGCTGCGGGTATCAGATGAGGCGGTGTCGGGGGCCTGCTGCGTCCCGGCTGTCGTCCAAGATGGCGGCGTCCATGATCCCCATGTGGCTGGAGGCGTCCAAAATGGCTGCTGTACCGGTGATTCGCACATGGCCGGGGAGGTCCAAGATGGCGGCCCACATGGCCCACACGCGGCGCTGCTGGGGTTCGGGGTGGCTTTGGCCCTGCAGACGCTAGCGTAGTGTCCCTTCTTCCCGCAGCCTGAGCAGATCGCGTTTTTCGCCGGGCAGCGCGCTCTGGGGTGTTTTGCCTGGCCACAGAAGTAGCATTTCTGGCCTTGGGACACTGCTGCGGTAGTTGGGCCGTTGTTGGGGTGTGGCTGGGGTGGCACGGCGCTATGAGGCGGTCCTACCGTGTCCCAGGCTGTCATTCCCCGCGGCGTCCACGGCGCAGAGGAGTAGGCATCCATGCCCTGGTAGGCTGCATCCAACGATAGTGCGAGTTCAGAGGCCTTGTTGAGGTCGAGGTTACTCTGCTCCAACAGTCACTGTCGGGTGTAATTGGATCTGTGGCCCACTACAAAAGCGTCCCGGATAAGTTCCTCTGTGTACACGGCGGCCTTTACATCCTTACAACCACAGGCCCGGCCAAGCACAGACAGTGCCTGAAGGTATTCCACGGTCGATTCCCCAGGTTGTTGTTTACGACTCCCCAGGAGGTGCCTGGCGTACACTTCGTTCACTGGGCGCGTGTACTGGTCCTTGAGGAGCTTGATAGCGTCCGCGTACGAGGTCGCGTCTTGGATGACCGAGTACACTCGGTGGTTCACTTTGGAGGTCAGGACATCCAGTTTGTCCTCGTCCGATTTGATTGCTTTGGAGGCGGTCAGGAATTTTTCGAAACACTTAAGCCAGTGAGTAAACTTGGTGGATGAGTCCACCTCCCGATGATCTAAGTCCAGGCATGCTGGTGTGAGGATCTTCTCCATTATAAAAATGTTGTTAATAAAATTGATGCGCTATCAATTACTCATAAAAGACTGAGAGTTAGAAGAGTAACTAAAGGCTTTTATTAACAACAGAATGGGGGTCTGCTTCGCGTGGTCGACCGGTCCAGGATACAAAGGGCTGGGGAGCAGTCACCTTTATACTAGGACCTGTGGGAGGAGTCAGCCGAGGCATGTCCAGGCATGTACACAGTGGAATACAAACAGGACAAACAGGAATACAAACAGTGGTTTACCACAAGTATAAAGAGCCTGAGGCGCAGGTAGGCCCCACAGCACCAGTGGCGGCAGAGCGGATCTGGGAGGAGCGGCATGGTGGTACCAACTCAGCACAGGCAGAATTTTCAAAGAGTGACGTCAGAAGTCAAAAGTAACGTCGGCACAAGGAGAGGGAGCTGATTGGTGAGTATCTGGTAAGTCTTTTTACTTGGCTTTCTTAAAGTTTTTAAGTTTATTCCAGCTAGGTTAGTAAATTAGAGGTATGGCAGGGCAGCTCACATGCGTGGAATGCACATCTCGTGCCATGTGGGAAGTCCTGGACACCTCCCGTGGTCAGGACAACCACATGTGCGGGAAGTGTCACCAACTACAGCAGCTCAAGCACCGGGTTACGGAGCTTGAGCGGTGACTGCAGTCACTGCTGTGCATCTGCGAGGCTGAGAGCTATGTGGATAGCACGTTTCGGGAGGTGGTCACTCTGCAGCTTAAGAGTGTGCAAGCAGAGAGGGAATGGGTGACCGTCAGACCGAAGAGGAGGACCAGATAGGTAGTACAGGAGTCCCGAACCCATCTTGCCCACCAACCAGTGTTCGGTGCGGAATACTGGTGAGGGCGATGGTTCCTCTGGGGAGTGCAGCCAGAGCCAAGTCCACAGCACCATGGAAGGCTCAGCTGCACAGGCCGGGGGGGGGGTGAAAGGAGGGAAGAGCAATAGTGATAGGGGATTCAATAGTTAGGGGAGCAGACAGGCGTCCAGGATGGTATGTTGCCTCCCTGGTTCCAGGGTCAAGGATGTCACTGAATGGCTGCAGGGCATTCTGAGGGGGGGGGGGCGGGGGAGGGTGAACAGCCAGAGGTCGTGGTCCATATCAGTACCAACGACAGAGGTAGGAAGAGGGATGAGGTCCTGCAGGCAGAGTTTAGGGAGCTAGGAAAGTGGTTAAAAGCAGGACCTCAAACAGGTGGTAATCTCCGGATTACTACCAGTGCCACGTGCTAGTGAGTTCAGAAATAGGAAGAGAGAGCAGATGAATGCGTGGCTGGAGAGATAGTGTAGGAGGGAGGGCTTTAGATTCCTGAAGAATTGGAATCATTTCTGGGGGAGGTGGGACCTCTACAATCCAGACGGGTTGCACCTCAACGGGAACGGGACCAATATCCTCGTGGGAGGGTTTGCTACTGCTGTTGGGGAGGGTTTAAACTAGCTTGACAGGGGGATGAGAGCCTAAGTATAGAGTCAATAGGGAGGGAAGAAAAACTGGAATTGGAAAACAAAAACATAGAAAGTAAATTGGAAGGACAGAGGAATAAAGGGCTAGATAGTAGTCAACAAGGAGGTTTGCCTGTACGAAATGGTATATACCTCAATGCAAGGAGTATAGCGAACAAGGCAGATGAGCTGAGGGCACAGGTAGATACTTGAGACTATGATATTATAGCTATTATACAGACATGGCTGAAAGAGGGGCAGGTATGGCAGCTCAACATTCCCGGTTACAGGATTTTCAGACGGGATAGAGAAGGAGGTAAAAAGGGAGGGGGAGTCTCGGTATTGATTAAAGAAACTATTACAGCTGTGAGGAGGGATGATATGTTGGAGGGATCATCAAACGATGGGTCAGATTGAAAAACAAAGAGGGGCGATCACACTGCTGGGAGTGTACTACAGACACCCAAACAGTGAGAGGGAGATAGAAGAACAAATATGTCGACAAATTTCTGAGAAGTGCAAAAACTATAGGGCAGTAATAGTAGGGGATTTCAACTACCCCAATATTAACTGGGATAAAATTAGTGTGAAGGGTATAGAAGATGCAGAATTCCTAATATACATCCAGGAGAACTTTTTTCGCCAGTATATAGCAAGCCCAACAAGAGGCCCCGGCCATCATTTTTCAATCCTCTCTGGCTTGAGGTGTGGTGCCGGAGGACTGCTAATGTGGTACCCTTGTTTAAAAAGGGAGAAAAGGATAGACCGAGTAATTACAGGCCAATCAGCCTAACCTCGGTGGTGGGAAAATTATTGGTAAGAATTCTGAAGGACAGGATAAATCTTCATTTAGAAAGACACGGATTAATCAAGGATAATCAGCACGGATTTGTTAAGGAAAGGTTGTGTCTGACAAACTTGATTGAACTTTATTGAGGAGGTAACAAGGAGGGTAGTGCGTTTGATGTAGTGTATATGGACTTTAGCAAGGCTTTTGATAAAGTTCCACATGGCAGACTGGTCATGATGTTAAAAGCCCATGGGATCCAGGGCAAAGTGTCAAATTGGATTCAAAACTGGCTCAGAGACAGGAAGCAGAGGGTAATGGTTGATGGGTGTTTTTGTGATTGGAAGGCCGTTTCCAGTGGGGTTCCGCAGGGCTCAGTACTAGGTCCCTTGCTTTTTGTGGCATATATCAATGATCTAGACTTGAATATAGGGGGTATGATTAAGAAGTTTGCAGATGATACTAAAATCGGCTGTGTGGTTGATACTGAAGAAGGAAGCTGTAGACTGCAGGAAGATATCAATAAATTGGTCAGGTGGGCAGAACAGTGGCAAATGGAATTCAATCCGGAGGAGCGTGAGGTAATGCATTTGAGGAGGGCTAACAAGGAAAAGGAATACACATTAAATGGTAGGACACTCAGTAGTGTAGAGGAACAATGGGACCTTGGAGTGCA
Source organism: Somniosus microcephalus (assembly GCF_052327205.1). Taxonomy (NCBI): domain Eukaryota; kingdom Metazoa; phylum Chordata; class Chondrichthyes; order Squaliformes; family Somniosidae; genus Somniosus; species Somniosus microcephalus. Next base: position 346,621,612 of record NC_140988.1, read on the forward strand.
TGTCCACAGATCCCTGAAGGTAGCAGGCCAAGTAGATAAGGCATACGGAATGTTCGCCTTTGATTAGCCGTGGCATAGAATACAAGAGCAGGGGGCTTATGCTTCAACTGCATGAAACACTAGTTAGGCCTCAGCTAGGGTACTGCGTGCAGTTCTGGTCACCAGATTACAGGAAAGATGTGACTGCACTAGAGAGGGTACAGAGGAGATTTACAAGGATGTTGCCAGGAGTAGAGAATCTTAGCTATGAGGAAAGACTGTTTTCCTTGGAACAGAGGAGGCCGAGGGGAGACCTTATTGAGGTGTATAAAATTATGAGGGGCATAGATAAAGTGGATAGAAAGGACCTATTTCCGTTAGCAGAGGGGTCAAAAACAAGGGGGCACAGATTTAAAGTAATTGGGGGAAGTTTCTTCACCCAGAGGATTGTGGGGGGTCTGGAACTCTCTGCCTGAAAGGGTCGTAGAGGCAAGAACCTAACCACACTTAAAAAGTACTTGGATGTGCACTTGGAATGCTCTAACCTGCAGAGCTACGGACCAAGAGCTGGGAAGTGGGATTAGGCTGGATAGCTCTTTGTTGGCCAGCATGGACACGATGGGCCGAATTGGCCTCCTTCAGTGCTGTAACTTTCTATGATTCTATGAACCCAGCAACTACAGGCCAATCGGTTTAACCTCGGTAGTGTGGAAACTTTTAGAAACGATAGTCAGTTGGACAAGTGTGAATTAATTAAGGAAAGCCAGCACAGATTTGTCAAAGGCAAATCGTTTTTAACTAACTTGGAGTTTTCTGAAGAGGTAACAGAGAGGGTTGATGAGGGCAATGCGGTTGACATGGTGTGCATGGACTTCCAAAAGGCTTTGATAAAGTGCCACATAATAGGCTTGCCAGCAAAGTTGAAGGACAGTGGCAGCATGGATACGAAATTGGCTAAGCGACAGGAAACAGTAATGGTGAACGGCTGTTTTCCAGACTGGAGGAAGATACACAATGGTGTTCCCCAGGGGTCGGTATTCGGACCACTGCTTTTCTTGATATATATTAATACTTGGACTTGCGTGTACAGGGCACAATTTCAAAATTTGCAAATGACACAAAATAGTGAACAGTGAGGAGGATAGTGATAGACTTCAAGAAGACATAGCCAGGCTAGTGGAATGGGCGTACACGTGGCAGATGAAATTTAACGCAGAAAAGTGCGAAGTGATATATTTTGGGAGGAAGAACGAGGAGATACAATATAAACTAAAGGGTACAATCCTAAAGGGGGTGCGTGAACAGAGAGTATGGCCTAGAAATTCAGTGGGCTGCGCCACCAGTTAGCGCCCAAAGAGGGCACTTAGTGGTTTTAGCGCCACTGGCCACGCCTCCCGCGAAATGTAGTGGGGCACTAATGACGGCATTAGCCTGTAGCGCGGCGCCGCCACCGAGGACGTCATCGGTGTGCGCAGCGCCCCGCTACCGCCCCGATCGCGATATTTGGTCGCGTCCCCCGCTGTAGCACCGGTCGCAATTTGCGACCGGTTCAGGGGGGGGCCTACCTGTGGCAGTAGAGGCGCTAATTAAAGGGGAGGTGCGGGGCAGCCATTTTTTTTTGCTGGCCGCCTGCCAGCACCTCCTCGTGCCGCCGTCCCCAGCCTCCTGAGCTCCCCCCCCCCCCCCCACCCCACCGGGCAGTGCCGGCTGTGTCCCAAGGGCCCGGCACTTCCTCGGTGCTGGGCTCTTTTGCCGGCACTCGCGATCTCTGATCGCGCTGGTGCAGGCCCCTCCACTTTAAGAAGTGGCATGTTGCGCTGCGATATTCAGTTGCAGCGCCCAAAGACGGATGCGGGGCGCTGCTTCCGTTTGGGGCGCCGAAACTGAATTTCCGGCTGGCGCAAGCGGCTCCGTCCAGAGCGGTAATTCCGGTGCCCAGGCGAGCTTGGGGCGCCACCGAATTTCTCGGCCTATATGTGCACAGATTTAAGGTGATTGGCAAAAGAACCAAAGGTGACATGAGGAAAAACTATTTTACGCAGCAAGTGGTTAGAATCTGGAATGTAATGCCTGAAAGGGTGGTAAGGCAGACTCAATCGTGGCTTTCAAAAGGGAATTAGAGAAGTTCCTGAAGGGAATTTTCTTTGCAGGGCTACGGGGAAAGGGCGGGGGAGTGGGACTAGCTGAAGTGCTCTTGCAGAGAGCCGGCACGGGCTCGACAGGCCAAATGGCCTCCTTCTGTGCTATAACCATTCTATGATTTTACTAGATTGTGGCTTTATCTCAACCTTTTTGATTTGTTACAATTTGCAACACACTCTGGAGACTGTAATCTATCCTACACACTGCGATTTCATATTGGGGTACAGATTTGTGTATTGAGAACGAGCCCTGGTTCTTTTAAGGATATGAATTCAAGATTACTGATTTGTAATTGCATGGAGGTATCTTGTTATTCTTTACAAGCCAACCTCAATTAGTTATAAAATTAGTAGCTTTTATGTAAAACAAAGCAATGATCAAAAATTCCTGCTTACAATTCTAGTTTTTAGAAGAGGAGTTAAATTTTATTACCAAATAGACCCATCTTACATTAGAGCTCCTTTGAAGACAAATCTAGTTTTCCTCATTTTTCCCCAGTCACTGCCAGTTCCGTTATTACAGGAAATTATAGGGACAGCAATTTCTCAGTGGTTCGGGAAGATTTCGAACAAGCACAGCTGCAAAGGAAACAAAATGGATTACTTATGAGACACAGGAAGAGTGTTTTGTTGTTTCCTACAACTTGCTCATTGTAACAAATTTCAAGATCTGGAATAAATTTCAACATCTGGAATCCAGCTTGGCAAAATTTCCGATAGTATCAATTAACTTAAATGTTTGTAGTCAGTCAATCTGACTAAAAACATTATTCAATCTATATAATAATTAGAGCTCTGTCATATTTGTCAGAATAAAAAGTAAAAAGTATTGCAGCTAATCAAACATATTGGAGCTAATCTGAATATAAATCATTTAAATTAATTTTCAATTGAAATAGTAATATATTACAATTCCAATAAACATAAAACTCTCTTATTGAATAGAAGTCAATGCATATTCATCTGCAACAAAATAGCACATTTTCAATAAACTTCGTGTTTTCTGAGAACGTGATCTTCTACTGTTACTGTTGTGGCTTTGCAATAGCACTTTTTCCCCACACTGAGGAAAGCCTCAGTTCAAAAAAGTTGCATGAAGCTAATCTAAAAGACCAGGCACCAAAATGTTAAAGTTCAGCAAAACAGAGTACTGTACAATGTAGTCGATTCATCACGAAAGTTACAATTGACATGCAAAATGCATCTGGTAATGAAGAATTTCTGCTGTTTAGGCCTCACTCATTTCTCAAATGATGTGGAATTCTGTGGGCTGAAAGTTCTGAAGTCAAACATTAGTCATTAACACTGCTACCACCGCAAAAAAAGCAAGAGTAAAGCACACCATATTCAGTCAGGCTCCTTCCAGTCTAGCTCTCGGGACATCTGCAGCATTGGCTATTTCTCTGGCCACAGATGAATCAAGGAGGTCACAGATGCCAGAGCCAACAGCCACCACTTTCACGGTCGACCAGCAGTAGCACGAGAGGGCAACACAATTTACATATCGGCTTGTTTTCCTAGTCCAGGGAGTCACAGGGATTTTATTCTCTCAATGTCCAACTGACATTAAAGCAACAGCACCAGATCATGCGGAGGAACACTTGCTTCCCTAGAGTTCTCTCAGTCTCCAGTTGAAGGCACTTATGTATACCAATCTTATTATTTGAAGAGGAAAGAGCAGAAGCATGGTTATTTTCACATCTATGGCTCGACACTCTTGCAGCAACCACAGAGTGGAGGAACATCAAAAGTTCTTGCTATCGGAATTAATTGAACATACTAGTGGGACGCTAGATGTCTCAACCACTTGGGGGGTGCCTCCTCCTGCTCTTTCGTACTGAATTTTTCAAATGTCATGTACTGGCATCTTAAGCTGGGGTCTTGCTCTTTTTAAAAAAAAAAAAAAATCACAAATAAATACTCATTTAAATCACATACAGTGCATTCATTGTATAGTACAAAGAACATCATCAGCTTGATTTGGCACATGGCTGCCTTTTGTGCTTAGTTTCAGATATGCAATATCTGACCAACTACTTTTAAGTGATTCCGCTGCGGAAGGAGAATGTTGGCTGGCTGCAGGATTTCAACGTCCATTTGATGGGATTCTGATGGCCTTAGACCTCCTTGGGCAGTGAATTGCAAGAGCCTGCATAGAGTCAGCCACATCTGGTACCGCCTGCTATAAGAACATAAGAAATAGGAGCAGGAGTAGGCCAATTGGCCCTTCGAGCCTGCTCCGCCATTCAATATCATAGCTGATCTTCTACCTCATCTCAACTTTCCTGCACCATCTCCATGTCCCTTGATTCCCTTATTATTTAAAACTATCGATCTCGGTCTTGAATATACTCATCGACTGAGCCGCCACAGCCCTCTGGGGTAGAGAATTCCAAAGATTCACCACCCTCTGAGTGAAGAAATTTCTCCTCATCTCAGTCCTAAATGGCCGATCCCTTATTCTGAGACTGTAACCCCTGGTTCTGGACTCCCCAGCCAGGTGAAACATCCTCCCTGCATCTACCCGGTCAAGCCCTGTAAGAATTTTGTATGTTTCAATGAGATCACCTCTCATCCTTCTAAACTCGAGAGAATATAGGCCCATTCTACACAATCTCTCCTCGTACGACAATCCCCCCCATCCCAGGAACCAGTCTGCTGAACCTTCGTTGCACTCCCTCTATGGCAAGTATATCCTTCCTTAGGCAAGGAGACCAAGACTGTACACAAGGGAACGGTAGCGTAGTGGTAATGTCACTGGGCTAGTAATCCAGAGGCCTGGACTAATGATCCCACCATGGCAGCTGGGGAATTTAAATTCAGTTAATTAAATAAATCTGGAATAAAAAACTAGTATCAGTAATGGTAACCGTGGAACTATCGGATTGTCGTAAAAACCCATCTGGTTCACTATTGTCCTTTAGGAAAGGAAATCTGCCGTCCTTACCTCGTCTGGCCTATATGTGACTCCAGACTCTCAGCAATGTAGTTGACTCTTAACTGCCCTCTGAAATGGCCTAGCAAGCCACTCAGTTGTAACAAACCGCTACGAAACAAACTAATAAGAACAAAACCGGACAGACCACCTGGCACTGACCCCGGCTATGAACACAGCAACAACACATCCAGCCCAATCAACCCTGCAAAGTCCTCCTCACCAACATCTGGGGACTTGTGCCAAAATTGGGAGAGCTGTCCCACAGACTAGTCAAGCAACAGCCTGACATAGTCAGTCATGCTCACAGAACCATACCTTTCAGCCAATGTCCCAATCACCATCCCTGGGTATGTCCTGTTCCACAGACAGGACAGACCCACCAGGGGTGGCGGCACAGTGGTATACAGTCGGGAAGTAGTGGCCCTGGACTCCGGACCCCATGAAGGCTCATGGCTTCAGGTCAAGCATGGGCAAGGAAACCTCACGCTGATTACCACCTACCGCCTTCCCTCAGCTGATGAATCAGTACTCCATTTTGAACATCCCTAGCAAGGGCACAGAATGTAATCTGGGTGGGGGGCTTCAATGTCCATCACCAAGAGTGGCTCGGTAGCACCACTACTGACTGAGCTGGCCGAGTCCTGATGGACATAGCTGCCAGTCTTGGGCTGCGACAGGTGGCGAGAGAACCAACACGAGGGGAAAAAACTACTTGACCTCACCCATCTACCTGTCGCAGGTGCATCTGTCCATGACAGTATTGGTAGCAGTGATCACCGCACAGTGTCATTGTGGAGACGAAGTCCCGTCCTCACACCGAGGACACCCTCCATCGTGTTGTGTGGCAATACCACCGTGCTAAATGGGATAGGTTCAGAACAGATCTAGCAGCTCAAAACTGGGCATCCATGAGGCGCTGTGGGCCATCAGCAGCAGAATTGTATTACACCACAATCTGTAACCTCATGGCCCAGCAGATCACTCACTCTACCATTACCATCAAGCCAGGGGACCAACCCTGGTTCAATAAGGAGTGTAGAGGAGCATGCCAGGAGCAGCACCAGACATACCTAAAAATGAGGTGCCAACTTGGGGAAGCTGCGACACAGGACTACATGCATGCTAAAAAGTGGAAGCAGCATACTATAAACAGGGCTAAGCAATCCTACAATCAACGGATCAGATCAAAGCTCTGCAGTCCTGCCACATCCAGTCGTGAATGGTGGAGGACCATTAAACAACTGACGGGAGGAAGAGGCTCCATGAATGTCCCCATCCTCAAATGATGGTGGAGTGCAAATGACAAGGCTGAAGTGTTTGCAACCATCTTCAGCCAGAAATGCCAAGTGGATGATCCATATCAGCCTCCTCCTGAGGTTCCCACCACCACAGAAGCCAGTCTTCAGCCAATTCGATTCACTCCACATGATATCAAGAAACAGCTCAGCGCACTGAATACAGCAAAGGCCATGGGCCCTGACAACATCCCGGCAATCGTGCTGAAGACTTGTGCTCCAGAATTAGCCGCGCCTCTAGCCAAGCTGTTCCAGTACAGCTACAACACTGGCATCTATCCGACAATGTGGAAGACTGCCCAGGTATGTCCTGTCCACAAAAAGCAGGACTAATCCAATCCGGCCAATTACCGCAAATCACTCTCAAGCATCAGCAAAGTGAGGCAAGGTGTCATCAAAAGTGCTATCAAGCGGCACTTATTCACCAATAACCTACTCACTGATGCCCAGTTTGGGTTCCGTCAAGACCACTCTGCTCCAGACCTCATTACAGCCTTGGTCCAAACATAGACAAAGGAGCTGAATTCCAGAGGTGAGGGGAGAGTGACTGCCCTTAACATCAAGGCAGCATTTGACCGAGTGTGGCATCAAGGAGCCCTAGTAAAACTGAAGTCAATGAGAGTCGGGTGGAAAACTCTTCCCTGGCTGGAGTCATACCTAGCACAAAGGAAGGTGATTGTGGTGATTGCAGGTCAATCATCACAGCCCCAGGAGTCCCTCAGGTCAACGACCTCGGCCCAACCATCTTCAGCTGCTTCATCAATGACCTTCCTTCCAACATAAGGTCAGAAATGGGGATGTTCGCTGATGATTGCACAGTGTTCAGTGTCATTCACAACTCCTCAGATAATGAAGCAGTCCATGCCCGCATGCAACAAGACCTGGACGATGTTCAGGCTTGGGCTGATAAGTGGCAGGTAACATTCACGCCACAGAAGTGCCGGGCAATGGCTATCTCCAACAAGCGAGAGTCTAACCACCGCCGCTTGACATTCAATGGCATTACCATCGCCGAATCCCCCACCATTAACATCCTGGGGGGTCACCATTGACCAGAAACTTAACTGCACCAGCCACATAAATACTGTGGCAACAAGAGCAGGTCAGAGGCTAGGTGTTCTGCGGCGAGTGTCTCACCTCCTGACTCCCCAAAGCCTTTCTACCATCTACAAAGCACAAGTAAGGAGCGTGATGGAATACTCTCCACTTGCCTGGATGAGTGCAGCCCCAACACTAGAAGCTCGACACCATCCAGGACAAAGCAGCCCGCTTGATTGGCACCGCATCCACCACCTTAAACATTCACTCCCTCCACCACCAGCGTACCGTGGCTACAATGTGCACTGCAGCAACTCGCCAAAGCTTCTTCGGCAGCACCTCCCAAACCCGTGACCTCTTCCACCTAGAAGGACAAGGGCAGCAGGTGCATGGGAACACCACCACCTCCAAGTTCCCCTCCAAGTCACACACCATCCTGATTTAGAAGTATATCGCTGATCCTTCATCGTCCCTGGGTCAAAATCCTGGAACTTCCTAACAGCACTGTGGGAGTACCTTCACCACATTGACTGCAGCGGTTCAAGGCGGCGGCTCACCACCAACTTCTGAAGGGCAATTAGGGATGGGCAATAAATGCTGGCCTTGCCAGCAACGCCCTCATCCTATAAACAAAGGGGAAAAAAACAATACTCCAGGTGTGGTCTCACCAAGGCCCTATATAATTGCAGTAAGGCGTCTTTACTCTTATACTCAAATCCTCTTGTAATAAAGGCCAACATACCATTTGCTTTCCTAATTGTTTGCTGCACCTGCATGTTAACTTTCAGTGATTCATGTACAAGGACACCCAGGTCCCTCTGAACACCAACATTTCCCAATCTCTCACCATTTAAAAAATTCTCTGCTTTTCTATTTTTCCCCACCAAAGTGGATAACTTCACATTTCTCCACAGTATATTCCATTTGCCATGTTCTTGCCCACTCACTTAGCCTGTCGAGATCCCCTTGAAGCCTCCTTGCATCCTCCTCACAACTCACATTCCCACCCAGCTTTGTACCATCAGCAAATTTGGATATATTACATTTGGTCCCCTCATCCAAATCATTGATATAGATTGTGAATAGCTGAGGCCCAAGCACTGATCCTTGCGGTACCCCACTAGTTACAGCCTACCAACCCGAAAATTACCCATTTATTCCTGCTCTGTTTTCTCTGTTAACCAATCCTCAATCCATGGTAGTATATTACCTCCAATCCCATGAGCCCTAATGTTGTTTAATAACCTCTTGTGTGGCACCTTATCGAAAGCCTTCTGAAAATCCAAATACACGACATCCACTGGTACCCCCCTCATCTATTCCGCTATTTACAACCTTAAAAAACTTTAACAGATTTGTCAAACACGATTTCCCTTCAATAAATCCATGTTGGCTCTGCCCAATCCCATTATTATTTTCTAAGTGCCCTGTTACCACGTCCTTAATAATAAATGCTAGCATTTTCCCTACTATTGATGTCAGGCTAACTGGTCTGTAATTCCCCAATTTCTCTCTCCCTCCTTTCTTAAATAGTGGGGTTGCATTTGCCAGCTTCCAATCCACAGGAACCGTTCTAGAATCTAGGAAAATGACAACCAATGCATCCACTATCTCTATAACCACCACTTTTAAAACCCTAGGATGTAGGCCATCAGGTCCGGGGATTTATTGGCTTTCAGTCCTATTAATTTCTCCAGTACTATATTTTTACTAATACTAATTTCATTCAGTTCCTCATTCTCACTAGAGCCTTAGTTCTCCACTATTTCCAGGAAGTTTTTTGCGTCGTCTTCCATGAAGACAGACACAAAGTATTAGTTTAATTTCTCTGCCATTTCCTTATTCCCCATTATAATTTCTCATGTCTTAACCTGCAAGGGACCCACATTTACTTCTGCTCATCTTTTCCTTTTTACATACCTATAGAAGCTTTTATAATCTGTTTTTATTTTATGTCTCTTGCTGGTTTATACTCGTATTCAATTTCCCTTTCTTTATCAATTTCTTGGTCCTCCTTTGCTGAATTCTAAATCCTCCCAATCCTCAGGCTTACTACTCTTTTTGGCAGCATTATAAGCCTCTTCCATTGATCTAATACTATCTTTAACTTTTGTTAGCTACGGTTGGACCACTTTTCTTGTAGGGTTTTTGTGCCTTAAAGGAACGTATATTTGTTGTAAATGATGCATTAATTCTTTAAATGATAGCCATTGCTATACCTTTTAATTAGCAATCTTGTTGTGCGAGGCCCCTTGGGGAGGAGCGATCATAATATGATAAAATTCTTCATTAAGATGGAGAGTGAAGTAGTTGACTCAGAGACTAGGGTCCTGAATTTAAATAAAGGAAACTATGATGGTATGAGGTGCGAGTTGGCTAGGATGGATTGGGAAATGTTACTTAAAGGGTTGACGGTGGATAGGCAATGGCACACATTTAAAGATTGCATGGATGAACTACAGAATTTGTTCATCCCTGTTTGGCAGTAAAATAAAACAAAAAAAGGTGACTCAACCGTGGCTAACAAGGGAAATTAGGGATAGCATAAGATCCAAGGAGAGGACATATAATTTGGCCAGAAAAAGCAGCAAACTTGAGGATTGGGAGCAGTTTAGGATTCAGCAAAGGAGGACAAAGGGATTAATTAGGAGGGGGGAAATAGATTATGAGAGTAAGCTTGCCGGGAACATAACAACTGACTGTAAAAGCTTCTATAGATATGTGAAGAGAAAAAGATTGGTGAAGTGAAGCATAGGTCTCTTGCAGTCAGAATCAGGGGAATTTATAATGGGGAACAAAGAAATGGCAGACCAACTAAATACATACTTTGGTTCTGTCTTCACAAAGGAGGAGACAAATAACCTCCCAGAGATGTCAGGGAATATAGGGTCTAATGAGGAGGAGGAATTGAATGAAATCAGTATTTGTAGGGAAATGGTGTTAGGGAAATTGACGGGATTGAAGGCCGATAAATCCCCAGGGCCTGATAATCTATATCATAGGGTACTTAAGGAAGTGGCCCTAGAAATAGTAGATGCATTGCTGGTCATCTTCCAAAATTCTATAGACTCTGGAACAGTTCCCATGGATTGGCTAATGTAAAGTCACTATTTAAAAAAGGTGGTAGAGAAAATGGGGAATGGGGAATTATAGACCGGTAAGTCTGACATCGGTAGTGGGGAAAATGCTAGAGTCCATTATAAAAGATATAATAGCAGAGCACTTGGAAAACAGTGACAAGATCAGACAAAGTCAACATGGATTTACAAAAGGTAAACCATGCTTGACTAATCTACTGGAATTTTTTGAGGATGTAACTGGTAGATTAGATAAGGGAGAACCAGTGGATGTGGTGTATTTGGACTTTCAGACGGCTTTCGATACATTCCCGCATACGCGCTGAGTGTGCACAGTTACAGCATACGGTATTGCCGGTCCGGTCCGTCCGTCTGTCTATATATATATGACGAGGGAACTAGATGTAATATCTCCAAGTTTGCAGACGACACAAAGCTGGCTGGGCGTGTGTGCTGCGAGGAAGATGCAGAGAAACTCCAGTATGATTTGGGTAATTGGGCAGATGCATGGCAAATGCAGTATAATGTGGATAAATGCGAGGTTATCCACTTCGGTGGCAAAAACAGGAAGGCAGATTATCATCTGAACGGCAATAGATTGGGAAAAGGGGAAGTGCAACGAGACTTGGGTGTCCTTGTGCACCAGTCGCTGAAGGTAAGCATGCAGGTGCAGCAGGCAGTTAAGGCGGCAAATGGTATGTTGGCCTTCATAGCAAGAGGATTCGGTCACCTTATCTGAGGAAGGATGTTCTTGCTATGGAGAAAGTGCAGCGAAGATTCACCAGGCTGATACCTGGGATGGCAGGAATGACGTACGAGGAGATTGGGTCGATTAGGCTTAAATCGCTAGAGTTTAGAAGAAGAATGAGAGGGGATCTCATTGAAACTTATAAAATTCTAACAGGACTAGACAGACTAGATGCAGGAAGGATGTTCCCGATGGCAGGGGGAGTCCAGAACCAGGGGTCACAGTCTAAGGATAAGGGATAAGCCATTTAGGACTGAGATGAGGAGGAATTTCTTCACCCAGAGAGTGGTGAACCTGTGGAATTCTCTACCACACAAGGCAGTTGAGGCCAATTCATTAAATATATTCAAGAAGGAGTTAGATATATTTCTTAAGGCTAAAGGGATCAAGGGATATGGGGAGAAAGCAGGGGCAGGGTACTGAATTTGGATGATCAGCCATGATCTCATTAAATGGCGGAACAGGCTCGAGGGGCCGAATAGTCTACTCCTGCTCCTATCTTTTATGTTTCTATGTTTAATGTAGTTTCCCAATCTACCTTAGCCAACTCGCCCCTCAAATCTACGTAGTTTGCTTTGTTTAGATTTAAGACCCTAGTTTCAGATTTAACTAAATCACTTTCAAACTCAATATATAAAATTATATCATATTATGGTCATTCTTCCCTCAAGGCCCCTTTACTACAAGGTTATTAAGTAAACCTCTCGCGTTGCACAATACTAGATCTAAAATAGCCCGTTCCCAGTTGGTTCCTCAACATACTGATCTAGAAAATTATCTTGCATACATTCCATGAATTTGTCCTCCACACTATTACTGCAAATTTGATTTGCCCAGTCTATATGTAGATTAAAGTCCCCCATGATTACTGTATTACCCTTGTTACAAGCTCTTCCAATTTCCTGATTTATACTCTGCCCTACATTACAACTACTGTTTGGGGGCCTATAAACAATTCCCACCAATGTTTTCTGCCCCTTGCGGTTTCTTAGCTCCACCCAAACTGATTCGACTTCTTGATTTTCGGGCCAAGATCCTTTCTCTCTACTGTCTTTATCCCATCCTTTATTATCAGGGCTAGCCCTCCTCCTTATCCATTTTGCCTATCTCTTCTAAAAGTTAAGTATCCTGTAATATTTAGTTCCCAACCTTGGCCACTTTGCAACCACATCTCCATAATGGCTATATCAAACCTGCTCATTTCTATCTGCGCTATTAATTCATCTATTTTGTTGCGAATGTTTCGCGCACTCAGATATAGTGCCGTTAGCTTTGACATTTCTATTTTTCCCTAATGTCAACTTAGTCATTGATGCCTTATTACCTTTGTCACTCTGTCCCTTCCTGACCCACTCTGCTTATTTTTACCCAATACTCTACTCTGGAGCCTTGAAATTTCTCTCGCTGCTTTTAAATTTACTCTTTCCTGAATCCTTCCCCCCACATCAGCTTCTTGTTGAACTAGGTGCAGACTTAGTCAGCACAATTTGCAATTTTTACTAATAAAACGTTGTTCACACCCTTCTAAACTGGCTCTCTCAACATTCCCCTCCCATTTTGCAAGAAATTTGAAACTGTTCAGTATCCTCAGTCAATTTTACAAGCTTTAAAATGAAAAATGCCAGTGCTATTGAATGAGTATTCCACATTGTTCTGCCAGTACTGATTCACTGCTCATCACAGAATCACAACAGTGCAGATAGAGGCCATTTCGGCCCATCAAGCCTGCACCAACACATATCCCACCCGATCCCCGTAACCCCTACACCAACACATATCCCACCCTATCCCCGTAACCCCACGTATTTAATCCCCCTAACACTAAGGGTCAATTTATCATAGCCAATCAACCTAAGCCACACATCTTTGGACTGTGGGAGGAAACCGGAGCACCCGGAGAAAACCCACACAAACACGGGGAGAATGTGCAAACTCCACACAGACAGTCACCCGAGGCCGGATTTGAACCCGGGTCCGAACCCGGGTCCCTGGCGCTGTGAGGCAACAGTGCTAACCACTATGCCACCGTGCTGCCCTATCTTTTAGGTAAGGTCCCACAGATCGACAGCTTGGCTGGTGGGAGGGGAGTAAAAATTTAGTGGCAGGAGGCTGCAGCCGGGGACCCGTAGGAGCGGTCCCTGGCAGTCAGAGGGGAAGGAGGAAGGCTCCAGGCACGATCACAATTGGGAGACGGAGTTCTGGGCACAATCGGGATCGAGAGTGGCAAGGTCTGGGCACAATCACCTGAAGGCCAAGGTTGGGGAGGCTGAAAGCTTCCTTGCGAGGCCTGGGGGAACACTCCTGATGGTCCTGGCCCACAAATATCTTAAAAATTAGACAGTTGTAACATTTATCTGGGCCCCACTGTCCAGTCAGCTCCTCCTGCCACATTTCTGCTGCTGGGCAACAGACAACGCTGGACTCCGTGGCGAGTTTAAAAGTATGTTGTGGCGCCAATGGCATCATCGGGCCATGGCTTTTGAATCTTAAGTAGGCCCCCACCTGCTTTAGTGGGAGCCTCATCCAGGGCCTGAATCGCTGCCATAAATATTATGGCAACCAGGAATACAAAGGGTTGGGATTGGGTTGAGATATTCTATTATAACCGTGCCACATTTCTCTCCCCCCCCCACCCCCCGTCTAAAATCGGGGTTAAAAATCAAGGCTCATGTCGCAATTCATCATTTCTGACACCACACAAAGAAAGTGCAGTACAGAATTGACTTAAAACTGATGTAATTAAATGTAAAAAGTTGGTATGTTTTACAAGAACCAGTCATCTGATTTTGTTTCTTCAGAGATTTCATATTAAACAGAGCAAGATTCAACTAGCCTTGGTAGAATTTCCTTAAGGTTGTCATTGAATGTGTAATAATGCCCAACTCAATAAAAAAGGACTGCCCCCCCAAATCTCCTTTTGTTTGCCCCGGTCCTCTGAAGGCTGACTTCTCGGTTTCACGGATACTGTGCATCCTCCAACATGATAGCCAAAGTCGCCATTCTCATGTGTAAACCTAAACAGCGAGTTTCAGTGGGCAGTTTTGCTACATTAGGCATCACAGCAAACCCAACGTACATATACTGCAGCAACATCTGCTAGAACTTTCCCCTCCCTAACTCAAGCGCAGCAAGGATAATTGTAATGTGCCAACCACTGGTGGTGGCTGAGATCAACCAATTCATCATGTACCAGGGATCAAACCAGGGACATTCCTTGTCTGTGGTTTAGCTACTCACTGCCTTGGTAAGTTGAGCTATAGCAGGAGCCAGCTAGCACAGAAATTTTATCTGGTAATTAAAATATCAGAATAATTGGGAGCAAATTTGGCACCAAACTCCCCAACCCAATATCTACAAGATATACTGCTTCCAAAACAGCTTTTACTTGCATCACCAAAAGCCAGTACAATAGGAACAATATCCCAATGCATTGATGCCCAAATATACAGATGCCTGATATAACTGTCCACAAGATAATGGGCCAGAAATTCCAGGCCAGAAGCGTGAGTACGGTCGGCTTACTCACGCTTCTGGCCGTTGGAAATGCCGGCGTTCAGCATGAACAGCGCATGCGGGGAACGCCGGCATTTCCAGACCTCGAGCGCGTGCGACTGCACAGGCAGCGCTTGCGCAGTGAACTTCGTGGATTTCATTCATGAAATCCGTGAGGTTAAGTCCTTAGAAGTTACACTGGAAAAAAAGCAAGTGTAAAGTGGTTCATTGGCTGCAGAGGAAGATATATTTTATCGTGGAGCTTTTGAAATGCAATATTTTTGTTTGGGAAAGGGAGGGAAGTTATTTTAAGAAATTTTAAGTAAGTTTTAAAGTTAAAATTTTTTTTTTTTTTTTTTTTAAAAGGGTTTTCAGAACGGTAGGTAGAAGGAGCAATTGTGGCTGTGTGAATGGAATGTGAGAATGAGTTATGTATGTAGGTCCACATATATTCCTTTACGTATATGTATGTATGTTTTATATTCCTTTACTATGAATGTATGTTTTTAATTATGATTTTCCAATAAGTTACTTTCTCTGAAAGTCATAATTAAATAATATTCATACACATAAGTAAAGGAATATATACAGACATACATACTTTCAGAAGCTCCACGATAAGAAATATCTTCCTCCGCAGCCTCTGTACCCATGCTTTTTTCATGTGTAAGTTGTAATGACTGGACCTCACTGAAAGCATTAATGAAAGCGGCGAATTATACTGCGCACGCGCTGCATGTGCAGTCGCACGCGTTCTGCCTCTGAACCCCTTCGTTCAGAAGACAGGAAATGCCGGTTTTCCCCACATGCACTGTGCATGCTGAAAACCGGCATTTCATCCGGCCAGATGCGTAAGTACCCCGACCGTACTAGCGCATTTGGAAGGGAATTATTGGGCCAACATTTTACATGTCAATAAAATAAAAAATTTAACACTTGCACGACTTGCCGCCTCGCATTTGCGACTGAGGGTCCAAGGAGGTGCATTGCGCAAGAGGTCATCATCGGACGTATCCTCACACTGTTCCCTTTGGGGAACTGTATGAAGTGGTGGAAGGATTTATGGCCGTGATTAACGCTCATTCCGTGACCGTAACCATCTTTGAACCAGCCATTAGGGTGGTTAGTCCTATGGCGGGAGGGTTTTACGGGCTCCCACAACCCATCTGAGGGGGGGGGGGGGGGGCCACCAACACCCACGGACGCAAGTATCCCGCTGGATGTCCACCCAGAATTTAAAGTTGGAGCTCCGACTCCACTTGCCGGGACTGTCTGGAGTGGGGTTCAAAACCCTACTCCTTCTGGCCCAGCGGCGGGGATGCTTACTGCTACGCAAAAGGCCCACTCCGCACAAAAGGTGACACCCATACGTTTCCTGCGCCTTTTCCCTCTCCGTGACTGGAGCCCTATGCTGCCATTTCACGTTGCTAATCGGATTGGGCGTTTGTCATAGCGGTAGGATCCCCGCCGCTGGGCCAGATCAGGGTAGGGTTTCGAATCCCGCTCCAGACAGTCCCGGCAAGTGTAGTCGGAGCTCCGGCTCTAAATTCTGGGTTGACATCCAGTGGGATATTTGCGTCCGTGGGTGTGGGTGGCCCCCCCTCCTTGTACAGCTTGTGGGAGCCCGTAAAACCCTCCCGCCATAGGACTAACCGCCCTAATGGCTGGTTCAAAGATGGTTACGGTCACGGAATGAGCGTTAATCACGGCCATAAATCCTTCCACCACTTCATACAGTTCCCCAAAGGGAACAGTGTGAAGACACGTATGACGACGACATTGCTAAATAAATAAATGGAATTAAAAAAATTCTTTTAGGGCTTTTAAAAGTCTTTAAATTGCTTTAATTCTCTTTAAAACTACTTCAGATTACTCAAAATAATGTAAACATTTTAAAAAGTTTATAAAAGTTACCAAAATCTTGAAAAAACTTCCAAAAACCTATTTAAACTGCTGCTTTGCATGTAAAAAAGCAAAGCAGCTTGACAGAAACATTGGGGGCGTGTCCAGTGAAACTGAGACCTCAAGGGGCGTGTCTCACTTACACTGCACGCTCCTGGGTCCGCGCTGGCTGCACTCCTGGGCGGCGTGACGTCATACGCTGCCCGGGAATGTGCTTTCTATTTCTCCAAGTTCAGGCGTCCCAGAAGCTGATCGGCAGGAGCGCGGGGTAAGTGCAAATACGGGGCTTGCACGCGCTGCAAGCCCCGTTCTGGAATTTCTGGCCCATTGTTTCAATTGAAGTCATACAATTGGAGGTTTGACAATTCAGTGTAGCACACCATCAGCTAATGTGAAGGTAGGAATTGAACATCCAGAATATCAGTCAAAATAATTAGTCCTACAACAACTAGCATTTATATATTTAAAAAAGGAGATAGACAGATTTCTAGACACAAAAGGCATCAAGGGGTATGGGGAGAGAGCAGGAATATGGTATTGAGATAGAGGATCAGCCATAATCATATTGAATGGCCGAATGGCCTACTCCTGCTCCTATGTTTCTATATAGCGCCTTTAACGTAGAAAAACATCCCAAGGAGCATTATCAAACAAAGTTTGACACGAGCCATACAAGGGGATATTAGGGCAGATGACCAAAAGCTTGGTCAAAGAGGTAGATTATAAAGGAGTGTCTTAAAGGAGGAAAGAGAGGTAGAGAGGTTTAGGGAGGGAATTCCAGAGCTTAGTGCCTTGGCAGCTGAAGGCACAGCCACCAATGGTGGAGCAATTAAAATTGGGGATGCTCAAGAGGCCAGAATTGGCGGTGCGGAGAGATTTCCGGGGGGTTGTAGGGCTGGAGGAAATTAGAGATAGGGAGGGGCGAGACCATGGAGGAGCAATTTGAAAACAAGGATGAGAACTTATTTTTTTTTTAATATAAAGTGGCTTTGCTTAACCAGGAGCCAATGTAGGTCAGCGAGCAAAGGGGAGATGGGTTGCAAGGTAGGACACAGGCAGCAGAGTTTTGGATGACCTACAGAAGGTAGAACTAGGGAGGCTGGCCAGGAGTGCGTTGGAATAGTCAAATCTAGAGGTAACAAAGGCATGGATGAGGGTTTCAGCAGCAGATAAGCTGAGGCAAGGGTGGAGTTGGGCAATGTTAGAGGTGGAAATAGGCAGTCTTAGTGATGGTGCGGGTATTTGATAAGAAGCGCATCTGGGGTCAAATATAACACCAAGGTTGCGAACAGTCTGGATCAGCCTCAGTTGCCAGGAAGGGGGATGGAGTCGGTGGCAAGTGGACGAAGTTTGTGGCAGGGACAAAAGACAATGGTTTCAGTATTCCTAATATTTAATTGGAGGAAATTTCTGCTCATCCAGTACTGGATGTTGGACAAGCAGTCTGACATAGAAACAAGATAGAAGATAGGAGCAGGAGTAGGCCATTCGGCCCTTCGAGCCTGCGCCGCCATTCAATGAGATCATGGCTGATCATCCAAATTCAGTACCCTGTCCCTGCCTTCTCCCAATATCCCTTGACCCCTTTAGCCTTAAGAAATATATCCAACTCCTTCTTGAATATATTTAATGAACTGGCCTCCACCGCCCTCTGTGGCAGAGAATTCCACAGGTTCACCACTCTCTGGGTGAAGAAATTCCTCCTCATTTCAGTCCTAAATGGCTTACCCCTTATCCTTAGACTATGACCCCTGCTTCTGGACTCCCCGGCCATCAGAAACATCCTTCCTGCATCTAGTCTGTCCAGTCCTGACAGAATTTTATAGGTTTCGATGAGATTCCCTCTCAATCTTCTAAACTCCAGGAGTATAAGCCCAATCGACACAATCTCTCCTCATACGTCATTCCTGCCATCCCAGGTATCAGCCTGGTGAATCTTCGCTGCACTCCTTCCATGGCAAGAACGTCCTTCCTCAGATAAGGTGACCAAAACTGCACACAATACTCAAGGTGCGGTCTCACCAAGGCCCTGTACAACTGTAGCAAGACATCCTTGTTCCTGTACTCGAACCCTCTTGCTACGAAGGCCAACATACCATTTGCCGTCTCAACCACCTGCTGCACCTGCATGCTTACCTTCAGCGACTGGTGTACAAGAACACCCAGGTCTCTTTGCACTTTCCCTTCTCCCAATCTATTGCCATTCAAATAATAATCTGCCTTCCTGTTTTTGCCACCAAAGTGGATAACCTCACATTTATCCACATTATAGTGCATTTGCCATGTTTCTGCCCAATCACCCAACCTGTCCAAATTGTACTGGAGTTTCACGACATCCTCTTCACAGCATACCCTCCCACCCAGCTTTCTGTCGTCTGCAAATTTGAAGATATTACATCCAATTCCCTCGTCCAGATCATTAATATATAGTGAACAGCTGGGGTCCTAGGACCGATCCTTGCGGTATCCCACTAGTCACTGCCTGCCACTCGGAAAATGACCCGTTTATTCCAACTCTTTGCTTTCTGTCCGCCAACCAGTTCTCTATCCAAGTCAATACCTTGCCCCCAATCCCATGTGCCTTAATTTTGCACGCTAATCTCTTATGCGGGACCTTATCGAAAGCCTTCTGAAAGTCCAAATACACCACAGCCACTGATTCTCCCTTATCTATTTTCCCAGTTACATCCTCAAAAAATTCCAGTAGATTAGTCAAGCATGATTTACCTTTTGTAAATCCATGTTGACTTTGTCCGATCCTGTCACTGCTTTCCGAGTGCTCTATTACATCTTTTATAATGGACTCTAGCATTTTCCCCACTACCGATGTCAGGCTTACCGGTCTATAATTCCCCGCTTTTTCTCTACCACCTTTTTTGAATAGTGGGGTAACATTAGCTACCCTCCAATCCATGGGTACTGTTCCAGAGTCTATCAAGTTCTGAAGATGACCAGCAATGTATCTACTATTTCTAGGGCCACTTCCTTAAGTACCCTGGGATGTAGATTATCAGGCCCTGGGGATTTATCGGCCTTCAGTCCCATCAATTTTCCTAACACCATTTCCCTACAAATACTGATTTCTTTCAGTTTCACCCTTTCATCAGGCCCTTTGTTCCCTGGCATCTCTGGGAGGTTATTTGTGTCCTCCTTTGTGGAGACAGAACCAAAATATGTATTTAGTTGGTCTGCCATTTCTTTGTTCCCCATTATAAATTCCCCTGATTCTGACTGCAAGGGACCTACGCTTGACTTGACCAATCTTTTTCTCTTCACATATCTATAAAAGCTTTTACAGTCAGTTTTTATGTTCCCTGCAAGCTTACTCTCATATTCTATTTTCCCTTTCTTAATGAATCCCTTTGTCGAATCCTAAACTGCTCCCAATCCTCAGGATAATTGCTTTTTCTGGCCAATTTAAATGTCCTCTCCTTGGATCTTATGCTATCCCTAATTTCCCTTGTTAGCCACGGTTGAGTCACCTTTTTTGTTTTATTTTTATGCCAAACTGACAATTTAGAGACAGTGGAGGGGTCGAGAGAGGTGGTGGTGAGGTAGTGTTGGGTATCGTCAGCATACATGTGGAAACAGACGTCGTGTTTTCAGATGATGTCACCGAGGGGCAACATGTAGATAAGAAATAGGAAGGGGCCAAGGATATATCCTTGGGGGGCCACCACAGGTAAGTGCGGGAGCGGGAAGGGAAGGCATTGCAGGCGATTCTGGCTATGACTGGATAGGTAAGACTGGAACCAGTGCAGTCCCACCCAGCTGAACGACGGTGGAGAAGCATTGGAGCAGAATTGTGTGGTTAACAATGTTCCCTTTAAGCTGTGCGGCCATGCAGTGCCTCAGGGAACCCGCGCAGCCAGCTCAACGTACATACTGCGTATGCATGGTATTTTGAATGGCACGCCCAGCACCTTAAAAAAAAATTACAGGAAACATTGGTGGTCAACCATGTCAAAGGCTGCAGACAGGTTGAGAAGGATGAAGAGGGATAGTTTACTTTTGTCACAGTCAACTAGGATGTCATTTGTGACTTTGGCAAGAGCCCTTTCGGTACAGTGGCGGGGCGGAAATCTGATTTAGATGGATTCAAACATCATCAGGAACAACTAGAGTGAGAGACTGTAATGGTTTTAATAGAGACAAGGGCATCAAAGGTAGTGGAGAGGGTGTTATTTAGCCTATCAGTAGCTGCAGAAATGTCATGATGAATTATGGGCCAAAGGCTAGGTAGTTCGGAATTTGAAAGTGCAGCGGTAAGAGACTTGAGGGAGAGTTTTTGTTTCCAGGGTCGGACACAGAAAGAAGTGGGGTCGAGAGGGGAAAAGGAGAATATGCGTAGAGAGCGATAAGAAAATAATCTTCGTCAGCTGTGGCTCAGTTGGTAGCACCCTCGCCTCAGAGTCAAAAGGTTGATCTGATCTTGGCTTCAACTCCACTTTTCTGCCTGTTCCCCCAATCACTCAAAAATCTGTCTCGCTCAGTCTTGAATACATTTAATGACTCAGCCTCCACAGCTCTCTGGGGTAGAGAATTCCAAAGATTCACGACCATCTGAGAGAAGAAATTCCTCCTCATCTCCGTCTTAAAACCCATGACCTCTAGCACCTAGATGGACAAGGGCAGCAGGCGCATGGGAACACCACCACCTACCAGGTTCCCCTCCAAGTCACACACCATCCTGACTTGGAAGTATATCGCCGATCCTTCATCGTCGCTGGGTCGAAATCCTGGAACTCCCTCCCTAACAGCACTGTGGGAGTACCTTCACCACACGGGACTGCAGCGGTTCAAGAATGCGGCTCACCACCACCTTCGAGGGCAATAAATGCTGGCCATATCAGCGTCGTCCAGATCCATCAACGAATTTTTTTTTTTTTTTTTAAATATTGGCCTAGGAGGGGGTGCCGTGCAGATTTACCAGAATGATACCATGTCTGAAGGGATTAAACTGAGGACAGCTTGCATAGACAAGGCTTGTATTCCCATGAATCTAGAAGATTAAAGGGTAATCTAATTGAGGTGTTTAAGATGATCAAAGGATTTGATAGGGTAGATAGAAACTATTTCCTCTGATGGGAGTGTCCAGAACAAGAAGGCATAACCTTAAAATTGGAGCTAGGCTGTTCAGGGGTGACAGCAGAAGGCAGTTCTTCACACAAAGGGTAGTGGAAATCTGGAACACTCCCCCAAAAGCTGTTGAGACTAGGTCAATTGAAAATTTCAAAACTGAGATTGATGGGGTTTTTTTAGGCAAGGATATGAAGGGTTTCGGAGCCAATGGGTAGGTGGAGTTAAGGTATAGATCAGCCATGATCTAATGGAATGGTAAGACAGGCTCGAGGGGCTGAACAGCCGACTCCTGTTCCTGCATTTATATTCTATACCCCTCATCATAAAACTCAGCATTCCATTAGATTTTTTTATGTCCTTATCCACTTGGTGCTGCTTTTAAGATGTTCTGAACCGCCACATTATCTAGCTATCCTCCATTCAAAAGTATAATCAATACTTTTTTCGCTTGAGTGTACCACTACGCATTTACTGACATCTACCGACCATAGAGCATATATATCAGAAACGCTGCCTACGGAGGGCACGGTCCATCATCAAAGACCCTACCCACCCCAGCCACAGTCTGTTCGTCCTCCTACCATCTGGAAGACGCTACTGATGCATTCGCACCCGTACGACCAGATTTAGGAACAGCTTCTTTCCCAGGGCTGTCATCCTACTGAACTCCACAAATAAACACTAAAGCCTGCACATCTGCCAATGCACTTTATTATGGTCATATTTATGCTAATATACTGCAAGCCAAATGTATAAATGTATGTTGAATGTTTAAGTGTCCTAATCCAAATTGTACACTCTCGGGAGCCACAAGCCTACATTTTGTTGTACTGCACTTGTGCACTAACAATGACAATAAAAGTTGATTTGATTTGATTTGATTGAATTCCATATGCCACTTTTTGCCCATTCCACCACCTCATTGCAGCTTACTTTGGTCCTCCATAATTATTTATATGCGACATCTCCCAATAGGGGAGATGACCACACTTGGGTAGCCTTTGGTACCTCCTCGCAGCCAGCTCAAGGGATAATTTGCTCTTTAAACTAGTCAAGATCTATTGGGGAGTGAAAGAAATCAACGTGTCAATGAATGTAAAAACCAGTAACTAAGGAACTGTCAGATATTGTTGTTGCAGGCATTGCTCATTAGCTTTCTGGTTTCACCTATACACCAACACCAAGTATTGGGAAATACAAGAAAGAGTCAATATTTTGAAATTTGTTGTCTAACCGATTGTCAGCACAGACTGCAACAACTTGCATTTATATCAAAGAATCTTACAGCACAGAAGGGACCCGTCATGCCCGAGCCAGCTCTTTGAAAGATCGGTACAATTTAGTCGCACACCTCAGCTTTTCCCCCATAACCCTGCAAATTAGTTCTCTTCAAGTACCTGTCCAGTTGCCTTTTGAAAGTTCCTATGGAATCTGATTCCACCACCCTTTCAGAAACTTGTCCGAATATCCAGCTGGACAGTTTGAAACAATTTAATTATTCTGGGCAGATGGGTACTAGTTAAAGTTGAGGCCTTGAACCACAATTGCTGCTGATAATTCTTTTTTTAGGACAGCTGTTTTAAATAATACATGACATTCTGCATTAATAATTGAAGTAAATGTACCATGCCTGTGTTTGCAGCAAGTCGTCCCAGAATGATTTGAGGAAGTTACATGATTCAATGGGTTGTGTTGGTTGAAGGATATCATTTCAATTCAGAATTCGATGACTTACTCTTTAGGTAAAATGCCTTTCTGTAATTTAAATGTCTTTCAATAATTAGCTCGTTCATCTCATTTAAAAAAAAATCAGAGTACAGGTTAGTGTTCATCTCAAAGACCATACTTATTGTGTCAGCTTTGTAGCGCTCTCATCTGATTAAAATGGTTTGGGTTTCAAGCCCCACTCCAGAATACAAGGACAGTGTACTGAACTGGAGCATTAGATTGTGGGTATTTATTCATTCATGGGACGTGGGCGTCGCTGGCAAGGCCAGCATTTATTGCCCTTCCCTAGTTGCCCTTGAAGGCGGTGGCGAGCCGCCGCCTTGAACCACTGCAGAAGTTCCTCAGGGCAATGTCCTGGGGCTGTGATGATTCCTGAGGTGCTGTACTCCAGATGGAGTCCAACGAGAGCTCTGTACAGCTGTAACATAACTTCCAGCCCTTTGTACTCCAGCCTCCTTGAGATAAAGGCCAACATTCCATTAACTTTTGAAAATTATTTTTGTACCTGTCCACTAGCTCTTAGGTGATTTGTGTACTGGGATCCCTAAATCTCTCTGCTCATCCAGTTCCAAGCTTCTCACCATTTAGAAAATACTTTGATCTCTCTTCCTTGGGTCCAAAGTGGACGACCTTACACTTTCCCACATTGAATGCCATCTGCCACAGTTTTGCCCTCTCACTTAATCGATCAATGTCCCTTTGCAACTTTCTGCTCCCATCTACAATATTTACTGTATCACCAACTTAGATATTTAGCAAACTTAGATATACAGCTCTCTATTCCAACAACATAGATAGGACAAGGAAGGAGGTTCTGCTGAGGGAGTTTGAGCAGCTAGGGGCCAAATTAAAAAGCAGAACCACAAGGGTAATAATCTCTGGATTATTACCTGAGCCACGAACAAATTTGGCTAGGACAAATAAAATTAGAGAGTTAAATGCGTGGCTCAAAAACTGGTGTGGGAGAAATGGGTTTTGCTTCCTGGGACACTGGCACCAGTACTGGGGCAGGAGGGAGCTGTTCCGTTGGGACGGGCTTCACTTGGCCAGTGCTGGGACTAGAGTCCTGGCGGATCATATAACTAGGGCTGTAGAGAGGGCTTTAAACTAACTAGTGGGGGGGGAGGTTCCTAGAGAGCAAATGACAACAGAGAAGGTCATAGACTTAGGTAGCAGTGGGGAAATTAAAAACCAGAGCATGTCAGGAAGGGGCAGAAGGTATGGAGTAAAAGGTAAAGTAATAAAAAGGGCAAAAGCAGGAACTAAGTGTCACAAAACATCTTTGAAAGTTCTCTATCTGAATGCACGTAGCATTCGTAACAAAATAGATGAGTTAATGGCACAAATAACTACATATGGGTATGATCTTGTGGCCATTACAGAAACATGGCTGCAGGGTGACAATGCCTGGGAATTAAACATACCAGGTTATTTAACGATCAGGAAGGACAGGCAGGAAGGAAGGGGAGGTGGAGTGGCTATGTTAATAAAGGAAGGAATCACTAATACAGAGAAATGATATTGGGTCAAAAGATCAGGACAATGAAACAGTTTGGGTGGAGGTAAGGAATAATAAGTGGAAAAAAACTAGTGGGCGTAGTCTATAAGCCTCCGAACCGTGGCAACTCTGTTGGACGGAGTATCAATCAGGAAATAGTTGAGGCTTGTAATAAGGGAACATCTATAATTATGGGGGATTTTAACTATCATATTAATTGGACAAATCAAATTGGGCAGGGCTGCCTTGAGGATGAGTTCATTAAGTGTATTAGGGATGGGTTTCTTGAGCAGTATGTAACTGAACCGACCAGGGGGCAGGCAACCTTAGATCTGGTCCTGTGTAACGAGACAGGATTAATTAAAAATGTCCTAGTAAAGGATCCCCTTGGAATGAGTGACCATAACATGGTTGAATTCCATATTCAATTAGAGGGTGAGAAGGTTGGATCTCGAACAAGCGTGCTAAGCTTGAATAAAGGAGACTATGAAGGTATGAGAGCGGAATTGAGTAGAGTGGATTGGGAAAATAGATTAAAGGGTAAGACGATACATGATCAGTGGAGTACATTTAAGGAGTTATTTTACAACTTCCAAAAAATATATATTCCACTGAGAAGAAAAGGGTGTAAAAGAAAAGACAGCCATCCGTGGCTAAGTAAAGAAATTAAGGATAGTATTCGACTAAAAGCAAGGGCATATAAGGTAGCCAAATCTAGTGGGAGGATAGAGGATTGGGAAAACTTTAAAAGACAGCAAAAAATAACAAAAAGATTGATTAAGAAAGGGAAGATAGATTATGAAAGTAAATTAGCAAAAAATATAAAAACAGATAGTAAGAGTTTTTATAGTTATATAAAAAGAAAAAGGGTGGCTAAAGTAAATGTTGGTCCCTTAGAGGATGAGACCGGGAAATTAATGGTGGGAAATATGGAGATGGCAAAAACACAATGAATATTTTACATCAGTCTTTACAGTAGAAGACACTAAGAATATCCCAACACTGGACAAACAGGGGGCTATAGGTGGGGGGGGGAAGGAGCTAAACACGATCAAAATCACTAAGGAAGTGGTACTCGGTAAAATAATGGGACTCAAGGCGGATAAATCACCTGGACCTGGTGGCTTACATCCTAGGGTCTTGAGGGAAGTGGCAGTAGGGATTGTGGATGCATTGGTAATAATTTTCCAAAACTCCCTGGACTCGGCAATGGTCCCGGCAGACTGGAAAACTGCTAATGTAACACCCTTATTTAAAAAAGGGCAGTAGACAGAAGGCTGGAAACTATAGACCGGTTAGCCTAACATCTGTGGTAGGTAAAATTTTGGAGTCCATTATTAAGGAGACAGTAACAGGACATTTGGATAATCATAATTTAATAGGACAAAGTCAGCATGGTTTTATGAAGGGGAAGTCATGTTTGACAAATTTGCTGGAGTTCTTTAAGGAAGTAACGTATAGGGTGGATAAAGGGGAACCAGTGGACGTAGTGTATTTAGACTTCCAAAAGGCATTTGACAAGGTGCCACACAAAAGATTATTGCTTAAGATAAAAAATCACAGGATTGGGGGTAATATTCTGGCATGGATAGAGGATTGGCTATCTAACAGAAGGCAGAGAGTTGGGATAAATGGTTCATTCTCAGACTGGCAATCAGTAACTAGTGGTGTTCCGCAGGGGTCAGTGCTGGGTCCCCAACTCTTTACAATCTATATTAACGATTTGGAGGAGGGGACCGAGTGTAACATATCAAAGTTTGCAGACGATACTAAGATGGGAGGGAAAGTAGTCAGTGAGGAGGACATAAAAAACCTGCAAGGGGACATAGACAGGCTAAGTAAGTGGGCAGAGATTTGGCAGATGGAATACAATACTGGAAAGTGTGAGGTTATGCACTTTGGCAGGAAAAATCATAGAGCAAGTTATTATCTTAATGGCAAGAAACTGGAAAGTACTGAAGTACAAAGGGATCTGGGGGTCCTGGTGCACGAAACTCAAAAGGTTAGTATGCAGGTGCAGCAAGTGATTAAGAAGGCCAATGGAATGTTGGCTTTCATTGCTAGGGGGATAGAATATAAAAATAGGGAGGTACTGCTTCAGTTGTACAAGGTATTGGTGAGACCGCACCTGGAATACTGCGTACAGTTTTAGTGTCCATACTTAAGAAAGGACATACTTGCTCTCGAGTCAGTACAAAGAAGGTTCACTCGGTTAATCCCGGGGATGAGGGGATGGACATATGAGGAGAGGTTGAGTAGATTGGGACTCTACTCATTGGAGTTCAGAAGAATGAGAGGCGATCTTACTGAAACATATAAGATTGTGAAGGGGTTGGATCGGGTGGATGCAGGGAAGATGTTCCCGATGATGGGTGAAACTAGAACTAGGGGGCAGAGTCTTAGAATAAGGGGCTGCTCTTTCAAAACTGAGATGAGGAGGAACTACTTCACTCAGAGGGTGGTAGGTCCATGGAATATGCTGCCCCAAAAAACTGTAGAAGCTACATCATTACATAAATTTAAAACAGAAATAGACAGTTTCCTAGAAGTAAAAGGGAATTAAGGGTTACGGGGAGCGGGCAGGAATTTGGACATGAGTCTAGGTTCGGATCGGTCATGGCCCTGTGGGTAGCGGAGCGGGCCCAGGGGCTGTGTAGCCTGATCCTGCTCCTATTTCGGGTGTCTAATTCTGTTAGATGCAGGAGATGGTTCTGTGATAGTGGATTGGCAGTTAGGATCAGATCAGCCATGATCTTATTGAATGGCGGAGCAGGCTCGAGGGGCCGATTGGCCTACTCCTGCTCCTATTTCTTATGTTCATCCAAGTCATTTATTAATATGGTGAAAAACTGAAACATCAGTATGATCCTTGAGGAACAGCACTAGTCACATCCTACAAAATTGAGTACATACCCTTTGGGGGAGAAATTCAGTATAGCCCCCTTTGGGGCGCTTACTTCGCCGGGGTGGAAAAATTAGCGCCCCCGCGCCGGAAATTGGTCGGTTGCGCCCAAAAGGGAAGCGGGGCGCTACTGGAGGCGCCCTGCCTCCCTCTTGGGCCGCTGCGAGTGAATATCATGGCGCTACGTGCCACAGCGCCACACGCTGCGGCACGTTGCGCTGCGGTATTGCAGGCCTTCCTCCCCTTCTTAAAAGGGGAGGAGCCTAGTGCAGCGCGTGCTGGGGCCCAGCTCGGCCCCCAGGGATCGGGAGTGCAGGCAAAAGACCCCGGCACCCAAGAGAAGTGCCGGGCTCTTGGAGTGCAGCCGGCACTCCACCGGGGGGTGGGGGGGTTCCGGAGGCCGGGGCCGGGAGCGCAGGCAGGTAGACAACAACAAAAATGGCCGCCCCGCAACTCGCCTTTAATTTGCGCCTCCCCGGCCGCAGGTACGCCACCCTGACCCTGTCAGACATAGCGTCCAGCGGTAAATCAGGGGGCGCTCCCGAAGATCGCGGCCAGGGCATGAGCGGGGCGCCGCGCACACCGATGACGTCATCACCAGCGGCGCAACACTAACGGTTAGCGCCACCACTAACCTCCCGCTGAATTTGGCGGGAGGCGTGGGCAGTGCCGCGCCCGGGCGCTAGTGGTTTGTGCCCCACTTAGCGCCCTCAAGGCACCAACGGGTGGCACAACCAACTGAATTTTTCCCCCTTTGTCCCTACTGTCTCCTATCTCCTAACCAATTCCTTATCCAAGCCAATAGTTTGTCTCCAATTCCATGCACTCTCATTTTTGTTAACAGTCTCTTATATGGAATATTTTCGAATGCCTTCTAGAAGTCCATATAAATAACATCCGTAGACGCTTCCTGAACTACCATGCAAGGTATTGCCTCCAAAAGCCCAATTAATCCAAGCTGGCTCTCTCTGATCAGCTCATATTTGTTCAAAATGCTCAGTCACCCTGTCCCCAATAACAGATTCAAACAACTACACACAACTGACGTTAGACTAATAGGCTTAATTAATCTCTCTCCCTCTTAAATAATGGAGTGGCATTGGCAGTTTTCCCAATCCAAGGGGAACAAGTCCTGAATTAAGTGTGTTTTGGAAAAACATGACTAACGCATCAACAATTTCTTCACCTACTTCTAATACCCTGGGGTGGAAACCATTGGGTCCCGGAGATTTGTCTATCTTTAATCTCCTAGTTTCGCCATCATCATTTTTTTTTAAACTTTGAAAGTCTAGTTAGTTCCTCCCCTTGATTTATTTGTAGTTTTCCTTGCATCTCTGGTACTTTATCCTCATCCTCTACTGTAAAGACCGATACAAAGTAGCTATTTAGTAAGTTTGCCATTTCCTAATTTCCATTTATCTCATGTCTGTCTTTAAGAGGCCCACATTACTCTTAGTCATCTTCTTTCACTTAATATACTTGTAAAAGCCTTTACTGTTATCCACGATAACCCTCGCAAGCTTTTTCTTTTATTCCCTTTTTGCTGCTCTTGCCACTTTCTATGTATCCCTTTGCTTTTCTTTATATCTCGCCCAGTCCGCGGGGATCTCTACTGTTCTTTGCATTCGTATAAGCCCTTTCTTGTAGTTTTATACCATCTCTCACTTTTCTTATTGACCAAAATTGCTTAATTACACATGTACAGCTCTTGCCCTTTAGGAATAACAACAGAAAATGCTGGAAATGCTCAGCAGGCCAGGCAGCATCCGTGGAGAGAGAAACAGAGTTAATGTTTCAGGTCTGGGACCCTTCATCAGAACTGGAAAAAGCTCTTGCCCTTTAGGTATGTGCAGCTCTTGTATTTCATCAAATACTTTTTTTTTTTTTTTTTTAAAAACACCTCCCACCATTCATCTGTAGTTTTATGCATTTACAGTTCTGTCCAGTCTATTGTGGTCAATTTCGGCCTCATCCCTCTAAAGTCAGCCTTATCTAAATTTGAAATTTTAGTGACTCGCCTTTCTCCCTCTCAAACCTAATATCGAATTTTATCATATTATGGTCACATGTCTACTTGGGTGTTCCCTTACCATTAGAATATTGACTAATTCAGGCTCATTCCTCAATACTAAATCGAAGATGACCTGTTCTGTTTTGTTAATTTATTCACGGTGTGGAGATGCCGGAGTTGGACTGGGGTGGACAAATGTAAGAAGTCACACAACACCAGGTTATAGTCCAACAGCTTTATTTGAAATCACAAGCTTCACAGTATGTGGACGTCACTGGCAAGGCCAACATTTATTGCCCATTATTAATTGCCTTTGAGAAGGTAAGGTGAGCCACCTCCTTGAACCGCTGCAGTCTGTGTGGTGAATGTACTCAGTGTCGTTAGGTAGTGAGTTCCAGGATTTGACCCTGCAACAATGATGGAAATATAGCGCCGTTCCAAGTCAGAATGGTGTGACTTCGAGGGGAACTTGGAGGTGATGTTCCCATGTGTCAGCTGCCCTTGTCCCAAGTGGTAGAGGTCACGGGTTTGAGAGGTGCTGTCGAAGAAGCTTCGGCGAGTTACTGCAGTGCATCTTGTAGATTGTGTGCACTGCAGCCATGTCCCGCTGGTGGTGGATGGAGTAAATGTTTAAGATGGTGGAGAGGGTGCTGATCAGGCGAGCAGCTTTGTCCTGGTTGAGGAAAGTGGAGAGTATTCCATCACACACCTGACTTGTGCCTTGTAGGTGGTGGAAAGGCTTTGGGGAGTCAGGTGTTGAGTCACTCACCACAGAATACCCAGCCTCTAACCTGCTCTTGTAGCCACAGTATGTGTGTGGCTGGTTGTGATGAAATAACTGTGTTCTGGATTGTCTGTTGTTGCACTTGTTAATGTCTGGAATGTTTTACAGGTGTAACCATTAATGTTCCTCCCTAGCTCCGCCTTTATGGATCCTCCTGATTGGTGAGAGTCTTATTTATAAGAGCTGGGTTTTACTCATAAGGGCTGGGTCAGTGATGAATGATGGTTGCCCTGTGTTAACTTGATGCCATGATTCTTACTTAATAAAAGCCTTTAGTTTTAAGTTTTAACCTCATGGATTCAGGCAGTTATTTGGCACATCACTGGTCCAGTTAAGTTTCTGATCAATGGTGATTCCCCCAGGATGTTGATGGTGGGGGAATTCAACGATGGTGATGCCACCGAATATCATGGGGAGGTTTTGACTCTCTCTTGTTGGATTTGGTCATTGCCTGGCACTTGTGTGGCATGAATGTTACTTCCCAAGCCTAGCAGTTATCCAGGTCTTGCTGCATGCATGCATGGACTGCTTCATTATATGTGCAATCATCAGCAAACATCCCCCCTTCTGACCTTGTGATGAGGGAAAGTCATTAATGAAGCAGCTGAAGATGGTTGGGCCTAGGACACTACCCTTAGACATTCCTGCTGCAATGTCCTGGGGCCGAGATGATTGGCCTCCAACAACCACAACTGTCTTCGTTTGTGCGAGGTATGACTCCGGCCAGTGGAGGGTTTTCCCCCGATCCTCAATTGACTTGAAATTTACTAGGGTTTCTTGGTGCCACACTCGGTCAAATGCTGCCTTGATGTCAAGGGCAGACGCTCACCTCACTTCTAGAATTCAGCTCTTCTGTTCATGTGTGGACCAAAGCTTTAATGAGGCCTGGAGCCAAGTGATCCTGGCGGAACTCAAACTGGGTATCGGTTATCAGTAAGTGCCGCTTGATAGCACGGCCGACGACACCTTCCAGCACTTTGCTGATCGAGTGTGGGCTGATGGGGTGGTAATTGGCCAGATTGGATTTATCCTGCGTTTTGTGGACAGGACATACCTGGGCAATATTCCACTTTGCCGGGTAGATGCCAGTGTTGCAGCTATACTGGAACAGCTTGGCTAGAAGTGCAGCTAGTTCTGTAGCAAGTCTTCAGCACGACAGCCAGGATGTTGTCAGGGCCCATAGCCTTTGCTGTATCCAATGCATGCAGCTGTTTTGAATATCACGTGGAGTGAATCAAATTGGCTGGCATCTGTGATGGTGGGAACCTCAGGAGGAGGCCAAGATGGATTATCCACTCAGCACTTCTGGTTGAAGATGGCTGCGAATGATTCAACCTCGTCTTTTGCACTCACGTACTATTATTGAGGATGGGGATGTTCATGGAGCCTCCTCCTCCCCTGTTAGTGTTTTAACTGTCCACCACTATTCACAACTGCATGTGGCAGGACTGCAGAGCTCTGATCTTTGATATATACTTAGATCTCCAGTACATCATTTTATTGTAAAATTGATTTAAAAAAACTTGATCAATGCATTTATTTACAGCAGCCCAGGTCTCCTTAACTTGCACAAGCCTTGGAACTCCGACTGCCACAAGAATAAGTAACAGATTCCTAGAACTCTACCAGACCAGCTCTTTACTGCTGGGAAGTATGTGCTAATACAGATTGTGTTCCCTTCAATACAACCAAGAACTGCAAGGTAATCTAAGATTCAGAGACAACTTGGTGGTCCACAATTTGGATATGATGTGATAAGCAGCAACATTAGTTTTAGTTAACTGAAAAATGCAGATGAATATTAGTACCATAACTTATATATATTGTATAACCCAATCCTTTCCAACAGTGGCACTGTAACAAAAACATAACCCAGATTCTCATTCAATTGCAGAACAATCCATGCCAGTTAGTGGCACTGTAGAAATATGAACTGGTGCCTTTAAAAAATGGTCGAGGACTGTGAAAACTGCAGCCAGTGAGATCTCAAATAAACAAAAACTTGAAGCTGGGGGCCTAGGGCTGCTCAAATAACAGTTAACAGGCCTGCAGGATGATCGAGTCTGCAACAATAATTAACTCAAGATAAGGGTGACAACCTAGTCTAATGGTTGAGCAGTCGCAAATCACAAAAGACCTCTAGAATTCCCTAAACGACCAAGGATACTGATTGGCTAAGGGTGAACACATCTCAGACAAAATGGCTGAATCTGCACACGGCACACCTTGACCATTCTGTTGTGATGATCACAGAAGCTGTGAGCTAACTGTCAAGAGGTCTCGACTCATTAGAGCAACCTTGTGCAAACAGTCTTATCGTGGGAGGGGGGGGGGGCAGCACATAGGTAGTAAAATATAGGTATGAAAAAGGGAGCCAAGAGCTAGTTGAGCAGAAAGAACCTGGCAGCGAGAACCTAGGAATCACACTCGAGAAGGGACACCAGCGCGAAGGCTGATCAATTTTCAAACGGATAATATTGTTTTAAGCTAGCACACAAGGAAGGTGAGTCCCGTGTCATTTTCCTTGTAAGTTATTCAAACAACTTGTTAACCAATAAAGTACTGAATGTATGCAACTTACTGAGGCCAACTGACATTTGACACTGAACTAAGAACCATAATTGTTGGAACTGTTGTTGAGCTGACTACTTATTACTAGCTCAATAGATACAGCGAATTTGGGACAACAAACTGGCGGCCGCAGGCAGGACTTTTGACTTGAGAAGTGGGACTTTTCAAGAAGGATAAATTAAGAGAGTGTCAAATGGAACGAGTTGGAATCTTAAAAATAAGACCCTACGTTACGGGATAACAATGGCGAGTAATAAAGGGGAGACCTCCCAGAGTTGGGAAGAACAGTATAATAAATGAATGGTAGGAAATTATAAAAACTGGGCACTCACCGCAGCTAGAGTATGGCCCACCCAGAATACGGGACAAAGGTTTATGGAAACCTCTGTAATCAGTACAGGAAAGAAAATTAAAAAAAGGGAATATAAATACTTCCTAATGGCAGCCTGTTATCTTGAATTAGTAAACAAATGAAATTTGGCCCAAGAAGCAAGAGATGAGCTGCAAAGGGTAAAAAGCCAGCTGACCGAGGAATCTGAAACCTATAGGAAAAATATTGAGGAGTTAAAAAAGGGAGGTGAGTGAGCTCCGAGATGAGAAGCGATTACATACCCTCCACATGGCTGCCAGCATGACAACTGTAAATTTGAGCAACTCCCGAGTTCAAAAATATAAAACCCAGGGAGAGCAATTACAGACGGAGCGACATGCCTTAGAAGGTAAATGTCAGGATTTAAAAATCAGCCTTTAGGGTAATACAACAATCCTACCAACGTGAGAAATATGTGCATGCCAACCATACCCGTTGTAATAAAGACATTGAGGGATTAAGATCACAGTTGTCCTCACTAAAAAGGGGTAATTTGCACCTTTTCAGATGAAGGGGATGCCGATATAGACTACTCAAGTCTAGCTGAGGCTGCTCACGCATATGATCAATGGGAAAGGGAGGACTTGCCTGAGCCAGAGGAGAAAGGGAGACCACCGCCCTCGAGCCGCCTGATAAAACTCCAACTCCGGAGCTACCCATGAACCCCATGGCAACAACTGTAACCCCAGGGCAAAATGCCAAGGACCCCATCGCTATTCAACCCCGTTTAATCTTTCCCAACTAAACGACATTGCTAAGAATGTCCCGAAATACGATGGGAAAACTAGTTTTGAGTTATGGAAAGCCGCCATCAAGCAAGCCTCTGAAACCCAGGGTTTAGATGACTGGGAACTAAGGAAATTGATAACCCGGCGTCTAGGACCGATTATTTATAGGGGCTTGACACGAACAAAAAAAAAGGGAGGTACCACAGCAGAACTCTGGGCTGCGGTACACGAGGTAGCAAGGATAAATAGTAAGGACCCCGTGATGGAATTAGCAAGTTTTAAACAGGCCACTGGGGAACACACCTTTGGATAGTTTTCTGCAATGTCTTTGGAACACTGGAGCGTGACGACTTGGATGATACCCAAAAACCATTGTGGCTAAAGTCCATCATCTCGCACGCTTCTGACCATGGCCAAGAGGCCTGTAGAATGTTTGACCCTAATGAGGCAACTCACAATGAAGCTCGAGTCTTAAGACGAATGATTATGGCTTGGCAAAACGAGCAAAATAAACCCCCCTCCCAGCAAAAAGGGAAGGTGCATGGTTTCAGCAGAATCAAGGGAGGAATAGTCCTCCAACATGGAAGACTGCGGGACCACCGGGATACACAGGAGGGAACCAAGAGTACAGGGGAATTCGAGTACCGAAGGGAGCGTGCTTTAACTGGGGGGAACAGGGACATTGGTCCCGATAATGTAGAGCCCCGAAAAGAAGTACTAGGACAGGATACTAGGAGAAAAGAATATTGGACGGGCGGCGGTTCAGGTCGGGGGTGGGGGGGGGGAGGGAAGGAAAAGAATATCGGACGGGCCGCTGCAGCTATCGGACCGGCCGCTGTATTGTTGGGTTCACTCTCCCGGTACCTCCTTCACACTGCCCGGCTCAGCCTGCAATCTCCTACCCAGGAGGGAACTCTGTGACCCTCTGCCCTGCTCAGCGTAAGTCATGCGCCACTCTGGTCATGTCGTGCGCACGACTTACGTTGAACGAAAAAACTTTCGGTTTTTAGAGGTTTTCGGAAGTTCGGATAAAGGATAGTCTACCTGTATTAAATAAAGTCACGCCTTCAGCAGCGCCCGCGGTCGTCACCGCACCAGAGGCTGCTCTCAATTTTTCCCCAACCACAAAATTCTTCACAGTATTGGATATTAGTAATGGATTTTGGTCCATACTGTTGGCCAAGGAATGTCAGTATAAATTTGCATTCACTCAAAAGGACAATACACTTGGACTTAACAGAAAATGCTGGAAAAACTCAGCAGGCCAGGCAACATCCGTGGAGAGAAATTAGAGTTGACGTTTCGGGTCGAAACACTTTCAAAACTGGAAAGGAAATAAAATAGATCGAAGGCAGGGCTGCGGTAGAACAAAAGAAGTAACAGAGACATTAAGAGGTATTCAAAACCAGACGAGATGGTAATAGGAGAGTGGAGACAAAAGACGGCTGAGATTAGGTGTGAAGTGTACTGGCAGGATGAGAAAGCTGCCATGTGGGAGAGAGAAAAAAAAAGGGGGGGTGGGCAGGGAGAAAGGGAAGACCCAAAACAAAGGGGTGGGAAAAAAATATAGTAGGGGCCGAGGTTATAATCTGAAATTGTTGAACTCGATATTGAGTCTGGAAGGCTGCAAAGTGCCTAATCGGAAGATGAGGTGCTGTTCTTGGGTCCATGAAGATGAGGCACTTTGCAGCCTTCCGGACTCAATATCGAGTTCAACAATTTCAGATCATAACCTCGGCCCCTACTACATTTTTACTTATATTTTTTTCCCACCCTCACCCCTGCCCCTCCCTCCCAGAACCATGATAGGGTTCACCTTGTCCTCACCTTTCACCCCACCAGCCTCCACATTCAACGGATCATCCTCCGCCATTTCCGCTACCTCCAAAGTGATCCCACCACCAAACGTATCTTCCCCTCCCCTCCCCTTTCAGCATTCCGTAGGGACCGCTCCCTCCGAGACACCCTAGTCCACTCCTCTATCACCCCCAACAGCCCTTCCCCTTTGCCTGGCACCTTCCCGTGCAAGCGCAGGAGATGTAACACCTGCCCCTATACCTCCCCCTTCCCACTGTCCAGGGCCCCAAACACCCCTTCCAGGTGAAACAGCGATTTACTTGTACTACTTGCAATCTAGTATACTGTATTTGCTGCTCATGATGCGGTCGCCTCTACATTGGGGAGACCAAACGCAGATTGGGTGACCGCTTTGCGGAACACCTCCGTTCAGTCCGTAAGGGTGACCCCGAGCTTCCGGCCGCCTGTCATTTTAATTCACCGCTCCATTCCCACTCGGACCTCACCGTCCTTGGCCTCTTGCATTGTTCCACAGAAGCTCAACGTAAACTCGAGGAACAGCACCTCATCTTCCGATTAGGCACTTTGCAGCCTTCCGGACTCAATATCGAGTTCAACAATTTCAGATCATAACCTCGGCCCCTATTACATTTTTAGTCCACCCCTTTGTTTTGGGTTTTACCTTCCCTTTCCCCCCCCCCCCCCCGCCTTTTTTTTTTCTCTCTCCCACATGGCAGCTGTCTCTTATCCTGCCAGTACACTTCACACCTAATCTGAGCCGTCTTTTGTCTCCACTGTCCTATTACCATCTCGTCTGGTTTTGAATACCTCTTAATGTCTCTCTACTTCTTTTGTTCTATCGCAGCCCTGCCTGCGATCTATTTCATTTCCTTTCCAGTTTTGAAAAAGGGTTCACCCGAAACGTCGACTATAATTTCTCTCCACAGATGTTGCCTGGCCTGCTGAGTTTTTCCAGTATTTTCTGTTATTTCGGATTTCCAGCATCTGCAGTATTTTGCTATAGCCTAGCACAAAACAGGTTATACCCTCGGGACCAACAGGAGTGTAAAATTGTCATCAAGTGCCCTGACCAGTCCCTTTCAGACAAAATTAAAGGGAGGGTGATAACAATAAGAATTAAAACTCATGTTTACGTAGATGGTTCATCATCAATACAGGAAGGACAACAGTGTACAGGATTTATGGCCGAGGATGGGAAAAAGGTTCTTGAAACAACCCCAATTAAACTAGAAGGATCAAAAGGAGTACAAATAGCTGAATTAAGTACCATATAGGATTGCGAAGGGGTGGAAAATTTCCGCTAAATTTCAGCCAGTGTGTACTGGAAGAGATTTTTCAATGTTATTCGCCCTGCATACTGTCCTCCCACCAGACATGCTTTGTCTACTTATTTGCTGGAGGCTGAGTATAACAGAGTCCAAGGAAAGCTCAAAGAAACAACAGAAATGGCAGACTGTGTTGCAGTTATCTCAGATGGGTGGTCAAATGTACGAGAGGAGGGCATCATAAACTACATCGTCTCCACTCCTCTCCCAGTGTTCTTCAAGAGCACAGACACGAAGGACAACAGACACACAGGCACATACATTGCTGATGAGCTGAAAGGGGTCATCAACAATCTTGGATCACAAAAGGTCTTTGCAGTAGTTACTGACAATGCTGCGAATATGAAGGCTGCTTGGGCTCAAGTGGAGGAGGCCTACCCTCATATTACGTCTATTGGGTGCGCAGCTCATGGGCTCAACCTGCTCCTCAAGGACATCATGGGTTTGAGAACCATGGAAACACTGTACAAGAGAGCCAAGCAAGTTGTTAAGTATGTCAGGGGAAAACAGGTAGTTGCTGCAACCTACAACTCCAAGCAAACGACAAAGAACAAGAAACACCACACTGAAGCTGCCCAACAACACTAGATGGGGCGGCGTCATAATGTACAACAGCCTTCTGGAGGGTAAGGAGTCGCTGCAAGAAATGGCAATATCCCAGTCTGGGGATATGGAAACCACCATCAAGAAAATACTGCTGGATGATGTGTTTTGGGAGAGAGTGGTTAGCAGCCTTAAACTACTCTCACCAGTAGCATCTGCAATTGCTCAGATTGAAGGAGATGACGCTGTCTTGTCAGATGTTCTCAGGCTTTTTACTGATTTAAAAGAACAAATCAGCATTGCCCTACGCACATCCCTGCTGCTCAAAGCAGAGGAGAAGGCAATTGTTCAATTCATACAGACACGTCAAGAATTTTGTGTCAAGCTGATTCATGCATGCTGGACCCAAAGCATGTTGGGAGACCAATGCTTTCTGGAGAACAGATCAACAGCGCTTAGTGTGATTTCTACCCTCTCACGCCACCTCAATCTGAACTTGGGCAAAGTTCTGGGAAGTCTGGCAAAGTTCTCTACCAAGCAAGGTCTTTGGAATGGGGACAGGATATGGGAATCATGCAAGCATATCAGTGCACATAGCTGGTGGAAGGGGACTTTGTGCATCTGAGGCCCTGTCACCCATTGCATCGGTGATACTCCAAATCCCACCTTCATCAGCGGCCTCTGAACGAAACTGGTCACTTTTTGGGAATACGCATACAAAGGTGCACAACAGGCTGACTAACGAGAGTGGAGAAACTGGTGGCTATCCGGGCGAACCTACAACTTATTGAGCCAGATACAGAAGTGTCCACCACACAGCTAGACAGTGACACAGAGGAGGAAATGGACACGTCAGAGCCAGAGTCAGAGAATCAGGAGGAGCAATGGTGAGTAGAAGACTCAGAAGTAGAAGACTTAAAAAGGGACAAAATAAGGACAAATTTCAGGCTAAATAAGCTGACGCTCTTTATTTTATTTTAGATGGGTCTTTTTTATAGGGGTTCAATAAAGTTCAAAATTATAACCTAAATAAACTTTTGAAAGCCTGTTTTTATTTGTATGGAACAGTATGTCTATTTTGATGACAAAGATAATAAGGGTCAGAGACAAAAACCATCAGTGTGCAAAAAAACTCAAAATTCCTAAAAATTTCCATGGAAAGTTTCCTCTTTTAAAAATTCCCAGAATTTTGCAACCCTAGTGCCATAGCATATGTAGTATTGCACCCAGAATCATTTCCCCTCACCGGTGGAAATTCATGCAGACAGCAGTTACACCTGCAACAGCCTAACAAACTTTTTACCCATTTGGCAAGCGAGAGGTTTTACGTCGGCAGACAGGAACCCATTAACAACGGGCCCACTTCTTAAAGTTATCTTTGACGTTGCCATGGCAAATCAGGGACAATATATAATGAAAAAGGTTAAAGCCCATGTAAAAACCACACCATTAGGAAATCAATTAGCAGATGAAGCAGCAAAACAAGGAGCCATTGATGGTTACCTGCAGGGAAAGGAAGGGACACTAACAGAAACCCCCTCGGTTGTCAAGGTATCCTCCAAGACAGTAATAGATCTAAGGGAGAGCCAAAGCTCTGACCCGGATCTGAACAATATCCAATTAGGAAAGCCTTATCCCGAACCATATAGTCAATATAGAACCGGGTTAACTTTAAATCAAGGAGTGGTGCTAAAGAACAGAAAATATGTGGTATCGGAGGTGGATAGACCCCAAATAATTTACCAGTTCCATGATATGGGAGGAAACCAGGGGATAGATAGAACTACTGCCAAGATTAGGGATATTATGTTGATGGCCAGAAATACAATCAGATGTAGAGAAATACGTCAAGAACTGTTTGATTTGTGCTCAAAACCCTGGGAAATACAAGAATCAGGCTTTAATGGGATGCACGCGACAGGGCAAGGGCCCCTGGGCCCAACTTCAGATAGATTATATAGGGCCACTGCCCATGAGGAAAGAAGTACATATTGGTAATAGTAGATGTATTTTCTAAATGGATTGAGGCCTTCCCAACCAATAACAATTCAGCTGCCACTACCGCCAAAATCCTAATGGAAGAAGTGTTCTCCCAATGGGGATTACCCGAAAGCATCGACTCAGATCAAGGGATCCATTTTACTGGGCAGGTCATGAGATCGGTCATGCAGTTGGCTGGGGTAAAACAGGATTTTCACATTTCATACCATCCAGAGTCCAGTGGGATAATAGAAAGAATGAGCAGGACCCTAAAAACTATGAGGAGGAAATTGGTCCAACAAAATCATACCTCCTGGCATAGGGTGCTCCCTTAAGCATTAATTGCCATCCGGAATGCAGTGGTAGCATCCACCGGCTACTCACCACGAGTTAATGACAGGAAGGATTATGAAAGGTATCGAGGCATTTATGGGTATGGACCCAAGTGAAATCCAGAAGACATTTTAAGATATTTAAATTAGGATCCAGCACCTGTTTCAGGACCCAAATGCCATTTTTAACTGCTGCAGCGTGCTATTTATCAGTTCTACAACAGACCCACAAATCAAGGGCAGAAACAGCCATTTTAAAAGGAGTCCTCGGCTGCTCTCCGATAAGTCATTGGTTTGTTGCTTTTGCTATTTTGGCTGTCGTCTTGTGAAGGAATAGCCATGATTCAGAGAAATACACGATACTATGAACAGATTTCGAATATTAATAAAAGACATACTGGGTTTAAAAGACACAAGTCTCAGCAGACAGGCTGTAAACAGGAATACAGGCTTCTGAGAAAAGATCAGTTGATAACAAAGCTGTAAACAAGCTTTGAAATGGGAATTAGTTAAATATTCTAAAACAATGAAAAACCATTGGTGCTTCCGAAGAGTCAAGAGTTTGGGTGTAACACGATGGAAGACCCAAGTGAAGTGTGA
Organism: Somniosus microcephalus; assembly: GCF_052327205.1. NCBI lineage: Eukaryota > Metazoa > Chordata > Chondrichthyes > Squaliformes > Somniosidae > Somniosus > Somniosus microcephalus. Next base: position 346,662,494 of record NC_140988.1, read on the forward strand.
AGAGCTGACATGATAAAACAGAAATACAAATATTAAAAAGAGGCATGTGCCTTTGAAACATGACATCAAGAAAAATCTGGTCAAATAGTTTTATGTTAAACTTGGAAAACAGGAACCATAAGATTAAATATGCAACCAATTGAGATAGCTAGAAAACAAGTAAACACACAGTTAAAGTGGTTTTGTTTACATATAGTAAAAACCATACCAACAAGACTTTGAAGATATAACTTCAATAGAGACGCCAAGCAATTGCATTGTGTTTGTATTGAACATGGAGAATAAAGAAAGACACAATGTCTGCAAAAAAGCAGTTAAATCAAAATTAAGAATTGAATGAAGAATCTTTGGTAAGAATGACATCAAATAGAAACCATAGCTGTCATTGTTTTTATGATGGTTTTTGGAACACCTAAAAGTAGAGAAATAATTATGCATGCAATAGTTGAATTGATAGCAACATAGAAAGCATTCAAACAAACAGAGGGATCAATAAAGACAATTAGCTGACATCAGCAGAGAACATCAAAGAAGAAACCAAAGCCAAAAGGGTATAAAAATAAGACCTTTAACAGAACGTCAGAACACGCTGAACGGGCAGGGCGTTTCTCAACCTTCCAGAGGCATCTCTAAGTTTTTAAACTATGAGTCTCGGGAAGTTAAAGTATTGATTTTTGGTGGATGTTCTGGATTTAGAAATAAGAAATATAACGAAGTAAAGATTTGCGAATAAGGATCTCTGAGAAATAAGAAATGTAAGCTAATTGTACTTTGAATTGTTAATGCTGCGACTGATTCAACAGATGTTAACTGAATGCCGGCTCTTAAATAAAACTATATATTTCTAGAATTGTCTCAGAGTGAATCTGTATAGACTCGCAAACCCACAAATTCTGTACACTCTTGTAAGGAGTTGCAGAAATCTGGGGGGTATTCCGGACCCTCAAAATCCGGAAGGTTACAGTCTAGTTCAACTTATTAAAAGTACTATCCGGAGGACGGTAACATCTTTAGTCGTTCCTTTCCTTTAGGGAGAAATAGCCTGAACCTTAAGACCCATTTAAGCATCTTATGGAATTTGGCTATCTCTAACTTAAGTTGAAGGTGAACGTCTGGGGAATACGCCTAATCTGGAATAGCCCAAAAGGGCTAGACTGTAATTATCCCTTCAGTCTGTTGTAGCTGGCATTAAACTTTGAAAAAGGTTATTTTGCCAAGTGGAATTTTGACCAGGATCTTCTGCCAAAACCTCTTGCTAGCATTATGGATGAGATAATCTATAGACCTGGTGAAGAGGCAGAAGGAGAGAAGCTTGCAGAAAGCCTTATCCCAAGCGTACATGCCAAGAACCTCATACCTGAAGTTCAGTGAGGAGGCTCTGCTTTACAAGGGAGACCATCAGAGTGAAGTCATCTGCTGCAGCAGCAACTGCAGCACAGCACCAGATCACACGTCCTTGCCTGTGGCTTTGAATTAACTGGCCCTGAATTTTTATGCCTTACTGTCATTCTAGACAGCAGCAGGTGGCATTAGTAACATTAATCAATCTGCAATGCAACCAGCATCAAACAGTTGACGGATTCACTGTTTGCCAAAGTCAACAACTTCATCTCCAGGTTTTGCCAGAATTGCAGGCTTTTGTGCAACAGCTGAAAATCACGAACATACGAATTAGGAGCAGGAGTAGGCCACTCGGCCCCTCGAGCCTGCTCCGCCATTCAATAAGATCATGGCTGATCTGATGACGCCACATTCCCGCCTACCCCCGATAACCTTTCACCTCCTTGCTTTTCAAGAATCTATCTACCTCTGCCTTAAAAATATTCAAAGACTCCGCTTCCACCGCCCTCTGAGGAAGAGAGTTCCAAAGACTCACGAGCCTCAGAAAAAATTTCTCCTCATTTCTGTTTTAAATGGGCGACCCCTTATTTTTAAGCAGTGACCCCTAGTTCTAGATTCTCCCACAAGAGGAAACATCCTCTCCACATCCACCCGGTCACGACCCCTCAGGATCTTATATGTTTCAATCAAGTCACCCCTTACTCTTCTGAACTCCAGCGGATACAAGCCTAGCCTGTCCAACCTTTCCTCATAAGACAACCCGCCCATTCCAGGTATTAGTCTAGTAAACCTTCTCTGAACTGCTTCCAATGCATTTACATCCTTCCTTAAATAAGGAGACCAATACTGTACACAGTACTCCAGATGTGGTCTCGCCAATGCCCTATATAACTGAAGAATAATCTCCCTACTTTTGTATTCAATTCCCCTCGCAATAAACGGTAACATTCTATTAGCTTTCCTAATTACTTGCTGTACCTGCATAGTAACCTTTTGCGATTCATGCACTAGGACACCCAGATCCCTCTGCATTCAGAGCTCTGCAATCTCACCATTTAGATAATATGCTTCTTTTTTATTCTTCCTGCCATAATGGACAACTTCGTATTTTCCCACATTATACTCGATTTGCCAGATCTTTGCCCACTCACTTAACCGATCTATATCCCTTTGTAGCCTCCTTATGTCCTCTTCACAATTTACTTTCCTACCTATCTTTGTCATCAGCAAATTTAGCAACCATATCTTCGGTCCCTTCATCCAAGTCATTTATATAAATTGTAAAAAGTTGAGGCCCCAGCACTGATCCCTGTAGTACACCACTCGTTACATCTTGCCAATCAGAAAATGACCCATTTATGCCTACTCTCTTTTCCGGTTAGCGAGCCAGTCTTCTATCCATGCCAATATGTTACCCCTACACCATGAGCTTTTGTTTTCCACAATAACCTTTGATGTGCCACCTTATCAAATGCCTTCTGGAAATCCAAGTACAGTACATCCACCGGTTCACCTTTACCCACAGCACATGTTACTTCCTCAAAGAACTCCAATAAATTAGTTAAACATGATTTCCCTTGCACAAAACCTTGTTGACTCTGCCTGATTACTTTGAACTTTTCTAAATGCCCTGCTATAACATCTTTAATAATAGCTTCTAACAACTTTCCTATGACAGATGTTAAGCTAACTGGCCTGTAGTTTCCTGCTTTGTCTCCCTCCCTTTTTGAATAAAGGAGTGACATTCACTATTTTCCAATCTAATAAATCTTCCCCGAATCTAGGGAATTTTGGAAAATTAAAACCAACGCATCAACTATCTCACTAGCCATCATTAAGTGATGCCAGCCTTAGGCTTGAAAAAGCTGAAGAATTATAGAAAATTAGAGTATTTTACAGCTTTTGAGTTTTGATTTCAATATAGTGGGGAATGGCAGAAGAGTAAGTATATTTAGGGTGGCCTATTTAGAGCTTAGAAGGAACAAAGCAATGAAGATAAACAGTGATTATATTATTAAACAAATACAAGAATGGTTGTAGGCTACAAGCCATCAAACAGAAGCTTTTTCTTCTCTGCTGTCCAAAGGTGCTAGGAGAGTCCGCAAGTCGTGAATGGGCGTGCACTTTATAGAATGAAGATTTATTTAATTTGACAAACCGGACACCTTTCAAGTGGTTAACCTTAATATCTGCTACATTAGTATACTGGTTATAGTACTGGCTTAATAACCCAGAGGTTGGGAGTTTAAATCCCATGGCAAATTATGAAAATGAATTTAACTGATCATTTGTGGGTTAGTTCAGGAAAAGGTGGCTGCCACGCTGATGCGCTATCAATTACTCATAAAAGACAGAGTTAGGAGAGTAACTAAAGGCTTTTATTAGCAAAGAACAGAGCATGTCTCTCGTGGTTGACTGGGTTCCAAGAAGGCAGGGGGCTGCCGAGCGGTCACCTTTACACCTGGGCCTGTGGGTGGAGCCAGGGGCGGAGCCAGCAGAGGCATGCATAGGTACAACAGTGTGCAACAACAATAAAACAGTGGTTTACCACACACTCCAACCTGGTCTGGCTACACATGACTCCAGTCTACTCGAGAAGAGCCCCACTATTTTCTCAGGGCAACTAAGTATGGGCTATAAATGTGACCCTGCTAGTATTGCCCACATCCAGAAACAACTTTATTTTTAATGACATTTTCTCAAACTAAAAGTAGTTCTGTGAAGAAATATATAGGTACCTAGAGATATGTCTGCAGTTGTCATTCTTCCATCCAGTGTCCAATAGCAATCAAACTATTCAGCATTAACAGCTCATTCCTAGTACACCACCATTATGCTAGAAGCATCTGATGGCATTTACATGGTATATCATTTGTCTTTCAATTCTGGTCACTCTCATATATACAGATGAATTGAGCCCTGTAACCAAGTGCATCAATGGGATTATGAAAAATGTGACTCCCTCGTGCAGCTCGTCAAACAGACTCTTATGAAGCTCTTTTTCTCCAATCTCTTCCGGTGCAGCTGAAAACTCATGCATCACTACGAGAGGTTTTTACAAGTATATTCCACCCTGCTGTTAAGAAACACTCCAGGGAAGTTTTTTTTTTGCAAACCTATCTGATCTCTAAACTAGAGTAGAAATTAAATTTAATCCCATCTGCATTTCATATTATTCTCCAATTTTTTTCTTCTTCCGAAGGCACGATGTTATGCTGGGTTCTGGTTCTACAGGTGCCCGCAGCTCTACAGTACCTCACACAAGTGGTCATTCTACATGCGATAGTCCAGCAAATGTCAGTAGACTATTTGACTGTGGGGGCAATACCACCTAACCTGCTCCTTTCCTTACCAGGGTAACCAATATTATCAACACCAAAGAACAGTCAGAGCATTTAACAAAAAACTGTGCGTGTGAAACAGATGCGACTGCATACTCACACATCAACGTGGTCACAACCGCAAGCAAAAAATAGCCCAACTTTGTATACATTCACACAAGATAAGGGAACGGTAGCATAGTGGTTATGTTACTGGACTAATAATCCAGAGACACGAGTTCAAGTCCCACCACAGCAGCTGGAGAATTTAAATTCAATTAAATAAATCTGGGATAAAAAGCTGCAAATTTCCTCTGAGGGCAGTGATCGATGATGTGCTCTAGGGCCTGACTAGGAGCTCCACAGTCACATGATGGGGATGCTTTAATCTTCCATCTATGGAGAAGATGGCAGCATCTACCATGACCAGTTCAGAGGCAGTTGACAGTTGTCCGCTGTTTGCCAGGAAGGTTTGATCCTTCAGGTGGGGTCCTCTATAAGGAATCCATTCCGTATGTCACAGTTCTTCTGAGCATTTCGCCATCGGTCATCAAGGCCGAGGGGAGATCGCTGAAGGGCTTTGAGGACAGTCCAAAATGGCCTTCCAGATTTTAGACGGGTTGGTGGAAGGTTGTTCAAGTCGGCCTGGATCGGCATGTCTTTGCTGGTGTAGCAGTTGTGTTCTCTGGAGACCATATTCAAGGCATAGGTGTGGTGGTGCGATGTTTGCAAGCACGGGCAGCCAAGGTGTTGATGCGATAAAAGCAAAAGCAAACCGGTAGTAATTCTCATTAGAATTCAGCTGGACATCAACAGATTTGACATGCTGACTTGATAGCCATGCCGGAGAGCAGTACTCCGCTGTAGAGTACACCAGGGCGTGTGCTGCCGTACCATGTGGATCCAGCAAGTTTCTGGATCAAGTTGACCCTACTCTAGTTTCTTCCCATGGTTCTGGAGATGCTGTCTATATGACAGGGTGCGATCGAGCGTGACTCCTAAATAGGAGGGTTTTTTGGTGTGGCCACGGCGGCAGTGGACGACAACAACTTGTATTTATATAGTGCCTTTAACGTAGTAAAACGTCCCAAGGCGCTTCACAGGAGTATGGAGAGAGAAAATTTGACACCGAGCCACATAAGGAGAAATTAGGGCAGGTGACCAAAAGCTTGGTCAAAGAGGTAGGTTTTAAGGAGCGTCTTAAAAAGGAAAGAGAGGTAGCAAGGCAGAGAGGTTTAAGGCAGGGACTTCCAGAGCTTAGGGCCTAGGCAACAGAAGGCATGGCCACCAACGGTTGAGCGATTATAATCAGGGATGCTCAAGAGGGCAGAATTAGAGGAGTGCAGATATCTCAGGGGACCTCTCTGTAAATCACTGGTCGGGGCCTCCTCGGTGATGGACAGATTCATGTTTTGCAAGGCCAAGACAATGTCATCAGTGTATACGAACTTGCAGGACTCTGTTTCAGGCAGGTCACTGGTGTAAATGTTGGTGCCAGGACAGAACCCCGTGGGAGTCCGTTGTTCAATGTCCTATATATACTCTTCTGGGTGCCAGTGTACACACGGAAGTGTCGGCTGCTAAGCATGGAGTTGAGAAGATTGATCGTTGTTCTGCAGGGTAAAATGGTGGAGAGCTTGAAAAGCAGTCCATGCTGCCATACTGGGTCATACGCCGCTGACAGGTCCACGAGTGCTACGGCGGTATTGAGCTGGCGCTGGAAGCCTGCTTCGATGTGCGTCGGTAAAGCTACCACTTGGTCGCAGCAGTTACAGCCGCTACGGAAGCCCGCTTGCTCCTTAGGGGTGGTTGGCTCGATGATGGGGGCTAGTCTGTGGAGTAGTAGCCTCTCCGGCACTTCAAGTGCAAGGTAAGGAGATTGGGCAGTGGTAGCTAGAGGCTTCACAAGCATTCTTCCCCTGCTTCAGGAGGGCAATCATTTTAGTCTCCCTCCAAATAGATGGAATTTTACTGGTTGCCAGTACCTCGGAGAAGGAGGTCAACCATCTCTTCGCTTTGGGTCCCAGTGCTCAAGAATTCTGGGTAAACACCATGTGGACCAGCAGCTTTTCCAGATTTGGTTGTCAACAGGGCTGCATTTAGTTCATCCAAGGTGAATGGATCAGACATAGTTGACGATCTTGGTGCCACCATCAAGTTGGTCAAAATCCGCTCTTCCCCGGCATTGAAATTCTTTGTCCACTGGAGCCTTTGATGTTTGTATCAAGTGGGATGCAATGGCGTCTGCTCTGATGGTCGTCCTGTGTTTATAGGTGGGGTTTGCCCTGCCAAGTTGACGAAGCAGGGCCCAAGCTTTCCTGCTCCTCCGCCTTTCACGTCTCGCTGAGTTCAAGGACTCCAGCATTGCGGTGGCTGTGGGTGGGTTCTTGTTCACCGAATACTCCTGGTAGAGAGACTCGCTTTCTTCCATCCAACAAGGAATATATGCCTTTCTAAACACCCCCCCCACCACCCCCCCCAAGTAAACTGCGTTTTGTGGCAGCTTTAATAATTCTTATCAATCTGTTGATGGCATTGGTGGTTGGCGGAATCCACCTGGCGTTTGTGTCAGCTGACCTTTGGAAGGTTTCCCAGTCTGCTTTTTTGAAGTTCCATCGTGGTTCCAGTGTTGATGTAATGACAGGAATTTCGATGCCACGTTGATGATTGAGGGCCTGCATTAACTGTTGGGGGGGGGAAGTAGTCAAGAACGGTTCTGGAGGTGATGATTGGGTTTCTTTGCTGTCTTTAGAGAGGAATCATAGGTCTGGGTTATATTCTCTCTGCCACCTTGGCGAATGAAATCTACCTCGATCTTTGGCATCAAAACATAGAAGATAGGAGCAGGTCATTCGGCCCCTCGAGCCTGCTCCGCCATTCAATGAGATCATGGCTGATCATCCAAATTCAGTACCCGGCACCGGCTTTCTCCCCATACCCCATGATCCCTTTAGCCTTAAGAAATATATCCAACTCCTTCTGGAATATAGTTAATGTATTGGCCTCTACTGCCTTCTGTGGTAGAGAATTCCACAGGTTCACCACTCTCTGGGTGAAAAAATTCCTCCTCATTTCTGTCCTAAATGGCCTACCCCTTATCCTTAGACTGTGACCCCTGGTTCTGGACTCCCTGACCATCAGGAACATCCTTCCTGCATCTAGTCTGCCCAGTCCTGTCAGAATTTTATAAGTTTCAATGAGATCCCCTCTCATTCTTCTAAACTCGAGCGAGTACAAGCCCAATCGACCCAAATTTCTCCTCATAAGTCATTCCTGTCTTCCCAGGTATCAGCCTGGTGAATCTTCACTGAACTCCTTCCATGGCAAGAACATCCTTCCTCAGATAAGGCGACCAAAACTGCACACAATACTCAAGATGTGGTCTCACCAAGGCCCTGTACAACTGCAGCAAGACATCCTTGTTCCTGTACTCAAACCCTCTCGCTACGAAGGCCAACATACCATTTGCCTTCTTAACCGCCTGCTGCACCTGCATGCTTACCTTCAGCGACTGGTGCACAAGGACACCCAGGTCTCGTTGCACTTCCCCTTTTCCCAATCTATTGCCATTCAGATAATAATCTGCCTTCCTGTTTTTGCCACCAAAGTGGATAACCTCATATTTATTCACGTTATATTGCATCTGCCATGCTTCTGCCCAATCACCCAACCTGTCCAAATCATACTGGAGTTTCTCAGCATCCTCCTCACAGCACACACGCCCACCCAGCTTTGTGTCATCTGCAAATTTGGAGATATTACATCCAGTTCCCTTGTCTCGATCATTAATATATATTGTGAATAGCTGGGGTCTAAGGACCGATCCCTGCGGTACCCCACTAGTCACTGCCTGCCATTCGGAAAAAGACCCGTTTATTCCAACTCTTTGCTTTCTGTCTGCCAACCAGTTCTCTATCCAAGTCAATACCTTGCCCCCAATCCCATGCGCCTTAACTTTACACGCTAATCTCTTATGCGGGACCTTATCGAAAGCCTTCTGAAAGTCCAAATACACCACATCCACTGGTTCTCCCTTATCTATTTAACTAGTTGCATCCTCAAAAAATTCCAGTAGATTAGTCAAGCATGATTTACCTTTTGTAAATCCATGTTGACTTTGTCCGATCCTGTCACTGTTTTCCAAGTGCTCTGCTATTACATCTTTTATAATGGACTCTAGCATTTTCCCCACTACCGATGTCAGGCTTACCGGTCTATAATTCCCCGTTTTCTCTCTACCACCTTTTTTGAATAGTGGGGTAATATTAGCTACCCTCCAATCCATGGGTACTGTTCCAGAGTCTATCGAATGTTGGAAGATGATCAGCAATGCATCTACTATTTCTAGGGCCACTTCCTTAAGCACCTTAGTATGTAGATTATCAGGCCCTGGGGATTTATCAGCCTTCAATCCCATCAATTTTCCTAACACCATTTCCCTACAAATACTGATTTCTTTCAGTTCCTCCCTTTCATCAGACCCTATGTTCCCCGATATCTCTGGGAGGTTATTTGTGTCCTCCTTTGTGAAGACAGAACCAAAATATGTATTTAATTGGTCTGCCATTTCTTTGTTCCCCATTATAAATTCCCCTGATTCTGACTGCAAGGAACCTACGCTTGACTTCACCTATCTATAAAAGCTTTGAGTCAGTTTTTATGTTCCCTGCAAGCTTACTCTCATTCTATTTTTCCTTTCTTAATCCCTTTGTTGAATCCTAAACTGCTCCCAATCCTCAGGTTTACTGCTTTTTCTGGCCAATTTATATGTCCTCTCCTTGGATCTTATGCTATCCCTAATTTCCCTTGTTAGCCACAGTTGAGTCACCTTTTTTGTTTTATTTTTATGCCAAACCGGGATGAACAAATTCTGTAGTTCATCCATGCTATCTTTGAATGTTTGCCATTGCCTATCCACCGTCAACCCTTTGAGTGACATTCCCCAATCAATCCTACCCAACTCGCGCCTCAGACCATCGTAGTTTCCTTTATTTAAATTTAGGACCCTAGTCTCTGAGTCAACTACTTTATTCTCCATCTTAAATGAAGAATTTAATCATATTATGAGGAGGAGGAATTTATTCTCTAGGTGAAGGCCACTGTACAATTGCTTCTCCATTATAGTTGACGTCTGCAGAGCCCCACATTGTGTGGTGGCTATTAAAGTCTCCAAGATGGATGGATGGATGTTGACTAGGAGAGAGCAGTGGGTCAGGCTACTGTACGAGTGGTGGTTTGTAGGCATTGGAGATAGTTAGCTCTCCTACGCATACTGCTGTAGCGAAAACTTCAGCAAGACTGGTATGCTTGAGTTTGGTGGAGCCTTCGATGCCTCAAAAGGAGATGGTCTTGTGGAGCTAGAGGGCATGACTGAGGTACTAAATGAGTACTTAGCATCTGTCTTCACTAAAGAGGAGTCTGCCAATGCCACAATAAAGCAGGAGGTAGTAGAGAAATTGGATCAGATAAAAATAGATAAAGAGGAGGTACTTAAAAAGTAGGCAGCGCTCAAAGTAGAAAAGTCACCTGGTCCGGATGGGTTGCATTAGAAGTTGCTGAGGGTGGAAATTGCTGAGGCTGGAAATTGCTGAGGCTCTGACCACAATCTTCCAATCCTCCTTAGATTATAAGAGTAGTGTCAGAGGAAGAGGATTTCAAATGTTACACCCATGTTTTAAAAAAGGGAAGGGAGATAAACCCAGCAATTACAGGCCAATCAGCCCAGTATCAGTGGTGGGAAAATGTTTAGCGATATTAATTCAGGACAAAATTCATTGGCATTTGGAAAAATATGGGTTAATAAATGAAAGCCAGATTTGTTAAAGGCAAATTATGTTTGACTAACTTGATTGAGTTCTTTGTTGAAGTAATGGAGAGGGTTGATGAGTAGTGTGGTTGATGTAGTGCATATGGACTTTCAAAAGGTGTTTGATAAAGTACCACATAATAGACTTGTTAGCAAAATTGAAGCCCATGGGATTACAGCGGCAGTGGCTGCTTGGTACGAAATTGGCTAAGGGACAGAAAGCAGAGAGTAGTGGCGAACGGTTGTTTTTCCAGACTGGTAGGAAGTATGCAGTGGAGTCTCCCAGGGGTCAGTGATGGGACCACTGCTCTTTTTGATATATATTAATAACGTGGACTTAAATATACAAAGCATAATTTCAAAGTTTGCCGATGACACGAAACTCGGATGTAGTAAACAGTGAGGAGGATAGTAACAGGCAGACTGGTGAAATGGGGAGACACATGGCAGATGAAATTTAACGCAGAGAAGTGTGAAGTGATTCATTTTGAAAAGAATGAGGAGAGGCAATATAAACTAAATGGTACAATTTAAAAGGGTGTGCAGGAACAGAGAGACCTGTCGGTGTATATACGCAAGGTGGTAGGAAAAATTGAGACGGCTGTTAAAAAGGCATATGGGATCCTTGGCTTTATAAATAGGAGCAGAGAGTACAAAAGCAAGGAAGTTATGCTAAACCTTTATAAAACACTGGATTAGGCCCCAGCTGGAGTATTGTAGCCAATTCTGGACACCAGACTTTAGGAAGGATGTCTCAAGACCTTAGAGAGGGTGCAGAAGAGATTTACTAGAATGGTACCAGGGATGAAAGACTTCAGTTATGTGGAGAGACTGGAGAAGCTGGGGCTGTTCTTCTTGGAGCAGATATTTAATAGGTGTTCAAAATCTTTAAGGGTTTTGATAGTGGAAACGGTTTCTCCTTATTTACTCTAACAGAAAGGTCACTAACCAAATGAGACAGATTTAAGGAAATTGGCAAAAGAACCAGAGGCGACATGAGGGGAAAAAAATTATGCAGCGAATTGCTATGATCTGGAATGCAATGCCTGAAAGGGTGGTGTAAGCAGATGCAATAACAACTTTCAAAAGGGAATTGGATAAATATTTATGGAAAGATTTGCTGGACTCTGCTCTTTCAAAGAACTGGCACAGGCAAGATGGCCTCCTTCTGTGCTGTATTATTCTATGAAATCCTAATGTGTTATAGCTTTCTTGTGTCTGATATTCCATAAAAATTAGAAATAGGTGTGTGAATTTATGCGTGTGTAACTGATACTGTAATGATATTTATATAACAGGTAGGCATCGGTCACATATGTATTACGATACTTAATTATTCACTTTATTTAATGAAGTGGCAATATTGGAGGTTGATTATATGCATAATTTTAAAACAAATTTAACACCCAGTCAGCTAGCAAAAAAACACAAATTCGCCAAAGCACAATTGTCACAAGAACCAATGTGAATGGGTAACATATACACATTACTTAATACGCCTAAATCTGATTTCAGGAATCTGAACACTATATTTGGCAGTTACAAAGGCACAACAGTTGATATGTGGATCACCAGTCAAATTAACTTTGGTAATTCCGCATATTCCATTAAGTTAGATACCACTAACTAGGGAAACTAGAAGTAGGGGGCATAGTTTCAAAATAAGGGGTCGCCCATTTAAAATGGAGATGAGGAGAAATTTCCTCTGAGGGTCGTGGATCTTTGGAATTCTCTACCCCAGAGAACTGTGGAGGCGGAGTCACTGAATATATTAAAGGTGGAGATAGACGGAAATTGGAGTCAAGGGTTATGGGGAGCGGGCGGAAAAGTGGAGTTGAGGCCAAGATCAGATCAGCCATGATCTTATTGAATGGCAGGGCAGGCTCAAGGGGCCAAATGGCCGACTCCTGCTCCTATTTCTTATGTTCGTATGTTCACAAGAGTGAAGTTGCACTAATTTCAGCAACACATCTTTCATTTCAGAATTAGTTACAAACCCATGCTTGTTCCATTATCCATTTAAAAAGTTGCTAATATGTAAACTAAACAATGATATTTACAGTAAGCAGAATAAAAGAACACAATCATCCCCTCGATTTCCTTTCTCTCCATAAAATGTATTCAATTATGTCTGGAACTCATTCATACCCAATTCATCGGCCTTCTCCATTAATTTATTCTGCTACTCTTTGCATTAAAATAAATTCCACCTCACTTCTCTGAATTGTATGCATGCCCTCTGGTAGTTGAGCCCTCTGCCACATTGAGCATTTTGCCTGATCAACTTTGCCCCCTTCATAATGATATAAATTACATCATAGTGATTAGCATTTTTCAAATCAATGACTATTGCAATTTATGAATCAAAATGCAGTGATAAATAGAAACGGAGGATAGCTAATATTGTATTGTATAATCTGGACTTTAAACCTGTACTACTTTAGCACATGAAATAACAGCGCTAATTTTACAAGTGCATTGCTCCTGTTGAGGCACAGGGGCGCCAGCATTTCCTACACCGAGTCATTGCCATGGTTCATGAGCACCCTCAGCAAAAGGCCTGCCCCAAACAGGGTCCAATGTTAGCAGAAGGGGGAAAAAAATTGAGAGTGGCTATAGGTCTCTGATGAAGACCAACAGCCAGAAGGCCCCAAATGCCCCTAAAAATCTTGGGTGTGCGGTGACATTCCGAATCCAACTTACTTTCCTGCCTTCAGTCTACCCCTACAGATCTTCCAGTCAGCAGGGATCTGGCGACACACCACAGAACCACATTTCATTAGGTGCCTGTGCACTGGTGCTCCTAAGTTAGTGTTGCAACAAGAAAATGAGGCAGGAGGCCAGGAATATCCCCTCCTAACTCATTTACATGGCTGCAATGGATCTGTGTGTACTGCAGCCATATGCTCAACTAGGAAGCTCTTGATATCCCAGAGTAACTTAGAGGAGGAGGAAACCCACTGAAATCGGATACCATCCCTTTTTCCTACCTGGGGAAATAGCCATTCCACAGCAGCAAAGGTCAGGAAAATCAGCTATTTATTTCAAAGTATTCAATAAACATGAGCGTATCTTAATCACATGCAATTATTTTATAGGACAATCTGGACTTAACAGCACTGATAAAACCCTGACTGCAAACTGGACAAGAATTGAAAATAAATATATTGGAGGGATAGAAATGATGGAAAAGATAGAATAGAAAGCAGATTAGAAATATTGGTAAAAGAAATACATGCTATAAAAGAGAGGGTTGATGTAGACAAGGAAGCAGTACAGAGTCAATAAGGTTGAAGCTCAAACATAAAAGTTTTTTTTTTTTTTTAAAACATTAGTAGGGCTATATTCAGGCCTCCAAATTGTGTAGGAAGCAAATGGAAGAAGAAATCTGTAGTCAGAGTAAAGACACGAGTAGGATTAAATCATTATTATTCTGAGAGATTTTAATTCTCCATTTATCGATTGGGAGAGATTAAATGTAGAAATGGGAATGGAATTCCTTAAATGTGGACAGGACTCCATTCTCAAGTATGTAGTATGTTAGTACGCCTACAAGGGCACAGGCATTGCTAGATCTGGTTATGAGTAATGAACTAAATCAAAAAAGGTATCTCCAAGATATTCAGCGTTCCTCAAACCACTGGTCTCGCCGTATCCTGAGGAAACGGAATCAAATAGCATCACCAAGAAAACCATGGCATAAACTAACAAAACTTTATTATAGCTGGACTCCTTGAATATTAGAAAGATACGAAGAATATACCCTGCCCCAGGCTCACGTCTTAGAGACGTAAACTATTCTGCCTAAACTTACGCAAACATATTACAGGTAAAAAACATTTTAATATAGCACTTTTTTGTAATATAAAAAAAGACATTTTATACAATGAACCACTTGCCAAAGAACCCAGGATTTTGTAGAAAGTGTTTTTATCCCAATTGACACTGCAGGGATTTGGGAAAAGAGCAGGGGAGTGGGATTAACTGGATTGCTCTTCGAAACATCCGGCACAAACTCAATGGGCTGCCAAATGGCCTCCTTCTGTGCTGTACTATTCTAATGATTCTACGAAATCCTAACTCATTGCGCAGGCTTGGACCCTACCGAATCAACTTAGTTCACCTTGGAGATCCCTGGTCCCAAAACTGCTCAGCCGACACCCGTGGTGGTGAAGGCACCATGTTCCCCCGGTTCCGGGGGTCTGTTTTACAGAAACTCTGCGCTTACCGCAGGGCAAATCAGAGCAGTCCAGGCGCTCAGTGCAGCTTCTTATTAAACCTCAACAGGTGAGCGAGGTGCCGCGTTTTACCTGCAACAGGTGAGTAAGAAAGTACTTTGTTGCTGTCAGGTGGCAGTGACATGTTTTAGGAGAAGAAATGAGAAACGAGTTTGTGAGAATTTTGAGCTGTACGTGAATCCGCTTTTTAAAATAAAATGATCACACTGCAGATGGGTTTGTAAGATCAGGCTTTCAATCATTAGGTGAAGCAAGGAAGCATCTTAGCAGAGGGATTAACACAAGTTTAACTTGCGTGCATGGGGGGGGGGGGGGGGGTTCAAATTCCTGGGACAGTGGAACTGGTTCTGGGGGAGGCGGGACCAGTACAAACTGGACGGTTTACACCTGGGCAGGACCGGGGCCGATGTCCTAGGGCGAGTGTTTGCTGATGCTGTTGGGGTGGGTTTAAACTAAAATGGCAGGGGGTTAGGAACCTGCACAGGAAGACAGAGAAAAGGGAAACATGAATAGAAGCAAAAGATAGGAAGGAGAAAAGCAAAAAGTGGAAGGCAGACAAATCAAGGGTGTAAATCAAACAGGGCCACAGTTAAAAATAATTCTAAAAGGACTAAGTGTTTAAAAAAAACAACCTGAAAGCTTTGTGTCTTAATGCAAGGAGCATTCGTAATAAGGTGGATGAATTAGCTGCGCAAATAGATGTAACCGAATACGATATAATTGGGATTACGGAGACATGGCTCCAGGGTGACCAAAGCTGGGAACTCAACATCCAGGGGTATTCAATATTCAGGAAGGACAGGCGAAAAGGAGGTGGGGTAGCGTTGCTGGTTAAAGAGGGGATTAACACAATAGTAAGGAAGGATATTAGCTCGGATGATGTGGAATCTGTATGGGTGGAGCTGAGAAGTACCAAGGGGCAGAAAACATTAGTGGGAGTTGTATACAGACCCCCAAACAGTAGTGGTGAGGTTGGGGATGGCATTAAACATGAAATTAGAGATGCGTGCAATAAGGGCACAGCAGTCATCATGGGTGACCTTAATCTACATATAGATTCGGCTAACCAAATTAGTAACAATACTGTTGAGGAGGAATTCCTAGAGTGTATACGGGATGGTTTCCTGGCCAATATGTCGAGGAATCAACTGGAGATCAGGCCATCTTAGACTGGGTAGTATGTAATGAGAAAGGATTAATTAGCAATCTTGTTGTGCAAGGTCCCTTGGGGAAGAGCGATCATATATGATCGAATTTTATATCAAGATGGAGAGTGACGTCATTGACTCAGAGACTAGGGTCCTGAATTTAAATAAAAGGAAACTGCGATGGTATGAGGTGCGAGTTGGCTAGGATGGATTGGGGAACATTACTTAAAGGGTTGACGGTGGATAGGCAATGGCAAACATTCAAAGATTGCATGGATGAACTACAGAATTTGTTCATCCCTGTCTGGCATAAAAATAAAACAGAAAAGGTGGCTCAACCGTGGCTAACAAGGGAAATTAGGGATAGCATAAGATCCAAGGAGAGGACATCTAAATTGGCCAGAAAAAGCAGCAAACCTGAGGATTGGGAGCAGTTTAGGATTCAGCAAAGGAGGACAAAAGGGATTAATTAAGAGGGGGAAAATAGAGTATGAGAGCAAGCTTGCATGGAACATAAAAACTGACTGTAAAAGCTTCTATAGATATGTGAAGAGAAAAAGATTAGTGAAGTCAAGCGTATGCCCCTTGCAGTCAGAATCAGGGGAATTTATAATGGGGAACAAAGAAATGGCTGACCAATTAAATACATACTTTGGTTCTGTCTTCAAAAAGGAGGACACAAATAAACTCCCAGAGGGGTCGGGAACACAGGGTCTAATGAGAGGGAGGAACTGAATGAAATCAGTATTTGTAGGGAAATGGTGTTAGGGGGATTGAAGGCCGATAAATCCCCAGGGCCTGATGATCTACATCCCAGGGTACTTAAGGAAGTGGCCCTAGAAATAGATGCATTGCTGGTCATCTTGCAAAATTTGATAGACTCTGGAACAGTTCCCATGGATTGGAGGGTAGCTAATGTTACCCCACTATTCAGAAAAGGTGGTAGAGAGAGGAAATGGGGAATTATAGGCTGGCTAGCCTGACATCGGTAGTGGGGAAAATGCTAGAGTCTATTATAAAAGATGCAATAGCAGAACACTTGGAAAACAGTGACAGGATCAGACAAAGTCAACATGGATTTACAAAAGGTAAATCATGCTTGACTAATCTACTGGAATTTTTTGAGGATGTAACTGGTAGAATTAATAAAGGGAGAACCAGTGGATGTGGTGTATTTGGATTTTCAGAAGGCTTTCGACAAGGTCCCGCGTAAGAGATTAGCATGCAAAGTTAAAGCACATGGGATTGGGGGTAAGGTAGTGACTTGGATAGCGAACTGGTCGACAGACAGGAAAGCGTTGGAATAAACGGGTCTTTTTCCAAGTGGCAGGCAGTGACTAGTGGGGTACCGCAGGGATTGGTGCTAGGACCCCAGCTATTCACAATATATATTAATGATTTAGACGAGGGAACTAGATGTAATATCTCCAAGTTTGCAGACTTCACAAAGCTGGGTGGGCGAGTGTGCTGTGAGGAGGATGCAGAGAAACTCCAGTATGATTTGGACAAGTTGGGTGAGTGGGCAAATGCATGGCAGATGCAGTATAATGTGGATAAATGTGGATATCCACTTTGGTGGCAAAAACAGGAAGGCAGATTATCTGAATGACAATAGATTGGGAAAAGGGGAGGTGCAACGAGACCTGGGTGTCCTTGTGCACCAGTCGCTGAAGGTAAGCATGCAGGTGCAGCAGGCGGTTAAAGAAGGCAAATGGTATGTTGGCCTTCATAGCGAGAGGATTCGAGTACAGGAGCAGGGATGTCTTGCTGCAGTTGTATAGGACCTTGGTGAGTCCACACCTTGAGTGCAGTTTTGGTCGCCTTATCTGAGGAAGGATGTTCTTGCCATGGAGGGAGTGCAGCGAAGATTCACCAGACTGATACCTGGGATAGCAGGAATGACGTATGAAGAGAGATTGGGTCGATTAGGTTTATATTCGCTAGAGTTTAGAAGAATGAAACTTATAAAATTCTAACAGGACTAGACAGACTAGATACAGGAAGGGTGTTCCCGATGGCAGGGGAGTCCAGAACCAGGGGTCACAGTCTAAGGATAAGGGGTAAGCCATTTAGGACTAAGAGGAGGAATTTCTTCACCCAGAGAGTGGTGAACCTGTGGAATTCTCTACCACAGAAGGCAGTTGAGGCCAAATCATTAAATATATTCAAGAAGAAGGAGTTAGATATAGTTCTTAAGGCTAAAGGGATCAAGGGATATGGGGAGAAAGCAGGGACAGGGTACTGAATTTGAATGATCAGCCATGATCTCATTAAATGGCGGAGCAGGCTTGAAGGGCCAAATGGCCTACTCCTGCTCCTATCTTCTATGTTTCTATGTTTCCCTTCATTAGCTACTTTTTACTAAATCCAATTTTGCACCGGAGTGCATTTATGGGTTTAGTCTTGTTGCTGATGAAAGTTAATAAAAACCTTAACATAAAAGTGGGGAAATTTGGAGCTTACTTTTGAAAATCTGAATTCTGGCGTCAGGTTTATATTTTGAGAAATGTTGAGGCACCTCACTTTCTACAGGCCAACCCAATTAGCACATCTGCCTGCTGAAGAATTCAGACCGTCTGGGGGCAACAACGCTTGCCTCTTGTATTGGATGGTAGAGCGAGTGTGGCTAGCTGAAGGCACAGCCGTCAATGGTGGGGCAATTAAAATCAAGAATGAGCAAGAGGCCCGAATTGGAGGAGCAGTGATCTCAGAGGGTTGCAGGCACAGTTCACTGTAAGGTGTGCGGCTGCGCAACGATCTGCAAGGTCCCGCACTCTGAGCTTAAAAGCTGGAGCGGCCCAATACACAATGACCTGGGAATACTCAGTCTCGTTTGTGACCTGAGCCGATCCGAATTGGAACCGCATTTGCGAAGATACGAAGATCTGGAACCTGGCGAGCGTTGTCTCGGAACTCTTGTCAGTACTTTTTTCCTTTGGAGACGCATGTAGTCTGTTCCCGGGGACTGAGCAGCAGCCACTTTGGAACAACACAGGTGGAGGTGCAGCACATGTACAATGGCTGCTAGAAGGAGGCTAAAGCAAATCATTTTTAGGCCCCCGATGAAACAAATGAGAATTTTTTTTTTTTTTTTTTTATATTGGAAAATTGTTTAAAGCTGGAAAAAATTCGGGCAAGTAATGTTGAATGTCCCATGGTACGTTCCAGTTAAATTTTGCCAGGTGTTGTCCCCTTTTTGAAAGAATTGATCAGGGTTATTTAAGTCATGCAAGAGGGGGGGAAATAGTTTGTGCCCCTGTTTGTACCAGTCTGAAAGACACAGAGGGAACAGCAGCAGAAAAAGAGGAAACAACTTCTCCAAAACGGATCCCAACTCATTGCCAAGGCTGGGATAGATAACTTCACCGCCTTCTTAGGATTGAGAAGTTTAATCACTTTATTCACTTTCTTATTTGAACTCTGTTTGAAATTAGAGTTTATTTTATTATTTTTGTTGTTGTATGTTTAACAACAACATTGAAGAGGGAAAGAGAAACTTGGAGCAACTTCTGTCAAAGCTGCAGCAAGACTTGAAAGAATTTGAAGTTTTCAATGAACTTTTCACGAGTGTTAAAACACTTCTCTCTCTCCCTCCCCCACTTCCAAGTTTCAAATATGATTTTGGACAAAACAGAAGCAAAAAATCAATTTTCCCCTCATCTAAATAAGTTTCAACCAGGCCTTGAAGTCCAAACACTTTTAAAGAGGCTCTGAAATGCTTAAAACATTTTAAAATTGAAATTTCTCAACATCTGATTTTCAGCGATCAAGTGAAGCGAGTAGCTTTACACACACACAGCCATGCCATTGAGGGGGGGGGGGGTAGGATTTGTAGGAAAAGAAAGACTTGCATTTATATAGCGCTTTTCATGACCACCGGACATCTCAAAGCGCTTTACAGCCAATGAAGTACTTTTGAAGTGTAGTCACTGCTGTAATGTGGGAAACGCGGCAGCCAATTTGCGCACAGCAAGCTCCCATAAACAGCAATGTGATAATGACCAGATAATCTGTTTTTGTTACGTTGGTGGAGGGATAAATATTGGCCAGGGCACCAGGGATAACTCCCCTATTCTTCTTCGAAATAGTGCCATAGGATCTTTTATGTCCACCCGAGAGTGATTAATGTCTCATCCGAAAGACGGCACCTCAGACGGGGGGGGGGGGGGGGGGGGGGGGGGGGAGGGAGGGTTTTTTTTAAAACTAACTTGGCAGGGGGATGGGATACAGATTGGAGCTATATTAGGGGGTGATGCACAGCCAAATATAGAGGAAAAAACAAGTCAGCCTGGAAGGCAGAGCAAATATGTAACTGCACAAGGGAGTATGGCAAGGCTGGATGGCATTTATTTTAATGCAAGGAGTCTTGCGAGTAAGGCAGATGAATTGAAGGTGTTGATGAACACATGGGAGTATGATACTGTTGCTATCACAGACATGGTTGAGGAAGGGGCAGGACTGGCAAATCAATATTCTGGGGTATGGAATCTTCAGGCGAGACGGGGGGGGTGTCGCAATATTAATCAAGGAGTCAATTACTGCTGTAAGGAGTGATGCTATCTGCGCAGGTTCCTCTGATGGGTAGAACTTAAAAACAAAAAGGGGGCAAGCACTTTGCTGGGAGTGTACTATAGGCCCCCAAACAGTCAGGGGGAGATAGAGGAACAGATATGTAGGCAAATCTCAGAAGTGCGAAAATAATAGCAGGGGATTTCAACTTCCCCAATATAAATTGGGATAGTCAGAGTGTGAAAGGCTTAGAGGGTGCAGAATTCTTAAAGTGCATCCAGGAGAGCTTTTTGAGCCAGTATGTAGAAAGTCCTACAATAGAGGGGGGGGGGCGGTACGGGACCTAATTCTAGGGAATGTAGTCAGGTAAGTGGTAGAAGTGTCAGTAGGAGAGCATTTTGGTGACAGTGGCCATAATTCAGTGAGATTTAAGGTAGTCATGGAAAAGGACAAAGATGGACCGGAAATAAAGGTTCTAAATTGGGAGAAGGCCGATTTTAATATGACACGGCAGGATCTGGCCAAAATGGACTGGGATCAGCTACTTGTAGGAAAATCCACATCAGAGCAATGGGAGTCTTTCAGAAAGGAAAGAGAAAGTACAACGCCAACATGTTCCCATAAAGGTCAAGGGTGGGGCCAAAAAGCCCAGGGAACCCTGGATGTCAAGGGATATACAAGAATGGATTAGGGAAAAAAAAAAAGGGAGGCTTTTGGCAGATACAAAGGACTAAAAACAGTGGAAGCCCTAGGAGTATAGAAAGTGCAGGGGGTTACTTAAAAAATTAGGAGAGCGAAGAGGGGACATGAAAAAACACTGGCGGGCAAAATAAAGGAAAATCCCAAGGTGTTTTATAAGTATACTAGCTGAAGTGCCCGGCGGCGCCGAGGCTTTTTCGAGGGCATGTTGTTGCTGGGGGGGGGGGGGGGGGGGGGGAAGAAAAAAGAGAGAGAGAGAGAGAGAGAGAGAAAAAGAGAGAGAGAGAGAGAGAGGGGAGGGGGAGAAGAGAGAGCGCGACTGGGGGGTAGAGAGGGCGGGGAGAGGAGAGGAAGAGTCCCCGAGCCCCCTGATCCCCGTCCCCCCAAACTCCCGAGCCCCCTGGTTGGCCCCCCAGAGACTCGCCCCCCCCCCCCCCCTCCGGTTGGCCCCCCAGAGACTCGCCCCCCCCCCCCCCCCCGGTTGGCCCCCCAGAGACTCGCCCCCCCCCCCCCGGTTGGCCCCCCAGAGACTCGCCCCCCCCCCCACCCGGTTGGCCCCCCAGAGACTCGCCCCCCCCCCCACCCCCCCCCGGTTGGCCCCCCAGAGACTCGCGCCCCCCCCCCCGGTTGGCCCCCCAGAGACTCGCGTCCCCCCCCCCCCCCCGGTTGGCCCCCCAGAGACTCGCGCCCCCCCCCCCCCCCGGTTGGCCCCCCCAGAGACTCGCGCCCCCCCCCCCCGGTTGGCCCCCCAGAGACTCGCCCCCCCCCCCCCCCCGGTTGGCCCCCCAGAGACTCGCCCCCCCCCCCCACCCCAGAGGCTCGCCCCCCCCACCAACCAAGCACCGAACTCCGGAGGCGCGATCTTCCGAGCACCGGCCTCCCGAGCTGGCTTCAAGATTGCGGCTGTGCGAGACGGCCGGCGGGCCCGGTTGCCAGGGTAACGCTTGACGCTCACCAAGCCCTGCCCCCCGGCCGAGCCAGAGAGAGAGAGACGCCGCGTCTCAGCTGCTCCTGCTGCGCGCGCACCCTTTAGTAAGGTAGCGGCGCTGGGCTGAGGCCCGCCTCTCCAGCCTTCGAGTGGGGCCGGGAGGTGCCTAGCTCGGGCGTGGGTGCGGAGGAGAGGCCGAGGCTTCGAGGCCTACCTGGAAAAACGGGGAAAGGTAGGAAAATTAATGAGATTAGATAAGTTAATTACTTTCTAAATCATTTTTTTTTTAAAAACAATGTGTTTTAAAAGCAACGTTTTTTTTAAAGACGCAGAAAGCGGGAAAAAGGAAAAGTTTGGAATCAAGATGGCGGTGACTCACCTCTGTTCAGAACGATAAGGCCCGCCCACACACGCACCGATTGGCCTGGCGGCACACGCCAGCAACCCGGCGTACGATTGGTCGAGCTCGAGGTCACTGTCGCTAATGAGCAGATAATGAAATGCTAATGAGCGGAATGTTGAAGGTTTTTGGGATACCACGGGCGCGATTTTAGCCCGGCCGAAACGTAAATACGCTTAAAACCGTCTCGGAAGCGTAAGCTTTCTTTGGAGGTAACGCGCGCGTAGGTACGCCCTGTAACTTTCGAGCGCATACCCCCCAGACGCACACGCGATAACGGACAGACGGACAGATTTATTTATATATATAGATTAAGGGCAAGAGGATAACCAGGGAAAGAGTAGGGCCCATTAGGGACCAAAGTGGCAATCTGTGTGTAGAGCCGGAAGATGTAGGTGAGGTTTTAAATGAGTATTTTGCATCTGTGTTCACTATGGAGGACGATGTAGGCATAGAAATCAGCCAGGGGGATTGTGATAAAATACTTGACCAAATTAGTATTGAGGGAGGAGGTACTAGCGCTTTTAGTGGGCGTAAAAGTGGATAAATCCCCAGGCCCAGACGAGATGTATCCCAAGCTGCTGTGTAAGGCAAGGGAGGAGATTGCAGGGGCTCTGGCACAAATTTTCAGAACCTCTCTGGCCACAGGGGATGTGCCAGAGGACTGGAGGACAGCTAACGTAGTACCATTATTCAAGGGTAGTAGGGATAAACCAGGGAATTACAGGCCAGTAAGCCTAACTTCAGTGGTAGGGAAATTATTGGAAAAAATTCTGAGGGACAGAATTAGTCTCCACTTGGAGAGGCAAGGATTAATCAAGGATAGTCAGCATGGCTATGGCAGGAGGCAGAGGGCGATAGTCGAAGGTTGTTTTTGTGACTGGAAGCCTGTGTCCAGTAGTGTACCACAGGGGTCGGTGCTAGGTCCTTTGCTGTTTGTAGTGTACATTAATGATTTAGATATGAATGTAAAAGGTATGATCAGTAAGTTTGCAGATGACATGAAAATTGGTGGAGTGGTAAATAGCGAGAAGGGAAGCCTCAGGCTACAGGACGATATAGACGGGTTGGTTAGATGGGCAAAACAGTGGCAAATGGAATTTAACCCTGGAAAGTGAGGTGATGAGTTTTGGGAGGACTAACAAGGCAAGGGAATACACAATGAATGGTAAGACCCTAGGAAGGACAGAGGATCAGAGGGACCTTGGTCTGCATGTACATAGATCCCTGAAGGCAGCAGGACAGGTAGATGTGGTGGTCAAAAAGGCATATGGGATACTTGCCTTCATTAGCCGAGGCATAGCATAAGAACAGGGAGGTTATGATGGAGCTGTACAAAACGCTAGTTAGGCCATTGCTGGAATACTATGTGCAGTTCTGGGCACCATACTATAGGAAGGATGTGATTGCATTGGAGAGGGTGCAGAGGAGATTCACCAGGATGTTACCTTTGCTGGAGCGCTTCAACTACGAAGAGAGACTGGACAGGCTGGGGTTGTTTTCCTTAGAGCAGAGAAGGCTGAGGTGGGACTTGATTGAGGTGTACAAAATTGTGAGGGGCATAGATAGGGTAGATAGAAAGGAACTTTTCCCCTTTAATAGAGGGGTCAATAACCAGGGGGCATAGTTTCAAGGTAAGGGGCAGAAGGTTTAGAGGGGATTTGAGGAAAAACTTTTTCACCCAGAGGGTGGTTGGAATCTGGAACTCACTGCCTGAAAGGGTGGTAGAGGCAGGAACCCTCAACATTCAAGCAGCATTTAGATGAGCACTTGAAATGCCATAGCATACAAGGCTACGGACCAAGTGCTGGAAAATGGGATTAGAATAGACAGGGCTTGATGGCTGTCATGGACACGATGGGCCAAAGGGCCTCTTTCTGTGCTGTATAATTATGACTATTAAGTTCCTCATTCTTGTCACACCCTTGGTTCTCATTTCTGAGGGGTTTTACGTGACTTCCTCCATGAAAGCAGAAACAAAGTATTTAATTTCTCTGCCATTTTAAATTCTCCCGTCTCTTACTGTAAAGGACCTACATTTACCTTCGCCAGTCTTTTCCTTTTCACATACCTATAGAAGCTTTTACAATCCGTTTTTATATTTTTCGCTAGTTTGTGCTCATATTCCATTTTCCCTTTCTTTATCAATTTCTTGGTCCCCCGTTGCTGATTTCTAAAAAATCCCAATCCTCAGGCTGACTGCTTTTCTGGCAACTTTATAAGCTTCCTCCTTTGACTTAATACCAGCTTTAATTTATTTTGTTAGCCATGGTTGGATCACTTTTCCTTTTGGGTTTTTATGCCCTAGAGGAATATATGTTTGTTACAAATTATGCATTATTTCCTTGAATGTTAGCCATTGTATGTCCACCTTCATACCTTTTATAGTGTAGTCTCCCAATCTACCTGGCCAACTTGTCCTTCATACCCTTGTAGTTTCCTGTTTAGATTGAAGACCTTAGTTTCAGATTGGACTACATCACTCTCAAACTTAATATAAAATTCAATCATATTATGATCACTTGTTCCTAAAGGCCCCTTTACCACAAGATTATTGATTAGCCCTTTCTCATTACCAGATCCAGAATAGCCTGTCCCCTGGTTGGTTCCTCCACATACTGATCCAGGAAACCATCTCGCATGCATTCCAAGAATTCGTCCTCCACACCATTAGTGGCAATTTGATTTGCCCGTCAATATGTAGATTAAAGTCCCTCATGATTACCATATTGCCCTTGTTACATGCACTTCTAATCTCTTGATTGATACTGTGCCCTATATTACCAATTGCTGGCCTATACACAACTCCCACCAATGTTTTCCGCCCTTTGCTGTAAATGACAAATGAATTTCAATATAGGATAAGTGTGAGGTGGTGCATTTTGGTAGGAGGAATAAGGAGGCTACCTACTCCTTGGAAAATAAGGATCTAAATGGAGTAGAGGTGCAAAGGGATCTGGGGGTATAGGTTCATTAAAATCATTAAAAGTAGCAACGCAGGTTAAAAATGCCATAAAAAAGTGCAAATAAAGCACTGGGGTTCATTTCTAGAGGAATAGAATTCAAAAGCAGAGAAGTTATGTTAAACTTGTATAGAACCATAATTCAACATAGAGTTCAACAATTTCAGATCATAACCTCGGCCCCTATTTTATTTTTTATCCACACTTTTGTTTTGGCCCTTCCCCACCCCCCACCACCTTTTTCTCTCTCCCACATGGCAGCTGTCTCCCATTCTGCCAGCGCATTTCACACCTAATCTAGAGCCGTCTTTTGTCTCCACTAGTCCTATCACCATCTCATCTCGTTTTGAATACCTCTTGATGTCTCTTCACTTCTCTTTTGTTCTCTCCCAGCCTGGCCTCTTAATCTATTTCATTTCCTGTGCTTTTTCAGTCTTGACAAAGGGTTTGACCCGAAATGTTGACTATTTTCTCTCCATGGGTGTTGCCTGGCCTGCTGAGTTTTTCCAGCATTTTCTGTTGTTATTTGGTATAGAACCTTGTCTGATTGTCTCATGATTTGAGACAGTAGGGTGGCAATGCATTTGTGTACATATGCTTTTAAGTGGTTGTTGTTGAAGTTGCTGTTGTAGTAAAAGTTGCCCACGGACAAAAAGGTCACCCTCAAAAGGATTTTGTGGCCCACTCAATACAAAAAAAATTAGAGGGAACATTGGTCTGGAGGTCCCACGCAGGCCGCTTACCGGCTTTTGAATGGGCCCTGCAGCCTGTTAAAGGGACTGTGCACCCAAAGAAAAAGTTAGGGGGAACATTGCTGCCACTTACCATTATTCTCCACCAAAGCTAGAAACCAAGGGCGTAGAAAATGAGGTGAGTAAAATCTATTAATGGGCTAAACAGTGGCACATGAAATTCAACACAGACTAAGGCTATAAGAAAACTGAGGCAGCCTGGACACTGCAGACATTCTAAGAAAGCTACACAGGCTCATCCCTGCATTCTGGGAATCCATTGTAACAAAAGCACATCCAAATCCTAGTATCACCAAGTGTTTCCAAATAAAGCCTCATGTCAGACAAAAACAAAGACTGAGCAAAACTGTAGACCAATAGACTAATCAACTTGTTACAGTCCTTGAAGAACCTTTAATAGCTCAGATATTGGAAATGGCGTGTGTCACTGTTAGAATTTAGGCACTGGGAAATGAATTGAAGCACAACACATAATTGAGTAATGCCTTCAAATTAATTCAAATCTGCCAATTATAATTTCTGATACATGGCTGAATGACCTTTAAAAAAGGTTGTACATGACTGAATTGATCTTAATTGGTCACGAAGTAAAATTCCCTTTGGTATTATTTTAAATATTTAATCTCATACCATGCCCATTCAAAATCAAAGTTTTGAGGTTTTCAGAAATGGTAGAAGGTAATCGGTATATGGGGAACAGCCAGAAAAGTGGAGTTGAGGCCAAGATCAGATCAGCCATGATCTTATTGAACGGCAAAGCAGGCGCGAGGGACTGAATGGCCTACTCCTGCTTCTATTTCTTATGTTGGCGGAAGATGTAGGTATGGATTTTAATGAATATTTTACGTCTGTCTTCACAAAAGAGAGAGAGGGACGATGCAGACATTGTGGTTAAGTAGGAGGAGGAGTGTGAAATATTAGATGAGATAAACATAGTGAGGGGAGAAATATTATGGGGTTTAGCATCCTTGAAAGTACATAAATCTCCAAGCCCAGATGAAATGTTTCCCAGGCTATTGAGAGAGGGAGAAAAGAGCAGAGGCTCTGGCCATCATTTTCCAATCCTCTCTGTTTACAGGTGTGGTGCCAGAGGAACATAAGAACATAAGTAGTAGGAGCAGGAGTAGGCCATACGGCCCCTCGGGCCTGCTCCGACATTCAATAGGATCATGGCTGATCCGAACCTAGACTCACGTCCACTTCCCTGCCCGCTCCCCGTAACCCCCAATTCCCTTATCAGCTAGGAAACTGTCTATCTCCGTTTTAAATTTATTTAATGTCGCAGCTTCCACAGCTCTCTGAGGTAGCAAATTCCATAGATTTACTACCCTCTGAGTGAAGAAGTTTCTCATCTCAGTTTTGAAACGGCAGCCCCTTATTCTAAGATTATGCCCCCTAGTTCTAGTCTCACCCATCAGTGGAAACATCCTCCCCGCATCCACCCGATCAAGCCCCCTCACAACCTTATATGTTTCGATAAGATCGCCTCTCATTCTTCTGAATTCCAATGAGTAGAGGCCCAACCTACTCAACCTTTCCTCATACGTCAACCCCCTCATCTCCGGAATCAACCGAGTGAACCTTCTCTGAACTGCCTCGAAAGCAAGTATATCTTTTCTTAAATATGGAAACAAAAACTGCACGCAATATTCCAGGTGTGGCCTCACCAGTACCCTGTATAACTGAAGCAAGACTTCCCTGCTTTTATACTCCATCCCCCTTGCAATAAAAGCCAAGATTCCATTGGCCTTCCTGATCACCTGCATACTAACTTTTTGTGTTTCATGCACCAGGACCCCCAGATCCCTTTGTACTGTAGCACTTTGCAGTTTCTCTCCATTTAGATAATAACTTGCTCTTTGATTTTTTCTGCCAAAGTGCATAACCTCACACTTTCCAACATTATATTCCATCTGCCAAATTTCTGCCCACTCACTTAGCCTGTCTATGTCCTTTTGCAGGTTTTTTTATGTCCTCCTCACTCACTGCTTTCCCTCCCATCTTTTTATCGTCGGCAAACTTGGATATGTTGCACTCGGTCCCCTCCTCCAAGTCGTTAATATAGATTGTAAAGAGTTAGGGTCCCAGCACTGACCCCTGCGGAACACCACTAGTTACTGATTGCCAACCCGAGAATGAACCATTTATCCCAACTCTCTGTTTTCTGTTAGATAGCCAATCTTCCACCCATGCCAGTATATTACCCCCAATCCCGTGATTTTTTATCTTGTGCAATAATCTTTTGTGTGGCACCTTGTCAAATGCCTTTTGGAAGTCCAAATACACCACATCCACTGGTTCCCCTTTATCGACCCTATTTGTTACATCTTCAAAGAATTCGAACAAATTTGTCAAACATGACTTCCCCTTCATAAAGCCATGCTGACTCTGTCCAATTAAATTATGCTTATCCAAATGTCCTGTTACTGCTTCCTTAATAATGGACTCCCAACATTTTACCAACCACAGATGTTAGGCTAACTGGTCTATAGTTTCCAGCCTTTTGTCTACCTCCCTTTTTAAATAAAGGGCATTACATTAGCAGTTTTCCAATCTGCTGGGACCTTTCCTGAATCCAGGGAGTTTTGGAAAATTACCACCAATGCATCCGCAATCCCTACCGCTACTTCTCTCAAGACCCTAGGATGTAAGCCATCGGGTCCAGGGGATTTATCTGCCTTAAGTCCCATTATCTTACCGAGTACCACCTCCTTAGTGATTTTAATCGTGTTTAGCTCCTCCCCCCCATAGCCCCGTTTGTCCAGTGTTGGGATATTTTTAGTGTCCTCTACTGTAAAGACTGATACAAAATATTTGTTCAGCATTTCTGCCATCTCCATGTTCCCCACCACTAATTTCCCGGTCTCGTCCTCTAAGGGACCAACATTCACTTTAGCCACCCTTTTTCTTTTTATATAACTGTAGAAACTCTTGCTATCTGTTTTTATATTTTTTGCTAGTTTACTTTCATAATCTATCGTCCCTTTCTTAATTAATCTTTTAGTTATTCTTTGCTGCCTTTTAAATACTTCCCAATCTTCTATCCTCCCACTAGATTTGGCTACTTTATATGCCCTTGTTTTCAGTCAGATACTATCCTTTATTACTTTACTTAGCCACGGATGGCTGTCTTTTCTTTTATGCCCCTTTTTCCCCCTCAGTGGAATATATTTTTCTTGAAAGTTGTGAAATATCTCCTTGAATGTACACCACTGCTCATGTACCGTCTTACACCTTAAATCTATTTTCCCAGTCCACTTTAGTCAACTCTGCTCTCATACCTTTATAGTCTCTTTTATTTAAGCTTAGTACGCTGGTTTGAGATCCAACTCTCTCACCCTCCAACTGAATTTGGAATTCAACCATGTTATGGTCACTCATTCCAAGGGGATCCTTTACTAGGTCATTTTTTATTAATCCTGTCTCATTACACAGGACCAGATCTAAGATTGCCTGCCCCCTGGACTGGAGGACTGGCAACATTGTACCGTTGTTTAAAAAGGAAGAAAGGGATAAATCGAGTAATTACAGGCCAGTCAGCCTAACCTCAGCGGTGGGATAATTATTTGAAAAAATTCTGAGGGACAGTATTAATCGTCATTTCGAAAGGCACGGATTAATCAGACAGTCAGCATGTATTTGTTAAGAGAATGACGTGTCTGACCAACTAATTTTTTTGAGGAGATAACAAGGCGGGTCGATGAGGTTCCACTTGGCAGACTGGTCAGAAATGGGATCCAAGGAAAAGTGGCAAGTTGGATCCAAAATTGACTCACGGGCAGGAAGCAAAGGGTTATGGTCGACAGGTATTTTTGTGACTGGAAGACCATTTCCAGTGGCGTTCCGCAGGCCTCAGTACAGGAAACTCTTTCGTATCCGGCACCGGGATGGTGCCGGTTCATTAAAAATTCCAGATAACGGGCGAGGTATATCTACCGAGGCTATTTTTAACAAACAATAATAAAAAAAATCAAGAAATGTGCAGTATAATTGGGTACTCACCTATGGAATGAAAGATGGGGAAGATAATCCACGATAAAGATGGAGAGACACACAGAAAAATGGCGGATCGGAAGAGACTACCGGCAGCGCTGGAGAGTCAAACTCCTGTTAGAGGTGTTCGGATCATAAGAGACTTCCAACAGCGCCAAGAAGCCGAGTAGTGGCAGTTTGGAGAACTACCCCCACTGACCTACTTGGCCACCGCGGGAGACTCGGACACATTTCCGGTTATTGAGGTGTTGTTTTCGGAGTATGAATTTTGCCGGTTATTAGAGCATTCCGGATATTTAGGTGCCGTTTAACAGAGAGTTTCCTGTACTAGGTCCCTTGCTTTTTGTGGTATATATCAATGATTTAGACTTCAAAAGTAGGGGGCATGATTAAGAAGTTTGCAGATGATACTATCAACCACACGGCCAATTTTTGTGAGGAAGAAAGCAGAGAACTGCAGAAAGATATCAATGAACTGGTCAGGTGGGCAGAAAAGTGGGAAATGGAATTCAATCTGGATAACTGTGGTAATGCATTTGGGAGGGCCCCTTGAGCTGGGGCGGGAAATCAGCCAAGCTTCCCACTTCTGTTTGCTAAACCGTGTCTCTTGCTGGGAATACCATGCGCGTGACTGTTGGTGACACTCACTGTCTAGACTCAAGAATGAAGTGGGTGAGCCTGGGTGACATTCCAGAGGGTTGTCAGCACCTGTGGAACCACTGTCCAGCACCAGTCTCCAGGAGAAGAAGGTAACAGTGCAGGAAAATACAAATGCTGCAGCTAAGCGCAATGGTCAGTTTCAAAAGGTAATTCATTGTGTGAAACGATGTATTTTGACACAAGGTTCTACATAAATACAAGTATTACCTCCCCTCTGCCTACTCTTTGTATTTGCCCTCCTTTTTGCTTTTAAAATGGCTCCAATTTAAAACCAAATTTGTGACCCTAACCTGTCAATCACTTTAAATGACAACATTGCGGGACACACTCACTGGAAGGAGACACCGCTGGACACACTCACTAGGAGACACACTATAAAAGGAGGTAGAGGCCCAGGAGCAAGGACGGGGCCCAGGAGAGGCGTGGCGTGGACCAGCAGCAGAGTCAGGAGGACCGCACTGCAGCCTATGAAACCCAGGCAGAGCGGACCTGCGGGTAGGAGGGAGGAGGACAGTAGGTGTGTCTGTGAGTGTGTGTGTGTGTGTGTGTCTCTGTGTCTGTGTCTGTGTGTGCACGCGCACGCACTGGGACATTGTAGCAGAGCCTGGTCTCCAGTTGTCTTGGATCCCCTTGCCATTGGACCAAGACCTTGCTCTGTCAAGCCCGTGTGGTAACTGGTGTGCAACGGCCACCCTACGTTAAAAGAATTCACGCACAGGCATCTTCCACCCTTTAAAATGAAGTTCAGGACCTGGAACATCAGGCTGCCCCACCGGTGACAGAGACTGTAGGTCCCGCATTGGACTCATTAGTCACCTGAGAACTCTTTCAGTGTGGGAGCAAGTCATCCTCGGTTCCGAGGGACTGCCCAAGAAGAAGAATTTGGGAGGGCTAACAAATACAAATAAAATAACTGAGAAGTGTAGAGGAACCTTGGAGTGCATGGCCACAGATCCCTGAAGGTTGCAGAACAGGTAGATCTGGTGATTAAGGCGGCATACGTGATATATTCTATGCTTTGGCTAACAAAGGAAAGTAAGAGCAAGGAGGTTACACTTGAACTGTATAAAACACTAAATAACAGAAAACGTTGGAAAAACTCAGCAGGCCAGGCAGCATCCGTGGAGAGAGAAACAGAGTTAACTTTTCAGGTCGAAGACCTTTTGCTAGAATGTATAAAACACTAGTTTAGCCACAGTTAGAGTGCTGCATACAGTTCTGGTCACATTACAGGAAAGATGTGATTGCATGAGAGAGCATGTACAGGGGATGCTGAGGGGAGATTTCATTGATGTGTATATAAAAAAGGGAGAACTACATCCCCTGTCCTTGATCTATACCAAAATGTCTAGATTTCAAAAAGTTCCAACCTGCAGATCTCAGACTAACAACCAATATCTTTTATGTTTGTAGTCCCTGTTAAATACAATGCCCCGAGCAAAACTTCCGAGTGAAATTTCATCAGTCCCACACACAATGCCCCTGTAAATAAGGAAGTGGACATCCTCAACTCCATGTACATCAGTCAACAAGAATGCATTCGAAATCAAAGTGCTTGAGGAAGCAGCACACATTCATTTGTCATTGTAAGTGGTGGAAATGCTTATACTGCAATTTTACCAACAACAATTGGTCAAATTAAAACATGCAGCATTTTTGACCAAGTATAAAAGCACATCAACTCTGCTGCTACCTTGCCTAGACTGCTACTTGGAAATAAGAAAAAAACAATGCTAAAAAAATTTGCAGCAAAAACATGCAATAAAAAGGCATGTAATAAGGCCAGTAGGCATCCGGAGAGAAAAAGACAGGTTAGCGTTTCAAGTAGAACCCTTCGTTAAGAAGTCAATTAAGAGAGAGTATCAAGCCGAAAGGTTAGCTTTTTTTTAAACTCTACGGCTGTGCGCATTTCCTACTGGTATTTCTGCTATTTTGCAGACGAGATTACGCACATCAGGCACACACACCACACACTTTCAGCCCACTTAGCCGGTTAACACAAGCACATTTCTACTGTGAACTCGGGTTGAGTGAAAAGCAATTGGACCCTCTGGAAAAGCGAGCGCGTATTCTCAACAACAACATTCCAGCAAAGCATGGCCAGGCTGCGTATGCCCGTCGCGGGTGTTGGAAATGAACCGGCAACCCCTCATTCATTTTACGCAGAAATAAAAAGCTGGAAGAATTGAAAAAGCTCATTGAGCTTCTGCTCGCGAACCGGTCTTAGGATGCTGGTGTTTTATTTTTAAAGCGCAAACAATCCTTGGACTAAAAAAAATCTCGTCTATTAAATCGGAAACCGCATCGATTTTCATGCAGTATTTTTTTTTTAATTACACATAATTTGAACAGGTAGACTTTTTTTAAAGAGACAAAATACACCATTAATTTTTTTTTTTTTTTAAATAGATGCTGAAATCTTGTTTGGATTTTAAAGTGATGGTGGTGAAAACTAAATGGGAAATTTGATGAACAGTCTCGTTTTTAAGACAGTCGGAAAGGAAGTAATTTGAACCCATCTGTACGATAGCAAAATACTGCAGATGTTGGAAATCCGAAATAACAACAGAAAATGCTGGAAAAACTCAGCAAGTCAGGCAACATCCGTGGAGAGAAATTTGAGTTGACGTTTCGGGTTTGACCCTTCTTCAAAACTGGAGAGAAAAGGAACTAGATCGAAGGCAGGGTGGGGGGATAAAAAAAGAGAAATTAAAATAATTTCAACCCGTTGGTTGGGGGGGGGGGGGGGGGGTGGGAAGGGAAGAAGAGAATTTAAAATAATTTGATCCCGTTGCGTGGGAGGAGGGAGAAAAAGAATTTAAAATAATGTGAACCCATTTTACGGAACACAAAAGCCGCGGCTGCACATCTCTCCCACCTACCTTCTGGAGTAAATGCCGTTTTCTCTTCATAATAACATCCAGCAACACCGTGGCCATTCATCGCCCAGCAAGCGTCGCTTTCACTCTATTTTATTATTATTTTTGGAGGCGAGGAGGAGGTTTACCAAAAAAAACGTGGGGTTTATTTTTTTTTTAACCTCCCTTTCTCACACAGTTTAAATGAAAAAAAAATACATCTGCATCATGCTCCACCATAAGGTGACCACCTTCATCCTCAATAAATAATTTTAATAAAAAACACAAATTAAACAATAAATTCTAACCCATCTCGCACTCCCGTCCCGAGCCACTTGCGTGAGGAGAAGGGGGGGAGGATTTAACCGTCGAAGGTCGGGCGGACGGGGCTTTGGGGGGAGATTGTGACGTCTTTGCCGATTGGCATATGCAAGCTCCAATGGGAGCGCGGGTTGCGCTGTCCATCTTGGGTGAGGGACAAGAGGGCGGGGCCAAGGGGGGGCTGGGAAGAGGGGGGGGGGGGGGGAAAAGGTTCTTTGAGACGGTTAAAGGGGGCGGGTCTCTCAGTGCGCGTTGGGGAGGTGAGACCGGCAGAATGCAGGTGGCGGTCAATCGAGCCAACCCGACCCGACGGATAGTTAAAAAAAAATAATGGCAAATTCTTTTCAGGAGTCATCCTCACAACAAACAAAAAAAACACCTTTTTTTAAGACGGACGGATAACTAAATAAAAACCCAAATCATATTTTTTTTAAATAAAAGACCAAAGGCGAGTAAAGAAATGATAATGCGGCGACCGCACACTGCGCTTCGATGGTTCTTGTTTCGTTGCTGCAGGATCTTTCCCGTGACTGATGGAGCGCCAGGCTTTGAATAGAGCCAGTCAACCTTCAGCAAAGGAGCGCATTTGCCACGGCGATGCCATGCGCGCACCAGCTCCTTTTTCTGGGACTGAACACTTTTTTAATTTTCAGATTATTTACGATTCAGGGTTGCAGCCAATGCATCCAGTTCTGTCTTTGTTCCCCATCCAAAAAATAATTATTTTTACAATTAATTGACGTTCAAATGTCGCGTGACTGTGATTGTAAATAATCGACTAAATATATCTCTCGGAAGCTGGTTCGGCGGGTTGCATTGATCACGTTTTGCGGGTTTGGCTGCGTCACTGCTGCCCATTATTTTAGCTACCGATTTTTCTATCCCGACATTCAAGCTACCCAGTCAATGCCGAGATTTCAACTACCCCGAAATAAGCTGGCCGGAAGAAGTTGCAAAAGGAGAAAAGGGAATCGAGTTTCAGTAAGAAGTAGCAAAAGGATAAAAGGGAATTAAGTTTTTACACTTCGCAGCCTTGGTGCCATATTTGGCCCGGAGATGAGCTTCCGACCATATATCCGTGACATAACAAAGACCACCTATTTCCACCTCGTGACATCGCCCGTCTCCGCGCTTGCCTCAGCTGATCTGCTGCTGAAACCCTCATCCATGCCTTTGTTGCCTCTGGACTTGATTATTCCAACACACTCCTGGCTGGCCTCCCACATTCTACCCTGCGTAGACTTGAGGTCATCCAGAACACGGCTGCCCATGTCCTAACTCGCACCGGGTCCCATTCGCCCGTCTCCCCTGTGCTCGCTGACCTACATTTGCTCCCGGTTAAGCAGCGCCTTGATTTAAAAATTCTCACCCTTGTTTTCAGATCCCTCCGTGGTTCGCCTCTCCCTGTCTCTGTGGTCTCCTTCAGCCCCGCAACCCCCGAGATATCTGCGCTCCTCTAATTCTGCCCTCTTGAGCATCCTTGATTATAATCGCTTGGCCATTGATGGCCGTGCCTTCTGTTGCCTGGGCTCTGGAGTATTCTGCCTAAACCTCTCCGCCTTGCTACCTCTCTTTCCTCCTTTAAGACGCTCCTTAAAACCTACCTCTTTGACCAAGCTTTTGGTCACCTGCCCTAATTTATCCTTATGTGGCTCAGTGTCAATTTTTTTGTCTTAAAATAATCCTGTGCAGCACCCTGGGACATTTTACTACGTTAAAGGCGTTATATAAATACAAGTTGTTGTTGTATACAGGACTCCTTTCTCACTCAAGTACGTAAGACATCCAACAAGAATAGACTCATTGCTGTATCTTGTAATGGGTAATGAACCAGAGCAGATAGGAGAAGCAAGAATAGATGAGCATCTTAGTAGTAGTGATCACAACATAGTAAGTTTCAAGATTAGGATCGA
Organism: Somniosus microcephalus; assembly: GCF_052327205.1. NCBI lineage: Eukaryota > Metazoa > Chordata > Chondrichthyes > Squaliformes > Somniosidae > Somniosus > Somniosus microcephalus. The sequence goes on from NC_140988.1 coordinate 346,698,343, forward strand.
GAGTGACATAAGTAGGATGAAGACTAAGGAAGGCAAAGAGAAATTACGAAATCGAATTATCAAGGAATATAAAAAGAAATAAAAAATATTCTATAAACACATACAGGAAACTTTTTTTTTTATCCGGCACCGACGGGACTGACGTGGTGCCGGTTCATCAAAAATTCTGGATAACCGAAAGCTATAGTAAAAGATACGGAGCTGAGAGCTCCGTATAAAGCAACAAACCCTGTTGGGTTCAGAACAATGGCCACAAGTTCCAAGCGTCTCTGTAGCTTAGCAACAGCTGCAGCCACACCCTTGCACAGCAACAGATCGAGGAAGGCAAGTAATAAAACTTACCTGAACCTACTCCTGAATTTTGCCGGTTAACCGAGATTTCCGGTTATTTAGATGCCAGTAAATTGAAAGTTTCCTGTAAATAACAAAAGGAAAATTAAAGTAGGGACCGGGCTACTAAAGGAGGAGCAAGATAAACTCACAAGTAATGACAAAGAAACAGCAGATGTATTGAATAACTACTTTGACTCAGTGTTTTCTAAAGAAGATAACGAAATAGACACTTCTCTAGAGGATGAGATTACAAAGCATATTAACACAGGACAGAAAAGGGAGAAAATAATTGACAAACTAGGAAAAACTAAAAGCGGATAAAACTCCAGGTCCAAATGGTATGCACCCACACGTACTTTAGGGAAGAGATAGTAAAGGCACAATTTTATATATATATGATCGAGGTTTAAAAGATGATGAAGGGAATAGATTGTGTTTCAGTTGAGAGTTTGTTCCTATTAAATAGGTTAGGGAGGACCAGGGGTCACCATTTTAAGTTGTGTAAGGCCAGATCTGGGTTGGATGTGAGGAGGTGGTTGTTTCCCCAGAGACTAGTGGACAGCTCGAACAGGCTGCCATCTCATGCAGTGGATGGCCATTCACTGAATTCCTTCAAGTGAGAGCTGGCCCTGTTTCTGGTTGGGGCAGACATTACCTCTTACAAAAGGTAGATACTTCAGGCAATTCAGGGCTAGAGTGATCTCTTTGACTAGTTTCAATCGCCGAGATGGTCGGAGAGGAATTTCCCAGATTTCTTTCCCCCAAATTGTCCTAGTTTTTTGCCTCTCCCAGGAGATTACATGGTTTCTGGGCGGGTTGGAGTGTATAAAATGTGAGGCACAAGAAAAAAAAAGACTTGCATTTATATAGTGCCTTTCACGACCACCAGACGTCCCAAATCATTTTACAGCCAATGAAGTACGTTTTGAAGTGGAGTCACTGTTGTAATGTGGGAAACGCGGCAGCCAATTTGCTCACAGCAAGCTCCCACAAACAGCAATGTGATAATGACCAGATAATCTGTTTTTTTGATGTTGACTGAGGGTTAAATATTGGCCAGGACACCAGGGATAACTCCCCTGCCCTTCTTTGAAATAGTGCTATAGGATCTTTTACATCCACCTGAAAGGGTAGACGGGGCCTCGGTTTAACGTCTCATCCGAAAGACAGCACCTCCGACAGTGCAGCACTCCCTCAGTACTGCACTGGAGTGTCAGCCTAGATTTTTGTGCTCAAGTCTCTGGAGTGGGTCTTGAACACACAGCAGGCTAAGATGTGCTGCTGATTATCATTACAGACCAAATAGTTCCAATCAACTTTTGAAAACCCTGTGAATGAGTTCTATTCAGGTTGACTCTCAAACCATTTATTGAAGTAGTGTTATCTGCCAACTTGGAAGCCACCAATAGCCTTAGAACCTCCTCCTGCCTTGTTGCTGCAAAAATCTCCTAGACTGTTATGCTCTCCAGGGTGTTCTGAATGTCATGAGAAACTTACTTGCAATGTACTACAGAAGCATGTAGTGGAATCTACCCACTTCTCCATCGTCTCATCCATATGCATGGGACCATCTCCACTGCCTGCACAAGAGATCTACTGCTGAATAATTGTTCTTTTGATGACTGGGTCCTTGAGATCTGGATCCTTAGGCTCCTTAGTCAAGATCAGCTGTTTCACCACCCTTTGTGTAGGAATGGCACTCTCCCACTCTTTCATTCCCAGGGCTTCATACTCACTAATACAATGCTTCACCTAGTAAATACTCTTCTGACTCAGTAACTACTCCCTCTGGGCTGGTTATAGGCAGGTAAGATACCAAGATGGAGCTGGTGAGGATGGGCAAGAGTTGTGGATCTCGATGAACCTGACTATTCCTCTGAGTAGCTGACCTTTTCTTCCATTTCACTCCCCTGGATTTCAAAAACATAAATCTGTTTAGCTGTGTTAACACGAACTGGACTCTTTGAAGAAATAGCAGCTGAGTGCATGGTCATTACTATACTTTAACAAGCCACATAAAGCTGAAATGATCTGAGCTCCCCCTTGCCCTGCTATTTATCAACCTGATCTTGACACTTCGATTTCTACTTCTCCATTTCCTACAACCTCTGCTGTTTGCCTTCCTACAAGTTGCAAAGCTTCCTCTTTGTGCAGACTTAAGTTTTCAATATTGGTGTTCCATCAGTTGCAGTTCGTTGGTGCGAGCTGTGCGCTACCTTTTTTTGCAATGAAAGAACACAGTTAAAAGAATGTGACTGGCAGAAACACTTCTCATCAACCATATGTCTGCATGCATACCATTATTATCAGACTTTCAGGTGCATGATCCCTTTAAACTCCCTTTAAGGATCAGAGGAGAGTTGAAACATAGAAACATAGAAGATAGGAGCAGGAGTAGGCCATTCGGCCCCTCGAGCCTGCTCCGCCATTCAACAAGATCATAGCTGATCATCCAAACTCAGTACCCTGTCCCTGCTTTCTCCCCACATCCCTTGATCCCTTTAGCCTTAAGAAATATATCTAACTCCTTCTTGAATATATTTAATGAATTGGCCTCAACTGCCTTCTGTGGTAGAGAATTCCATAGGTTCACCACTCTCTGGGTGAAGAAATTCCTCCTCATCGCGGTCCTAAATGGCTTACCCCTTATGCTTAGACTGTGACCCCTGGTTCTGGACTATATCTGTTTGAGAGGGGGATGGCCACAGGGGACCCCTGCACTACCTGCCTGCACCTACTAATCTGCCTGGTGGTCATCCATTCCCTTCCTGCCTGTGCAGCCTTTACCTGCGGTGTGACCAACTGATTAAACGTGATATCCACGACATCCTCAGCATCGCGAATGCTCCAGTATGTATCCATTCACAGCTCCAGTGCTGCAATGTGGTCTGCCAATAGCTACAGCTGGATACACTTCCCGCACACATGGTCATCAGGGACACAGGAAGTATCCCTGATTTTCCACATAGTGCAGGAGGAGCATGCCAAGGGACCGAGCTGTGCTGTCATGACTTACCCTTCAATTAATTTAAATTAACTTAAATCAAATCAATACCACCAATTACACTACAATTAAATGATATACTCAAGGGCCCTTGGTTACTAGCACTCCCCAATATACAACAGAGACCTTAGAAACTATAACCACAAAAATTAAGACCTTCTAAACTTTATAAACTATTTGTCTTAACTGTCAAACTATAGAGTAGTATAAATACTCACCTGGCCGTACTCACCCAATCAGCTGCTTCCTCTTGCCTGTGTCATTTTTAGAATCGTGGCTTGGTGCTGGAATGCCACCGCCGGTCTGTGAGATTGCCCGGCCTTTGAGAAAAAGCCCGCGAAAGTGAGTTTAAAAACTCACTACTCTCCTGCTGCTCCTGACACCCTCTTTTTAAGTCAGCCTCTCCCGCTCTTTGCTCTTTTAAAATCAGCCGCTCTCACTCTCATCTCTGTTTAAATCAGTCTCTCCCGCTCTCGGAGCTCTGTTTAAATCATCCTCTCCCGTTCTCGGCTCTGTTTAAATCAGCCTCTCCCTTGAGGAGAATTTCTTTCACCAAGAGGATGGTGGGGGTCTGAAACTCATTACCTGAAAGGGTGGTGGAGGCAGAGACCCTCATCACATTTAAAAAGTACTTGGATATGCACTTGAAGTGCCGTAACCTACAAGGCTACGGACCAAGAGCTGGAAAGTGGGATTAGGCTGGATAGCTCTTTTTTGGCTAGCACAGGCATGATGGGCCGAATGGCCACCTTCTGTGCCGTAAACATCTATGATTCTATGATAAACACCTGTCGTGTAAGAATAGCAAAACCCATTGTGGCAGGCGATGAATTATTGTTCTAACAATAGTTTGGAGTTAACATAGTCCGTGGTGCATTACTGCTCCAAACCTGCCCTGAATATATGATCACAGCCAGTCCAGGAAACTTTAAGGGATTAGCAGCAGTGACACGTTGGCAGCTAGTAAGCCTGCCCTGCCATTAACTCACTAATTGTAGGAGAATTGAAGCCCTAATGACTAGTGACTGAATTAGAGAAGCTACAAAGCTGAAACAAGGCACAACTGCTTCATTTTTGTTAAACTTCATTAGTACTGTAGAAAGACCCTTAGGCCTAGAAATTCAGTAAGGCCCCGCCAGCTCGCTTGCGCCCAAAAGTTAGCGCTGCGCGCGGAGCCAGTTGCGACCGTCAGAAATTCAGTTTTTGCGCCCCAAGTCGGAACCGGGCGCTATTCCAGGGTGTGCCCGCCCCCGCTTGGGGCGCTGAAACTGAATTTCAGCGCTGTAGGTGCCGCTGCGCCACCCGCTGCGGAGCGGCAGGCTGCGGTACTGCAGGCCTCCTCCTTCTCTTAAGGGGGAGGTGCCTGCAACGGGGAGATCGCCGCTTGATAGTGCCGGCAAATGAGCCCGGCACCACGGAGAAGTGCCGGGCTCGCGGAAAGCAGCCGGCAATGCCGCGGCGGGGGGGGGGGGTGGAGGAGGCCAGGGAAGGAGGTGCGGGCAGGCAGCCGCCGAAAAAGCGGCCGGCCGCACCTCCGCCTTAACTAGCGCCACTAAGGCTGCAGGACGGCCACGGTTGCAGAACGTTGTTTGCAGCCGCTGCGGAAGAGGCGGCCGCAACTAAATATGGGGGTCGGGCCGGTATCGGGGCGGAACCGGGGCACTGCGCACACCGATGACATCATCGGTGCCGGCGCAGCGCTACCGGCTACCGCTGCCATTACCGCTGCGCTGAATATCAGCGCAAACTCCTCTATTGGCGCAGAAGCCCTCTTTGGGCGGTAACTGGGCGCAAAGCTGGCGGGGCCTTACTGAATTTCTAGCCCAATTTTTAATATTTCTTGAAAGGCTTTGCCAGGCAAAAAGGTTTTACAAAGTGAAATAAAATTGGTGAATGTAACAAGCAGTCTTTCACTGATATGGCAGGAAGCATGGTTGTGACTGCAGCGGGTAGTGATAGTCAGCAGAGAGAAACAAACCCCCTTAGTTTTGCAGACATGGTGACTTTTCTGAGGTGAAAGGGGAGAAGTCAAACCTTTGAAGTTTTGAAATGCAGAAAACGACGTAACTCATGAACCTAATCAAGTGGTTTTCTGCCACCTTTGTAAACTTTAGGAGTGAATGAACAATTTTGGGCTGTGACAAAGATAAGCTACACAGGATGAGTTAATGTAAACGTTTGACAGCTCAAACAGCTCAGACCAACATTAAAAGGAACATTTCACTATCTCTGAATGATTGATTTAATGCAAAACGCAAGGAAAGCTGTATAAAACACAGTGGCTAAAGAATATCAGTACTGCAGTCAGAAGAAGGTGACTTGGCCAGTCATCTCACCTACGAGGATCGAGCTGCAGTCGGAGGAAGGAGGGGCCTAATCTTTTCGCTTACGAGGACCTACAATCAGCGCTGGACCGATCATCGAGGGGCTGGTTGTATGTATGATTTCTTGTAATATTATTGGTGAACTGCTCAAATAGTGGTTGGGGTTTTCAATCTGTCTTAGGAACAATAAAAGATTAAAGACAGAACCCGTGTGTCTGGTGTAATTTCTCATAAGTCTCAAATCCGAACTCTATAACCTGTTGGATGGGGCAAGGGGTAATTCTGCACGCCTTACGGCACTCATAACAGTTCAGAAATCTTATGGGGAAGAAATAACTTTGCTGTGGCGCTACTTTTAGCGCTCCGAAAAAGTTAGCGCCCCGTGCCGTAAATTCAGTGGAAGCATCCCAAGCAGGAGGCGGGGCGGTACTGGAAGCGCTCCCCCTCCTTCTTGGGGCGCTACCAGTGAATTTAGCAGCGCTATGTGCAGCAGCGCCACGCGCGTCGGCACTTAGCGCCATGTCATTGCAGGCCTCCCTCCCCTGATTAAAGGGGAGGGGCCCTGCTGGACTACCGAGGAGCAGGGTGCCAGGAAGGCAGCCCAGCACTCAAGAGGAGTGCCGGGCTCAGCAATCGCGGCTGGCACCCTGAAGAAAAAAGGGGAAGGGGGCAGGTGCTGGCAGGCGGCCCAAAAAAAAATGGCTGCCCGAACCCTGCCCTCCGAGTAGTGGCGCCGCGGTTGCAAAAACGCCACCCTGACCCTGTCGGACATATCGTCTGGCGATAGGTCAGGGGGCGCAACTGATGTTTGCGGCCGGGGCACTGCGCATGGCGATGAAGTATTTGCCGTAGGTGTGGGGCGCTACCGGCTTCCACTGCTAACCTCCCGCTGAGTATCGCAGGAGCCATTAGCGGCACTGCGTCCGGGCGCTAGGAGCTAGGAGGCACAAAGCAACCGAATTTCGCCCCCAATATCTCTTAGTACTTGAGATAAATATCAAATATCCTTGAGGAATTGTTTGTTTTGAGCACCTTCAACCTATCTGGGAACTCTATGTCATTGATATTGAAGTCATTAAAGTCAATGAAATCATTACAGCATTGTTAGCACCCTTTAGGGTTGTCAACTTCTCTTACAGCTCTTTTACTGTAATTGAAATATCCATTTCATGATGAATATTTACAGTTATAGAATAGCTATGCTATAGTGAATTGGTAATTGGTCAGTCGTGGCTCAGTTGGTAGCACTCTGAATCAGAAGGTTGTGGGTTCAGAGGCTTGAGCACAAAAATCTAGGCTGACACTCCAGTGCAGTGCTGAGGGAGTGCTGCACTGTCGGAGCTGCCATCTTTTGGATGAGACGTTAAACCGAGGCCCCATCAGCTCTCTCAGTTGGATGTAAAAGATCCCATGGCACTATTTTAAAGAATAGCAGGGGGGCATTATCCCGGTACCCTGGCCAATATTTATCTCGCAATCATCATCACTAAACAAAACAAATTATCTGGTCATTATTACATTACTGTTTGTGGGAGCTTGTTGTGCGCAAATTAGCTGCCGCGTTTCCTACAACAGTGACTACACTTCAATGCGTTATTGACTGTAAAGTGCTTTGGGACGTCCTGAGGTTGTGAATGGTGCTAAAGAAATGCAAGTCTTTCTTTTTCTTTTGGATTTCAAACATAAATCTGCTTATCTGAAACGAAAATTCACTTTCAGATGTAAATCTGAACATAAATCTGAATGTATATCTGCTCCCTGCCATCATTGAAGAGGCTTATGATGGGGCAAGGCTGCCAACAAGCATTTAGAATCGCTGATACTGTGCTCTCACGCTGATTGGGCTCTGTTGTTGCAGTTTTCAAAGCAGTATTAGTAACATAGAATGATACAGCACAGAAGGAGGCCATCTGGTCCATCTTGCTTGTGCTGGCTCTTTGAAAGAGCTATTCAGTCTTAGTGGTGGTGCGGTCTATAATTCCCCGCTTTTTCTCTACCACCTTTTTTGAATAGTGGGGTAACATTAGCTACCCTCCAATCCATGGGTACTGTTCCAGAGTCTATCGAGTTCTGAAGATGACCAGCAATGTATCTACTATTTCTAGGGCCACTTCCTTAAGTACCCTGGGATGTAGATTATCAGGCCCTGGGGATTTATCGGCCTTCAGTCCCATCAATTTTCCTAACACCATTTCCCTACAAATACTGATTTCTTTCAGTTCCTCCCTTTCATCAGACCCTATGTTCCCTGGCATCTCTGGGAGGTTATTTGTGTCCTCCTTTGTGGAGACAGAAACAAAATATGTATTTAGTTGGTCTGCCATTTCTTTGTTCCCCATTATAAATTCCCCTGATTCTGACTGCAAGGGACCTACGCTTGACTTGACCAATCTTTTTCTCTTCACATATCTATAAAAGCTTTTACAGTCAGTTTTTATGTTCCCTGCAAGCTTACTCTCATATTCTATTTTCCCTTTCTTAATGAATCCCTTTGTCGAATCCTAAACTGCTCCCAATCCTCAGGATAATTGCTTTTTCTGGCCAATTTAAATGTCCTCTCCTTGGATCTTATGCTATCCCTAATTTCCCTTGTTAGCCACGGTTGAGTCACCTTTTTTGTTTTATTTTTATGCCAAACTGACAATTTAGAGACAGTGGAGGGGTCGAGAGAGGTGGTGGTGAGGTAGTGTTGGGTATCGTCAGCATACATGTGGAAACAGACGTCGTGTTTTCAGATGATGTCACCGAGGGGCAACATGTAGATAAGAAATAGGAAGGGGCCAAGGATATATCCTTGGGGGGCCACCACAGGTAAGTGCGGGAGCGGGAAGGGAAGGCATTGCAGGCGATTCTGGCTATGACTGGATAGGTAAGACTGGAACCAGTGCAGTCCCACCCAGCTGAACGACGGTGGAGAAGCATTGGAGCAGAATTGTGTGGTTAACAATGTTCCCTTTAAGCTGTGCGGCCATGCAGTGCCTCAGGGAACCCGCGCAGCCAGCTCAACGTACATACTGCGCATGCATGGTATTTTGAATGGCACGCCCAGCACCTTAAAAAAAAATTACAGGAAACATTGGTGGTCAACCATGTCAAAGGCTGCAGACAGGTTGAGAAGGATGAAGAGGGATAGTTTACTTTTGTCACAGTCAACTAGGATGTCATTTGTGACTTTGGCAAGAGCCCTTTCGGTACAGTGGCGGGGCGGAAATCTGATTTAGATGGATTCAAACATCATCAGGAACAACTAGAGTGAGAGACTGTAATGGTTTTAATAGAGACAAGGGCATCAAAGGTAGTGGAGAGGGTGTTATTTAGCCTATCAGTAGCTGCAGAAATGTCATGATGAATTATGGGCCAAAGGCTAGGTAGTTCGGAATTTGAAAGTGCAGCGGTAAGAGACTTGAGGGAGAGTTTTTGTTTCCAGGGTCGGACACAGAAAGAAGTGGGGTCGAGAGGGGAAAAGGAGAATATGCGTAGAGAGCGATAAGAAAATAATCTTCGTCAGCTGTGGCTCAGTTGGTAGCACCCTCGCCTCAGAGTCAAAAGGTTGATCTGATCTTGGCTTCAACTCCACTTTTCTGCCTGTTCCCCCAAATCACTCAAAAATCTGTCTCCACAGCTCTCTCGGGTAGAGAATTCCAAAGATTCACGACCATCTGAGAGAAGAAATTCCTCCTCATCTCAGTCTTAAAACCCATGACCTCTAGCACCTAGATGGACAAGGGCAGCAGGCGCATGGGAACACCACCACCTACCAGGTTCCCCTCCAAGTCACACACCATCTTGACTTGGAAGTATATCGCCGATCCTTCATCGTCGCTGGGTCGAAATCCTGGAACTCCCTCCCTAACAGCACTGTGGGAGTACCTTCACCACACGGGACTGCAGCGGTTCAAGAATGCGGCTCACCACCACCTTCGAGGGCAATAAATGCTGGCCATATCAGCGTCACCCAGATCCCATCAACGAATTTTTAAAAAAAATATTGGCCTAGGAGGGGGTGCCGTGCAGATTTACCAGAATGATACCATGTCTGAAGGGATTAAACTGAGGACAGCTTGCATAGACAAGGCTTGTATTCCCATGAATCTAGAAGATTAAAAGGGTAATCTAATTGAGGTGTTTAAGATGATCAAAGGATTTGATAGGGTAGATAGAAACTATTTCCTCTGATGGGAGTGTCCAGAACAAGAAGGCATAACCTTAAAATTGGAGCTAGGCTGTTCAGGGGTGACAGCAGAAGGCAGTTCTTCACACAAAGGGTAGTGGAAATCTGGAACACTCCCCCAAAAAGCTGTTGAGACTAGGTCAATTGAAAATTTCAAAACTGAGATTGATGGGTTTTATTTAGGCAAGGATATGAAGGGTTTCGGAGCCAATGGGTAGGTGGAGTTAAGGTATAGATCAGCATGATCTAATGGAATGGTAAGACAGGCTCGAGGGGCTGAACAGCCGACTCCTGTTCCTGCATTTATATTCTATACCCCTCATCATAAAACTCAGCATTCCATTAGATTTTTTTATGTCCTTATCCACTTGGTGCTGCTTTTAAGATGTTCTGAACCGCCACATTATCTAGCTATCCTCCATTCAAAAGTATAATCAATACTTTTTTCACTTGAGTGTACCACTACGCATTTACTGACATTGAATTCCATATGCCACTTTTTGCCCATTCCACCACCTCATTGCAGCTTACTTTGGCCCTCCATAATTATTTATATGCGACATCTCCCAATAGGGGAGATGACCACACTTGGGTAGCCTTTGGTACCTCCTCGCAGCCAGCTCAAGGGATAATTTGCTCTTTAAACTAGTCAAGATCTATTGGGGAGTGAAAGAAATCAACGTGTCAATGAATGTAAAAACCAGTAGCTAAAGAACTGTCAGATATTGTTGCAGGCATTGCTCATTAGCTTTCTGGTTTCACCTATACACCAACACCAAGTATTGGGAAATACAAGAAATAGTCAATATTTTGAAATTTGTTGTCTAACCGATTGTCAGCACAGACTGCAACAACTTGCATTTATATCAAAGAATCTTACAGCACAGAAGGGACCCATCATGCCCGAGCCAGCTCTTTGAAAGATCGGTACAATTTAGTCGCACACCTCAGCTTTTTCCCCATAACCCTGCAAATTAGTTCTCTTCAAGTACCTGTCCAGTTGCCTTTTGAACGTTCCTATGGAATCTGATTCCACCACCCTTTCAGGTAGTGTGTTCCAGATCATCATAGCTCTCTGGGGGGAATTCTCCTAGTTTCCCCTCTAGTTCTTTTGCCAATTATATCGAGCCTTTAAAAAGGCAGGAAAAAAAACATCCAGGAGGTGCTTCACAATTCACAATTCACAATTCAAATCGCTTTATTGGCATGATAAGTTACATCTTATGTTGCCAAAGCATCAAAATACATTTATGGTTGAGCACATAAACGCAGTTCTATTCATACAGTGTATAAACAGGTATATCCCTGAGTGTATAAATATACATTCTCATTGTTTATATATATTCTTTTCTTAGTTTACTGGTTGTCCCTCTGTTCATGGCAAGCTGTAACACAGTGTGCCGCCAGTGTTACACAGCTTCTCTCCTCTCCCAGTAGGAATGGGAGTTTTTGGTTGTCATTCAGATTTCTGAATTCAGGGCATATTTGTGAGAATTTTTGGTAGAAATTCTCCCTGATGTCCTGATATTTTCCACAGGCTGTGAGGAAGTGCATCTCTGTCTCCACTACTCCCTGACTGCAGTGAGAGCATATCCTGTCTTCTCTTGGCAGCCTGGTCTGCCTGTGTCTGCCTTTTTCGATCGCTAGGCTATGTTCGCTAAGTCTGTACCTTGTCAAGGTTCTTCTCAGTTTGCTGTCCTTTACCATAGTCAGGTAATCAGCTATGTTGTATTGTCTGTTTAGGGCCAAGTAGCAATTGAGTTTGCTTTGGGTTTTTGTTGTTTCTGCCCAATATGTCAGATATTTTTCCTTTTGCTTAGCGACGATTGTGTTGGGTCGAATTCTTTGTGTTACCCTGTCACTGTCCTGGGGCTGGTTATTGTTAGTATTGTTAGTAGTTACTTCACTGAGTCCCAGGACTAGTTGACTGAGGGTATTCTTCTTTATGGTCAGCTCTTGGCATTTCAGGGCGTCGTAGTGATAGCATTGGGGGTTGCTCATTTGTAGGTGATTCCAAAATTTGGTGGCTCTTTTTTGGATAGTGATTATTAATGGATATTGGCCTAGTTCCGCCCTGCATGCATTGTTTACTGTTTTCCTTTGAGTCCGGAGGATACTTTTACAGAATTCTGCATGTAGGATCTCAATTGGGTGTTTGTCCCATTTTGCGAATTCTTGTTGAGTTAGCGGTCCCCATACCTCACTGCCATAGAGTGCAATTGGTTCAATTACTGATTTGAAAATTTTTAGCCAAATGCTAATTGGGATTTCTATTTGGATTGATTTTTTGATGGCATAGAAAGCCCTTCTTGCTTTCTCTTTCAGTTCATTCACAGCCAGTTTGAAGTTTCCCGTAGAACTGATTTTTAAGCCCAAGTATGTGTAGTTAGTGATTTGTTCAATTTTGGTTGTTCCTACTGTGAAATTTATTTTGGGTCCCTGATGTTTGGATCTTTGCTGGAACACAAGGACTTTGGTTTTTTGGGGATTTATTGTCAGGGCCCAAGTCTGGCAGTACGACTCCAGCAGGTCCAGGTTCTGCTGTAGACCCTCTTTAGTTGGTGACAGCAGAACCAGGTCGTCTGCATAGAGGAGGAATTTAACCTTGGATTCATATAGGGTGAGGCCGGGTGCTGTAGATTGTTCAAGTAGTTTTGCCAATCCATTTATGTAAATATTAAAGAGTGTCGGTGAGATTGGCGAACCCTGCGTCACCCCCCGCCCCTGTGGGAAGTATTTTGTTTGTTTGTCTCCAATTTTAACAGCACATTTGTTGTTTGTATACATTGATTTAATTACATCATTTAATTACATCCCTCCTACCCCGCTTTCGATAAGTTTCAGGAATAAACCGTCATGCCAGATGGAGTCGAAAGCCTTCTGGAAATCTACAAAGCATGCGTAGATTTTGCTTTTGTTATGGTGAACGTGTTTGTCAATTAGGGTCTGTAGGGTGAAGATATGATCGGATGTTCTATAGTTTGGCAGGAATCCAATTTGGCTTTTACTCAAGACATTGTGCTCCTCAAGGAAGTTTATAAGTCTTTTGTTTATGATGCTACAGAATACCTTCCCCAGGTTACTGTTTACACAGATGCCTCGATAGTTGTTTGGGTCGATTTTGTCCCCACTTTTGTATATGGGCGTTATGAGTCCTTTGTTCCAGATATCAGGGAAATAACCGACACTCAGAACCAAGTTGAAGAGTTTTAGGATAGCCAGTTTCATTTTGTTGTCTGTGTGTTTAATCATCTCGTTTAGTATGCCGTCTGTCCCGCAGGCTTTTCCTGGTCGCAGGTCCTTGAGTTTTTCAAGAAGTTCTTTTTCTGTTATTATGGCGTCTAGCGGGTTTTGGTTATCTTTTATGGCCATTTCTAGCTTTTCCAGTTTTTTGCATATTTGGTGTTGCTCTGGTCTTAGTGTGCTTTTCTGGTATAATTTTTCAAAGTGGTTTACCCATGTGTCCCCATTTTGAATGGCCAAATCGTCGTGTTGTTTTTTGTGTAGTGTTTTCAAGTTTTCCCAGAAACAATTGGAATCAATGGATTCCTCCATGGAGCTGAGTGTATTCTTAATATATTGCTCTTTTTTGGTTCTGAGTGTGTTTCTGTATTGTGTTAGTGTCTGACAATAAGTAAGGCATAGTTCCTCGTTTTCTGGATGTCTGTGTTTTTGGTTTGATATTTTTCTAAGTTTTTTCCTCATGTTATGGCAATCTTGGTCAAACCATTTTTCATAGTTTTTTGTTTTGGGTTTGTTCTTGCGAGCTTTCAAGTTTGCATTTGTTGCCAAATTATCAAAAATATTGTTTAGTTTAATAACTGCCCGGTTTACGCCTTCTTTATTGTGAGTGTATATGTTATCCAGAAAGGTGTCTAAGAGAGCTTGAGTTGATGCATTGCTAATTGTTTTCTGGTATTTTTCTGTGTCGTTTTTGGCCCATCTGTACGATTTTTTGGTGTTGTACAGTTTACTGGGTTGTGTTTCTATGTTTCACAGAAGTGTAATCAATCAAAATTCTATACCAGGCCAAAGAGTATAATAGGAGGGGTGACTAAAAGCTTGGTCAAACAAATGGGTTTTCAGGAGGGTCTTAAAAGAGGGAGGTTAGGGAAGGTTGAAGGCATGGCCACCAATGGTGGGACAAAGGGGAAATGGGCTGGGGAAAGTTAGAGACAGGGAGGAGTGAGGCCATGAAGGGATTTAGACACAAGGAGGAGAATTAAAAATTTTGCATTAGGGTAGTGAATAAAACATCAATTATGTATAGATTTAATCAAATTTCAATTTAATTATTGTTGTCTGAGTATGGCCAGTGAGTCTTTTACATTTTATACTGTATATTTAACTCGGCAAATCAGTGTCATTTGAAAGTCAATTGCTAATGTATTAACAGAAACTTGTCCGAATATCCAGCTGGACAGTTTGAAACAATTTAATTATTCTGGGCAGATGGGTACTAGTTAAAGTTGAGGCCTTGAACCACAATTGCTGCTGATAATTCTTTTTTAGGACAGCTGTTTTAAATAATACATGACATTCTGCATTAATAATTGAAGTAAATGTACCATGCCTGTGTTTGCAGCAAGTCGTCCCAGAATGATTTTCGAGGAAGTTATATGATTCAATGGGTTGTGTTGGTTGAAGGATATCATTTCAATTCAGAATTCGATGACTTACTCTTTAGGTAAAATGCCTTTCTGCAATTTAAATGTCTTTCAATAATTAGCTCGTTCATCTCATTTAAAAAAAAAATCAGAGTACAGGTTAGTGTTCATCTCATAAAGACCATATTTATTGTGTCAGCTTTGCAGCGCTCTCATCTGATTAAAATGGTTTGAGTTTCAAGCCCCACTCCAGAATTTAAGGACAGTGTACTGAACTGGAGCATTAGATTGTGGGTATTTATTCATTCATGGGACATGGGCGTCGCTGGCAAGGCCAGCATTTATTGCCCTTCCTTAGTTGCCCTTGAAGGTGGTGGCGAGCCGCCGCCTTGAACCACTGCAGAAGTTCCTCAGGGCAATGTCCTGGGGCTGTGATGATTCCTGAGGTGCTGTACTCCAGATGGAGTCCAACGAGAGCTCTGTACAGCTGTAACATAACTTCCAGCCCTTTGTACTCCAGCCTCCTTGAGATAAAGGCCAACATTCCATTAACTTTTGAAAATTATTTTTGTACCTGTCCACTAGCTCTTAGGTGATTTGTGTACTGGGATCCCTAAATCTCTGCTCATCCAGTTCCAAGCTTCTCACCATTTAGAAAATACTTTGATCTCTCTTCCTTGGGTCCAAAGTGGACGACCTTACACTTTCCCACATTGAATGCCATCTGCCACAGTTTTGCCCTCTCACTTAATCGATCAATGTCCCTTTGCAACTTTCTGCTCCCATCTACAATATTTACTGTATCACCAACTTAGATATTTAGCAAACTTAGATATACAGCTCTCTATTCCTTCATCCAAGTCATTTATTAATATGGTGAAAAACTGAAACGTCAGTATGATCCTTGAGGAACAGCACTAGTCACAACCTACAAAATTGAGTACATACCCTTTGGGGGAGAAATTCAGTATAGCCCCGTTTGGGGCGCTTACTTCGCCGGGGTGGAAAAATTAGCGCCCCCGCGCCGGAAATTGGTCGGTTGCGCCCCAAAGGGAAGCGGGGCACTACTGGAGGCGCCCTGCCTCCCTCTTGGGCCGCTGCGAGTGAATATCGTGGCGCTACGTGCCACAGCGCCACACGCTGCGGCACGTTGCGCTGCGGTATTGCAGGCCTTCCTCCCCTTCTTAAAAGGGGAGGAGCCTTGTGCAGCGCGTGCTGGGGCCCAGCTGGGCCCCCAGGGATCGGGAGTGCAGGCAAAAGAGCCCGGCACCCAAGAGAAGTGCCGGGCTCTTGGAGCGCAGCCGGCACTCCACCAGGGGGTGGGGGGGTTCCGGAGGCCGGGGCCGGGAGCGCAGGCAGGTGGCCAACAACAAAAATGGCCGCCCCGCAACTCGCCTTTAATTTGCGCCTCCCCGGCCGCAGGTACGCCACCCTGACCCTGTCAGACATAGCGTCTGGTGGTAAATCAGGGGGCGCTCCCGAAGATCGCGGCCAGGGCGTGAGCGGGGCGCTGCGCACACCGATGATGTCATCACCAGTGGCGCAACACTAACGGTTAGCGCCACCACTAACCTCCCGCTGAATTTGGCGGGAGGCGTGGGCAGTGCCGCGCCCGGGCGCTAGTGGTTTGTGCCCCACTTAGCGCCCTCTTAAGGCGCCAACGGGTGGCACAACCAACTGAATTTTTCCCCCCCTTTGTCCCTACTGTCTCCTATCTCCTAACCAATTCCTTATCCAAGCCAATAGTTTGTCTCCAATTCCATGCACTCTCATTTTTGTTAACAGTCTCTTATATGGAATATTTTCAAATGCCTTCTAGAAGTCCATATAAATAACAGCCATAGACGCTTCCTGAACTACCATGCAAGGTATTGCCTCCAAAAGCCCAATTAATCCAAGCTGGCTCTCTCTGATCAGCTCATATTTGTTCAAAATGCTCGGTCACCCTGTCCCTAATAACAGATTCAAACAACTACACACAACTGACGTTAGACTAATAGGCTTAATTCATCTCTCTCCCTCTTAAATAATGGAGTGGCATTGGCAGTTTTCCCAATCCAAGGGGAACAAGTCCTGAATCAAGTGTGTTTTGGAAAAACATGACTAACGCATCAACAATTTCTTCACCTACTTCTAATACCCTGGGGTGGAAACCATTGGGTCCCGGAGATTTGTCTATCTTTAATCTCCTAGTTTTGCCATCATCATTTTTTTTAAACTTTGAAAGTCTAGTTAGTTCCTCCCCTTGATTTATTTGTAGTTTTCCTTGCATCTCTGGTACTTTATCCTCATCCTCTACTGTAAAGACCGATACAAAGTAGCTATTTAGTAAGTTTGCCATTTCCTAATTTCCATTTATCTCATGTCTGTCAGCCCGCGGGGATCTCTACTGTTCTTTGCATTCGTATAAGCCCTTTCTTTTAGTTTTATACCATCTCTCACTTTTCTTATTGACCAAAATTGCTTAATTACACATGTACAGCTCTTGCCCTTTAGGAATAATAACAGAAAATGCTGGAAATACTCAGCAGGCCAGGCAGCATCCGTGGAGAGAGAAACAGAGTTAACGTTTCAGGTCTGGGACCCTTCATCAGAACTGGAAAAAGCTCTTGCCCTTTAGGTATGTGCAGCTCTTGTATTTTACCAAATACTTTTTTTTTTTAAAACACCTCCCACCATTCATCTGTAGTTTTATGCATTTACAGTTCTGTCCAGTCTATTGTGGTCAATTTCGGCCTCATCCCTCCAAAGTCAGCCTTATCTAAATTTGAAATTTTAGTGACTCGCCTTTCTCCCTCTCAAACCTAATATCGAATTTTATCATATTATGGTCACATGTCTACTTGGGTGTTCCCTTACCGTTAGAATATTGACTAATTCAGGCTCATTCCTCAATACTAAATCGAAGATGACCTGTTAGAAACATAGAAGATAGGAGCAGGAGTAGGCCATTCGGCCCTTCGAGCCTGCTCCGCCATTCAACGAGATCATGGCTGATCATCCAAACCCTAGCGCCCGGTCCCTACACCGACAGCCATCCCACCCAAGCCCTATCCCCGTAACCCCACGTATTTAATCCCCCCTAACACTAAGGGCCAATTTTTATCATGGCCAATCAACCTAACCAGCACATCTTTGGACTGTGGGAGGAAACCGGAGCAAACCCACGCAAACACGGGGAGAATGTGCAAACTCCACACAGTCACCCGAGGCCGGATTTGAACCCGGGTCCCTGGCGCTGTGAGGCAACAGTGCTAACCACTATGCCACCGTGCTGTTCTGTTTTGTTAATTCATTCTCGGTGTGGAGATGCCGGAGTTGGACTGGGGTGGACAAATGTAAGAAGTCACACAACACCAGGTTATAGCCCAACAGCTTTATTTGAAATCACAAGCTTTACAGTATGTGGACGTCACTGGCAAAGCCATCATTTATTGCCCATTCTTAATTGCCTTTGAGAAGGTAAGGTGAGCCGCCTCCTTGAACTGCTGCAGTCTGTGTGGTGAATGTACTCAGCGTCATTAGGTAGTGAGTTCCAGGATTTGACCCTGCGACAATGAAGGAAATATAGCGCCGTTCCAAGTCAGAATGGTGTGACTTCGAGGGGAACTTGGAGGTGGTGATGTTCCCATGTGTCAGCTGCCCTTGTCCCAAGTGGTAAAGGTCACGGGTTTGAGAGGTGCTGTCGAAGAAGCTTCGGCGAGTTACTGCAGTGCATCTTGTAGATTGTGTGCACTGCAGCCATGTCCCGCTGGTGGTGGATGGAGTAAATGTTTAAGATGGTGGAGAGGGTGCTAATCAGGCGAGCAGCTTTGTCCTGGTTGAGGAAAGTGGAGAGTATTCCATCACACACCTGACTTGTGCCTTGTAGGTGGTGGAAAGGCTTTGGGGAGTCAGGTGTTGAGTCACTCACCACAGAATACCCAGCCTCTAACCTGCTCTTGTAGCCACAGTATGTGTGTGGCTGGTTGTGATGAAATAACTGTGTTCTGGATTGTCTGTTGTTGTACTTGTTAATGTCTGGAATGTTTTACAGGTGTAACCATTAATGTTCCTCCCTAGCTCCGCCTTTATGGATCCTCCTGATTGGTGTGAGTTTTATTTATAAGAGCTGGGTTTTACTCATAAGGGCTGGGTCAGTGATGAATGATGGTTGCCCTGTGTTAACTTGATGCCATGATTCTTACTTAATAAAAGCCTTTAGTTTTAAGTTTTAACCTCATGGATTCAGGCAGTTATTTGGCACATCACTGGTCCAGTTAAGTTTCTGATCAATGGTGATTCCCCTAGGATGTTGATGGTGGGGGAATTCAACGATGGTGATGCCACCGAATATCATGGGGAGGTTTTTAGACTCTCTCTTGTTGGATTTGGTCATTGCCTGGCACTTGTGTGGCATGAATGTTACTTCCCAAGCCTAGCAGTTATCCAGGTCTTGCTGCATGCATGCATGGACTGCTTCATTATATGTGCAATCATCAGCAAACATCCCCCCTTCTGACCTTATGATGAGGAAAATCATTAATGAAGCAGCTGAAGATGGTTGGGCCTAGGCCACTACCCTTAGACATTCCTGCAGCAATGTCCTGGGGCCGAGATGATTGGCCTCCAACAATCACAACTGTCTTCGTTTGTGCGAGGTATGACTCCGGCCAGTGAAGGGTTTTCCCCCGATCCTCAATTGACTTGAAATTTACTAGGGTTTCTTGGTGCCACACTCGGCCAAATGCTGCCTTGATGTCAAGGGCAGACGCTCACCTCACTTCTAGAATTCAGCTCTTCTGTTCATGTGTGGACCAAAGCTTTAATGAGGCCTGGAGCCAAGTGATCCTGGCGGAACTCAAACTGGGTATCGGTTATCAGTAAGTGCCGCTTGATAGCACGGCCGACGACACCTTCCAGCACTTTGCTGATCGAGTGTGGGCTGATGGGGTGGTAATTGGCCAGATTGGATTTATCCTGCGTTTTGTGGACAGGACATACCTGGGCAATATTCCACTTTGTCAGGTAGATGCCAGTGTTGCAGCTATACTGGAACAGCTTGGCTAGAAGTGCAGCTAGTTCTGTAGCAAGTCTTCAGCACGACAGCCAGGATGTTGTCAGGGCCCATAGCCTTTGCTGTATCCAATGCATTCAGCTGTTTTTTGATATCACGTGGAGTGAATCGAATTGGCTGGCACCTGTGATGGTGGGAACCTCAGGAGGAGGCCAAGATGGATTATCCACTCAGCACTTCTGGTTGAAGATGGCTGCGAATGATTCAACCTCGTCTTTTGCACTCACGTGCTATTATTGAGGATGGGGATGTTCATGGAGCCTCCGCCTCCCCTGTTAATTGTTTTAACTGTCCACCACTATTCACAACTGGATGTGGCAGGACTGCAGAGCTCTGATCTTTGATATATACTTAGATCTCCAGTACATAATTTTATTGTGAAATTGATTTTAAAAAACTTGATCAATGCATTTATTTACAGCAGCCCGGGTCTCCTTAACCTGCACAAGCCTTGGAACTCCAACTGCCACAAGAATAAGTAACAGATTCCTAGAACTCTACCAGACCAGCTCTTTACTGCTGGGAAGTATGTGCTAATACAGATTGTGTTCCCTTCAATACAACCAAGAACTGCAAGGTAATCTAAGATTCAGACGCAAACACGGGGAGAATGTGCAAACTCCACACAGACAGTCACTCGAGGCTGGATTTGAACCCGGGTCCCTGGCGCTGTGAGGCAACAGTGCTAACCACTATGCTGCCTATCTACTGTAACTTGTTCTCTGCTTCAATCATTAACTCTGGTCAAACATTTCACAGCCTCACAACCCTCTATACCAATAAAGTCCCACAGATTTAAATCTCTTACGTTTCATCTTATATCTATACCCTTAAATCCCAGGAAACAGTCTGTTTCCAGTTATTCTGTACCATCCTTTCCTAATTTTAAACACCTCTATCATATCACCCTGAAATCTGTTGTAACAAAAACAGCCCCATGAATGAGTCTTGTTAACGCTAACTTTATGATATGCCTCTTCAAGGTTCATTTCAGTTTTTATCTTCCTATTTATCCATGGAGCTCTAAACTGTGCACCCTCTTTTTACCTTATAGTATTTTGTAGCAGTGGTATATTTATTTTGTACTCGATGCATCACATATTTCCCACTGCTAAGCATTTGTCCTGTTTGCTAACATTTCTACCCAATTAATTTGGGTACCTTTTTATCTTACTGAACATTGCCTTTTTTGCTATTTCTCAATTGTTTGCCTACTTTTGCACCATTTAATTGCCACATTCATGTTCCAGAACTAAATCAAGCAATGCTTCTTTCCTTGCAGAACTAGAAATATACTGATCTAGGAAGCAATGCTGGATGCATTCGAAAAAGTGTTTTCATTTGACTATGTGCATTACATTTATTCCAATCTATCTTGGGATTGTTAAAATCACCCAATCTTATTGTCCTACTGTTACATATTTCTCAGAATTGACTAAAGTGGACTGGGAAAACAGATTAAAGTGTAAGACGGTACAAGAGCAGTGGTCTACATTCAAGGAGATATTTCACATCTTTCAAGATAAATATATTCCACTGAGGAAAAAGGGGAGTAAAAGAAAAAGACAGCCATCCGTGGCTAAGTAAAGTAATAAAGGATAGTATCTGACTGAAAACAAGGGCATATAAAGTAGCCAAATCTAGTGGGAGGATAGAAGATTGGGAAGCATTTAAAAGCCAGCAAACAATAACTAAAAGATTAATTAAGAAAGGGAAGATAGATTATGAAAGTAAACTAGCAAAAAATATAAAAACAGATAGCAAGAGTTTCTACGGTTATATAAAAAGAAAAAGGGTGGCTAAAGTGAACATTGGTCCCTTAGAGGATGAGACCGGGAAACTAGTGGTGGGGAACATGGAGATGGCAAAGACGCTGAACAAATATTTTGTATCAGTCTTTACAGTAGAGGACAC
Organism: Somniosus microcephalus; assembly: GCF_052327205.1. NCBI lineage: Eukaryota > Metazoa > Chordata > Chondrichthyes > Squaliformes > Somniosidae > Somniosus > Somniosus microcephalus. The sequence continues at coordinate 346,719,752 of NC_140988.1, forward strand.
TAAAAATATCCCAACACTGGACAAACAGGGGGCAATGGGGGGGGGGGGAGCGGGGGAGGAGCTAAACACGATTAAAATCACTAAGGAGATGGTACTCAGTAAAATAATGGGAGTTAGGGCGGATAAATCCCCCGGACCTGATGGCCTACATCCTAGGGTCTTGAGAGAAGTGGCGGTAGGGATTGTGGATGCATTGGTGATTATTTTCCAAAACTCCCTGGACTCAGGAAAGATCCCGGCAGATTGGAAAACTGCTAATGTAACACCCTTATTTAAGAAGGGAAGTAGACAAAAAGCTGGAAACTATAAACTAGTTAGCCTAACATCTGTGGTTGGCAAAATGTTGGAGTCCATTATTAAGGAAACAGTAACAGAGCATTTGGATAAACATAATTTAATAGGACAGAGTCAGCATGGTTTTATGAAGGGGAAGTCATGTTTGACAAATTTGCTCGAATTCTTTGAGGACGTAACATACAGGGTGGATAAAGGGGAACCAGTGGATGTAGTGTATTTGGACTTCCAAAAGGCATTTGACAAGGTTCCACACAAAAGATTACTGATCAAGATAAAAAATCACGGGATTGGGGGTAATATACTGGCATGGGTGGATGATTGGCTATCTAACAGAAAACAGAGAGTTGGGATAAATGGTTCGTTCTCGGGCTGGCAATCAGTAACTAGTGATGTTCCGCAGGGGTCAGTGCTGGGACCCCAACTCATTACAATCTATATTAACGATTTGGAGGAAGGGACCGAGTGCAACATATCCAAGTTTGCCGACAATACAAAGATGGGAGGGAAAGCAGTGAGTGAGGAGGACATAAAAAACCTGCAAAAGGACATAGACAGGCTAAGTGAGTGGGCAGAGATTTGGCAGATGGAATATAATATTGGAAAGTGTGAGGTTATGCACTTTGGCAGAAAAAATCAAAGAGCAAGTTATTATCTAAATGGAGAGAAACTGCAAAGTGCTACAGTACAAAGGGATCTGGGGGTCCTGGTGCACGAAACACAAAAAGTTAGTATGCAGGTGCAGCAGGTGATCAGGAAGGCCAATGGAATCTTGGCTTTTATTGCAAGGGGGATGGAGTATAAAAACAGGGAAGTCTTGCTGCAGTTATATAGGGTATTGGTGAGGCCACACCTGGAATACTGCGTGCAGTTTTGGTTTCCATATTTAAGAAAAGTTATACTTGCTCTCGAGGCGGTTCAGAGAAGGTTCACTCGGTTAATTCCGGAGATGAGGGGGTTGATGTATGAGGAAAGGTTGAGTAGGTTGGGCCTCTACTCATTGGAGTTCAGAAGAATGAGAGGCGATCTTATCGAAACATATAATATTGTGAGGGGGCTTGATCGGGTGGATGCGGTGAGGATGTTTCCACTGATGGGTGAGACTAGAACTAGGGGGCATAATCTTAGAATAACGGGCTGCCCTTTCAAAACTGAGATGAGGAGAAACTTCTTCACTCAGAGGGTAGTAAATCTATGGAATTTGCTACCCCAGAGAGCTGTGGAAGCTGCAACATTAAATAAATTTAAAATGGAGATAGACAGTTTCCTAGCAGATAAGGGAATTAGGGGTTACGGGGAGAGGGCAGGGAAGTGGACGTAAGTCTAGATTTGGATCAGCCATGATCCTATTGAATGGCGGAGCAGGCCCGAGGGGCCGTATGGCCTACTCCTGCTCCTACTTCTTATGTTCTTATGTCTGCAGAACTCCACCTCTACCACACCTCAACTGTATGCCGACTTGTAAATTTTACTATTTCAACTCCTATTTCTTAACTCTATCTATAGGGATATCCTTACATTCTAGCACTGTGATCGAATCCTTCGTTAACACTGCCATCCCAACATCCCCCCCCCCTTTTTCCCTCCCTATTTCTCCTGAAAATATTATAACCAGGAATATTAAGTTCCTAATCGTGTCCAAACTTAAGTTATATTATAACCATCCATTCTTAATAATGCTTCCAATTCTCACATTTTGTTTTAAATGCATTCACATATTTACCACTGGCTCCACTTTTTTGGAATATTGACCCTGGTTATTATTCCTGGTTTTTTCATTTATTTTTCAATCCAACAAAGCATAAGCACGGACCTGGTGGAAGAGAGGATACCTGTACTCAATCAGGACTAGAGGACCATACGGCAGGATCTCATTGTGAGACCTTCACCTAAATGCCCCATCCACCCAATTCGTTAACATTCCTCCACATTTGCACAGTGAAGTGGTCAACATTGGCGTCTGCATTAATTCATTCCCCATGGATCCCATTCTTATCATATCCTTTAATCTGCGCCAGCATAAGAAAACTCTCTGAACACAGTTGACATGAAGTTAACCAAATGTAATACTTTATTAGTGATTTGTGTATGCGTCTATGCCCTGGTCCTTCCCCTAAGCAAGACAAAGCTGGGAGAACAGCAGACATGTTAAGAGCATAGTTATGTGTCTAGGTTTTCCGCTCACAATGTCAATAGTAACATTCATTTTAAAATAAATGGGTTACCGGTTTTCTTAAAGTAAAGACTAACAACTCGTTAAAATAGCGCACACAGAACTTTTATGCAAGTCCATTATTGGTGCACTAAATTCATGTCATTCATTTCAATGCTATTTTCACAAAGTAGTAGCTAATGGGTTGGAGAGTCTATAAATACATTTTGAAATGCTAGACAAAGCTTTATACCGAATGATACAAGTTCATATTTGAAAAAAAATCAATGTAAGAGGAGCAAGACGTCTACTTCAAATGATAAATCATTTATTCATTGATTGATACGGTTAGAGATTCTGGGTTGGCAGTACCATTCTCCTTTCTACAGTCTTACAGCAGTTCCTGTCTTCTATGATCCAGAAGCTGTTTTTTTCCCCCAATAACCTGCCCTTACAGCGCAGTGCACTTGAGGAACTACTGTAGGAATCGGCAGATCCCTAACTGAAGCACTGAGGTCGAGTCAGTCCGATAATAAAACAAAGTTTAATAGAAACTAGAGAACAAACAATTGCATGCAGGAGAAATAATCAACAGGTCTTTTCTGGTGCTGGTTTCATGAGGTCTGAGTTGGGAACCTCCCACTCTCTGACGTCATCACGTTTCCCGCCGTTCGGGGCGTCACGTGACCAACGTGATGACGTCATCGCGCTGATTCTGGGGCTTATCCAGAACGGCTATACACATACAGTAAACAAACATAGGTGCTGTAGCACTCTGTTAAAGGCAGTTATACATTTATACAGGAGTCCGTTGGTGGCTTTGCCACATGCGCCCCCCCGAAGTGTCTTTAACCTCAAAAGTAAATCACAGAGGAGGTCGGACAAGCCTGTCTGAATGACTCCGATATTCCCGGAGAGGAATGGGCTGGTCAGATGATGAGCTGGTCTGCGGAACAGTCGGGTCAGGCGAGGTGGTCACGGGCGGCCGCCCACGACACGGCGGCTGCGCTGCCTCGACCGGTTGCTCAAGGTCCAGGTGTGCGGCCTTGAGGCGGTCCACGGAAATGTGGTCAGGCTTGCCCCCGACGTCCACTAAAAAACTCTTGGCGCCCGCCTGCAGTACCTGGAAAGGGCCTGTATATGGAGGCGTGAGAGGACTACGGTGGGCGTCATGCCGGACGAAAACTAATTTAGCCCGCATAAGCTCCAGCGGAACGTGGGACGCGGGCAACCCGTGATGCGACGTCGGAATGGGCCGGAAAGATTGCGCTGCGGCCCGGTGAGCCTCCAGTTGTTCGGCCGCCGACCAAGGATGCGTTGGTGATGGAAGAAACTCGCCGGGCACCCGGAGCGGCTGGCCATAAACCAGTTCGGCGGCCGATGCCTGCAGGTCCTCTTTAGGCGCTGTGCGTAACCCAAGCATCACCCACAGCAGCTTGTCCATCCACGCGGTCCCCTGGAGGGTGGCCCTCAGCGACACCTTCAAGGACCGATGAAAACGTTCGCATAATCCATTGGCCTGCGGATGGTAAGCCGTGGTCCGATGGAGCTTGGTGCCCAAACCCAAGGCTACGGCATTCCACAAAGCAGGCGAGAATTGCGGCCCACGATCCGACGAAATATCAGAAGGAACGCCGAAACGTGCAACCCAGGATGAAAGAAAAACCCGGGCGACATCCGCGGAGGTGGTGGGCGTCAAAGGAATGCCCTCCGGCCACCAGGTGGTACGGTCGACTATGGTCAGAAGATGTGTGAAACCTTGTGACGGCGGTAGTGGGCCCACGAGGTCAACATGGACGTGATCAAAACGCCTCTCCAGTACCTCGAATACGGCAACGGGAGCTTTGACGTGGTGCTGCACCTTAGCCCTCTGGCACACGACGCAGGTGTTGGCCCAGTCATGGACATCTTTTCACATGCACGGTGGCATAGTGGTTAGTACTGTTGCCTCACAGCACCAGAGACCCGGGTTCGAATCCGGCCTCGGGCGACTGTCTGTGTGGAGTTTGCACATTCTCCCCGTGTTTGCGTGGGTTTTCTCCGGGTGCTCCGGTTTCCTCCCACAGTCCAAAAATGTGCGGGTTAGGTTGATTGGCTATGATAAATTGACCCTTAGTGTTAGGGGGATTAAATACGTGGGGTTACAGGGATAGGGTGGGATATGTGTTGGTGTAGGGGTTACGGGGATCGGGTGGGATATGTGTCGGTGCAGGCTCGATGGGCTGAAATGGCCTCTATCTGCACTGTGGGGTTTCTGTGATTCTGTGATTCTGTGATTCCAGACGAACTTGGACACCAGCAATTTTTGTGAAGCCCGCACGCCCGGGTGCGCAAGCCCATGAATGGCATCGAAAACGTTCCTACGCCAGGACAGCGGAACGATCAGGCGGGGGTCTCCCAAGGAGGCATCGCAGAGCAAGGAGGTGCCAGCCGAGTGGAAAAGCACATCCGCTGGCTGCAGACAGGACGAGTCAGTGCGGAAAGCCTGTGTTTCCGGATCAGCCGCTTGGTCAGCAGCCATGAGTGAATAATCGAGTCCCAGCTGGATGGCCTGGACAGTCGCACGCGAGAGGCAATCGGCGACCACGTTGTCCTTGCCAGCCACATGCCGGATGTCGGTGGTGAACTCGGAAATAAAGGTGAGCTGTTGTTGCTGTCGAGCTGACCACGGCTCAGCCATCTTGGCCATGGCAAACGTCAGGGGCTTGTGATCCACAAACGCGGTGAATTGGCGTCCTTCCAATAGAAAATGAAAATGACAGATGGCCAGAAACAACGCCAACAGCTCCCTGTCGAACGTGCTGTAGCTACACTCATTACGACGCAATTGGCGACTAAAAAGCGCCAGCGGTTGCCACGTCCCATCGACCCATTGCTCCTGCACGGCGCCTACAGCGTAGTCTGAAGCGTCTGTCGTGAGCGCGATGGTGGCGCCAGGCAGGGGGTGCGCCAACATCGTTGCGTTTGCGAGAGCGTCCTTCGTGTCCACAAAAGCGCAATCCATCTCCAGCGTCCAAACCACGGGTTCCTTCCCCGGCTTCCCTCTGAGTGCCTTGTAGAGCGGCCGCATCAGCTGCGCGGCCCGGGGGACAAACCTATGTTTACCATACCAAGGAACTCCTGGAGCGCTTTAACGGATTGCGTGCGCGGGAAAGCAGCGATGGCCGCCACCTTCGACCGAAGCGGCAGTGCCCCTGCCACAGTGATGCGGTGGCCCAAAAAGTCTATCTGCCACAGTCCGAATTGACATTTGTTCGGGCTGATTATAAGGCCATGCTGATGGAGGCGTCGAAAAAGGAGGCGCAGGTGTTGTAGATGTTCCTCTTTCGAAGCACTGGCGACCAGGATGTCATCTGTAGTGTATGTACTTGAAGAAGGAACTATATTCTGCAGCCCCTGTATACTGCAGTACCAGTAGTGACCACCCCTGTATATAAGCCTGTGTAGTAACTTTGTATAGTAGTTCCAGTTTTGTCTCCATTCAGTAAACACCTGTTATAACCAACTCCTGCAGTCCATGTCTCAATTACACACGGACATTACACTGGCAACGAACAGATCCGAATTTACCTACAGTTCTGCACCACCTCACGGGGATCCATCCCTGAAGCGAAGTTGTTAGAGGGCGAGGCCAGAAGGAAGAAATCCTAAAAGAAAAAAAAACAAACAGAAGAAACGGGCGTCGACCGTGGGCAACTGCCCTCTGATTCATCGAATTCGAAGATTTGCAGGAGAGGCTGTCGAGAGCTGGGCTTGGTTATCCAGTCTATGTTGTTCCAGCTAATCGGGCTGGTGGCAGGTAGTACACTGATCCTTCCTAGGCTGCGGTGGGCTAGAGCTCGATCGGGTGGCTTTTCAACGGGGCCGAGCAGCGTTGTCGGGAAGAGGAGAGAGAGAGAGAGGGTGGAGCACACAGGGCGCGGCTGGTGCTATGAAGCCGGGCAGCATACATACCCGAGAAGAGGGAGGAAAGTGTCCCATAGGGTCTGCTCTGACGACGGGAACAGTAATTAAAATCAAATAAATTAGAAGCGCAGAAAGCCGCGAGGAGCTGCAGTTTGCCACGGGGACCATGGAGCAGCGTTGGCAGCAGTGCGGGGGGGAAATGCGCGAAGACCATAGGGCGTCGCCATCAAGGCATAAAAACGCCAGCAACAGCGCTAGCAGCAGCGGAAAAGACAGAAAGCGTGGGAGGCGCCATCTTAATCCAGCGGGGAAAAAGGCAAAGCGCGGGAGGTGCCATTTTGTTCAATCGGGGAAGAAGGCAAAGCGCGGGAGGCGCCATCTTAGATCTCCAAGATGCCGAAGACTGGCAATATCACTGCCTTCGATAATGCAATAGAAGACTGGACCACGTATGTGGAAAGAGTCGAAGTATATTGCAAGGCAAATGAAGTACCGATGAGAAAAAGGCATCGGTACTACTAAACTTAATGGGCGCAAGAATGTATGGCCTATTGCGGAACCTGATCACTCCAGTCAAACCGATGGCGAAGAGTTTTAACTAAATTGTTGATATCCTACAGGAACACCTAAATCCTACGCCGCTGCTGATAGCAGAAAGATTTAAATTCCACAAGAGAAATCAGCATAAAGATGAGAGCAATGCCGATTACCTTACGGAACTACGCAAGCTATCAAAGCACTGCCAGTTCGGAGCAGGACCGGCAGATACCCTACGGGACAAATTTGTCTGTGGACTCCTGAGTGAAGGAACCCAGAAGAGGTTACTCTCAGAGAAAGAGCTGACGCTAGATAAGGCTTTCAGCGTGGCAGTATCGTACGAAGCAGCAGCAAGGGGAGCTGCAGAAATACAGCAAAAGCCACAGGAATACGGCACCCATGAAATGACACGGGGATTTGAAAAATGTTATCGCTGCGGCAGAACAACCCATGACCAGAAGGACTGCTGGTCCGAGGACAAAACATGCAGGCAATGCGGAAAGATGGGACACATTGCACGAGTTTGCAGGTCCGGGAAGAAGACTAACGACAACAAAAAGGTTACTAAGGAAAAGTACAGGAAAGCACAAAAGATGACCGACAGTCGTTCCGAAGACCAGAAGAGTGATAGTGAATCCGGGAACAAGAGACTAAGCTGTCTCAAACTACACAACGTAATCGCAAAAGAGGATCACCGAACCATTTGGGTCACCCTCACGATAGCAGGGTCCCAAGTCAAAATGGAATTGGATACAGGATCAGCCCTGACCGTCATGAATCGACGAGACTACGAGCGGCTATTCTCACACATACCCTTGAAAGACACATCCATTGTCTTGAAGATGTATACGGGGCAGAAAGTATACCCCAGGGGAAAATAAGGGTGCCTGTCGAATACAACGGCAATGAAATACAGAAATTGTATCTGTACATACTGCAAGATGGTGGACCACCGTTATTGGGACGTGAATGGATCAGAAAGATAAGTTTAGACTGGCACTCCATTCAGGCACTGACTGTGGCTGGTAAAAAGGATGACGACGTCACACCTGGACGATTGTCAAAAATCTTAGCTAACGCTAAAGAGGTATTTCAACAAGAACTGGGAACTCTTAAAGGCGTAACCGCCTCGATAAAAATAGAAGAGAATGCAATTCCCAAGTTTTTCAAAGCAAGACCGGTACCGTATGCAATTCACCCAGCCGTCGAGGCAGAGCTGGAGAATCTGGAGAATGCAGGCGTATTATCTAAGGTAGACTGGAGCGAGTGGGCGACACCCATCGTTCCTGTCATGAAGAAAACGTTAAACAATAAGTCTGAGGAGCCAAGGAAGGTTCGCATCTGTGGGGACTTCAAGGTGACTGTGAACCCAGTCCTTCACACAGTACAGTATCCTCTCCCGAGGATAGAAGATATTTTCGCCTCACTATCTGGAGGGAAGCGTTTTACAAAATTTGACCTAGCACAAGCATATTTGCAGATGGAGGTTGAAGAATCCTCTAGGAAATATCTCACGATAAACACTCACAAAGGTCTTTACCAGTATAATCGACTGGTATTCGGAGTAGCATCAGCTCCGGCGATATGGCAAAGAGCGATGGAACAAGTCCTGCAAGGGATTCCGGGGACTCAGTGTTACTTGGACGACATCCTAGTGACAGGTGAAAATGACAGTGAACACCTTGCCAACCTAGAGCAGGTGCTCACTAGACTAAGAGAACATGGGCTACGAGCCAATCGCCCCAAGTGCGAGTTTTTTAAGAAACAGATATCGTATTGTGGCCACGTGATTGATGAAGAGGGGTTACATAAGTCCCCTGACAAAATCGAAGTGGTAGTTAAGGCTCCAGCACCTGAAAATGTGTCGCAACTGAGGTCATTCCTTGGATTGGTGAATTACTACCATAAGTTTTTGCTGAATTTGTCCACAATTCTGCACCCACTGAACGCCCTACTACAAACTGGAGTAGCATGGAAATGGAGCGGTGAATGTAAGCGGGCCTTTCAGAAGTGTAAAGACCTGATCACTTCAAGAGAAGTATTGGCTCACTACAACCCATCACTACCGATAAGACTGGCGTGTGATGCGTCTCCCTACGGCATTGGAGCGGTACTGTCACATAAATTCCTTCATGGTTCAGAGAGGCCGATAGCTTTTGCGTCACGCTCGTTAACTTCAGCCAAGCGTAACTATGCCCAGATTGACAGAGAGGCCCTCAGCCTGGTGTGGGGGGTGAAGAAGTTCAATCACTACCTGCACGGACAGAAATTTACTCTACTAACTGATCATCAACCTCTTGTCTCCATTTTCAACCCTCAGAAGGTCGTCCCGATAATGACAGCACAACGGCTACAGAGGTGGTCCCTTTTCCTAGGGGCACACCAATATGACATCGAGTACAAAGGAACTAAACAGCATGGGAATGCTGATGGATTGTCGCGCCTACCGTTGCCGACGGTGGAAGAAGCACCTGCAGTGGATCCTGTGGAGATATTCCACTCGACCATAGTCGAATGTCTACCTGTGACGAATGCAAACATAGAAAAGGAAACACGAAATGACCCGACACTCTCCGGGGTCTGTGATTTAACGGTGAAGGGATGGCCAGCACATGGCGAACCACTGTTGCCAGCATTCTCGCCGAGAAGAGAACAGCTGTCAGTGTGCCGAGGAACCTTGATGTGCGGATCCAGAGTAGTAATTCCACCCAAATTGAAGGATAGAGTGCTCAATGAGCTTCATGAGGGTCATCTGGGAGGGGTAAAAATGAAGAACTTAGCCAGAGCGTTTGTGTGGTGGCCGGGAATCGATAGAGAAATCGAAGAGATGACCAAGAGCTGTACAGGATGCCAGAAGGTCCAAAACGTCCCACCACAAGCCCCTCTACATCCATGGGAGTGGCCCTCATCTCCATGGCAAAGGGTGCACATTGATTTTGCTGGTCCATTTATGGACTCGATGTTTTTAATTGCGGTGGATGCACATTCAAAGTGGCCAGAGGTAATAAAAATGTCCTCAACCACCACAGACAAAACTATCACAGTCTTATGAACCATATTCGCCAGAAATGGGCTGCCTGAACAGATTTGCTCCGACAATGGACCACAGTTTGTGTCTGAAGAGTTCCGGAGGTTCTTAAAGAACAATGGTGTTAAGCATTACACATCCGCCCCATATCATCCAGCCACCAATGGATTGGCTGAGAGGTTTGTTCAAACATTCAAGAAGGCTATCAAGGCAATGTGTAATGAAGACATACCCCTACAACACAAGGTGGATAACTTCTTGTTTGCCTACCGGAATGCGACACATGCGGTTACCAACCAAACTCCAGCCATGATGTTCTTCAATCGAAGACTAAGATGCCGCTTGGATTTGGTTAAGCCAAACATCAGAAGAGATGTGGTGAACAGGCAGTTTCAGAATATGAATGAAAGGCCAACCAGGAGTTTTAAGATAGGTCAACCAGTTTTGGCCCGGGACTACCGCACAGAGAAATGGCAGCCAGGAACGATCTGCACACGGCAAGGACCTCTAATGTACACCGTGGACTTTGGAGAGAGCATTGTAAGACGCCATGCTGACCAGATTCTAGAGTCACTGGAAAACGTCAAATCCACACCACGATCCGATACACCTTGTGATGAAACCGAAGTACCAATTGCATCTACCTCAGAATCGGTGATGTTGGAAGCAGACGAACCAAACAACGACGTTGATCCCGAATCAACTTTGCCAGAAGAACCTGATACCCCAAAGAGGCGTTATCCGGACAGAATCAGGAAGCCTCCTCAAAGACTGTATTTATAATTGCTTAACTTCAGCTAATGTATATAGCAACTGTAATTGTAAATATGTTATTTAATTATTAATCGAATGTTATGTACTGTTTAGCTAAAAGGGGAGGAATTGTAGTGTATGTACTTGAAGAAGGAACTAATTCTGTTAGATTCAGGAGATGGTTCTGTGATAGTAGATTGGCGGTTAGGATCAGATCAGCCATGATCTTATTGAATGGCGGAGCAGGCTCGAGGGGCCGATTGGCCTACTCCTGATCCTATTTCTTATGTTATGTTCTAAGGAACTATATTCTGCAGCCCCTGTATACTGCAGTACCAGTAGTGACCACCCCTGTATATAAGCCTGTGTAGTAACTTTGTATAGCAGTTCCAGTTTTGTCTCCATTCAGTAAACACCTGTTATAACCAACTCCTGCAGTCCGTGTCTCAATTACACACGGACGTTACATCATCGAGATACACAAAGAGAAACTTAAGATCCCGCAGCACTGAATCCATAAGGCGCTGGAACGCCTGCGCTGCATTTTTGAGTCCGAACGGCATTCGGAGGAATTCAAACAGTCCAAAAGGGGTAATGACCGCCGTCTTCTGGACGTCCTGCGGGTGGACGGGCACTTGATGGTACCCCCGGACGAGGTCGATTTTGGAAAAAAACGAATTGCCTGCCAAATGAGTGGAGAAATCTTGGATGTACGGTATTGGGTACCGGTCGGGAATCGTGACCTCATTGAGGCGCCAATAATCGCCACAGGGCCACCAACCACCGCCGGGCTTAGGGATGATATGAAGCAGCGACGACCAGGGACTATCCGAGCAGCGAATGATTCCCAGTCGCTCCATGGTGGCGAACTCCGCCTTCCCGGCCTCGAGTTTACTGGGCTCCAGCCATCGAGCCCGGGCATAAACCGGGGGGCCGGTCGTCGCGATGTGGTGTTCTACACCATGTTTAGCGATCGTCGCCGAGAAGGTGGGTCGAGTGAGATCCGGAAATTCCCCAAGCAGGCGGGTGAAATCGTTGGGCGCCGGCACGGTGCAGGAACCCGCGTGGGGCGTGCCTGAGCCCCGAAAACAGGGGATGGAGGCAAACGTGGCGGCGTGAATCAGACGGCGATTACGTAAATCAATCAATAGACCATTGGTACAGAAGAAATCAGCACCGAGGATTGCCTGTGCGATTTTGGCGGTTATAAACTCCCAGTGGAAAAGTTGCCCGCCGAAACACACCTGGATCCGTCGCTTCCCGAATGTACGAATAGCGCTGCCGTTGGCGGCCTGGAGTGGAGAACCGCGCCTCCTTGGCCTGACGTCGAGGAGCGAAGCGGGAAGGATGCTGCACTGAGCGCCCATGTCACACAAAAACCGTCGGCCCGAAATGGAGTCAGTGATATACAATAATTTCCCGGAATTGCCTCGGGGTCGTTCTTCCGTTCACGCAATCGGTGTTGCTGCTTCCTCGGTGCAGTTGGCGCGAAACTGCATGGGTGTTGGCAACATCTGGCTTTTGGACCGAAATGGGCGTGGTAGTAGCAGAGGCCGGTCGGTGGAGGCGCCGAGGTGGGATTCTTCGGGGCGGGACGCTTCGAGGTGGCACAGTACTGCTGCATCACCGCATAAATGGCATCGGCTTCGGCTGTGAGCGCTACACCGTCCGTAGCCTCCGACCTGGCGAGGGCTGCTTGCACCTGCTCGGGGAGCTGGCTCAGGAACAGTTCCCGAAACAGAAAACACTGCGGCTCAGACCCAAGGAGCGTGAGCATCTGGCTCATCAACTCAGACGGTTTAGTGTCGCCTAACCCGGGCAGTGTGAGTTAACGTCGCACGCGCTCCGCTTTCGTGAGGCCGAAAACCTGCATAAGTCACGCCTTAAGCGTATCATACTTGTTATCCACGGGCGGGGTCTCCAGCAGACTGATGATCCGTGCAGCCGTCGAGCTGTCCAGTGCAGAGACCACGTAAAGATAACGGGTCTGATCCAGCACGATGTTCTGAAGCTGGAACTGAGCCTCCGCTTAGACGACCCAGGAGGCCGCCTGTTGTTCACAAAATTGAGGGAGCTTCAAGGTCGCTGCATTAACATCCATCGTTTTGTTCTGCGCGTCCTCCGCGAAAATTGTCCGCGAAGTCTCGGGGTCACCAATGTAGGAATCGTCAGATTCCCAACTGAAGCACTGAGGTCGAGTCAGTCCGATAATAAAACGAAGTTTAATAGAAACTAGAGAACAAATAATTGCATGCAGGAGAAATAATCAACAGGTCTTTTCTGGTGCTGGTTTCACGAGGTCTGAGTTGGGAACCTCCCACTCTCTGATGTCATCACGTTTCCCGCCATTCGGGGCGTCACGTGACCAACGTGATGACGTCATCGCGCTGATTCTGGGGCTTATCCAGAACGGCTATTTACATACAGTAAACAAACATAGGTGCTGTAGCACTCTGTTAAAGGCAGTTATACATTTATACAGGAGTCCGTTGGTGGCTTTGCCACACTACCAATTATCCCACTTAACAATAAACTGCAGACTGAATTTAAAGGGTGGGGGGCTATAGTAGGTGAAAAATAAAACGTTTATTCCTCCCACCCATTTACTGTTGCTTTTACAATTGGTCTGAGTTTCCATGGGCACATTATTCTCAGCAGCCAGAGTTCCAGTCCGAAACATACTGGAGCCTCGTGCATGTGTTCCAATCGGGGTCAAGTGACATCATTATGATAGCAATGCCATTTTCCGATCTTACCACCTGACTAATGCCACTTCATGTTCCTGCCCACCAATTATGAGTGGTGTAAGACTTGAGGCAGTCATTTCAAACACTGTTCTCAGGTAAAGCTAGCTAGAGCTCTTCAGAGAAAAGTTTCTAGCAGCAGCTTATGGGTTTTTGACCATCAAAGGATTCAAAAATATTTGCAGGTTCTATTGTAGGTTCTGAACTGTTAAGGGGCTTCTGAGATAGCAGTTGTTTCCTGATGGGGGTCCTTCTAGGCATCCCACCCTGGGAGGAAGAAGAGGAGCAGGAGGAAGGAGCAAACAGACCTGCAGCTGAAGGGAGATCAACTAGATGGAGGCATGCTTGGAGGAATCCTTACCCTCGTAACAGAGGATATAGGTCCAAAACAACACACCTGCAGTTATCTAAAGAGCACTGTAAGAAGGCTTTGATTCTCAAAAGGAGGAAGGGACGGAGTTGTGTCATATCCTGCAAGAAGACCTGCAGCCAATTATTGCAGCGAGCACAGTGTTGCCTGTTACAGTGAAGGTCACCAGAGCCCTGAACTTTTTCACTTGTGGCTCCTTCAAGGTTGCCGTGGTGAAATAGGAAGAGGAGTCGGTCATTCAGCCCCTCAAGCCTGTTCCACCATTCAATGGCTGATCTTTATCTTAACTCCATTACCCACCTTAGGTTAAAGGCATTAAGGGATATGGAACTAACAAAAATCTATCAAGCTCAATTTTGAAATTTTCAGTTGACCCAGCTGCAACAAGTTTTTATGGGAAAAGCAACATCAATGAGTCTGCAGTCTGTGCTTGTACCAAACAGGCAACTGAGCCACATCATTTTCTCCAGGGTCATTGGGAAGCAATGATTCCCAGGGTGTCAGTAACTGTATCCATGTCGCTCTACAAGTTCCTTCACACAACACAACAGCCTTCAAGAATCACAAGGGCTTCCGCTGTACTAATGCACAACCTGGGGTGTGATGACTAGTTGTGCATCATGCAGATCTCTGCCAGCTTTGCTGGTAGCTGCCATGATGTTTTTATATTATGTCAATCATTTATTCCCCCCCCCCCACCTCAACTGTTTGCCCCTGCAAAGCAAATTAAAGGCTGGCTGCTTGGATTCATGAACAATCCCCTGCATACTTGGCTTATGACTTACATGTTCAGCTGCGGAACTCCGCTACAATTACATCCATAAGTCAACTGCAGCGTAAGAACCCCACACAAGGTGGTTGCGGTCGCCACCATACTATACAAAATGTTTAGGAAGCTCCCTGGCAGGAAGTTCAATGCATTCAGCAACAGCCAGTTAGGGTATAGTTGTGTAGGTAAGCACCAGCAAATCAGTGGCAGCGCAACTCACTACCAGGTTGTCACACGCTGTGTGTGTGTGACTGAAAGAATTAATTAGAAAGAGACTAGGAAGGGAAGGTGCAAACCCTCCCTGCTGTGCTAGGCCTCCAATCGCGCCATCTCTGATGCTGACTGCTGTGTGCTCTCCTATGATGTCAATGGTAGCCTATTCCATAGGGTTCAGGGTTTGCAGTAGGTAGCAGCGATCATAATATGATTGAATTTTACATTCAGTTTGAGAGAGAGAAGAGTGGGTCCAAGACTAGTATTTTAAACTTAAATAAGGGCAATTATGAGGGCATGAAAGCAGAGCTAGCTAAAGTGAACTGGCAAATTAGGTTAAGGGATAGGTCAATAGAGTTGCAGAAGCAGACATTTAAGGGGATATTTCAAAATACCCAGAATATATACATTCCAACAAGAAAGAAAAATTCCAAGGGGAGGACCCACCATCCGTGTTTAACTAAAAAAGTTAAAGATAGTATTAAACTGAAAGAAAAAGCATATAATTGTGCAAAGATGGGTGGCAGGTCAGAAGATTGGACAGAGTATAAAAAACAGCAAAGAATGACTAAAAGATTAATAAGGAGAGGAAAATTAGAGTACGAGAGAAAGCTAGCTAGAAATATAAAAACAGATAGTAAGAGTTTCTATAGATACTTTAAAAAGAAAAAAAAGAGTTAACAAAGTGAACGTTGGTCCTATAAAAAGTGAGTCTGGGGAATTAATAATGGAAAATAAGGAGATGGCAGTTGAATTGAACAAGTATTTTGCATTGGTCTTCACTATAGAGGATACAAGTAACATCCCAGAAATAGCTGTAAATCAGGAAACGGAAGGGAGGGAGGAACTCAAGAAAATTATAATCACCAGGGAAGTGGTACTGAGCAAATTGTTGGAGTTGCGGGCTGACAAGTCCCCGGGTCCTGATGGACTTCATCCTAGGGTCTTAAAAGAAGTGGCTAGTGAGATAGTTGATGCATTGGTTTTAATTTTCCAAGATTCCCTAGGTTCGGGGAAGGTTCCATCAGATTGGAAAATAGCAAATGTAACTCCTTTATTCAAAAAGGGAGGGAGACAGAAAGCAAGAAACTACAGGCCAGTTAGCGTAACATCTGTCATAGGTGTTGAATCCGTGATTCTTTAAGTATGATATTTTCCAATAACTAGACGGAGGCTGTAACTTAACAATCAACAGGTGTTTACTGGAGGAGGGTAGTCTAAAGACTAACAGTACAGAGGCATGCTCAAAGCTTATATACAGGTGTGGTCACTGCTGGTACTACAGTATACAGGAGCTGTAAAAGTAGTTCTCTCTTAAAGGTACATACACTACAATTCCTCCCCTTTTAGATTAACAGTACCCATAACATTCAAATAACAGTTAACACTTTAACATGCACATTAAACAGAAATAGTCCATTTATAGATTCAGTCTTTGGGGCGGCTTCCTGATCCTTTCTGGATAGCGCCTTTCCTGAGGTTCTTGTTCTTGGTGCGGAGGCGATTCTGGCCCCCTTTCGTCGGTTAGTTCATCAGTTTCCGCTGCTACTGTTTCTGAGGTAGATGCTACCGGTATGTCGGGTCCATCCCCAGGTACGCGAGACATGGGGTTGACTCGTTCCTGTGATGCTAGGATCTGGTCGACGTGGCGTCTCACAATGTTCTCCCCGACATCCACTGTGTACATTAATGGCCCCTGCCGTGTGCATATCGTTGCGGGTTGCCATTTCTCTGTTCGGTAGTCGTGGGCCAAGACTGGTTGTCCTACATTGAAGTTCCTTGTCGGCTTCTCATTGATGTGCTGGAATTGCTTATCCTCAACATTTCTTCGCACATTTGGTCTGAGCAAATCCAGACGAGATCTCAACCTTCGGTTAAAGAACATCATGGCCGGTGTCTGGTTGGTAACTGCATGTGTCGCATTTCTGTAGGCTAACAGGAAATTGTCCACCTTATGCTGTAGTGGAATTTCATCATCGCACATGGCCCTTATCGCCTTTTTAAAGGTTTGTACGAATCTCTCAGCCAATCCATTTGTGGCTGGGTGATACGGGGCGGACGTGTAATGCCTTACCCCATTCCTTCTCATAAATTTCCGAAACTCTTCGGACACAAACTGTGGTCCGTTATCAGAGCAAATCTGCTCTGGCAAGCCGTTCCTGGCAAATATGGTCCATAGGACTGCAATCGTTTTCTCTGTAGTGGTTGAGGACATTTTGATCACCTCAGGCCATTTCGCGTGTGCATCCACTGCTATTAAGAACATTGAGTCCATGAATGGACCAGCAAAATCAATATGCACCCGTTGCCATGGAGAGGAGGGCCACTCCCATGGGTGTAGAGGGGCATGTGGTTGTGCATTTTGGACCTTCTGGCATCCTGAGCAGCTCTTAGTTAGGTCCTCGATTTGTTGATCGATCCCCGGCCACCACACATAAGCCCTAGCAAGGCTTTTCATTTTCACCCCTCCCAGATGACCTTCATGAAGCTCATTGAGCACTCTCTCCTTTAACTTGGGCGGAATTACCACTCGGGATCCACACATCACTGTCCCCTGGCATACTGACAGCTGTTCTCTTCTGGATGAGAATGCTGGCAACAGTGAGTCGCCATGTGTTGGCCATCCCTTCACCGTCAAATCATATACCCGAGACAGTGTCGGATCATTGCAGGTCTCCTTCTCTATATCCGCGTTAGTTACTGGCAATCGTTCAATTATCGACGAATAAAATATTTCGATAGGGTCCACTGCTGGTGCTTCCTCCACCGAAGGCAGTGGCAGGGGTGATAGCCCATCAGCGTTTCCATGCTGTTTCGTGCCCTTATACTCTATTTCATATTGGTTCGCCCCTAGAAAAGTGACCATCTTTGTAGCCGTTGTGCAGTCATCACCGGAACACCCTTCTTTGGATTAAAGATGGAGACAAGTGGTTGGCGGTCAGTCAGCAAGGTGAACTTCTGCCCATGCAGATAGTGGTTGAATTTTTTTACTCCCCATACTAGGCTGAGGGCCTCCCTGTCGATCTGGGTGTAGTTGCGCTCGGCTGAGGTTAGTGACCGAGACGTAAAGGCTACTGGCCTCTCCAACCCGTCTGGGAATTTGTGTGACAGCACCGCTCCAATACCATAGGGTGATGCATCACATGCCAACCGAATTGGTAGTGCTGGGTTGAAATGGGCCAACACCTCTTTTGATGTGATCAATTCTTTGCACTTCTGGAAAGCTTGTTTACATTCGTCATTCCACTTCCATGGTACCCCCGTTTGCAGTAGGGTGTTCAGTGGGTGTAATACTGTAGACAAATTTGGTAAGAATTTATGGTAGTAGTTCACCAGCCCGAGGAACGACCTCAGTTGTGACACATTTTCCGGTGCTGGAGCCTTGACTACTGCCTCAATCTTTTCAGGGGACTTATGTAACCCCTCTTCATCAATAATGTGGCCACAATACAAGATCTGCTTCTGGAAAAACTCGCACTTGTGGCGATTAGCTCGTAGCCCATATTCCTTTAATCTAGTGAGCACCTTCTCCAGGTTGGCGAGGTGATCACTGTCATTTTCGCCCATGACCAGGATGTCGTCCAAATAACACTGGGTCCCTGGAATCCCTTGCAGGACTTGATCCATTGCCCTTTGCCAAATAGCCGGAGTCGATGCTACCCCGAACACCAGCCGGTTGTATTTGTAGAGACGGACGGTTTACACCTGAACCAGAGGGGAACCAATATCCTTGCGGGGAGGTTTGCTAGCACTGCTGGGGGGTGTTTAAACTAACTTGGCAGGGGGATGGGGTACAGAGTGGAGCTATAGTAGGGGGTGATTTACAGCCAAATACAGAGGAAAAAACAAGTCAGCTGGGAAGGCAGAGCAAATATGTGAAGGCAAAAGGGAATATGGCAGGGCTGGAAGGCATATATTTTAATGCAAGGAGCCTTAGAAATAAGGTGGATGAACTGAAGTTGTTGTTGAACACATGGGAGTACGATATTGTTGCTATCACGGAGACATGGCTGAGGGAGGGTCAGGACTGGCAGCTCAATATTCCGGGGTATAGAATCTTCAGGCGAGACAGAGGGGGGTGTAAAAGGGGAGGGGGTGTTGCAATATTAATTAAGGAGTCAATTACTGCTGTAAGGAGGGACGATATATTAGCGGGTTCCTCTAATGAGGCCATATGGGTAGAACTTAAAAACAAAAAGGGGGCAAGCACTTTGCTGGGAGTGTACTATAGGCCCCCAAACAGTCAGGGGGAGATAGAGGAACAGATATGTAGGCAAATCTCAGAGAAGTGCGAAAATAATAGGGTAATAATAGTGGGGGATTTCAACTTCCCCAATATAAATTGGGATAGTCAGAGTGTGAAAGGCTTAGAGGGTGCAGAATTCTTAAAGTGCATCCAGGAGAGCTTTTTGAGCCAACATGTAGAAAGTCCTACAAGAGGGGGGGCGGTACTGGACCTAATTCTGGGGAATGTAGCCGGGCAAGTGGTGGAAGTATCAGTAGGAGAGCATTTTGGCGACAGTGACCATAATTCGGTGAGATTTAAGGTGGTCATGGAAAAAGACAAAGACGGCCCGGAAATAAGAGTTCTAAATTGGGGGAAGGCCGATTTTAATATGATAAGGCAGGATCTGGCCAAAGTGGACTGGGAGCAGCTACTTATAGGAAAATCCACATCAAAACAGTGGGAGACTTTCAGAAGGGAAATAGAGAGAGTACAACGCCAACATGTTCCTGTAAAGGCCAAGGGTGGGACCAACAAGCAAAGGGAACCTTGGATGACAAGGGATATACAAAAATGCATTAGAAATAAAAGGGGGGCTTTTGGCAGTTACAAAAGACTAAAGACGGAAGAAGCCCTAGAGGAGTATAAAAAGTGCAGGGGCATACTTAAAAAAGAAATTAGGAGGGCGAGGAGGGGCCATGAAATAACACTGGCGAGCAAAATAAAGGAAAATCCTAAGATGTTTTATAAGTATATTAAGGGCAAGAGGATAACCAGGGAAAGGGTAGGGCCCATTAGGGACCAAAGTGGCAATCTGTGTGTAGAGCCAGATGATGTAGGCGGGGTTTTAAATGAATTTTTTGCATCTGTGTTCACTATGGAGAAAGACGATGCAGACATAGAAATCGGGCAAGGGGACTGTGACATACTTGAACATATTAGCATCGAGAGGGAGGAGGTGCTAGCGGTTTTAGCAGGCCAAAAAGTGGATAAATCCCCAGGCCCGGACGAGATGTATCCCAGGCTGCTGTGGGAGGCAAAGGAGGAGATTGCAGGGGCTCTGACACAAATTTTCAGAACCTCTCTGGCCACAGGGGATGTACCAGAGGACTGGAGAACAGCTAATGTAGTACCGTTATACAAGAAGGGTAGCAGGGATAAACCAGGGAATTACAGGCCAGTGAGCATAACACCTGTGGTAGGGAAATTATTGGAAAAAATTCTGAGGGACAAAATTAGTCTACACTTGGAGAGGCAAGGATTAATCGGGGATAGTCAGCATGGCTTTGTCAAGGGTAAATCATGTCTGACAAATCTGATTGAATTTTTCGAGGGGGTGACTAGGGGGGTGGATGAGGGAAATGCTGTGGATGTGGTTTACATGGACTTCAGTAAAGCTTTTGACAAAGTCCCGCATAGGAGACTGGTCAAGAAGGTAAGAGCCCATGGGATCCAGGGTGCCTTGGCGCGTTGGATCCTAAACTGGCTGAGTGGCAGGAGACAGAGGGTGATGGTCGAAGGTTGCTTTTGTGACTGGAAGCCTGTGTCCAGTGGGGTACCTCAGGGATCGGTGCTGGGTCCCTTGTTGTTTGTGATCTACATAAATGATTTGGATGAGAGTGTGAAAGGTATGATCAGTAAGTTCGCAGATGACACGAAAATTGGTGGGGTGGTAAATTGCGAGGAGGAAAGCCTCAGGCTACAGGACGATATAAACGGGTTGGTCAGATGGGCGGAAAAGTGGCAAATGGAATTTAACCCTGAAAAGTGCGAGGTGATGCATTTTGGACGGACAAATAAGGCAAGGGAATACACAATGAGTGGTAGGACCCTAGGAAGTACAGAGGGTCAGAGGGACCTTGGTGTACATGTACATAGATCCCTGAAGGCAGCGGAACAGGTAGATAAGGTGGTTAAAAAGGCATATGGGATACTTGCCTTCATTAGCCGAGGCATAGAATATAAGAGCAGGGAGGTTATGATGGAGCTGTACAAAACGCTGGTGAGGCTACAGCTGGAGTACTGTGTGCAGTTCTGGTCGCCTCACTATAGGAAGGATGTGATTGCCTTGGAGAGGGTGCAGAGAAGTTTCACCAGGATGTTACCTGGGATGGAGCGCCTCAGCTATGAAGAAAGACTAAACAGGCTGGGGTTGTTTTCCTTGGAGCAAAGAAGGCTGAGGGGGGACCTGATTGAGGTGTACAAAATGATGAGGGGCATAGATAGGGTAGACAAAGAGGAACTTTTCCCCTTAGTAGGGGGGTCAATAACAAGGGGGCATAGATTCAGGGTAAGGGGCAGGAGATTTAGAGGGGATTTGAGGAGGAACTTTTTCACCCAGAGGGTGGTTGGAATGTGGAACTCAATGCCTAAAAGGGTGGTAGAGGCAGGAACCCTCACAACATTCAAGAAGCATTTGGATGAGCACTTGAAATGCCATTGCATACAAGGCTATGGACCAAATGCTGGAAAATGGGATTAGACTGGACAGGGATGGATGGGCGGCGCAGACACGATGGGCCGAAGGGCCTCTTTCTGTGCTGTAAAACTCTATGGCCTAGAAATTCAGTTGCCTTAGCGCCGTTTTTGAGGCGCTAGAGGGACTAGCGCCAGAGTTATGGCCAGTTTAAAAATTCCCTGGGGCCCTAAATCGGCGTTGCACCGGTAGCGCTGCGCCGGCACCGATGACGTCATCGGTGTGCGCAGCGTCCCGGTTGCCATGCCGACGGGCCCTAGCGCCGAAATTCAGTTGCGGCCGCCTCGCCCGTGGCAGCCGCAACTAAGACTCTGGCAACAGAGTCTTGCATGAGTTTGCGCCGGCGCATTAAAGGCCCCGCGGCGGCCGGCCGCTTTCCCGCCGGCCGCCTGCCCGCAGCTCCCTCCCCGGACTTCTCCCCCCCACCCCCCGGAACAGGTGCAAGCCCGGCACTTGTCCGAGGTGCCGGGCTCATTTTTAGACAGATTTGCGCGGGCCGCGGCCGGGTGCAGGCAGCTCCTCCTTAACGGAAGGAGGAGGCCTGCACTTCCCGAGCCTGCCGCACCGCATCGGGTGCCGCAGCGCCGGAATTGCGGCGCGAAACGGCAGTTAGCGCCGATTTACCGCCGCAAAGACCCTTCAGTAGCGCGGGCAGCCGTTTGGGCGCGGCCCTGCTGAATTTTTGGCGCGCGCAGGGGGACTTAGCGCCGGCACTAACTTCCGGCGCTAAAGCCCTGGCTAAGCCAAAACCCAATTTCTAGGCCTATGACTCTGTGACTCTATGAGACCTTTATGAGTGTTGATCATGAGGTATTGTTTCGAGGCTTCTTCTACCTCCATTTGCAAGTACGCCTGGGCCAGATCAATTTTGGTGAAGCGTTTACCTCCAGATAGCGAGGCGAAAATATCCTCAATCCGTGGAAGCGGATATTGTACCGTGTGAAGGACTGGGTTCACTGTCACCTTAAAATCCCCACAAATGCGGACCTTCTTTGGTTCCCCAGGCGTATTACTCAACGACCTCTTCATTACAGGAACGATGGGTGTAGCCCACTCGCTCCAGTCTACTTTGGACAGTACTCCTGAACGTTCCAACCCTTCCAGCTCTGCTTCGACGGCTGGTCGGATCGCATAAGGCACCGGTCTGGCCTTAAAAAACTTTGGGCTTGCATTTTCCTCTATTTTAATCATCGCTGTTATGCCTTTTAGTGTTCCGAGTCCCTCCTGGAACACTTCTTGTGCGTCAGTTAGCATTTTTGACAGTCGTCCAGGTGTGACGTCGTCATCCTTTTTGGCCTCAACCTTCAGTGCCTGTATGGAATGCCAATCTAATTGTATCTTCCGGATCCATTCACGTCCTAGTAGTGGTGGTCCTCCATCTGCCAATACATATAGGTCCATTTTAGGTATTTCCTGGCCTTTGTATATCACATTCACCCTTATTTTTCCCTTGGGGTAGACATTTTGCCCTGTGTACATCTTCAAGACAATCTCCGTAGCTTTCAAGGGTATATATGAAAATAGCCGCTTGTAGTCCCTTTTGTTTATGACTGTTAGGGCTGATCCTGTGTCCAATTCCATTTTCACTTGGACTCCATCTATCTTGAGCGTGACCCAGATAGTCTGGTGATCCTCCATTTTGATTACCTTATGTAGTTTCAGACACCCCAGCTCCTTGCTTCCGGGGTCTGTATCACTTTTCTGTTCGTCTGAACTACTGTCCATCACCTTGTGTACCTTTTTGTACTTCTCCTGTGGAGATTTCTTGCTACTGGTTTTCTTCCCTGACCTGCAGACTCTTGCTATGTGTCCTGCTTTTCCACACTGTCTGCACACTTGGTCCTTGAACCAACAATCCTTCTGGTCGTGTGTTGTTCTGCCGCAGCGATAACACTTCCCTGCTCCATATGACATTTCATTTGTGCCATATTCTTGTGGTCTCCGTTGTATCTCTGCAGCGCCCCGTGCGGCTGCTTCGTGTGATACTGCCATGCTGAAAGCCTTGTCCAGCGTAAGATCCTTTTCTGATAGAAGCCGTTTCTGGGTTCCTTCACTTTGAAGCCCACACACAAACTTGTCCCTTAACGTATCTGCTAGTCCCAATCCAAACTGGCAGTGTTTCGATAGCTTGCGCAGTTCCGTTAAGTACTCAGCATTACTTTCGCCTTTATGCTAGTTCCTTTTGTGGAACTTAAATCTTTCTGCTATCAGCAGCGGTGTGGGGTTTAAGTGGTCCTGTAGGATTTCCACTATGCTTTCGAAATTCTTATCCACTGGCTTCTCTGGGGTTATTAGGTTTCTCAGTAAGCCATAAGTTTTTGCACCCATGGAATTTAACAAACCCAGTGCTTTCCTAGCATCTGGCACTTCATTCGCCCTGCAGTACACCTCAATGCGTTCCACATATGTCGCCCAATCTTCGACTTCATTGTCGAACGCAGTGATACTGCCACTCTTCAGCATCCCTGGGTGTGATTAAACTGTTTAAAATGGCGTCTCCCGCGCTCTCCCTTCTTCTCCGCTGGCACAAAATGGCATCTCCCGCGCTTTCCTTTCTTCCCGCGCTCGCCCTTCTTCTCCGCTGCAGCTTCTAAAATGGCGTCTCCCGCGCTCTCCCTTCTTCTCCGCGGCTCAATGGCGTCTCCCGCACTCTCCCTTCTTCTCCCCGCGGACACTGTTCTGCCCTTGAGCCCTGGCTGTGCTCTGCGTGTTCTCCTGTGCGCCTCTCCCGTTGCCGCCGCTCGGTCCTGAACCCGGCTGCTGCTTTACCCTCTCTCTCTCTTTTTCGTTTTTCCTCGACGCTGCTCGGTTTTCAATCCCCGGCTGCGCCCTGTGTGCTTCACCCTCTCTCTTACCCCGTCGACGCTGCTCGGCCTTTTCTGTGCCGTCGGTCGGCTCCAGCCGCCGCTGTCTGGGAAGGGTCTGCGCTGTACCTGTTGCCAGTCTGTTGCTGGATCGTCGTGGCTGGAGAACCAAGCCCGGCTCTCAACAGCCTCCCCTGCGATGTTCACTCTCTGCCGGATGACTGGGCGGTTGCTCGTGGTTGACGCCCGTGCTTCTGGCCTCGACTTTCTTCCACCACCCTCCCGGAGCGAATCCTTGAAAGGAAATGCAGAGTTGCAGGTAGATTCGAATCGACCTCGTCGCCACTGTTGAATCCGTGATTCTTTAAGAATGATGTTTTCCAATAATTAGACGGAGGCTGTAACTTAACAATCAACAGGTGTTTACTGGAGGAGGGTAGTCTAAAGACTAACAGTACAGAGGCATGCTCAAAGCTTATATACAGCTGTGGTCACTGCCGGTACTACAGTATACAGGAGCTGTAAATGTAGTTCTCTCAAAGGTACATACACTACAATAGGGAAGATGTTAGAAGCTATTATTAAAGACATTATAGCAGGGCATTTAGAAATGTCCAAAATAATCAGGCAGAGTCAACATGGTTTTGTGCAAGGGAATAATGTTTAACCAATTTATTGGAGTTCTTTGAGGAAGTAACATATGCTGTGGATAAAGGGGAACTGGTGGATGTACTGTACTTAGATTGCCAGAAGGCATTTGATAAGGTGCCACATCAAAGGTTATTGCGGAAAATAAAAGCTCATAGTGTAGGGGATAACATATTGGCATGGATAGAAGATTGGCTAGCTGGCAGGAAACAGAGTAGGCATAAATGGGTCATTTTCTGATTGGCAAGATGTAACGAATGGTGTGCCACAGGGATCAGTGCTGGGGCCTCAACTTTTTACAATTTATATAAATGACTTGGATGAAGGGACCGAAGGTATGGTTGCTAAATTTGCTGATGACACAAAGATAGGTAGGAAAGTAAATTGTGAAGAGGACATAAGGAGGCTACAAAGGGATATAGATAAGTTAAGTGAGTGGGCAAAGGTCTGGCAAATGGAGTATAATACTGGAAAGTGTGAGGTTATGCACTTTGGCAGGAAAAATCATAGAGCAAGTTATTATCTTAATGGCAAGAAACTGGAAAGTACTGTAGTACAAAGGGATCTGGGGGTCCTGGTGCACGAAACTCAAAAAGTTAGTATGCAGATACAGCAAGTGATCAAGAAGGCCAATGGAATGTTGGCTTTTATTGCTAGGGGGATAGAATATAAAAACAGGGAGGTATTACTGCAGTTGTATAAGGTATTGGTGAGACTGCACCTGGAATACTGCATACAGTTTTGGTGCCAATACTTAAGAAAAGACATACTTGCGCTCGAGTCAGTGCAAAGAAGGTTTGTTAGATCCGTGTGTTAATGGAGACACGGAATGCAGGAGTTGATTTAACAAGTGTTTACTGAACAAAGTCTGGAGGTGAACTAACTACACAAGACGCTACACAGGCTTATATACCTGAGTGGTCACTACTGGTACAACAGTATACAGGGGCTTCAAAAACATAGTTCCTCTTAAAGGTTACATACACTGCAATTCCTCCCCTTTTAGATAAATAGTACAAAACATTTTAAGTAATCATTAAATAACATTTTTACAAGAACAATAATATACACATTTGCTGAAGTTAATCAATTACAAATTCAGTCTCTCTGGAGGCTTCCTGACTCGGTCCGGATAACGCCTCGGTGGTGTAGTAGGTTTCAGTGGTGTAGTAGGTTCTTTTGGCAAGGTCGATTCGGCTTCAATGCCAGTGTCGGGTTCATCTGGTTCCAGTATCACCGGATCGGAGGTAGATACTATGGGTATCTCTGCTTCATCACTAGGCGTATAGAGTTGTGGTGTAGGTTGTCCTTTTTCGGATGACTCTATGATCTGGTCAGCATGGTGCCTTATTATGCTTTCTCCAATGTTCACGGCATACATCAGCGGTCCTAGTCGTGTGCAAATAGTTCCAGGCTGCCATTTCTCGGTACGGTAGTCCCGGGCCAAAACTGGTTGACCTATCTGGAAGGTTCTAGTTGGCCTTTCATTCATGCTTTGAAATTGCTGGTTCTCTACGTCCCTTCTGATGTTTGGCTTGACCAAATCCAGCCGGCATCTTAGTCTTCTATTGAAAAACATCATGGCGGGGGTTTGGTTTGTAACCACGTGTTGCATTCCTGTACGCAAACAAGAAGTTATCTACCTTATGTTGTAGATTTATGTCTTCGTTACCCATGGCCTTCTTGAAGGTCTGGACAAATCTTTCAGCCAATCCATTGGTGGCGGGATGGTATGGGGTGGACGTGTAGTGCTTAACCCCATTGTTTTTTAAGAACTTCCTGAATTCTTTGGACACAAATTGCGGTCCATTATCAGAACAGATCTGTTCAGGCAGCCCATTCCTGGCGAATATGGTCCTTAATACTGTGATGGTTTTTTCCGTGGTGGTGGAGGGCATCTTTATTACCCCCGGCCACTTGGAGTGTGCATCCACCGCGATTAAGAACATTAAGTCCATAAATGGACCAGCAAAGTCGATATGTACCCTTTGCCATGGAGATGAGGGCCACTCCCATGGATGTAGAGGGGCTTGTGGTGGGGCGTTTTGGACCTTCTGGCATCCTAGACAGCTCTTTGTCATTTCTTCGATGTCTCCATCGATACCTGGCCACCACACAAACGCTCTGGCTAAGTTCTTCATTTTCACTCCACCCAGATGCCCCTCGTGAAGCTCCTTTAGCACTCTATCCTTGAGTTTGGGTGGAATCACCACTCTGGATCCACACATCAAGGTTCCTCGGCACACTGACAGCTGTTCTCTTCTTTGCGAGAATGCTGGCAACAGTGGTTCGCCATGTGCTGGCCATCCCTTCACCGTTAAATCATAGACTCATGAGAGAGTCGGGTCATTCCGCGTTTCCTTTTCAATGGTAGAATTTGTCACCGGTAGACATTCCACTATGGCCGAATGGAACATCTCCACTGGGTCCACTGTAGGCGCCTCTTCCACCGTTGGCAACGGTAGGCGCGATAACCCATCAGCATTTCCATGCTGTTTTGTTCCTTTGTATTCTATGTCATATTGGTGTGCCCCTTGGAAAAGGGACCACCTCTGAAGCCTTTGCGCTGTCATAATGGGAACGCCCTTTTTAGGGTTGAATATGGAGACGAGGGGTTGATGGTCAGTCAACAAGGTAAATTTTTGTCCGTGTAGGTAATGGTTGAATTTTTTCACCCCCCACACCAGGCTGAGTGCCTCCCTGTCGATCTGGGCATAGTTACGCTCAGCTGAGTTCAATGAGCATGACGCAAAAGCTATCGGCCGCTCCGAGCCATCAGGGAATCTATGCGATAATACCGCTCCCACGCCGTAAGGGGATGCATCGCACGCCAGTCTGATTGGCAGTGATGGGTTGTAATGAGCCAACACTTCCCTGGACGTGATCAAGCCTTTGCATTTATGGAAGGCACGTTTACAGTCTTCGCTCCATTTCCAAACTACTCCCGTTTGTAGCAGTGCGTTAAGCGGGTGCAGAACCGTCGACAAGTTTGGTAAAAATTTATGATAGTAATTTACTAATCCCAGGAACGACCTTAATTGTGAGACATTTTCAGGCGCTGGGGCCTTTACGACCGCTTCAATTTTTTCAGGTGACTTATGCAACCCTTCTTCGTTAATGACATGGCCACAATATGATATTTGTTTCTGGAAAAATTCGCACTTGGGGCGATTTGCTTGTAGGCCCCGTTCTCTCAGCCTCGTGAGCACCTGCTCCAAGTTGGCAAGGTGCTCGTTGTCGTTTTCTCCTGTTACAAGGATGTCGTCTAGGTAGCATTGAGTCCCCGGAATCCCTTGCAGGACTTGCTCCATAGCTCTTTGCCAGATAGCCGGAGCTGATGCCACTCCGAAAACCAGTCGATTGTACTGGTACAGGCCTTTGTGTGTGTTTATCGTGAGATACTTTTTAGAGGCCTCTTCAACCTCCATCTGTAGATATGCCTGTGCTAAGTCAATTTTGGTGAAACGTTTCCCTCCGGATAGTGAGGCGAAAATATCTTCTATCCTCGGAAGAGGATACTGTACTGATATGCCTATCAATTAGTCCAATAAAAGGCGACGAGTTAAGAACGTAACTGAAGGTTTTTATTGGCTAAATAACAGAGCCCACCCTCGTGGGTGATCCGATCCAACAGGGAGGAATACTAGCCAGTCAGCTACCTTTATACCTGGGCAGGTAATGGGCGGAGTCGGAGGTGGTCAGCCCAGGTATAACAGTGCGACAAGAGGCGACCTCGTGTAGTGATGTGACAGTGAGAACAGTGAGAACAATATACAGTGATAACTATAACAGTGGTTTACCACATTCACCCCTTGTTTAGATTAGAGTCCGGCGGGGTGAAGTGTATTACCAGCTCTGGTATGTCAGTCTGTCCGGAGGCTTCGTTAGCCTCTCCGATCGTCGCAGCGGCGGTGTTACATTATCCGGTGTTAAAGCTGGTGTCTGCGTAGTCGGCAAAGGCTCGTGGGGTTCCGGCATGCCGTCTACCTCGGCTGGACTCGGGGGGTTGGGAGGGGGGGGTGAGGGTGCGAGGTCTCGTAAGGAGACAGTGTCCTCCCGTCCGTCTGGGTAAGCCACATAGGCGTACTGGGGGTTGGCGTGCAGGAGGTTCACCTTCTCGACCAGGGGGTCCGTTTTATGGGCCCTCACGTGCTTTCGCAGCAAGACGGGTCCCGGAGAGGTCAGCCAGGTTGGTAGGGTGGTTCCCGTAGTCGACTTCCTGGGGAAGACAAACATTCGAGCATGGGGGGTGGTGTTAATGGCAGTGCAAAGTAGTGACCGGATGGAGTGCAGCGCAATCGGGAGGACCTCTTGCCAGCGGGAGGTTGGGAGGCCCTTAGACTTTAAGGCTAAGAGGGTGGCCTTCCATACCGTCGCGTTCTCTCTTTCCACCTGGCCGTTCCCTCGGGGGTTGTAGCTGGTGGTCCTGCTTGCTGCAATACCCCTCTCCAATAGGAACTGACGGAGTTCCTCGCTCATGAAGGAGGCGCCCCGGTCACTATGTATATAGTTCGGGAACCCGAACAAGGCGAAGAGTTTGTTCAGGCATTTAATGACCGTGTTACTGGTCATGTCTGGGCAGGGGAAGGCAAAGGGGAAACGGGAGTACTCATCAACGATGTTGAGGAAGTACACATTACGGTCGGATGACGGTAGGGGCCCCTTGAAGTCGATGCTCAGACGCTCGAAGGGGCGGGTGGCCTTGATCAGGCTTGCTCTGTCCGGCTTATAGAAGTGCGGTTTGCACTCAGCACAGATCTGGCAGTTCCTGGTCATGGTCCTGACCTCCTCGATGGAGTATGGCAGGTTGCGGGCCTTAATGAAATGGTAGAGTCTGGTGACTCCGGGGTGGCAGAGGTCATTGTGGAGGGTCTGAAGTCTATCACTTTGCGCGCTGGCGCATGTAATGCGTGAAAGAGCATCAGGGGGGTCGTTCAGTTTACCGGGCCGGTACAAGATCTCATAATCATAGGTGGAAAGCTCGATTCTCCACCTCAAGATTTTGTCGTTCTTGATCTTGCCCCTCAGCTTGTTATTAAACATGAAGGCAACCGAGCGTTGGTCGGTGAGGAGGGTAAATCGTTTGCCTGCCAAGTAGTGCCTCCAGCGCCGTACTGCCTCCACAATTGCCTGGGCTTCCTTCTCGACCGACGAGTGTCGGGTCTCGGGGCCCTGTAGGGTCCTTGAGAAGAAGGCTACCGGCCTACCCTCCTGGTTAAGGGTAGCGGCTAGGGCGAAGTCGGATGCATCGCTCTCCACTTGGAAGGGGATTGACTCATCCACTGCGTGCATTGTGGCCTTGGCTATGTCTCCCTTAATGAGGGAGAAGGCCGCGCACGCCTCTTCCGTGAGGGGGAAGGATGTGGTTTTCAGGAGGGGTCTGGCTTTGTCCGCATAATTGGGTACCCATTGGGCATAGTAGGCGAAAAGCCCCAGGGTTCTCCTAAGTGCTTTTGGACAGTGGGGGAGGGGTAGCTCCATGAGGGGGCGCATTCTTTCGGGGTCGGGGCCGATGACTCCGTTCTCTACTACACAGCCAAGGATGGCAAGGCGCGCTGTGTTAAACACGCATTTCTCCTTATTGTAGGTGAGGTTCAGCCGTTGGGCCGTACGGAGGAATTTCTCCAGATTCACGTCATGGTCCTGCCGGTTGCGGCCGCAGATGGTGACGTTATCGAGATAGGGGAAAGTGGCCTGTAGTCCGTTCTGGTCAACCATCCGGTCCATCTCCCGTTGGAAAACCGAGACCCCGTTGGTGACACCAAAGGGGACCCTAAGGAATTGGTAGAGGCGGCCATTCGCCTCGAAGGCGGTGTACTGGCTGTCCTCCGGGCTGATGGGGAGTTGGTGGTAGGCTGACTTGAGGTCGATGGTCGAGAATACGCGGTATTGTGCAATCTCATTGACCATGTCCGATATGCGGGGGAGGGGGTATGCGTCCAGCTGGGTGTATCTGTTTATGGTCTGGCTGTAGTCGATAACCAGGCGATTTTTGTCGCCGGTCTTGACTACCACCACCTGGGCACGCCAGGGGCTGCTGCTCCCCTCAATAATGCCCTCTTTCAGGAGTCGCTGCACCTCAGAGCTAATGAAGGCTCTGTCCCCAGCGCTGTACCGCCTGCTCTTAGTAGCGACAGGTTTGCAGTCGGGGGTGAGGTTAGCGAACAGGGAAGGTGGCGGTACCTTGAGGGTGGATAGGCTGCAGGTGTTACGCGGTGGGCGGTTTAACTTTCGCTGGTTGTCGACTGTGAGTGGGGGGAGGGGTCCACCGTATGCTAGGGTTACACTTTGGAGGTGGGATTGGAAGTCCAGCCCTAGTATGACGGCAGCGCACAGCTGGGGGAGTACGAGGAGTTTAAAATTTTTATACTCTGTCCCTTTAACCGACAATGTCACGACACAGTAGCCGCTGATGTCTGTGGCGTGCGACCTCGATGCCATCGAGATGCGGCTGCGCGTTGGCAGGACGGGGAGGGAGTAGTGGCTCACCGTGTCTGGGTGGATGAAGCTCTCCGTGCTTCCGCTGTCGAACAGGCAGGTCGTGGCGTGGCCGTTGACTTTGATGTCCATCATTGAGCTGGCCAGGTGGTGCGGGCGGGCTTGATCCAGGGTCACGGAAGCTAGGGTGTAGATGAGCGCGTCGTTGTCATGACAAGATGGCGGCGAAGATGGCGGCCCCCGTAGTTCACATGAGGCTCTGTTTAAATCGTTTGCCCCGCACAAAGATGGCCGCCCCTGCTGTTCCCATGAGGCTCTGCAGGCTTCGGCTGCCCCGCACAAAGATGGCCGCCCCTGGTTTTCCCATGAGGCTCTGCAGGCTTCGGCTGCCCCGCACAAAGATGGCCGCCCCTGGTTTTCCCATGAGGCTCTGCAGGCTTCGGCTGCCCCGCACAAAGATGGCCGCCCCCAGGGTTCGCATGAGGCACTGCTGGCTTCTGAGGATTTGCTTCTGCAGGCCTTGGAGAAGTGGCCTTTCTTGAGGCAGGTTTTGCAGGTCGAGTTTTTGGCTGGGCAGCGCGACCTCGGATGCTTCTCCTGGCCGCAAAAGAAGCAGCCAGCGGCCCGATCGGGGTTGCCTGATGTCGGGGCCGGTACCGGGGCTAGCGGGCCCGGTCGGATCCGTGATGCAGACGCTGAGGTAGGTCCCGGGGGCAGCGCTGTGAAGGGTGGTGGGGTGGGGGTCGGGCCCGAGTCCCAGGGTCGCGAATAGTACCTGGCAAACGCTTCCTGGTCTTGCTGGGTGGCCTCTAGGGTGAGGGCGAGGGCTTCGGCCTTGTCCAGGTCTATGTCCTTAGCTTCAAGCAGTCTTTGCCGTGTGTAGTCGGAACGTAGGCCTCTCACCAAGGCGTCGCGGACATTGTCTTCCATGTTCGCAGTAGCCGTCACCGCTTTAAAGTCACAGTTCCTGCCGAGTTGTCTCAGCGCTCGTGAAAATTCAGCTATCGATTCTCCTGGCTGTTGCTGGCGAGATCTTAAGAGATGCCTAGTGTACATGTAGTTTACCGGGCTCCGGTACTGCTGTTTCAGTAGGTTGATGGCGACGTCGTACGTAGTCATGTCCTGGATGAGTGTATATACTCTCGGGCTCGCTTGGGCTTTCAGGACTCTTAGTTTGGATCTCTGAGGGACGATGGCTTCCTCCAGGTACGATTCGAAGCAGTCCAGCCAGTGTTTGAAGTCGTTGGCTGAGTTTGGTGCCTGTGGGTTTAGATCCAGGTATGGTGGTTTCAAGGCTTGCAGCCAAGCCGGCTGGTGTGGCCCGTTGTCTGGAGGCTGCTGTTGCTGTGCTGCTGGGTGAGCTCCTTGCTGTTGCTGTTCATTATCAGACATCTTTAAAATTTAGTCAATAAAATTGATATGCCTATCAATTAGTCCAATAAAAGGCGACGAGTTAAGAACGTAACTGAAGGTTTTTATTGGCTAAATAACAGAGCCCACCCTCGTGGGTGATCCGATCCAACAGGGAGGAATACTAGCCAGTCAGCTACCTTTATACCTGGGCAGGTAATGGGCGGAGTCGGAGGTGGTCAGCCCAGGTATAACAGTGCGACAAGAGGCGACCTCGTGTAGTGATGTGACAGTGAGAACAGTGAGAACAATATACAGTGATAACTATAACAGTGGTTTACCACATGTACCATGTGAAGAACCGGGTTTACAGTCACCTTGAAGTCCCCACAGATGCGAACTTTTCTCTGTTCTTCAGATTTATCGTTATTCAATGTTTTCTTCATGACCGGGACGATGGGTGTTGCCCATTCGCTCCAATCTACCTTGGATAACACGCCTGCTTTTTCCAAATTCTCCAGCTCTGCCTCGACGGCTGGACGAATTGCGTATGGCACCGGCCTTGCCTTAAAAAACTTGAGAATTGCCGCATCTTCCACTTTTATTGAGGCGGTGGCGCCTTTCAGGGTTCCTAGTTCCTGTTGAAACACTTCTTTGGCGTTAGCCAAGATTTCTTTTAATCGTCCAGGTATGACGTCATCATCGTTTTTTTTCTTACTGGTCACCGTCAGTGCCTGAATGGAGTGCCAGTCTAAACGTATCTTTCTGATCCATTCACGTCCCAACAACGGTGGACCACCATCTTGCAGAACTTATAAATACAACTTCTGTATTTCCTTGCCGTTGTATACAACAGGCACCCTTATTTTCCTTCTGGGGTATACTTTCTGCCCCGTATATGTCTTCAAGATAATGGAGGTGTCTTTCAAAGGTATATGCGGAAATAGCCGCTCGTAATCCCGTCGACGTGGTATACATGGATTTCAGTAAGGCCTTCGATAAAGTCCCGCACAGGAGACTGGTCAAGAAGGTAAGAGCCCATGGAATCCAGGGTGCCTTGGCACATTGGATACAAAACTGGCTTAGTGGCAGAAGGCAGAGGGTGATGGTCGAAGGTTGTTTTTGTGACTGGAAGCCTGTGGCCAGTGGGGTACCACAGGGATCGGTGCTGGGTCCCTTGCTGTTTGTGGTCTACATTAATGACTTGGATATGAATGTAAAGGGTATGATCAGTAAGTTTGCGGATGATACAAAAATTGGTAGGGTGGTAAATAGCGAGGAGGGTAGCCTCAGTCTGCAGGACGATATAGATGGGTTGGTCAGATGGGCGGAACAGTGGCAAATGGAATTTAACCTGGAAAAGTGCGAGGTGATGCACTTTGGGGGGACTAACAAGGCAAAGGAATACACAATGAATGGAAAGACCCTAGGCAAGACGGAGGGTCAGAGGGATCTGGGTGTGCAAGTACACAGATCCCTGAAGGCGGCGGAACAGGTGGATAAGGTGGTAAAAAAGGCATATGGGATACTTGCCTTCATTAGCCGAGGCATTGAATATAAGAGCAAGGAGGTTATGATGGAGCTGTATAAAACACTGGTTAGGCCACAGCTGGAATACTGTGTGCAGTTCTGGTCGCCACACTACAGGAAGGATGTGATCGCGTTAGAGAGGGTGCAGAGGAGGTTCACCAGGATGTTACCAGGGCTGGAGCGCTTCAGCTATGAAGAGAGACTGGGCAGATTGGGTTTGTTTTCCTTGGAGCAGAGGAGGCTGAGGGGGGACATGATTGAGGTGTACAAAATTATGAGGGGCATAGATAGGATGGATGCTGAGGAGCTTTTTCCCTTAGTAGAGGGGTCAATAACTAGGGGGCATAGATTCAAGGTAAAGGGCGGGAGGTTTAGAGGGGATTTGAGAAAGAACTTTTTCACCCAGAGGGTGGTTGGAGTCTGGAACTCACTGCCTGAAAGGGTTGTGGAGGCAGAAACCCTCACAACATTTAAGAAGCATTTGGATGTGCACTTGAAATGCCATAGCATACAAGGCTACGGGCCAAATGCTGGAATATGGGATTAGATTAGACAGGGCTTGATGGCCGGCGCGGACACGATGGGCCGAAGGGCCTCTATCCGTGCTGTATTACTCTATGACTCTATGACTCTATGACTCATGACGGTCAGAGCTGATCCTGTATCTAGCTCCATTTTGACTGGGGACCCCGCTATCGTGAGGGTAACCCAAATGGCCTGGTAATCTTCATTACATTATGTAATTTGAGACAGCTTAGTCTCTTGTTTCCGGAGTCGCTATCGCTCTTCTGGTCTTCGGAGCTACTGTCCGTCATCATTTGTACCTTTCTGTACTTTTCCTTATTGACCTTTTTACTGTCAGCGGATTTCTTTCCAGATCTGCATACACGTGCAATGTGTCCCATCTTTCCGCATTGCCTGCATGCTTTGTCCTTGAACCAGCAGTCCTTCTGGTCATGGGTGGATCTGCCGCAGCGATAACATCTCTCGAAACCCCGTGTCATTTCATGGGTGCCGAAGTCTTGTGGCTTTTGCTGTATCTCTGCAGCTCCTCTTGCTGCTGCTTCGTATGATACAGCCACACTTAAAGCCTTGTCCAGTGTCAAATCTTTCTCAGAAAGTAGTCTTTTCTGTGTTCCTTCGCTTAGGAGACCGCAGACGAATTTGTCTCGTAGAGAATCTGCCAGTCCTGCCCCGAATTGGCAGTGCTTTGACAGCTTTCGTAATTCGGTGAGGTAATCAGCGTTACTTTCATTCTTGTGCTGATTCCTCCTGAAGAATTTGAATCGTTCTGCTATCAGCAGCGGTGTTGGGTTTAAGTGCTCTTGTAAGGTATCAACAATCTCCTTAAAATTCTTGTCCATCGGTTTGGCTGGAGTGATCAAGTTTCGTAACAGCCCGTATGTCCTTGCGCCCATCAGACTTAGAAGTACCGATGCCTTTTTATCATCCGCTACTTCATTCGCCTTGCAATATACCTCCACTCGTTCCACATATGTGGTCCAACCTTCTATATCACTATCGAAAGCAGTATTATTGCCAGTCTTCGGCATCTTGAAAATCTAAAATGGCACTTCCCGCGCTTTTCTTTCTTCCTCGCCGAGTTGAGATGGTGCCTCCCGCGCTTTCCCGCCGCTGCCGCTGCTGCCAACGCTGTTCTCCGCGGTTCCCGTTGCGACCTGCAGTTTTTCGCGGTATTTCTATTTTAAATTTTTTTTTAAATATATCGCTTCAATAGTTTCTCCGTTACTTGGAAAACCGTTCCCGTCGTGGAGCGGACCCTCTGGGACTTTCCCCTCCCTCTGCTCGGTCCGAACACCGACCTGCTTTGCAGCACCGGACGCGCCCTGAGTGCTCCACCCTCTCTCTCTCTTTGCTTCTGCTTCCCGACTCGCTGCCCGGCCCCGTTGCAGAGCCACCCGATCGAGCTCTAGCCCGCCGCAGCCCAGGAAGGATCAGTGCACTACCTGCCACCAGCCCGTTTAGCTGGGGAAACCACAGACTGGAGACCAAGCCTGGCCCTCGTTTTCGAGTTTCTTCGAGTTATTTATTTATTTATTTATTTATTTGCTTCTGGCTTCGACCTTCGTCTGAGGAATCGATCCCCTTGAGGTGCTGCCGAATTGCAGGTAAGTTCATTTCTAACTCGTCGCCACTGTTAGATCCGTGTGTTAATGGAGACACGGAATGCAGGAGTTGATTTAACAAGTGTTTACTGAACAAAGTCTGGAGGTGAACTAACTACACAAGACGCTACACAGGCTTATATGCCCGAGTGGTCACTACTGGTACTACAGTATACAGGGGCTTCAAAAACATAGTTCCTCTTAAAGGTACATACACTACAAGGTTCACTCGGTTAATTCCGGGGATGAGGGGGTGGACATATGATGAGAGGTTGAGTTGATTGGGACTCTCCTCATTGGAGTTCAGAAGAATGAGAGGCGATCTTATTGAAACATATAAGATTGTGAAGGGGCTTGATCGGATGGATGCGATGAGGATGTTCCCAATGATGGGTGAAACTAGAACTAGGGGGCATAATCTTAGAATAAGGGGCTGCTCCTTCAAAACTGAGATGAGGAGAAACTTCTTCACTCAGAGGGTGGTAGGTTTGTGGAATTTGCTGCCCCAGAAAGCTGTGGAAGCTACATCATTAAATAAATTTAAAACAGAAATAGATAGTTTCCTAGAAGTAAAGGGAATTAAGGGTTACGGGGAGCGGGCAGGAAATTGGACATGAGTCTAGGTTCGGAATGGTCGTGGCCCTGTGGGTAGTGGAGCGGGCCCAGGGGCCGTGTAGCCTGGTTCTGCTCCTACTTCTTGTGTTCTAATTCTGTTAGATTTCAGGAGATGGTTTTATTCCTGTTCCTGGCTGGGGTGGAGATCGCCTTTACAGAAGGTAAGTACTGTAGAAAATATAGGGACAGAGTGATCTCCTGGACGAGTTTCGATCGCCTAGATGGGTCGGAGAGGAATTTCCCAGATTTTTTCTCCCAAATTGGCCATTGGGTTTTTTATCTGGTTTTTCGCCTCTCCCGGGAGATCACATGGGTTCGGGTGGGATGGAGAGTGATAGTAGATTTGAGGTTAGGATCAGATCAGCCATGATCTTATTGAATGGTGGAGCGGGCTCGAGGGGCCGATTGGCCTACTCCTGCTCCTATTTCTTATGTTCTTATGTTCTTAATGTGGGAAAATGTGAAGTTGTCCATTTTGGCAGGAAGAATAAAAAAGAAGCATATTATCTAAATGGTGAGAGATTGCAGAGATCTGAGATGCAGAGGGATCTGGGTGTCCTAGTGCATGAATCACAAAAGGTTACTATGCAGGTACAGCAAGTAATTAGGAAAGCTAATAGAATGTTATCGTTTATTGCAAGCGGAATTGAATACAAAAGTAGGGAGGTTATGCTTCAGTTATATAGGGCATTGGTGAGACCACATCTGGAGTACTGTGTACAGTATTGGTCTCCTTATTTAAGGAAGGATGTAAATGCGTTGGAAGCAGTTCAGAGAAGGTTTACTAGACTAATACCTGGAATGGGCAGGTTGTCTTATGAGGAAAGGTTGGACAGGCTAGGCTTGTATCCACTGGAGTTCAGAAGAGTAAGAGGTGACTTGATTGAAACATATAAGATCCTGAGGGGTCTGGACAGGGTGGATGTGGAGAGGATGTTTCTTCTTGTGGTAGAATCTAGAACTAGGGGTCACTGTTTAAAAATAAGGGGTCGCCCATTTAAGACAGAGATGAGGAGAATTTTTTTCTCAGAGAGGGTCGTGAGTCTTTGGAACTCTCTTCTTCAGAGGGCAGTGTAAGCAGAGTCTTTGAATATTTTTAAGGCAGAGGTAGATAGATTCTTGGTAAGCAAGGGGGTGAAAAGTTATCGGGGGTAGGCGGGAATGTGGAGTAATCAGATCAGCCATGATCTTATTGAATGGTGGCGCAGGCTTGAAGGGCTGAGTGGCCTACTCCTGCTCCTAATTCGTATGTATGTATGTATCTCTTCCATGTTGGTTATCTCTCTCCTGCTGTGTACCAGCTTCTTTTGCAAGAAGAGTGGAAGTGGGTTAATACATTATAGACATTACAACATGGAAACAGTCCATTTGGCCCAACCAGTCCACGTCAGTGTTTACCCTCCAAATGACCATAGTCCTAATGACATTTACCCACCCTATTCCCGTATCTCTTCAACTCCTTACCCTTCATCCACCTATCCAATCTAATATTGAATGTCGACATTGTTTCTGCCTCAACTGTTAACCCTGAAAATGAATTCCACAGCCTCATAACTCTTGTGTAAAGAAGCTTCTCTTGCTCCCTGTTCTAAACCTCTTACATTCAAAATCATGAACGGTTTTGATAGAGT
Source organism: Somniosus microcephalus (assembly GCF_052327205.1). Taxonomy (NCBI): domain Eukaryota; kingdom Metazoa; phylum Chordata; class Chondrichthyes; order Squaliformes; family Somniosidae; genus Somniosus; species Somniosus microcephalus. The sequence goes on from NC_140988.1 coordinate 346,758,361, forward strand.
AAATAAGGAGAAACTGTTTCCAGTGGTCAAAGGTTCGGTAACCAGAGAACACAGATTTAAGCTGACTGACAAAAGAGCCAGAGGCGACACGAAGGGTGGTGGAAGCAGATTCAATAATAATTTTCAAAAGGGAATTGGATAAACACTTGAAGTGGAAAAAAATTGCAGGGCTATTGTTAAGTCTGTGTGTTCCAGTTGTATTAAGATTAATTACTGACACAGACTACAAGAATAAAGTTCAACAGGTCTTTACTAGTTGGAGGTCAGGACTATACTAAATACAATATCACTACACAGTACTTATATACCGGTGGTCACCACCGGTATTACGTATACAGCAGCCAGAGAAAGTAGTACCTCTCTTAAGGTGGAACAGGCTTAAGTTCTCTTAAGGTGGAACAGGTTACATACACCACAATCCTCCCTTTTTAGCTTAACAGTCATATCCCCATTTAACATAACATCATAACATATATACATATATAACTTCAGGTATAAACAGTTCAAAGGTTCAGTCTCTCAGGAGGCCTTCTGATTCGGTTTGGATAACGCCTTTCAGTGGTCTCTGATTCTTGTTGCTGAGGTGACTCTTCTTGTTGGTTTCCTATGTATTGGACGTCATCATCAGGTACAGTCCCTGCCGAGGTAGATGCTTCAGGTTCATTAACGTCTTCCACAGTTGTCTCTGTCGCAACCATGGGTTCGACCCTTGCTCGTGATTCTACCAGTTGATCCGCATGACGCCTTATCACATTGTTACCAATATCTACTGTGTACATCAGAGGTCCTTGTCTGGCCCGAATTGTTCCGGACTGCCATTTTTCGTTTCCATAGCCCCTTGCCAACACTGGTTGTCTTACGTCGAAACTTCGAGTGGACTTGTTATTAATATGCTGGAACTGTTTGTTTTCCACTTCCCTCCGCACATTTGGTTTTAACAAGTCCAACCTGGACCGCAACCTCCTGTTATAAAACATCACGGCAGGACTTTGGTTAGTCACTGCATGAGCGGCGTTTCGATATGCCATTAGGAAATTGTCCACCTTGTGTTGTAACGGAATCTGATCATCGCTCATGGCCTTTATTGCCTTTTTGAATGTTTGGACAAATCTCTCGGCCAACCCGTTTGTCACCGGATGATATGGGGCAGAGGTATAATGTTTCACCCCATTCTTCTTTAAGAATTTTTGGAATTCTTCCGACACGAACTGTGGTCCGTTGTCCGAACATATCTGTTCTGGCAATCCGTTCCTTGCGAATATTGTTCTTAACACCGCAATTGTCTTTTCTGAAGTAGTGGTATTCATCTTGATCACTTCTGGCCATTTGGAATGTGCGTCCACCGCAATTAGGAACATGGAGTCCATGAATGGACCAGCAAAGTCAATATGTACGCGTTGCCATGGGGCTGAAGGCCATTCCCATGGGTGTAGCGGTGCGATCGGAGGTGCATTTTGCACTTTTTGGCACCCAGCGCAGCTTTTTGTCAACTCCTCTATCTGTTGGTCAATGCTCGGCCACCATACAGAAGCCCTAGCAAGACTTTTCATCTTAACTCCCCCCAGATGACCTTCATGCAGTTCCTTTAGAACTCTTTCCCGTAACTTGGGAGGAATAATCACTCTTGTCCCGTACATCAAAGTACCATGGCAGACGGACAGCTGGTCTCGCCTTGCCGAGAATGCCGGTAACAGAGGATCACCATGTGTTGGCCATCCCTTCACTGTCACCTCGTAAACTCGGGACAGTGTCGGGTCGTTCCTGGTTTCTCTTTCAATACTTGCATTGGTGACTGGTAAACACTCGATGATGGTCGAATGAAATAACTCAACAGGGTCAACTTTCGTCGTCTCTTCTGCTTCAGGTAGTGGCAGGCGCGACAGCCCATCAGCATTGCCATGCTGCTTTGTACCTTTGAATTCTATTTGATATTGATGTGCCCCTAGGAAAAGGGACCATCTCTGGAGTCGCTGTGCTGTCATCACCGAAACACCCTTCTTAGGGTTAAAAATGGATACCAATGGCTGATGGTCTGTCAGAAGTGTGAATTTTTGGCCCTGCAGGTAATGATTAAACTTCTTCACTCCCCATACAAGGCTGAGAGCCTCCCTATCGATCTGCGCATAGTTGCGCTCAGCGGAGGTCAATGATCTGGATGCAAACGCGACTGGCCTTTCCGTGCCATTTGGCAACTTGTGTGAGAGTACTGCCCCAATACCATATGGAGAAGCATCACAAGCCAACCGAATAGGCAGTGTCGGGTTGAAGTGAGCCAACACTTCCTCTGAGGTGATCAATTCTTTGCTTTTGCGAAATGCCTTCTTACAGTTTTCGCTCCATTCCCATGGTACCCCCTTCTGTAAAAGAGCGTTCAGCGGGTGCAGTACCGTGGATGGATTCGGTAGAAACTTATGGTAATAGTTAATCGATCCCAGAAACGACCTCAACTGAGAGACATTATCCGGAGCGGGAGCCTTTACAACTGCCTCTATCTTGTCAGGAGACTTATGAAGCCCCTCCCGGTCAATGACATGACCACAGTACGAGATCCGCTTCTGAAAGAACTCACATTTCTGCCAATTAACTCTAAGTCCATACTCTTTCAGTCTGTTGAGCACCAGTTCCAAGTTTGCGAGGTGTTCTTCATCACCATCACCTGTAATCAGAATATCGTCCAGGTAACATTGTGTGCCTGGAATTCCCTGTAATACCTGCTCCATGGCCCTCTGCCAAATTGCCGGAGCCGATGCCACTCCAAGAACCAGCCTATTATACCGGTACAAACCTCTATGCGTGTTGATCGTGAGGTACTGGCGTGACTCTTCTTCAACCGCCATCTGCAAGTACGCCTGCGCCAGGTCTATCTTGGTGAAGTGTTTCCCGCCAGACAACGAAGCAAAAATATCCTCAATCCGCAGAAGCGGATACTGCACCGTGTGAAGCACCGGATTAACGGTGATCTTGAAATCTCCACAGATGCGAACCTTCCTTGGTTCTCCTGGCTTGTTGCTCGAAGGACGTTTCATAACGGGAACAATGGGCGTAGCCCACTCACTCCAATCTACCTTAGACAGTACACCTGAACGTTCTAGCGCTTCCAGTTCCGCTTCTACAGTAGGTCGTATTGCATAGGGTACCGGTCTGGCTTTGAAAAATTTTGGTTGTGCATGTTCATCAATCTTGATGTTTGCCGTAATTCCTTTCAGTGTTCCCAGTCCTTGCTGGAACACCTCTTTAGCATCATCCAATATTTTGGACAATCGTTTAGGTTTGACATCTGTTTCCCCGGAATCTACCATTAGTGCTTTTAAGGAGTGCCAGTCCATATTCATTTTTCTAATCCACTCCCATCCCAGTAGTGGTGGACCTCCTTCAGGTAGCACATATAAGTCCATTACTTGGCTTTCTTCGCCCTTGTGGACCACTTTTACCTCTATCTTTCCGATGGGGTACACTCTTTGCCCCGTGTATGTTTTCAATATAATCTCCGTATCCCGTAGGGGAATATGTTGCAATAACCTTTTGTAATCTTTCTTATTCATGACCGTCAATGCCGATCCAGTGTCCAATTCCATCTTTACTTGGACTCCTGCTATTTGAAGAGTGACCCAAATTGTCTGGAGATCTGCATCCTTACCAACGTTGTGTACTCTTAAGCTACCCAGTTCATTACTGCTAGCGTCTGAATCTGACTTCTGTTCGTTCGAACTGGTCTTTGTCACCTTGTGCACCTTTATGTATTTTCCTTGCGGTGACTTTTTGTTGCTGGTCTTCTTTCCTGACCGGCATACTTTAGCTATGTGGCCAAGCCTGCCACACGTTCTGCATTCTTGGTTTTTAAACCAACACTGGTTCTGATCGTGTGTTGTCTTTCCACAACGATAACATTTTACAGTACTCAAACCCAATTTATTTGTACTGAGTTCCGGTGACCGTAGCTGCATTACTGCCGTGCCTCTCGCTGCGGCCTCGTGCGCTGCTGCCATAGTGACCGCTTTCTCAAGCGTCAGCTCATTCTCCTCGAGCAGTCGCTTTTGTGTATCTTCTTTTAATAATCCACACACAAATCTATCCCTTAGCGCGTCTGTCAGTCCCGTTCCAAACTGACAGTACTTTGCCAGCTTACGCAATACCATTAAATATTCAGCATTGCTTTCATCCTTCAGCTGCCTTCTGCTGTAAAATTTAAATCGTTCCGCTAGCATCAGCGGCGTGGGGTTTAGATGATTTTTCAGGACAGTAACAATCTCCTCGAACGTCTTATCCGCCGGATCATCTGGTGATAAAAGGTGTTTCAATTGCCCGTATGTCTTCGCACCCATTAAGTTCAATAAAGTAAGTGCTTTCTCTGCATCTGGGATTTTATTTGCTTTACAATAATTTTGTATGCGTTCTACATACATGGCCCAATCTTCGATGTCGCCATCAAAGGTATCAATGTTCCCATGTTTAGGCATCGTTGCAATTTATTTTATCCCAAGATGGCGGCTTCCCGCTCTTGTCTTCGTCCTCCGCCTACAAAATGGCGGTTTTCCCACGCTTGGCGGTCTTCACCCACTGGCTGCAATGGCGTTTGGCGTGCCGCTGCTGCTCCCCTTTCCCAGCGGTTAGTAACTCCCCCGACGCTGTCTCCGCTTCACCGCAGCTCCCTCGGGCATTCGCGCTTCCCCGATGTCGCGCCTCGCAGCCCTTCTTGCAGCCCGGTTATTAGCACCGGCTGCGTTCGCCTTCACCGCGGCTCTCGCGCCTTCAGTCGCCCCAGACGCTGCGCCTTTTTGGCCCGAAAGCGGCCCGGCCCTTATCACCAGCCGCGATCGATGTCCCCGCGCTGCGCCTTTCGGCCCGAATGCGGCCCGGCCCTTATCTCCGGTCTCGATCGATCTCACCGCCCTTATTCCTCCGTCTTCCTCCCCCCGTCTGTACAGCCAACACGGCCGACTTTCTGCTCACGTCGCTGACCGGCTTACCCACAAACGAGGTAGAAAGAAGATAGCTGACTGCCGCTGATGGAGGCTTCGAGTTCAGGATGTCTTCTGCACTCCGGGTTCTCGATGCCTGCCGCGCGACGTGTCTTCCAGCAGGGTGATGAGGGTGGATGCCTCTCTTCGACGCCCGTTCTGTGGACGAAGCCGCCGTGGATATAAACTGCCGCAGGGTAAAAATCGGACTCGTCGCCACTGTTAAGTCTGTGTGTTCCAGTTGTATTAAGATTAATTACTGACACAGGCTACAAGAATAAAGTTCAACAGGTCTTTACTAGTTGGAGGTCAGGACTATACTAAATACAATATCACTACACAGTACTTATATACCGGTGGTCACCACCGGTATTACGTATACAGCAGCCAGAGAAAGTAGTACATCTCTTAAGGTGGAACAGGCTTAAGTTCTCTTAAGGTGGAACAGGTTACATACACCACAGCTATGAGGAAAGAGCAGAGGAGGGCAGCACGGTGGCATAGTGGTTAGCACTGTTGCCTCACAGCGCCAGGAACCCGGGTTCGAATCCGGCCCCGGGCGACTGTCTGTGTGGAGTTTGCACATTCTCCCCGTGTTTGCGTGGGTTTTCTCCGGGTGCTCCGGTTTCCTCCCACAGTCCAAAGATGTGCGGGTTAGGTTGATTGGCTATGATAAATTGACCCTTAGTGTTAGGGGGATTAAATACGTGGGGTTACGGGGATAGGGTGGGATATGTGTTGGTGTAGGGGTTACAGGGATCGGGTGGGATATGTGTCGGTGCAGGCTCGATGGGCCGAAATGGCCTCTATCTGCACTGTGGGGTTTCTGTGATTTCTGTGATTTCTGTGAGTGGGGCTAATTGGATAGTTCTGTCAAAGAGCCGGCACAGGCACAATGGGCCAAATGGCCTCCTTCTGTGCTGCATAATTCTATGATTCTATAATCTTGCATCTATGGCCCAAACTTTCTAGATACCTCAACTACTGGAAACAGTCTTCATCTGATAACCCCAGCTCTATCGCACCACCACCTCGCTCGACCCCGCTGCTGCCTTTGATTTGTCATGGTGCTTGTCTGACATCTAGTACTGGATGAGCGGAAATTTCCTCCAACTAAATATTGGGAAGACCAAAGCCATTGGCCGTGAAATTCGGCCCGTTTGCGTCGGCCGTTAAGGCCGGTTTGGATTTTTAAAAATGCCGGTTGCCTCACTTGCACTTATTTCCAGCGTGGAACGTGGCGGCTGCCATTTTGGGCAGGTCGGCATTGCCTGCACTCGCTCCTGATATGGAAATGAGTCAGGCCGTTCCTTTTAACGCCCTCTCCAAAGAATGCACAGCAGAACATGCGTGCAGCAGTCTGTCGGACCCCCTACCAGCGCTTCTTAAAAGGGGGACACGCAACTTTCAGGTAAGTTTAGGTTTTGTTTCTCTAATGGTGTCTTTACATTTTATTGTAGTGGCTTTGGCTCTTAAAGGAAGGCCTCTGAGAACACCACTTGCTCCCAGTCCTGGGGGCTCTAGTTGCAGTCTCCCTTGGGCTGCAGCATGACATGGAGATGGAGCAGAGGCAGCAAAGGGGACAAGCAGAGGGAGGAGGAAAAGGAAAAAGCAGAAGAGGAAGAATCACAGAATCACAGAAACCCCACAGTGCAGATAGAGGCCATTTCGGCCCATCGAGCCTGCACCGACACATATCCCACCCGATCCCCGTAACCCCTACACCAACACATATCCCACCCTATCCCTGTAACCCCACGTATTTAATCCCCCTAACACTAAGGGTCAATTTATCATAGCCAATCATCCTAACCCGCACATCTTTGGACTGTGCAGAAGAAGAAGAAGGCAACCCAGCCAGCCCCTTTCTGGCCAGGATATTTGGGATCAAATCATCCACCTGCGGTACCAAGGAACATAACTCCAATTTTCCTTTCAACATTTGTCCCACACCTGACCTTATTACACACCTGACCATCACAGCATCCTCTTGGCTACAATGCTGAAATAAAAGGCACCACAAAGCAAACTTTCTAATCCAACTTTATCCATATATGCATCCAATATTACATCAAAAAATCAACTAATCACCCTTGTGCTTCTCTTAGTGACTGTCTTGTGTGTTCCTTTGCCTATCCTAGTGCTCTTACGCAGTGCTACCCCTGTGGCTGCAGCATGGCGGGTGGAAGGCTGCTGACTTTCAGTTGGGGACACTGCAGATGGCCTTGCTGGTCAACCGAGGAGCTGGTGGTTGGGAGTGTGAAATCAAGTGACAGTGTTTCTTCTTCTTCATTCTTCTCTCCCTCTTCTTGTTGACCCACTGGCTGGGCAGGCTGGATTTCTTGGGCGTCTGAAATGAGGAAGGCAAGCGGTGCATGCTTACACCATGTGCAGCTTGTAAATCAGAAGATATTGTGGGATGACGGGGAAGTGGGATGTGAGAAGGAGGATAATATATGAGGATACCAGCATCTTGTATTCTTTCAGCCCTGCGCCTGCATAGAATGGCCATCACTGTCTCCTGCAAGGGGCGAGGTGAAGCTAGGAATGTGAGGTGTGCCTTATGTTTGGTAGAGATTGTTGGTAGGTGAGTGATGTCATGCATTGAGCTGTGAGAGAGGCTGGTGGTGCAGTTGGTAGGAGGTGGCTTTTGAAGATGCATTCACTGACCTTGACCACTTGTCTGAGGTCATGAAACTTCTTTGGGCACTAGAGCCATGTCCTGGTGGCAGCACTGCTGGCAATGACTGCCTCGGCGATCAGGTCCCACATCCTTCTTCCTGGCTCCTGTGGGTAGAGGACATCTCTTCCTTGAACCCCTGCACAAAGCTGGAGTGCTGTGTTGGAGACCCTGGGTGTTCTTTTCCTGGCCTGTTGAGCCATTTGGGTTAGTGCTGAAGCACTTTTACCATTTTTGATCAGCAGAAAGCAGCTCACCTTTAAGAGGTGCAGACTGCCTTAAAGAGGAGCAGGTTAGCTTTAAGTAAAGCTAGCCTTGCTCGAACAATGGAAACTTCAGGCCCTGCTGAGAGTACAGCCCATCAGCAGCGCATTCTGTGCTAGGCTGTGCACTGCAATCATTATAATTAGCAGGCAGCACAAAGGTGACATGTTGCCTGCGCTCCTTAAATGGGCACAGGCATATCGCGCATTGCGGTGCACATTCCTGTTTTTTTTCACGCTATCCAATTTCACCCCCATTGTCTTTGGTTCCTGCCACAAACTCCATTCCCTAGCCATTGACTCCATCCCTCTCCCTGGCCACTATCTGAGGTTGAACCAGTTTGTGGTGTCCTATTTGACCCTGAACTGAGCTTCTGACCCCATATCCTCGCCATCACCAAGACCGCTTACTTCCACCTCCATAGCATTGCCCATCTCTGCCCTGCCTCAGCTCATCTGCTGCTGAAACCTTCATCTATGCCTTTGTTACCTCTAGATTTGACTATTCACTGCTCGCCTGGCTGGCTTCTCTCATCCAAAACTCTGCTGCCCGTATCCTAACTCGCACCAAGTCCCGTTCACCCATCACCCCTGTGCTTGCTAACCTACACTGGCTCGATTATAAAATTCTCAAATCCCTCTATGGTCTCACCCCTCCCTATCTCCGTAACCTCCTCCAGCCCTACAACTCTCCAACATCTCAGCACATCTCCATTTCTGGCTTCTTGCGCATCCCCATTTTAATCACAGCACCACTGGGGGGCCGTGCCTAGGCCCTAAGCTCTGGAATTCCCTCCCTAAACCTCACTGCCTCACTACCTCTCGCTCTCCTTCTTTAAAACGCTCCTTAAAATCTACCTCTTTGATGAAGCTTTTGATCACCTGCCCTAATATCTCGTTGTGGGGCTCAGTGTCAAATTTAGTGAAGCAGCTTGGGACATTTTACTATGTTAAAGGCGCTATATAAATGCAAGTTGCAGTTGTTATTGGTGGTGCCTTCACTTAAGACCCATTTTGATGAGCTAACTCAACACAGGTTAGAGATTAAATATAGATTTTTCTGCTATATATGGTTCAGTTCACCCCTGTGCAGTGAGCAGCGGAGTAGAAATATGGGGGAGAAATTTGGTATCGCCCTGTTTGGGGCGCAATTATCGGCCGGGCGCAAAATTTAGTGCCTGGCGCTAATTATCATCTCTGACTGCAAACTTGGCTTCTATCGCCCCTGGAGGTGATTGGAGTGCTAAATCAGGCGCTACACACCTGTCTTAAAGCGCTAACGCCGAGGAGCGAGGTGCTAACTCAGAGCGCTGGCGAAGCTCATGTGATATCAGTCAGCAATGGAACACAGACACACTGGCACCGGCCAGCTCTTAAAGGGGAGGGTCGATCTTGCTCTCCATCCACACCCTGCTCATTGAATCTCGGCCTGGAGAGACCTGTACATCAATTCTCCTGGAAAGAACAATGGAGAGGCCCAGGGAAACAGCTCAGAGTGCAGCCCCCATAGTCTCTTCTAAATCAACGCAAGGAAGGGCAAATCAAAATGAACCTGCAAAGTGCTGCTCAGTACAGGAAGGTAGATTATTATCTGAACGGCAATAGATTGTGAGAAGGGGAAGTGCAATGAGACCTGGGTGTCCTTGTGCACCAGTCGCTGAAGGTAAGCATGCAGGTGCAGCAGGCGGTTAAGAAAGCAAATGGTATGTTGGCCTTCATAGTGAGAGGATTCGAGTACAGGAGCAAGGATGTCTTGCTGCAGTTGTACAGGGCCTTGGAGAGACCACACCTTGAGTATCGTGTGCAGTTTTGGTCGCCTTATCTGAGGAAGGATGTTCTTGCCATGGAGAGAGTGCAGCAAAGATTCACCAGACTGATACCTGGGATGGCAGGAATGGCGTATGAGGAGAGATTGGGTCGATTAGGCTTATATTCGCTAGAGTTTAGAAGAATGAGAGGGGATCTCATTGAAACTTATAAAATTCTAACAGGACTAGACAGACTAGATGCAGGAAGGATGTTCCCAATGGCGGGGGAGTCCAGAACCAGGGGTCACAGTCTAAGGATAAGGGGTAAGCCATTTAGGACTGAGAAGAGGAGAAATTTCTTCACCCAGAGAGTGATGAACCTGTGGAATTCTCTACCACAGAAGGCAGTTGAGGCCAATTCATTAAATATATTCAAGAAGGAGTTAGATATATTTCTTAAGGCTAAAGGGATCAAGGGATATGGGAGAAAGCAGGGACAGGGTACTGAATTTGGATGATCAGCCATGATCTCATTAAATGGCGGAACAGGCTCGAGGGGCCGAATGGCCTACTCCTGCTCCTATCTTCTATGTTTCTATGTTGTTGATCTTTTGTCAGAACTGGAAGAAGTATTTCCTATATATTGGAGGCTCATCCAGAATTTTAGGCTGAACAGAGTTTAGATTAAAACGTCACCAATGTAGTATTGCCATCATAACTTGTGCTATTTATCCAGACAGAATAATAAAAAGCAAAAATGGTGGCCCAGAATTTCTGTGGAGCCAGAGGTGCACGCCCAGCTGAAGTCAGACAGGGGTAGCAGCATAGCGTCAGCAAAATTGGGCGGGACTTGGATACGCTGGGTCCCCGTCCAGGCTGCCAATTTTTGATAGGCCTGGTTGGATGGAACCTCCAACATGGCCTTTGATGTCAGAGAGAGCAGGGCCAAAAGTTTTTGACACTGTTATCTTTTAAGTTGCTACATTAAGGAGAAATCAAGGAGTTTTGATGTAAGATTCTTATAAAACATTTAGCAATTACATATGTGAAAGGATGAAGATGAAAACGGAATGAACTAGAGTTGCTGTCCAGTAGAATAAAGTGACTGAACGCAGTTAACTAAATAGCAGTCTTAACCTCTTATGTAAACTTGAAGCCTTATAGTAACCCGCATCAAGATATAGGGGGTTATACCCCAGCATGCAGCATTAAGGGACGTCACACGGTAACAGGACAATAAGAGCACTAAACCACAGTCTCAACTAAAGTGCGAATCTAACCGAAGTCTGAACATTTGGAAAGTGTGAAGTGCATGGTTTAAAAAAAATCTCCTAATGCAGTACAAATAGCTTGAAAACACTGCTTATAACATTTACTTAGAACAAGAAGTTTTGTTGATGCGTCCAAGGTGAGCAGCCTGCCATGCAGGATACCATGAAAAATGGAAAAACATAAGAGAAAACTAGGTAAATTAAGAAATAATGTCTAGGTTATGACCAAGCTTGGATTTTAAAGGCATGCCAGTTGTAGGAAGAAGGGAAGACGGAGGGGGGATAAGAAATTCTATAGCTTGGAAGTCCTGGGAAAAATGAGTTACAGTGGGAGACAGTAGGATAAGTCTTGATTTGAATACTATGAAAAGGAGATTGTGGGGGACCAGTTCATTTGGAGTTTAGAGGGCACAAGAGCTGACCTTTAAGAACACTGATCAAAGTACCTGTAGTATGATTAAAATAGAGAAAGACCCTGCAGCATGAGCTGAGTTCTTCTGCAGCCTTCACATCACTGTGTTTTATCTGTGAGTATCATTTTCCTGTAATAAAATGTATAAGTGAAGGCTTTATGTCTGGAATTCTCAGTTCCTAGCACAGAGGCAATGGCTCTAAGCTCACCTGCTTAAAAGACTTAACAGAATGTGGTTAGCTGACAGAGATTCTTGACAGAGACAAAACTAAGAAGCATTAAAGAAATTGGAGAAGCAAAGAACACGTGAATAACCAAGACACTGGGAAACAAGCCAAAGAGATAAAAAGATGGAAGGCATTGAAAGCTTGTAGAATAGGTCCAAAACTAATACAGGAAATTCTGTCAAAACACGGTAGGTTCTGTTAGCCCTGAAAAAAAGAGAAAAAACAAAGGCCAGCACTAAAGGAGCAAACCCCCGCCCTCCAGTATTCAGCTCTGATGAAACGTGTCCAGCTCCAAGCAAAACCCACCTTCCCTCCCTGCTGTAAAGAAAATAGAGGCTATAATTAAGGTCTGATATTACTAAAGTTAGCAAACAGGACAGAGAACAGCAGAATACCCAGAAATTAGGAACTATTCCTGAAGCTTGCATTGAATTTCATTGGAATTGAGTAAGGAGTCAGAAATGGAGAAGCCAGAACGGGAATTAAAGTGGTCAAGCTACAGGGAACACCGGGTTCAACTTGAGAACTGATCTGAGGTGCTCAACAAAGCAGTCACCTAATCTTTCCAATGTAACGGAAACCGCAGAGTGAGCCGTCAATACGATATACTGTATTAGAGGAGTGTAGGATAGGGTGTACCTGTAGGTTTTAGTAAACATTAATGACTATAATATGTGAAATTGTATGTTAAAAGCCTAAAAGCCTGTATAAAATGGCGAATGGCTGAGAGAAAAGCAGGATGGTGTAGGAGTCACTGCACTCCTAACAAAGAATCTATAACTTACTGGAAGTTAACAAACTGAATTTATTGTCTAAGAACTTTACAAAACAAGAAACTACAGGAGAAGCTCAAAACAGGTCTTTTCTCTTTCAATCCACACGAGGACTGGCTGGCCCCGCCCTCTACCTCTGACGTCATGACGTCATCTCGTTTCCCGCCGAAGGGGACGTCACGTGACCCACGTGATGACGTCATCGCGTCAGATCGCGATGTTGTCAATCTAGCTCTGTTTAACCAGAGCCAACTTGAAAGGTAATAACATTGGTTACAGACAATTAATGCTAGAGGTAATAACATTGGTTACAGACAATTATGTAAGTCACTGTAAGAGTCTCTTAGTGGTTTTGCCACATACGCCCCCCCAGAATTGTCTTTAACGAAAAGAGTTAATCGCTAAGGAGGTCGGACAAGTCTGTTGGACCGACTCCGAAATTCCCGGAGGGGAAAACGCTGAGCAGGCAGCGAACTGGTAAGCAGCACGGCGTTGTCAGGTGTGGTAGCGGCCGGCGGCCGGCCGCGGCACAGAGGCTGCGCCAGCTCGATCGGTCGTTCGAGGTCCAGGTGCGCAGGCTTGAAGCGATCGACAGAGATGTGATCCGGTTTGCCCCCGACGTCAATCACGAAACTCTTGTCCCCTGCCTGCAAAACCTTGAAGGGTCCGGCATACGGCGGTGCGAGCGGGGTACGATGGCCGTCCTGGCGCACAAACACGAACTTGGCTTTCGACAACTCCCCCGGGACGTTGGACGAAAGCAAACCGTGCCGTGAGGTCGGAACTGGGCGGAAACAGCGGGCCGCATCCCGGAGGGTCTCTTTTGTGTGGCCGCGGACCATGGTCGCGTAGGTAACGGCAGGAATTCACCTGGGACTCGAAGCGGTTGCCCGTAAACCATCTCCGCCACCGCCGACTGGAGATCTTCCTTCGGCGCCGTGCGGAGTCCTAACATCACCCACGGTAGTTTGTTGACCCAGGATGCATCCAGCAGGCTGGCCCTGAGCGACGCCTTCAAGGAGCGGTGGAACCGCTCGCACAAGCCGTTCGCTTGTGGGTGATAGGCCGTAGTGCGGTGGAGTTTAACGCCCAACACAGAAATCACCTCGTTCCACAGTTCGGACGAAAATTGCGGCCCCCGATCCAACGAAATATCCGCAGGGACACCAAAACGGGCTACCCAGGATGAAACGAAAGCTCGAGCAACGTCCGCAGATGTGGTCGACATCAGGGGAGCTGCCTTCGGCCACCTCGTGGTGCGATCCACCATCGTCAAAAGGTACGTAAAGCCCCAGGAAGGTGGGAGTGGTCCCACTAAGTCGATGTGAATATGATCAAATCGCCGTTCCAGGACCTCGAAGGTGGTGAGCGGGGCTCTGACATGGCGCTGCACCTTGGACCGTTGGCAAACAACACAAGTGTTCGCCCAGTCCCTGATGTCTTTGCATATTCCCCTCCATACGAATTTGGAGACCAGCAGTTTTTGCGATGCCCGCACTCCAGGGTGCGATAGGCCGTGTAAGGCATCGAAAATCGTACGATGCCATTTAGACGGGACGATCGGACGGGGTGCACCCAGCGAAACGTCGCAGAGCAGTGTGGTACCTGCGGAATGGAAAGGCACATCCCTCGGCTGGAGGCTGTTTGGAACCGAACGAAAACCCTGGGTCTCCGGGTCGTCCGCTTGGTCAACCGCCATCTGTGCGTAGTCAATGCCCAATTGGACGGCCTGGACGGCGGCGCGGGATAGGCAATCGGCGACGACGTTGTCCTTACCGACCACATGTCGGATGTCGGTGGTGAACTCCGATATGTACGTCAGCTGCCGTTGCTGCCGAGCCGACCACGGTTCCGCAGACTTGGCCATTGCGAACAGCAATGGCTTGTGGTCGACAAACGCGACGAAGCGTCGTCCTTCGAGGAGGAAACGGAAATGGCGGATGGCCAAAAACAAAGCCAACAGCTCTCGATCGAAAGTACTGTACCGGCGTTCATGCCGTTGTAGCTGGCGGCTAAAAAAGGCCAGGGGTTGCCACTCGCCGTCGACCCACTGCTCCTGGACGGCCCCCACCGCATAGTCTGACGCGTCCGTCGTGAGAGCGATGGTGGCTCCCGGCAGGGGGTGTGCTAACATGGTCGCATTGGCGAGTGCGGCTTTCATCTCCTCGAAAGCACGATCCATGTCCTGTGACCATACCACAGGGTCCTTTCCCGTCGAGTCTCTGAGGGTCTCATATAGAGGACGCATGAGCTGTGCAGCCCTGGGGATGAAACGATGATAGAAGTTAACCATCCCCAGGAACTCCTGTAAAGCTTTCACGGATTTTGGTTTCGGGAACGCCGCAATTGCTTCCACCTTGACCCGAAGTGGCGTTGCCCCCGTGGGGGTTATGCGGTGACCCAGGAAATCCAGTTGCGATAGGCCGAAACGGCATTTGTCCGAGTTAACGATGAGGCCGTGCTGCTGAAGCCATCTGAAAAGGACCCAAAGGTGCTCGAGGTGTTCCTCCTTGGAGGTGCTGGCAACCAGAATATCGTCCAAATAAACAAACAGAAAGTCAAGGTCCCGCAGGACTGAATCCATGAGGCGCTGAAACGCCTGTGCCGTGTTCTTAAGCCCAAAGGGCATTCGCAGGAATTCAAAGAGTCCAAAGGGGGTAATTACTGCTGTCTTTTCGACATCCTGAGGGTGCACCGGCACCTGATGGTAACCACGGACGAGGTCGATTTTGGAGAAGATGGACGTCCCCGCCAAATGTGCTGAGAAGTCCTGTATATGGGGAATGGGATAGCGGTCGGGCGTCGTTATGTCATTGAGGCGGCGATAATCCCCACAGGGCCGCCATCCCCCGCCGGGCTTGGGGATGATGTGGAGAGGGGAGGACCAGGGGCTACTGGACCGACGGATGATCCCCATTTTTTCCATCACGGCGAACTCCGCCTTTGCTGCTGCTAGCTTGCTGGGCTCTAAACGTCGCACCCTGGCGTAAACGGGTGAGCCGGTAGTCGAAATATGGTGCTCCACCCTATGCTTGACGGTCGGAGCTGAAAAGTTGGGCTTCGTCAGCTCGGGGAAATCCTCGAGGAGACGGGCGAAATCGTCGGGCTGCGGCCGCGCACATGAAATCGTGTGTGACGCAGCCGTGCTGCGCGCCCCCGAAATATCGTCGAGCGTGGCGGCGCGAACGAGGCGTCGATTTTTCACGTCCACCAACAGGCCGTTGGCGCCTAAAAAGTCAGCACCCAACAGGGCCTGTGAGATTTGAGCGGTGATGAAATTCCAGCTGAAAAACTGTCCACCGAAACATACTCGGACGAGGCGCTTCCCGCAAGTGCGGATCGAACCCCCGTTGGCCGCTTGCATAGGGGGACCACAGCTGCCGGAGCGAAGGTCTATGACCGAGGCGGGCAGTATGCTGCATTGTGCCCCCGTGTCGCATAGAAAACGACGGCCGGAGATGGAGTCGGCTACGTAGGTGAGATTCCCGGAAGCACCGATCGCCATCGCGGCCGCGGGGGAAGTACCGGGATTGGCGTGCTTGACTAGCGGCGGTCTGTTCGACAGTCTGGTAATGAAACTGCACGGCGAGCGGCAGCAGCGGGCCTTCGGGCCAAAACGGGCGTGGTAGTAGCAGAAACCGGTCGTCGGAGGCGCCTTTGTTGGAGCCGGGACCGGGCTCTTTGTGGCGGGGCGTTGCGCGAGGGCGCAGTTATGTTGCCGGACCACGTAAATCTTATCCGCCTCTTCGGCGAGCGCGACGCAGTCTGTGGTTTCTGCTCGGGCGAGGGACGCCTGTGCTTGCTCAGGAAGTTGAGTAAGGAACAGTTCGCGAAACAGAAAGCACTGGGGCTCGGACCCCAGGAGAATCAGCATATGACTCATCATTTCCGAGGGTTTGGAGTCTCCTAACCCTGGTAGAGCCAGTAAACGGCGCGCTCCGCTTTGGTGAGACCAAATACCTGCAGCAATCGTGTCTTGATGGCGACATACTTGTCAGCAGTCGGAGGACTCTCCAGCAGGCTGATGATTCTCGACGCCGTCGAGCTCTCGAGGGCGGAGACCACGTGGAGATATCTGGTCTGATCCTGAACGATGTTGCGGAGCTCAAATTGCGCCTCGGCTTGCACAAACCAAGAGGCTGCCTGTTGTTCCCAGAATTGGGGGAGCTTCAAGGCCACTGCATTGGCCTCCATCACTGGCCTGTGTTCGGCGTTCACCCCGAAAAACGATCGCGAGGAATCGGGGTCACCAATGTAGGAGTCACTGCACTCCTAACAAAGAATCTATAACTTACTGGAAGTTAACAAACTGAATTTATTGTCTAAGAACTTTACAAAACAAGAAACTACAGGAGAAGCTCAAAACAGGTCTTTTCTCTTTCAATCCACACGAGGACTGGCTGGCCCCACCCTTTACCTCTGATGTCATGACGTCATCACGTTTCCCGCCGAAGGGGACGTCACGTGACCCACGTGATGACATCATCGCGTCAGATCGCGATGTTGTCGATCTAGCTCTGTTTAACCAGAGCCAACTTGAAAGGTAATAACATTGGTTACAGACAATTAATGCTAGAGGTAATAACATTGGTTACAGACAATTATGTAAGTCACTGTAAGAGTCTCTTAGTGGTTTTGCCACAATGGGAAATTATGCCAACCTGACTAAAAAACTGCTGTGTTTTCAATTACTGAAGTAACGGAATGTAGTGCTAAGTTTATGCGGGGGGGGGGGTGGTGGTGGGGGGAGATGAGGAATTCAGCAATATTATGCTTAAAGAGATAAGAACTAGAGAGAGAGAGGTAGGAGTTGGAGACATCCTTTGTTGGTACAGCTATAGGATGGACAGACTGTTTAGAAAACATTTTAGGAAATGTTCTGTGAAAAGTGAACATCTAAGATAAGGGTACTTTGTTGTGCACAGAAAGAGACCTAGTGGGATTAACAAGGACAGAAGATGGCTAACGAGGGAAGCAAGACCAGGTGTCAGAGGGTTAATTAATGCCATGTAGGCAAAACGAGAGGAAAAAGGGTATAAAGATATAGGTTTTGAACACCGAAAGTAGCGTGCACCGTGTAACCAGAGATTGATAGGAGCTTCAGTCAACAGAACACAGCAAGATCCCAAGGAAGCGAGCTTCGGTCAACAGAACACAGCAAGATACATCAGGAGACCGCGCCGCAGTCACTCGGAAGGAACGCCGGGGTTTGAACGAACAGACTGTGACTATCTTCTTGTTAAGTAGTACTTCTTTGTACTGGATGTTTAATGCTCAATAAACCTGTTTTACTGATACACAATATACCTAGACCCAGAGTGGTTTGTGTAGTCACAGACTGTTTTACTGATACACAATATACCTGGACCCAGAGTGGTTTGTATAGTCATGGACTGTTTTACTGATACACAATATACCTGTGCCCAGAGTGGTTTGTGTAGTCACGGACAAATTATTATGAGAGCTTTTGGAAGCTACAGGAGCACAGGTAAATTGTTTTCATCTGGATCCAGGCTGCACATCACAACTAAGTGGAAGCACCAAGGATGATTTCCCAGCCCACTTTACGGGCTGAATTTTGCCAGTGCTCAGGGGGCGGGTTCAGAGGCGGGTCCGCTGTCAAAATAGAAAAGATTGACCGCCGTCAACCCACCTCCACGTGAGTCTCCCAGGTATCGGGTCTGTCAGCGCTGAGCAGACCCGATACCAAGTGGCAGGGGAGGCAATTGACATCATTAAATGGATTGTTAACATCCAATTAAGTGTTACTTTATGCCTACATTTCAAATTTACATGCCCCCCACGGGTTACCCACTGCTCGGGGAACACGTCAGCTCAGCATGTCTCATGGCACATTCAATTATCTCATGACCTGAAGACCAAAGTTGTATATAATAGATCCTACGGTACAGCTGTTCACTTTCAAAGCTCAGAAACTGTTGGTTACTGCATTTGGAAGACAGATTGAGCTTTCTGCAGCTTGCAAGTGTTTGGAGCCAACTCTCTATCCAGTGCCACCTCATTGGAACAACCTCTCTCACCATTGACAGATCGCTTCTGTCATCTCAACCTCACCTGCCATCTATTCCATCAGCATCGGGCCCTTGAAAAAATCTCACCCTGGTCCTCAGAATCCCAAAACGATCAACCCTAACACCAGCAGCACCAGGCACACCAGCAGCACCAACATCCACACCAACATTCTCCGCAATCACCTGATGCTGCACAGGACACTGGGCATCAGCACCCGACCGCCTTGCTGCCCGGGACACCAGAGATGGCCCCACCATGGCCAGATTTACTTCACTTGATGCTGTACACCCTGGCTGCCACATGATGCGCCAGGTTGGAACCACCCCACACCAACACCATAAAACATCCCTACAATGCCCAAGCCATTCCTTTCACACTCGTCACCATTGTGGTGGGGGGGGGGGGGTGGGGTGTGGCAGGTACCCCTATGTCTCACCATTCACTACAACTCACTAAGCTACTTCCAAAGGTGCACATAAATCTGTCCAAGAATGCAAAGTGCTGAAAATAAAGGTTTCAATGTTTGACAGCACATTACCAGAAACTTCACATGAACATTGGCTAAACCACCCAAGTGCATACCCTTGTGTGCTGTTAGTTGGTATGCTTGCAGTAGGATGAGGGTGAGTGTTAGGGGTGGCTAGTGAGATGGTGAAGTGATAATATAGAGAGAGAGGGATGGGTGGAGGTGCAAGGTAAGTTGGTGTAAGTAAAGATGTGCAGGAGTAGGGTAGGGAAGGCAGAGTGATGAGGATGTGATGAGCGGCACAGCAGGATGATGTTGAGTGTGGCTTGGCAGTAACGTTTCGTGATCTACTGAGATCATTGAAAAGTTTGCACCACTGCAGCCTGGTCTTCCTGACAACATCCCTGCTTGTGCTCTCCTGTGCAATGTGCAACCAGGCTGCATTGATCTTCTGGGGAGGTCTCTTCCACCCATGGGATGGGAAGAGAACCTCCCTGCATGCTGTGACTCCCTCCATAAGCATATGGGAGAGCTTGGGTGCAGCTGTGCATCTTTGTGCAGTGATTGTCAGTGTTTGCAGCACCTCAATGCTGCAGAACACTGACAGCAGAACTGTCAAAATAAATTTAGACGTGGCCCCTTTAAGGAAACCAACTGATGACGAGTCATCAAATGACATCATCAAACCCCCTTCCTTTTAATTGGCTGGGAACCTTGCAGGGTGGGCTTGACAAGCCCTATTAACATAAAATCACTTGGAGAGTGTGGGTTGCAGTAGGCATGCTGTAGGTGCAAGGAGTGGATTGGCACATATGGTGGTACAGTAGCTTCGGGGAAATTGATGATGGCGGATATGTTCTACTCTTCCTGGCCTCATCGACTTATTGTATTTCTTGTGGCATTGAACTGCCGTTCTGCGTGTCCATCAAGAATGATACTCAGGTTACAGTGAAAAAGCTGGCTCTGCAAGGAATGGTTATTTAGCATTTCTGAGAAGAACTTATCTACGCTCCTCTAATTCAGTACATTGTATTTTCCACTCATTTTGCGGTTTCCCCTACATCAGAAAGATAGGTGACTGCATTACGGCTGTGGTTGCCTGCGCAGCTTGTTATTGTCTCCTTCCTGTAATATGTGCAGGCCCAGGTCTGAGGGCTCCTGCATGCTGCTATACTAATAAACAGCGTCAGCATGTGAGAGGACACCTGCCATGCCACTGGTGCCAGGCCCTGGTGTCGGCGACACCGACACTGGCCGCCCCGGACCTGCCTCAGTCGACGAAATCGCGGCCTACATCTCATTTTATTTCTCAGGAGAGAAGTAAAATGGTGTGCCGATTCGCTATCACCCTTCATGCCATCGTACAAAGTCAAAATTTACCCCATTGTGTCTTTCATGGATGCGCAAACTGATGGCTGTAAGGCTTCGGTGGTATAAACTGAAGAGAGCTTTGGTTTCCTCGGAGCAGGGATTCAAACCAGCATCGCTCAGAGTTTCCAGGTTCTATTAGGAACCATTGAACCGTTTCTCGTGTTGAGGCCAGCCAGCCGACACCAGGGCCTGGCACCAGTGGCATGGCAGGAGTCCTCTCACATGCTGACGCTGTTTATTAGTATAGCAGCATACAGGAGCCCTCAGACCTGGGCCTGCACATATTACAGGAAGGAAACAATAAGAAGCAGCTCAAGCAACCACAGCCGTAATGCAGTCACCTATCTTTCCAATGCAGGGGAAACCGCAAAATGAGTGGAAAATACAATGTACTGAATTAGAGGAGCGTAGATATGTTCTTCTCAGAAATGCTAAATAACCATTCCTTGCAGAGCCAGCTTTTTCACTGTAACCTGAGTATCATTCTTGATGGACACGCAGAACGGCAGTTCAATGCCACAAGAAATACAATGAGCCGATGAGGCCAGGAAGAGTAGAACATATCTGTAAAGTCTGTGGGTTGTGCAGTTAATAAATACACAGACTTCAGAAGTAACAAACAAACAGGTCTTTACTATTCGAAGGTCCGGGCGAATCTGCCCCAGCAATCATGCCACAACACTTATATACTGGTGTGGTCACTATCGGTATTACAGTATACAGAAGCCAAACAAATAGTGCCACCCGAAAGTAGTCCTCTTAAAGGTGAACGGTTACATTCAATAGTCCCCTTAAAGGTAGACGGGTACATACACTACAATCCTCCCTTTTTAGCTTATTACTTACTAAGTCCATAGTGAACATACATTCTAACATATATACAGGTTTATGTAAGACAGTTCATAGATTCAGTCTTTCCGGGGGTTTCCGGATTCTGTCAGGATAACGCCGCAGTGGTGTCGTCATTTCAGGCGGGCTAGGAGGTGCTTCTGGCAAGGTCGATTCAGCTTGAAAAGCCGTGTCAGGTTCAGCTGACTCCAGTATCACTAGATCGGAAGTAGGTGTTCTGGGTATCTCAGTTTCAACATTACCCGGATAAGGTGGTGAAGTCGGTGGCCCATTTGTGGCGGACCCTATGATTTGGTCAACATGGCGCCTTATTATATTGTCTCCAATGTCCACGGTGTACATCAATGGCCCCAGCCTTTTTCCAATAGTTCCAGGCTGCCATTTCTCCGTACGGTAGTCCCGGGCCAAAACTCGTTGACCGATCTGGAAAGATCTAGTGACCCTGTCGTTCATGCCCTGGAATTGCTGGTTCTCTACGTCTCTTCTGACGTTTGGTTTTAGTAAATCCAGCCTGCATCTTAGGCGTCTATTACAGAACATCATTGCGGGAGTTTGATTTGTGACCGCATGTGTCGCATTTCGGTATGCCAACAAAAAGCTATCCACCTTATGTTGCAGACTTATATTTTCATTACTCATGGCCTTTACGGCCTTCTTGAAGGTCTGGACAAACCTTTCAGCCAATCCATTGGAGGCGGGATGGTATGGGGCTGACGTGTAATGTTTAACCCCATTGCTCTTTAAGAATTTCTTGAATTCTTCGGACACAAATTGTGGTCCATTATCAGAACAGATCTGTTCCGGCAGGCCATTCCGAGCAAACATAGTCCTTAACACTGCGATGGTTTTTTCCGTCGTGGTGGTGGTCATCTTAATTACTTCCGGCCACTTGGAGTGGGCATCCACCGCTATTAGAAACATCGAGTCCATAAATGGACCAGCAAAGTCGATGTGTACTCTTTGCCAAGGCGATGAGGGCCACTCCCATGGATGCAGAGGAGCCTGGGGTGGCGCGTTCTGAACCCTCTGACATCCTAGGCAGTTCTTCGTGATCTCCTCTATGCCTCCATCAATGCCTGGCCACCACACAAACGCTCTTGCTAGATTTTTCATCTTTACTCCCCCCAGATGTCCTTCGTGCAGCTCCTTTAGCACCTTCTTTTGGAGTTTGGGTGGAATCACCACTCTAGATCCACACATCAGGGTTCCTCGACACACTGACAGTTGTTCTTTCCTCTGTGCAAATGCTTGCAGTGTTGGTTCGCTCTGTGCTGGCCATCCCTCCACCGTTACATCATAGACTCGTGAAAGAGTCGGGTCATTCCTTGTCTCATTCTCAATCATTGAGTTTGTTATCGGTAGACACTCCACTATGGATGAGTGGAACAACTCTACTGGGTCCACTATACTCGCTTCTTCTACCACCGGCAATGGCAAGCGTGACAACCCATCAGCATTTCCATGCTGTTTAGACCTTTTGTACTCAATTTCGTATTGGTGTGCCCCAAGTAACACGGACCACCTTTGTAACCTTTGTGCTGTCATGGTGGAAACGGCCTTATTTGGGTTGAATATGGACACCAACGGCTGGTGGTCTGTCAGCAATGTGAACTTTTTACATTGTAGGTAATGGTTGAATTTCTTCACGCCCCACACAAGACTGAGGGCCTCCCTATCTATTTGGGCGTAATTTCGCTCCGCGGGTGTCAATGATCGGGACGCGAAAGCCACTGGCCTTTCCGAGCCATTTGGTAGCCTGTGCGAGAGTACTGCCCCAATTCCGTACGGGGAAGCATCGCAAGCTAGACGAAGGGGTAATGCTGGGTTGAAATGAGCCAACACTTCTTCAGAGGTAATCAACTCCTTGCTTCTGCGAAAAGCCTTTTTGCATTCTTCACTCCACTTCCATGGTGTTTTTTTCCGCAACAGGTCATTCAGCGGATGCAGTACCGTGGATAAATTTGGCAGAAATTTGTGATAGTAATTAATCAACCCCAAGAATGATCTTAACTGTGATACGTTTCCTGGAGCGGGGGCCTTCACAACCGCTTCTATCTTTTCGGGTGACTTATGCAGTCCCTCTCGGTCAATGACATGACCGCAGTATGAGATCCGTTTTTGGAAGAACTCACACTTCTTGCGATTAACCCGAAGGCCATACTCCTTCAACCTGGTGAGTACCAGTTTCAAATTCGTGAGGTGTTCTTCCTCATCCTTTCCCGTGATTAAAATGTCATCTAAGTAGCACTGCGTGCTTGGAATTCCTTGTAACACCTGTTCCATGGCCCTCTGCCAAATTGCTGGCGCCGAAGCTACCCCAAAGACCAGTCTATTGTAGCGATACAAGCCTCTGTGAGTGTTGATGGTGAGGTACTGGCGTGACTCTTCCTCGACCTCCATCTGTAGATATGCTTGAGCCAGATCTATTTTCGTGAAATGTTTCCCTCCAGCCAACGAAGCAAAGATATCTTCAATCCGCGGAAGCGGGTATTGTACCGTGTGGAGCACCGGATTCACAGTAATCTTGAAATCTCCGCAGATACGGACCTTCCCCGGTCCCCCTGGCTTATTACTCGGTGAGGACTTCATGACGGGAACAATGGGCGTGGCCCACTCACTCCAGTCCACTTTTGACAGAACCCCTGATCGTTCAAGTTCTTCCAGTTCTGCCTCCACAGCTGGTCGTATTGCGTAAGGTACTGATCTGGCCTTAAAAAACTTTGGGCTTGCATTTTCTGCAATCTTAACCTTTGCTTTAATACCTCGCAGTGTTCCCAGTCCTTGCTGGAATACCTCCTTAGCTTCGTCCAATATTCTGGACAACCGTTCAGGTTTGACATCTTCATTTTCGGAATCCACCGTCATGGTGTTTAGTGACTGCCAGTCCAATTTTATTTTTCGGATCCACTCCCGTCCCAGAAGTGGTGGTCCTCCCTCAGGCAATACATACAGGTCCAACCGGTGATGATCTTTATCCTTGTATCTCACCTTGACTTCTATCATTCCAATGGGGAATACTTTGTGCCCCGTGTATGTCTGTAGTACTAGTTCCGTATCCCGTAGTGGAATATGCTTGAAACATTTCTTATAGTCATGCTTATTCATGACCGTCAACGCCGATCCGGTGTCCACTTCCATTTTTACTTGGACCTTTGCAATCTGTAGCGTTATCCAGATAGTTTGTCGGTCAGCTTCATTGCTCACGTTGTGAATTCTCAGACTGTCCAGTCCTTTGCATTTGGAGTGTGGGACCGACTTCTGTTCCCTCAGACTCTTCTTAGTCACCTCTTGTACCTTCCCGTACCATTTTTGTGGTGACTTCTTATTGTTGTACGTTGCTCCTGACCGGCATACCTTAGCTATGTGCCCGATCTTGCCACATTTCCTGCATTCTTGGTTTTTAACCCAGCATTGATTCTGGTCGTGTGTTGTCTTCCCACAACGGTAGCATTTTGTTGTGCTCAAAGTAATTTGGTCCACCCCTAGTGCCGCCGCCTTTAGCTGCATTTCCGCCGTTCCTTTCGCTGCGGCTTCATGCGATGCAGCTATGAGGACAGCCCTGTCCAGTGTGAGGTCATTTTCTTCCAGTAGTCGCTTCTGCGTTCCTTCTTTGGACAATCCGCATATGAACTTGTCACGCAGTGCCTCTGTCAGATTCCCTCCGAACTGGCAGTATTTCGCTATCCTACGCAGTTCGACCAAGTATTCCGCATTGCTTTCGTCTTTCCTCTGCGTTCTTGCGTAGAATTTGAATCGTTCAGCCAGCATCAACGGTGTGGGGTTCAAGTGATCCTTCAGCACTGCTACAATATCATCGAAAGTCTGATCTGCCGGTTTAGCTGGTGAGAGAAGATTCTTCAACACCCCGAATGTTTTCGCACCCATCATGTTAAGTAAGGTTAAAGCTTTTTCCTCCTTAGCTATTTTGTTAGCCTTACAATGTATCTCAATACGTTCTACGTACGTGGCCCAGTCTTCTATCTCCGAATTGAACTCGTTGATGTCCGCCCGCTTAGGCATCTTTCTTTCCTTGGGTACAACACAAGTATTTCTTCAAGTATTCTTATTTATTTGTTTATTTCTAAGATGGCGGTTTTCCCGCGAAAATGGCGGTTTCCCGCTCTTTCCTTCTCGCCCCGCCCACTTCAATCGTCTTCCCCGCCTAATGGCGGCTTCCCGCGTTTCTTCCCTGGTGGAAGGGGTGCGCTTTCCCTACAGCGGACAGGTTCAGCCGCTGGGCTGGCTTCCGCACAGCTCCCCTTACTCGGCTCTGTCTTTTCCTCCCGCCCGCACGGCTCTACCGGCGCTGGGTACACCCCGTTAACGGAGGACAGTTCAGCCGCTGGACTGGCTCTCGCACAGTCTCTCACCCCGTTTTCGGCTGTGTCTCTCTCTCACTCCCGCACGTTCGGTTTTGCCGGCTCTGAGTACCCCGTTGGTGGAGAACAGCGCAGCCTCTGGACTGGCTCCTCGCAGTCTCTCTCTCCGCACCCGGCTCTCACCCGCATGGTTCCCGTTCGCCTCCCCCAGCCCTCTCGCAGACCGGTGTTTCCCTCCCCGGCTGCGGCTGGGTTTCTCTTCCCGCGCCTACTCGCAGGCTCAGCGCTTCGTGGCTGCGGTCGCTGCCCGGAGTTTTCCCGCCGATCGCGGTCCGGCTGTCACCCGACGCCGTTGGACCCGACTTTTTGGCCGGCACAGCTCCCCCTCGACCGAGGTCGAGTGCTCTGCCCTTATCCTCCGGATACTTCTACACCTTCCCCTACTCACAGTCTCTTCGGCCGCCTGGTTTCTTGCTGGTCGGCTCACTCCGCACCGTGGCAGAAAGGTAGTCAGTGCCTGTTGCTGATACAGCTTTTGTTGTTAGTCTTCCTGCTTTCTGTTGTTGCAGCCTCGTGTTTTCTTTTGGTAGCACGACGAGGGCGGTTGTCTCTCTTCGACGCTCTTCGTTGCTTTTGGTAATCTTGCCGCAGGGTACGATCGGACTCGTCGCCACTGTAAAGTCTGTGGGTTGTGCAGTTAATAAATACACAGACTTCAGAAGTAACAAACAAACAGGTCTTTACTATTCGAAGGTCCGGGCGAATCTGCCCCAGCAATCATGCCACAACACTTATATACTGGTGTGGTCACTATCGGTATTACAGTATACAGAAGCCAAACAAATAGTGCCACCCGAAAGTAGTCCTCTTAAAGGTGAACGGTTACATTCAATAGTTCCCTTAAAGGTAGACGGGTACATACACTACAATATCCGCCATCATCAATTTCCCCGAAGCTACTGTACCACCATATGTGCCAATCCATTCCTTGCACCTACAGCGTGCATGGGCTGAAACAAAGGCATGAAGTGTGCACTATGATTCCCTCACTCTTTTGGGAGACAGTGGCCCGGGAGGGGTATGGATTCAGTGGCGAGGGAATGGCATTTGTGGTGGGGGCTGAAGATGATGGCTTTGGTCTTCCCAATGTTTAATTGTTATTCCTTCTTCTGCAACTCAGGAATTCTCTGCACGCCTGCCACCATTCTAGCCCCAAAAAAAGGAGGAAAAAAAAGTGGAAAATATGCCAATTCCCTTAACTCAGCAAATGCATACATATTGCCCGCTCTCTCCCACTCATTTAAAGATATTCAACTGGGCAAAATAGAACAGAAAGCAGATAGGTGACTGAGATGATCTTTACAAAGACAACAGTAAGAAGCATTAACGAACTTTGAGAAGCAAAGAACATGTGAATAGCTAAGATACTGGCAACAATGCAAGGAAAGGAAACAACAAAAGCCTATGGGAACAAACAGATTGCACGGGGTGAATCAGTCCAAGGGAGAAAGAGGAGTAGGGAGCAGAAGAGGAGCCTGCCGGGAGAGGTCAGCGCTTGGATAAAGAGCCTGTGGTCTCAGGTCCGGCTGTGAAAAGAAGGATCCAGGCTGAGCCTCACTCATGTGTAGAAGCACCAAGGATGATTTCCCAGCAGGTGCAGCAGATTGCAGGGGTCAGGGTGGAGTCCACTGCCATCCTCTAAGGGAAGGCTTTTCATCAGTGCAAGGTGCCCGACTGTGTGTGGCAGCTTAAGGCACCAATGCAGCCATCCATCCCCCCAACACGAGGGCATCAACAAGTCATTGGGGGTAATTTTGACATTTAGGCCTAGAAATTCACTAGCCTTAGCGCCGCTTTTGAGGCGCTAGAGGGACTAGCGCCAGAGTTATGGCCAGTTGAAAAATTCCCTGGGGCCCTAAAGCGGCGTTGCACCGGTAGCGCTCCGCCGGCACCGATGACGTCATCGGTGTGCGCAGCGTCCCGGTTGCCATGCCGACGGGCCCCAGCGCCGAAATTCAGTTGCGGCCGCCTCGCCCGTGGCAGCCGCAACTAAGACTCTGGCAACCGAGTCTTACACAAGTTAGCGCCGGCGCATTAAGGTCGCGCGGCGGCCAGCCGCTTTCCCGCCGGCCGCCTGCCCGCACCTCCCTCCCCGGACTCCTCCACCGCCCCCCCCGCGGAACAGATGCGTCTGGCCTGCAAGCCCGGCACTTGTCCGAGGTGCCGGGCTCATTTTTGAAAAAATCAAACGGCCAGCGATCGGGTGAAGGCAGCGCCTCCTTAACGGGAGGAGGAGGCCTGCACTTCCCCAGCCTGCCGCACTGCATCGGGTGCCGCAGCGCCGGATTAGCGCCGCAATTCGGCACTCAGCGCCCATTGGGAGGCACTCACGCCCGCCAGTAGCGCCGGCAGCCGTCTGGGCGCGGCGCTACTGAATTTTTGGCGCGCGCAAGGGAATTAGCGCTGGCGCTAAATTTCCAGCGCTAAAGCCCTGGCGCGGCGTCAACTCAATTTCTAGGCCACACACTATTGCACAAATGCGTGATAGCGAATAGGCAGCCCGTTTTACATCTCTCGAGAAATTAAAACCGAGAGAGATGTAAAACGGGCTGCCGATTTGCTATCACCGATTTCACACCATCGCCCAAAGTCAAAATCTACCCCATTGTGTCTTCCATGGATGTTTATGGATTTGGTGGTGTAAATTGAAGAGAGCATTGTTTTCTGGTCTCCCAAACCCCGGGGCAGGGATTCAAACCAGCATCTCAGGGATTCCAGGTTCTAGTAGGAACCATTGGCCCGCTCCTCGTGCTGAGGCCAGCTAGCTGAAACCAGGCCCAGCAGTGCAGCAGGAGTCCTCTCACATGCTGCAGCTGTCTATTAGGATAGCAGCATACAGGAGCCCTCAGACCTGCACCTTTAGAAGCCTGCATATATTATAGGAAGGAGACAAAAACAAGTGCATGCTGCTGAAGCAGCCACAACAGAAAAGCAATTACCTAATTGTTCCAATGTAGGGGAAACCGCAAAGTGAGTCGAGAATACAATTTACTGAATTAGACACGTACAGATACACCGTTTGCTCAGAAGTGCCAAAAAAACACTTCTTGTAAAACATCCACATACATAGCCAAGCAGAAGTGAATCAGGTTGCTGTTCCTTGCAAACCCTGCTTTTTCAATTTTTGTTGAACTGCAGCAGCCCATGTGGTGAAGGTACTCCCACAGTGCTGTTAGGTAGGGAGTTCCAGGACTTTGACCCAATGACTATGAAGGAACAGCGATATATTTCCAAGTCAGGATGGTGTGTGACTTAGAGGGGAACTTGGAGGTGGTGGTGCTCCCATGCGCCTGCTGCCCTTGTCCTTCTAGGATATGTTAGAAGGATCGTCAAATGAGGCCATATGGGTTGAACTGAAGAACAAAAAAGGGCTATCACACTGCTGGGTGTATACTATAGACCCCCAAATAGTCAGAGGGAGATAGAAGAGCAAATATGTAGGCAAATTTCTGAGAAGTGCAAAAACAATAGGACAGTAATAGTAGGGGATTTCAACTACCCTAATAATTGACAGTCTTTACTATCAAACTCATGAATGAGTTTCTCCTCCCCTGATTGGCTGCAGAGTGCTCACCTGATCCCAGCCGGCACATCGCACTAACTACGCCGCTGGATCAGGTAAGCACATCGCGCTGACATCTGAACCAGGCCAGTGACAGGAAATGCAAGCAGGCCCGGGCTTCAGATGTCAGCGCGCAGGGTGAGTGCAGATCGGGGGCTTGCACGCGCGGCAAGCATCCGATCCTAATTTCTGGCCCATTAACTGGGATAGAATCAGTGTAAAAGGTATAGAGGGCACAGAATTCTTAAAATGCATTCAGGAGAACTTTTTTAGCCAGTATGCAGCAAGCCCACAAGAGAGGGGGCGGTTCTAGACTTCGTTTTAGGGAATGAACCTGGGCAGGTGGTCGGGGCATCAGTGGAAGAGCATTTTGGTGGTAGTAATCATAATTCAGTTAGATTTAGCGTAGTTATGGAAAAGGACAAAAGATAGATCAGAAGTAAAAGTTCAATTCGAGAAAGGCCAATTTTGCTAATTACTATACTTACTTAACTCTTTCCTACGCTCTCCTTTCATGTTTTGATTATCTTTAGGCTGGTTTCATTTCTTGGAGGTATCTACAAGAAATGAAACCAGCCTAAAGATAATCAAAACAGGAAAGAAGAGCACAGGAAAGAGTAAAGTAAGGGAGGACATTGATGGCCAGGGAATAAATAGAATAATAGAACAGTAGAGTAAAAAGATGGTTAAAAATAAAGTGAAAGGAACTGCTATTAAAACTGAGTTAAACTGTCTGTACAGCAATGCCAATAATGTCTGTAATAAAATAGGGCAGCTGGAGGCAATTATGTGTTGCGAGGAACCAGACATAATAGGGATTACTGAGACATGGCTACAGAAAAATCAGGACTGGGAATTAAACATTGCTGGGTATAACATATTTAGAAAAGATAGAGGGGGGAAACAGGGAGGTGGAGTAGCAGTACTTATTCGGCATAACATAATGGCAGTAGAAAAAACTGACGCAGCTATCAGCAAGACAGAAATGGAATTCATGCAGATAGAGATAAAAGATAATAAAGGATCAATCACACTAATAGCGGTAGTCTACAGACCATCTAATAGTGGAAGGGAGGTGGAGGAAGAAATATGCAAATAAATTAGGGAAATGAGTAAAAAACATAGAATAATCATGGAGATTTCAACTACCCCGATATTAATTGGACAGAAGAGGTAGGTAAAGAGGATAAGGGAATGGAGTTCTTACAATGTGTACAGGATTTCTTTCTAACCCAATATATAAAAAGCCCAACAAGGGAGGATTCACTATTGGATCTAGTGATGGGAAATGAACCAGAGCAGATAAGAGAGGTAAAAGTAGGGGAACATCTAGGCAACAGTGACACTGGCTGGAATTTTGCAGGGGGTGGGGTGGCAACAGGTGCGATCGGTGGCAGGTCGGGAGGGAAAGTGTTTTTTTTCCCCAGCAGGTCGGGACCCCGCTGTGAACCCACCACCACACGCCTTTCTCAATGTCGGGTCTGTCAGCGCTGAGCAGACCCAACACGCAGCAGCGGGTTCACAGTGGGGGACCTAATTCAGGTAATTAGTGGCTTGTTCAGAGCCATTTAAGAATGAATTTCAGCTCACCTTTTGCATTTGACAGATCGCCCATGGGGTCCACGCTGGTCGTGGACCACCTCTGTCAAGCTGAGGTAGGAGTTCAGTGGCCATTGAATCAGTTGTTGAGTTCCCACCTTAGAGATATCTTCCCTCAGCAACAAGCTCTTCCTCATTGCATTTCCACAACAGATTCACCATGCTGCAAGTCTTCACACAAGTCTCCATCCAGTCTGACCTCATTACCTCTCTCTCCATTGACAGATCACTTCTGTCATCTCTACTTCACCTGCCATCTATTCCATCAGCATGGGTGTCCTGTATACTGTCTCAACTTGGCCCTCAGAATCCCACAACGATCAGCCCCAACACCAGCAGCACCAACGACAACACCACCAACCTTCTCCGCAATCACCTGATGCTGTACAGGACACAGGGCATCAGCACCCGACCACATTGCTGCCCAGGAGGCCAGGGATGGCCTCACCATGGCCAGATTTACTTCACTTGACACTGTACACCCTGGCTGCCACATGATACGCCAGGTTGGCACCACCCCACACCAGCACCATAAAGCATCCCTACAATGCCCAAGCCATTCCTTTCAGACGCATTACCATTGCAGGGGGTACCGTTATGTCTCACCATTCACTGCAAGTCACTAAGTCACTTCCAAAGGTGCATACAAAACTGTAGAAGAATGCAAAGTGTTGAAAATAAAGGTTTCAATGTTTGACACCACATAAACAGAAAATGTACATGAACATTGCATAAAACACCCAAGTGCCTATCCTTGTGTGTTGTTAGTTGGTATGATTGAACTAGGATGAGGGTGAGTGTGAGGGATGGCTAGTGAGATGGGGATGTGATAATAGAGTTAGAGAGGGATGGGTGGAGGTGCAAGGTAAGTTGGTGTGAGTAAGGATGTGCAGGAGTAGAGGAGTAGGGTAGGGAAGGCAGAGTGATGGGGATGTGATAAGAGGCACAGCAGTGAGATCGCTCTCCCTGCTTCGGGCGGCCAGCTCTCGCCGCTCGCTCCCGCAACCGGAGTGAGGTGCTCGGCGAGTCGGGCAGAGGCAGCGCAGCACGGTGAGCAGCAGCAGCAGCCAAGCCGACCCGCTGGAGCACATCGGCCGGCAGCTCCTCGGCGGGAAGGAATTCCGACTGGGAAGAGGGGAGCCGAGCATGGCGGCCAGAGGCCGACCCGCGAGGAGGGAGAAGTAGGCCCCGGGCCGTGGAGCGGGCGACGGTGAAGAGGAGGCTGAATTGGAGCATTCACATCCCGATGATGTGTTCGGCGAGTCGGGCAGAGGAGCGCAGCGCAACGAGCAGCAGCAGCAGACTCACGACACGCTGCAGCACGTCGGCCGGCAGCTCCATTTCGGGTAACTCGCAGTCCGGATGGGAGGAGGGGAGCCGGGCATGGTGGCCAGAGCGGGAGAAGCAGGCCACCACACGTGGAGCCGGCAACAGTGAGGAGGAGGCCGCGGTGAAGAGGAGGACGGAGCGGCTGAAGGACATCGTGCTCCCACTGCCACGGGAAGCCATTCTATTGACTCTGAACGCAGTGCTGTATGTATAGCTGATGCGTCCCTACGGGGAACAAGCATTCCATTGTACTTGTTACTTATGGCAAATAAATCTAATCTGAATCTGAATCTGAATCTGAGGATGTAGTTAAGTGTGGCTTTGTACTAACGTTTCGTGATCTACTGAGATCATTGAAACATTTGCAGCACTGGAACCAGGTCCTCCAGACCACATCCCTGCTTGTGCACTACTCTGCAATGTGCAACCAGGCTGTGTTGATCACTTGGGAGGACTCTTCCACCCATGGGAAGGAAAGAGGACCTCCCTGTGTGCTGTGACGCCCTCCATAAGCATATAAAGGGAGTCATGGGAGAGCCTGGGTGCAGCCCTGTGCTTTTGTGCAGTCATTGTCAGTGTTTGCAGCACCTCAATGCTGGAGAACACGGACAGCACAAATGTCAAAATAAATTTGGCCGTGGTACCTTTAAGGAAACTGGCTGATGATGAGTCATCAAATGATGTCACCAGACCCGCTTCCTCTAATTGGCTGGGAAATGCGCTGGGCGGGCTTAACAAGCCCAATCAAGGTAAATTCATTCTACACAGCGGGCTGGAGCCAGCAGTGGGGTCAGGACCCGCCACAGATGTTGGCCGCCAAGGTTAATAAAATCCCGGCCCATAATATAATATGCTTTAAAGATAATAATTGAGAAGGACATAAGTATAACAAAGACCAGGGTAATAGATTGGAGAAAAGCTGATTGAGGGGCCGAGAATAGAACTTGGTACAATAAAATGGACAACAATATTGGCAAACAATGATGTAGAACAGCAATGGGAAACATTTAAAATGGTGTTCAACAGAGTCCAGGAAAAATATATTCCCCCAAAAAAGCACTAAACATTAATGGGACACTATGCATGAATAAAACAATAAGGGAAAAATTGAGGGTAAGGAAAGAGGGAAATATTAAGTACACGGATAGCAGGGATACACGATAAGGGAGAATACGAAGAGATTAGGAGAGAACTCAAAACAACAATTAGGAAGGCAAAGAAGAACTATGAAATTAAATTATCAAGTAACATAAAACAAAATAATAAAATATTTTACAGGCACATAAATAAAAAAAGGTCGGGATGGGAAAAGGGCCACGAAGGGATAGACAGGATAATACCACAGGCAGCGATAGAGAGATGGCAGAAATATTAAATAATTACTATGGGGGCGATTTTCTCACTGGAGGCGGGTTTCAGTTTGGGTGGGTTCGAAACACGCCTCCACTGATAGTTCTGAATAAATTGCGATTTTCCTCTGATTGGCCACTTGATTTCAGAGGTGTGGGTTGTCCTTGGTCAGTTAGTGTTTTGGGACTGAAACTCGCCTCTGCTGACATCACTTTTCCAGCCTCATTTAAGGGCTGCTTGCTGCCTTGGATCATTCCACTGGATTTCTGCCTATGCTGCACCACCTGCAACATATTCCAAGGCAAGGGCCTCCCCGAGGTTCTCGGATGAAGCACTGCAAATGTTGGTTGAGGGGGTACAGCTAGCAGGGAGGTGCTCGTCCACTCATCTGGGAGGAAGAGGCCTCCCAAAGAACCAAGGCTGTGTGGGTCCAGCTGGCAAGGGATATAACCTCCAGATCTGTGTGCAGATTGGATGAATGTTTATGTGTATTGATGAAATGCCATCCCTGTTGGAAAGCATTAAAATGATTTGATGGCAAAATGTTGGCGTCATGGCATCTGTTCATTCGCCTTAGGCAGCTCCACATTGCGGGCTCCGCGACACTTGCGTTGTCAGGTTGGTGGCCAGAGTGAAAGGAGGCAAGAGAGTCATGTCCATTGCCTATGATGTCTTAGGATGGAGCCAAGGACATGTGCCAACTTGGGCAACCTATGCAAATCTGGCCAGGATAAGTTTATCCCTTGCAACACAGGCAGCCATGTGCTCACGTGCTGCCAGTCAATAGACCGGCGCTCTGTCCTCCTCCTGCTCCTCCAACTCCTCCTCCTCCTCCTCATCTGAGGAAGCCTGGAACTGAGCCACTTGCTCATCATGAAGCTGCAAGCCACGACGCTGTGCGATGTTGTGCAGTGCACAGCAGACCACGACCATTCTGGAGACCCTGTATGGTGTATACTGCAGGGCTCCACCTGATCGGTCAAGGCACCGGAAGCGCATGTTCAACAACCCAATGGTTTGCTCGATGAAGGACCTGGTCAAAGTGTGGCTGGCGTTGTAGCGCTCTTCAACCTCGTTAGCTGGCCTCCTGATCGGCATCATGAGCCACTTCTTCAGGGGGTAGCCTTTGTCACCAAGGAGCCATCCATTAAGTTGGTTTGGCGGATTGAAAAGCAGAGGAACACTAGAGTGCCGCAGGGTGAAAGAGTCATGGCAACTACCGCGGAACTTGGCGCAAACATGCAAAAACTCCTTGTGGTTACACACCAGCTGTATGTTGAGGGAGTGGAAGCCCTTTCGGTTGATAAAGATAGCTGGGTTATGATGGGGTGCCCAAAGGGCCACGTGTGCAGTCTATGATGCCCTGCACCATTGGCGTGCCTGCTGTAGTGTATGTGCCTTTAAGAGCCCCATGTGTGCCGTAATGCCACTCGGGTTATATAAGCCTGTATATTGTGTTATATCCGTTAGTACCCCTCCAGGCTTTGCTTAGTAAACACCTATGAACCAACTCCTGTCTTCAGTGTCTCTATCAACACACGAACACAACAGTGGCGATGAAGTGGAAACGGACTTACCTGCAATTCGGCAGCACCTCAAGGACATCGATTCCTCTGGCGTCCAGAAGACTCAAGAAAGTGAAAGAAACTGTGGTTTCACCAGCTGGCCAAGCTGGTGGCAGGTACTGCGCTAATCCTTCCTGGGCGTCAGGCTGGGGCTCCAGCGGCTGGCTCTACAGCTGGGACAAGCAGCGAAATTGGAGGCAAGCAATAACAGACGGGGAGGGAGCACTCGGGAGACGGCCGGCACGGCAAGCAGGTCGGTGTTCAGACCTAGAGAGAAAGTCCGGCGGGAACGAGTCTCCAACTGTAAATAAATAAATAAATAAAGAACGGAAACTGCGGGAAACAGCGTTGTCATCGGCAGCAGCGGCGGGAAAGCGCGGGAAGCGCCATATCTTTTCTGCAGAAAAGAAAGAAAAGCGCGGGAAGCGCCATATCTTTTCTAAGATGCCTAAGCCTGGCAATATTGATGCTTTTGATAGCGAAATAGAGATTTGGACCACATATGTGGAAAGAATGGAGGTATATTGCACTGCAAATGGAATAGAAGATGAAAAAAAAGCTTCAGTACTGCTGAATCTAATGGACACAAAGGCATACGGGCTGTTACGAAATTTAATCACTCCAGCCAAACCAAAGGACAAGGATTTGAAAGAAATTGTTGATACCCTACAGGAGCACTTAAACCCAACACCGCTGCTGATAGCGGAACGATTCAAATTCTTCAAGAGAAATCAACACAAGAATGAAAGTAACGCTGATTACCTCACCGAATTAAGAAAGCTATCAAAACACTGCCAATTTGGGGCAGGACTAGCAGATTATCTTCGAGACAAATTCATCTGCGGTCTCTTAAGTGAAGGAACACAAAAAAGGCTGCTTTCTGAAAAAGATTTAACACTGGACAAGGCTTTCAGTATGGCTGTATCATACGAAGCAGCAGCAAGAGGAGCTGCAGAGATACAACAAAAGACACAAGACTTCGGCACCCATGAAATGACACAGGGTTGAGAGAGATGTTATCGCTGCGGCAGATCCACCCATAACCAGAGGGACTGCTGGTTCAAGGACAAAACATGCAGGCAATGTGGAAAGATTGGACACATTGCACGGGTATGCCGATCTGGTCAAAATAAATCCACAGACAGGAAAAAAAAAATCAATAAAGAAAAGTACAGAAAGGTACAAATGATGACAGACAGTAGCTCCGAAGACCAGAAGAGCGATAGCGACTCCGAAAACAAGAGACTAAGCTGTCTCAAATTACATAATGTACTTGCCAAAGATGACTACCAGACCATTTGGGTTACCCTCACGTTAGCAGGGTCCCCAGTTAAAATGGAGCTAGATACAGGATCAGCTCTGACCGTAATAAATCAACGGGATTACGAGAGGCTATTTCCGCATATACCTTTAAAAGACACATCCATTATCTTAAAAACATATACGGGGCAGAAAGTATACCCAAAAGGAAAAATAAGGGTGCCTGTTGTATACAACGGCAAGGAAATACAAAAGTTGTATTTATACATTCTACAAGATGGTGGCCCACCGCTGTTAGGACGTGAATGGATCAGGAAAACACGTTTAGACTGGCACTCCATTCAGGCACTGACGGTGACCAGTAAGAAAAAAACCGATGATGACGTCATACCTGAACGATTAAAAGACATCTTGGCCAACGCCAAAGAAGTGTTTCAAGAGAAACTAGGAACCTTGAAAGGCATCACCACCTCAATAAAAGTGGAAGATGCAGCAATTCCCAAGTTTTTTAAAGCAAGACCAGTGCCATACGCAATTCGTCCAGCAGTCGAGGCAGAGCTGGAGAATTTGGAAAATGCAGGCGTATTATCCAAAATAGATTGGAGCGAGTGGGCAACACCCATCGTTCCAGTCATGAAGAAAGCATTGAATAATAATAAATCTGAAGAACAGAGAAAAATTTGCATCTGTGGAGACTTCAAGGTGACGGTAAACCCGGTCCTTCACATGGTACAGTATCCTCTTCCGAGGATAGAAGATATTTTCGCCTCACTATCCGGAGGGAAACGTTTCACCAAAATTGACTTGGCACAGGCATATCTACAGATGGAGGTTGAAGAGGCCTCTAAAAAATCTCACGATAAATACACACAAAGGTCTGTACCAGTACAATCGATTAGTTTTCGGAGTAGCATCCGCTCCAGCTATCTGGCAAAGAGCTATGGAGCAAGTCCTGCAAGGGATTCCGGGTACTCAATGCTACCTGGACGACATCCTTGTAACAGGAGAAAACGACAACGAGCACCTTGCCAATTTGGAGCAGGTGCTCACTAGGCTGAGAGAACGGGGCCTACGAGCAAATCACCCCAAGTGCGAATTTTTCCGAAATCAAATATCATATTGTGGCCACATAATAAATAAGGAAGGGTTGCATAAGTCACCTGAAAAAATTGAAGCGGTCATAAAAGCCCCAGCACCTGAAAATGTTTCACAATTAAGGTCGCTCCTGGGATTAATAAATTACTATCATAAATTTTTACCGAACTTATCAACTCTTCTACACCCTCTTAATGAACTGCTACAAACAGGAGTAATTTGGAAATGGAATGAAGATTGTAAACGTGCCTTCCATAAATGCAAAGACTTAATCACATCCAAAGAAGTTTTGGCTCATTACAACCCATCACTGCCAATCAGACTGGCGTGCGATGCATCCCCTTACGGCATAGGAGCAGTATTATCGCATAAATTCCCTGATGGCTCGGAACGGCCGATAGCTTTTGCGTCACGCTCATTGAACTCAGCTGAGTGTAACTATGCCCAAATCGACAGGGAAGCACTCAGCCTGGTATGGGGAGTGAAGAAATTCAACCATTACCTACACGGACAAAAATTTACCTTGTTTACTGACCATCAACCCCTCATCTCCATATTCAACCCTAAAAAGGGTGTTCCCATTATGACAGCGCAAAGGCTACAGAGGTGGTCCCTTTTTCTAGGGGCACACCAATACAACATAGAATACAAAGGATCAAAACAGCATGGGAATGCTGACGGTTTGTCGCGCCTACCGTTGCCAACGGTAGAAGAGGCACCTACAGTAGACCCAGTGGAGATGTTCCACTCTACCATAGTGGAATGTCTACCAGTAACAAATTCTGCCATTGAAAGGGAAACGAGAAATGACTCGACTCTCTCACGGGTCTACGATTTAACAGTGAAGGGATGGCCAGCACATGGCGAACCACTGTTGCCAGCATTCTCGCAAAGAAGAGAACAGCTGTCAGTGTGCCGAGGAACCTTGATGTGTGGATCCAGAGTGGTGATTCCACCCAAACTCCAGGATAAAGTGCTAAAGGAGCTTCACGAGGGGCATCTGGGTGGAGTGAAAATGAAGAACCTAGCCAGGGCGTTTGTATGGTGGCCAGGTATCGATGGAGACATCGAAGACATGACCAAGAGCTGCCTAGGATGCCAGAAGGTCCAAAACGCTCCACCACAAGCCCCTCTACATCCATGGGAGTGGCCCTCATCTCCCTGGCAAAGGGTACACATCGACTTTGCTGGTCCATTTATGGACTCAATGTTCTTAATCGCGGTTGATGCACACTCCAAGTGGCCGGAGGTAATAAAGATGTCCTCCACCACCACGGAAAAAACCATCACAGTATTAAGGACCATATTTGCCAGGAATGGGCTGCTGGAACAGATCTGTTCTGATAATGGACCGCAATTTGTGTCCGAAGAATTCAGGAAGTTCTTAAAAAACAATGGGGTTAAGCACTACACGTCCGCCCCATACCATCCCGCCACCAATGGATTGGCTGAAAGGTTTGTCCAGACCTTCAAGAAGGCCATAAAGGCCATGGGTAATGAAGACATAAAACTTCAGCACAAGGTGGATAACTTCTTGTTCGCATACAGGAATGCAACACATATGGTTACCAACCAAACTCCCGCCATGATGTTCTTCAATAGAAACCTAAGATGCCGGCTGGATTTGGTCAAGCCCAACATCAGCAGGGACGTGGAGAACCGGTAGTTTCAAGGCATGAATGAAAGGCCAACTAGAACCTTCCAGATAGGTCAACAAGTTTTGGCCCGGGACTACCGTACCGAGAAATGGCAGCCTGGAACTATCTGCACACGACGAGGACCACTGATGTATACCGTGGACATCGGAGAAAGCATAATAAGGCGCCATACTGACCAAGTCATAGAGTCATCCGAAAAAGGACAACCTACACCACAGCTCTATACATCTAACGATGAAGTAGAGATACCCATATCTACCTCCGATCCGGTGATACTGGAACCCGATGAACCCGACACTGGCATTCAAGCCGAATCAGCCTTGCCAAAAGAACCTACTACACCACCAGAAACGACTACACCACCGAGGCGTTATCCGGACCGAGTCAGGAAGCCTCCAGAGAGACTGACTTATAATTAATTAACTACAGCAATGTGTATATTATTTTTCTTATAACATGTAATTAATAATTACTTAAAATATGATGTACTGGTTAGCTAAAAGGGGAGGAATTGTAGTGTATGTGCCTTTAAGAGCCCCATGACTGCTGTAATGCCGATAATGGCCACTCGGGCTATATAAGCCTGTATATTGTGTTATATCCGTTAGTACCCCTCCGGACTTTGCTTAGTAAACACCTATGAACCAACTCCTGTCTTCAGTGTCTCTATCAACACACGGACACAACACCTGTCATATTTGCAAAGCCAACTGAACCGACGGTTATACTTGCTTGACCCCCTGAGAACTGGATGTAATTGTGGGCCTTAGCAAAAAGGGCATCGGTAATCTGCGTGATGCAACTATGGGCAGCCGACTGGGAGATGCTGCTGATGATCCCTGGAAGGAGCCTGAGGCAAAGAAGTTGAGTGCGGTGGTGACTTTGACAGCCACTGGTAAGGGGTGTCCACCCATTCCTCTGGGCACCAGGTCTTGGTGCAGCAGTCCGCAGATCTCTCGGACAACCTCTCGCGAAAATCTCCGTCTCCTTTGGCACTGCTGCTCACTCATGTTGAGGTAGCTCATCCTCTGTCTGTAAACCCTCTGTCGGGGGTATCTCCTGCGGCGAGGTGCCTTGATGCGCTGGTGCCTTCTGCCCTGTGCAGCATCAGGTGGCTGAGCAGGAGGTTGGGGCTCCTGCAGCTGTTGCTGCTGAGCTGCCTGGCTCTGCTGCTGCCGTGGATGCTCCTCATCCAAATCTGAGGTCCATGGTGAAAGAAAATGAATGGTTCCCATGCTGCTTGTAGATGCCTCCGTTGGGGAAGCGCTCATTGCAAGCGGGGAGAGGGTCTTCCAAGGAGGTTCCACAGTTGATAGATTCAAGCTGCAGCACCTCCGACTTTGGAAGGCCTGCTAAAAGTGCTCAAAGGCCTTTTAAAGCAAAGTTCTGCCACCTGCAACTAATCCCTGATGAAATCTCCGATTTAATGTTTGAGCTGCAGCTGTGAGGAGACCACCCACTTGTCAACCTGCTAGGTTTAGCTGGCGTGGTTTAGGAGGGTCGTGGAACACGCTGAAATGGTCGAAAAATAACAAGAGCCTCTCAAAATAGGCTTAGAGAGGCCCTTACCGAGCATTTAAGCCTGTTAATAACCTCTCTGGCCAGCTGGAGGCAGGACCATTTCCCACCCTGCAAAACCAGCACTGGCAAAATCACGCAGAGGCGGGTTCCAAACCCGCACTCATTTTTTCCGATTTTCCTGCCTCCTCGGGGCTCAGAAAATCACCCCCTTTGCTTCAGTATTTACCGGGGAGATAGAATAGGTGGACATGACATTGGATCATGAGATTAGTAATAAAATAAAAGCATTTAAAATAAAAAAGAAAGGAGATATATCAAATAAACTAATCAAACTCAAAAGAGGAAAAAAAACCTGGTCTGGACAGATAACATTTGTACATTTTTAAAGAATCTAGGGAAGAGATAGCAGAGACATTACGACACATATTTAATAACTCGTCAAAAAAAGGTGTAGTGCCAGAGGACTGGCGGATAGCGAACATAATATCTATATTTAAAGGAGGGAGATAAAACATGTCCAGGGAACTGTAGAACAGTCAGCTTAACATCAGTGGTAGGAAAAATAATGGAGTCCCTACAAAAGGAGAAAATAGAAGAACATCTAGAAACCAAAAATATAATAATGAATAGTCAACATGGATTTCAAAAGGGAAAGTCTTGCTTGACCAACCTCATTGAATTTTTTGAAGAGGTAACAGAGAGAGTAGACAAGGGTAATGCAGTAGATGTAATTTATCTAGATTTTCAAAAGGCCTTCAATAAGGTACCACATAATAGACTAATGAATAAGGTCAGAGAATGCAGAGTCAGGGGACAAGTAGCAGAATGGATAGCTAGCTGACTTCAAGACCGAAAGCAGAAAGTAGGGGTAAAGGTTAGCTATTCACAGTGGCAGAAGGTGGGTAGTGGTGTTCCACAAGGATCAGTGCTGAGACCACTGTTGTTCACAATTTATATTAATGATTTAGACTTTGGAATCAAAAATACAATTTCTAAATTTGCAGATGACACCAATTTGGGGGGGTGGGGGGGGTGTAGTCAATACAGAGGAGGACTGTAACAAATTACAGGAGGACATTACTAAACTTGCAGAATGGGTACATAATTGGCAAATGAATTTCAACACAGATAAATGTGAGGTATTATATTTTGGTAGGAAGAATAGGGAGGGTGCGAATCTGGGTGGGGTAGAGGAGCAAAGGGATCTAGGAGTACAAATACACAAATCGCTAACAGTAGCGACACAGGTTAACAAGGGCATAAAAAAAGCAAACCAAGCACTAGGGTTTATTTCTAGAGGGATAGAATTGAAAAGTAGGGAAGTTATGCTAAACCTGTATCAAACCTTGGTTAGACCACACTTGGAGTACAGCGTACAATTCTGGTCACCATATTATATAAAGGATATAGAGGCAATGGAGAGGGTGCAGAGAATATTTACAAGGATGATACCAGAAATGCGAGGGTATACATATCGGGAAAGGATGAACAGGCTGGGTCTCTTTTCTCTTGAAAAAGGAATGCTGAGGGGTGACCTAGAGGTCTTTAAAATTATGAAATGTTTTGATAGAGTGGATACAGAGAGAGTGTTTCCACGTGTGTGGAAAAGCATAATGAGGCCTTCAATATAAGATAGCCACCAAGAAATCCAATAGGGAACTCAAAAGCAACTTCTTTACCCAGAGGGTAGTGAGAATGTGGAACTCGCTACCACAGGGAGTAGTTGAGGCAAATAGTATAGATGCATTTAAGGGGAGGCCAGATAAGCATCTGAGGGAGAAGGGAATAGAGGGTTATTCGGGTAGTGTTAGATGAGGAAAGACGGGAGGAGGCTCGAGTGGAGCAGAAACACCGGCATGGACTGGTTGGGCCGAATTACCTATTTCTGTGCCATATATCCTATGCTGAGCTGAGATGTAATTTAGCAAGTGGACTGGAAACAGCTACTTGAAGGTAAATCGGTGTCAGAGCAGTGGGAGGAGATAGTAAGGGTTCAGAGTAAATATGTTCCCACAAAGAAAAAGGGTGGGACTCCCAAATCTAGAGCCCCTAGATGTCAAGGGGCATACAGGGTAGGATAAGACAAAAAAGGGACGCTTATGTCAGAGCTAAATATTGCAGAAATCCTAGGAGTATAGAAAGTGCAGGGGTGAAATTTAAAAGGAAATTAGGAAAGCAAAGAGAGGGCATGAAAAAATATTGGAAAGTTAAATCAAGGAAACCCAATGATGTTTTATAAATACATAAAGAACAAGAGGATAACTAAAGAAAGAGTAGGGACTATTAGAGACCAAAAAGGAAGCTTATTTGTAGAGGCAGAAGACATGGGTATGGTTCTTAATAAATACTTTGTGTCTGTCTCCACAAAAGAGAGGATTGATTGTAGTTAAGGAGGAGGTGTGTGAAATATTAGATGAGATAAATGATGTGCCTCAATAATTCCGAGACTCGAAGTTAGCAGAACAAAAACAAGGCTTTTATTAACTTAGAACGTAACACGTAAGCCAGACTGAACTAGCTTACAAACGGGGCCAGGTATGGGCGGAGCCCTACACACAGCACATTCCAGCACATTCCAGTATACAATACAGCACATTCCAGTACACAATACAATGAGGTCTGGGGGAAGGGAAATGACACTGAAACCGATCTCAGTCACAGGCAGTGATGAATGGAAATATTTCATCACATTCACTCCTTCTATAGATTTAGTCTGTTCGGGGGTTTGATAGTCCTCTGCGACCGACGTGGCTGTTGCGGTGCCGCGGGTGTCGGCTGGGTGTCCCCGGTAGCCTCCTGGGTCTCTGCCGGGGGTGCCGCCAGCGTTGTTGAAGGGGTAGTTGGTGGGGGTGCCGTTGGTCGGTGTTCTTCCGGGGGTGATGAAAGAGTAGTGGGTGGGTAAGAGTTGCTGTGATCGTCGTTGCCGCTATTGCCGTGGTTGTTGTCGATGCCGGCTGGGGCGACGTCTTTTATGGACACGGTGTCCTCCCTTCCGTCGGCGTGCCGGACATATGCGTATTGGGGGTTGGCGTGGAGTAGGTGTACTGGCTCCACGAGAGGGTCCGTCTTGTGGCCCCTCACATGCCTTCGCACGAGTACCGGACCTGGGGTGGAGAGCCATGATGGCATGGATACGCCTGAGGTGGATTTCCGGGGAAAGACAAACATTCGTTCATGAGGCGTGGTATTAGTGGCCGTACACAATAGCGACCGTATCGAATGGAGCACATCCGAGAGGACTTCCTGCCAGCGGGAGATAGGGAGGCCCTTGGTCCTTAGAGCTAGAGTGACTGCTTTCCATACTGTCCCGTTCTCTCGCTCCACTTGGCCGTTACCCCGGGGGTTGTAGCTGGTGGTACGGCTCGTGGCGATCCCCCTGGACAGCATGTACTGGCGTAGCTCTTCACTCATGAAGGACGCCCCCCTATCCGTATGGATGTAGCTCGGCATACCGAACAGGCAGAACAGGCTGTTGAGGCATTTAATGACCGTGGCGCTGGTCATGTCTGGGCAGGGGAAGGCGAATGGGAACCGGGAGTATTCGTCCACAATGTTCAGGAAGTAAACATTGCGGTCGACGGACGGGAGGGGGCCCTTGAAATCTAAGCTGAGCCGCTCAAAGGGCCGTGTAGCTTTGATTAAGTGGGCTCTATCTGGGCGGTAGAACCGAGGCTTGCACTCAGCGCAAGTGCGGCAGTTCCTGGTCAGGGACCGAACTTCCTCAATCGAGTAGGGTAAGTTACGGGACTTTATGAAGTGGAACAGCCGCGTGACCCCTGGGTGGCAGAGGTCGTTGTGGAGGGTCTGTAGCCGATCCCCGGTGGCGCTGGCACACATCCCTCGTGAGAGGGCGTCAGGGGATTCGTTAAGGGCCCCTGGCTGGTAAATGATGTCATACTCGAAGGTGGAGAGCTCGATCCGCCATCTAAGAATCTTATCATTTTTAATCTTCCCCCTCTGTTTATTATTGAACATAAACG
The DNA here is from genome assembly GCF_052327205.1 of Somniosus microcephalus. Taxonomy (NCBI): domain Eukaryota; kingdom Metazoa; phylum Chordata; class Chondrichthyes; order Squaliformes; family Somniosidae; genus Somniosus; species Somniosus microcephalus. The sequence goes on from NC_140988.1 coordinate 346,802,710, forward strand.
CTACCGACCGCTGGTCGGTAAGTAGGGTGAAGCGTTTGCCGGCTAGGTAGTGGCGCCAGTGGCGCACTGCCTCCACGATGGCTTGGGCCTCCTTTTCCATGGAGGAGTGTCTGATCTCGGGCCCTTGGAGGGTCCTCGAGAAGAAAGCTACGGGCCGCCCCGCCTGGTTGAGGGTGGCCGCCAAGGCGAAGTCAGACGCATCACTTTCCACTTGAAATGGAGTGTTCTCGTCCACTGCCTGTAGCGTGGCCCGCTCAATATCCTGCTTAATGCTTTTGAAGGCGGCGTGGGCCTCAGCAGAGAGCGGGAAAGAGGATGCTTTCAAGAGGGGGCGGGCTTTGTCGGAGTAGTTGGGGACCCATTGGGAATAATAAGAAAATAACCCCAGGCACCTTTTCAGGGCTTTGGGAGTGTTGGGCAGAGGCAGCTCCCGTAGGGGGCGCAATCGGTCGGGGTCTGGTCCGATTTCCCCATTCTCCACCACGCTGCCTTGTATGCAGAGGCGCGTGGTGTTGTAAACGCACTTGTCCTCGTTGTAGGTGAGGTTGAATTTTTGTGCGGTTTTCAGGAACCTCTCGAGGTTCGAGTCGTGATCCTGCTGGTTGTGACCGCAGATGGTGACGTTGTCGAGGTAGGGGAAGGTTGCCTGCAAGTGGTGGTCATCGACCATGCGGTCCATCTCCCTCTGGAAGACCGAGACCCCATTCGTCACCCCAAAGGGGACTCTGAGGAATTGGTAGAGGCGTCCGTTCACCTCGAAGGCGGTGTACGGGCGGTCCTCTGGTCTGATAGGGAGCTGGTGGAACGCTGACTTGAGGTCGATGGTGGAGAACACCCGGTATTGGGCGATTTGGTTCACCATTTCTGATATGCGGGGTAGCGGGTAGGCGTCTAGTAGGGTGTACCTGTTGATCGTTTGACTATAGTCGATCACCATCCGTTTCTTCTCGCTACCCCTTACCACTACCACTTGGGCGCGCCACGGGCTGTTGCTGCGTTCAATAATGCGCTCTTTCAGGAGCCTGTCTAGCTCGGTCGCGATAAACCGCCTGTCCTCCCAGCTGTACCTCCTGCTTTTGGTCGCTATTGGCCGGCAGTTAGGGGTAAGGTTCGCGAATAACGAAGGCGGCTTTACCTTCAGGGTAGCCAGACCGCACACTGTGAGGGGCGGCTGGGACCCACCGTACTTGAGCGTGATGCTTTGGTGGTTGCACTGGAAATCCAGGCCCAAGATCACGCTCGCACATAGGTTCTTCATGATTAATACTTTAAAATTATCATATACAGTTCCGTTAACGCACAATTGTACCGTGCAGTAACCCAGAATGGTCGATGTCTGGGTTTTGTCAGCCATAGAGATGGTACCCTGAGTAGGGACCACCTTTAGGGAGAGTTGTTGTGCCAGTTCTGGGTGGATAAAGCTCTCCGTGCTTCCACTGTCAATTAAGCATTTAACCCGGCACCCGTTTACCTCGATGTCCACCATTGATCTGGATAGCGGGTGCGGCCTGGTCTGGTCCACTGTGACCGATGCCACTGTAGGGCCCTGATCGATACAAGATGGCGTCCACGCTGTCTGCTCACAAGATGGCGGACCCCACGAGGTCGGGCAAGATGGCGTCCAAGATGGCCGCTCCCACGGCGCACACGCGGCGGTGGCGGGTTTTCCGGCGGTTGGTTTTCCAGCGGGGTTCCCTCTGCACACCTTCCCGAAGTGCCCCTTCTTACCGCACTTAAAGCAGGTGGTGCCTTTCGCCGGGCACAGGTTTCTGGTGTGCTTTGGCTGCCCGCAGAAGTAGCAGTTGGGTCCCTGACGCGTCGCGGCTGTCGTAGGGCTTCTGGGGGGGGAGAGCGGGGCCCAGCCGGTGTCGGGCTGTCGGGCGGGGAAGATGCCTTCCAAGATGGCGGCGCCCTCGGTGCACACGTGGCGGCGTGGACGGCGCGGGCTGAAGAGTAGGCGTCCGAGTTTCTCTGGGCCACATCCAGGGATCGCGCGGTGTCCGCAGCCTGTTTCAGGTCCAACCCCGTTTTTTCCAGCAGTCTTTGCCGGATGTAAGTGGAGCTGAGGCCTGTGATGAAGGCATCGCGAACAAGCTCGTCAGTGTACACTGCGGCTTTTACATCTCGGCACTTGCAGCCTTTGCCAAGCATTTTCAGGGTGCTTAGGAACTCCTCCACCGATTCCCCAGGTCGCTGTGCGCGGGTGGCGAGCAGGTGCCTAGCATACACCTCATTCGTAGGCTGCTGGTAATGCGCCTTTAAGATGTCGCAGGCGGCCAGGTACGTCTCATCCTCGCAGCGTCCGTAGCGTCTTTGACGGCTGCGGAATTGTCCAGGAAGAATTCCATACACTCAAACCAGTGTCCGAAGCGTGCTGATGCGTCCGGAGCATGTTGATCCAAATCCAAACGTTCGGGTTTCAGGAGTTGATCCATAGTGTTGAAAAATAAGTTAATAAAATTGATGTGCCTCAATAATTCCGAGACTCGAAGTTAGCAGAACAAAAACAAGGCTTTTATTAACTTAGAACATAACACGTAAGTGAGAGAGATGTCGTCCTTCTGGAGACTGAGGCCAGACTGAACTCGCTTACAAACGGGGCCAGGTATGGGCGGAGCCCTACACACAGCACATCCCAGCACATTCCAATATACAATACAGCACATTCCAGTACACAATACAATGAGGTCTGGGGGAAGGGAAATGACACTGAAACCGATCTCAGTCACAGGCAGTGATGAATGGAAATATTTCATCACAATAAACATAGTGAGAGATGAAGTATTAAGGGGTTTTGCATCTTTTAAAGTAGATAAATCGTCAGACCCCGATGAAATGTATCCTAGGCTGTTAAGAGAAGCAAGGGAAGAAATAGCGGAGGCTCTGACCATCATTTTTCAATGCTCTCTGGCTACAGGTGTGATGCCAGAGGACTGGAGGCCTGTGAACGTTGTACCGTTGTTCAAAAAGGGAGAAAGGGATAGACCAATTAATTACAGGCCAGTCAGCCTAACCTCAGTGGTGGGCAAATTGTTGGAAAAAATTCTGAGGGGCAGTATTAATCGTCATTTAGAAAGGCACGGATTAATCAAGGACAGTCAGCATGGATTTGTTAAGGGAAGCTCGTGTCTGACTAACTTGATTGAATTTTGAGAGGAGGTAACAAGGAGGGTTGATGAGGGTAGTGCATTTGATGTAGTCTACATGGATTTTAGCAAGGCTTTTGACAAGGTCCCACATGGCAGACTGGTCAGAAAAGTAAAAGCCCATGGGATCCAAGGGAAAGTGTCAAGTTGGATCCAAAATTGGTTCAGTGGCAGGAAGCAAAGGATAATGGTTGACGGATGTCTAGAAATAATAGAGATGCCATTACACTACTAGGTGTATTCTATATGCCACCAACTAGTGGGAAAAATATGGAGGAGCAAATTTGCAGAGAAATTACAGAGAGATGCACAACTATAGAGTAGTGATCGAGGACTTTGTAGGAGTCGCTGGAAATAAACAGGCTGCGAGACTTTCATAGCAGCAAAGAAAAACGCGTGTTAGCTTTATTTACTCTCCGCATGGACTGAGGGACTCGGCCTCGTCGCAGGGCTATGACGTCATCACACAATCGACGAATCTTAAAAGGGACCCTGCCCCGATAACCCAACCAAGTTCCGTACATAACGTGGAGCGATAACAACATTATACATAGTGAATTGTGTTACTGTCCCTACGTGGTCTCTGCCACAACTTCAACTATCCTAATATAGACTGAGATAGTAATAGTGTAAAGGGCAAAGAGGGGGAAGAATTTCTGAAGTGTGTTCAGGAGAACTTTCTTGATCGATATGTTTCTAGCCCAATGAGGAAGGAGACATTGCTGGAAATAACAACAGAAAATGCTGGAAAAACTCAGCAGGCCAGGCAACATCCGTGGAGAGAAATTAGAGTCGACGTTTCGGGTCTAACCCTTTTTCAAAACTGGAAAGGAAATGAAATGGAAATGAAATGCTGGATCTGCTTCTGGGGAATGAGATAGGTGAAGTGGAGCAAATGTTCAGTATGTGAACATTTAGGGAACTGTGATCAAAGTATCATAAGGTTTAGATTAGCTATGGAAAAGGACAGGGAGCAATCTAGAATAAAAATACTTAACTGGAGGAAGCCCAATTTCAGTGGGATGAGAACGGATCTGGCCCAGGTAAATTTGAATCAAAGATTGGCAGGCAAAACTGTAATGGAACAATGGGCTGCCTTTAAAGAGGAAATAGTAGGTACAGTTGAGGTACATTCCCACTAGGAGGAAAGGTAGGTCAACTAAATTCAGAGCTCACTGGATGACGAAAGAGATATAGAGAGTAACGTGAAGCAGAAGAAGAGCGCGTATGACAGATGTCAGGTCGAGAATACATCTGAGAATCAGGCTAAATATAGAAAGTCCAGAGAAGAAATGAAAAAGAAAATAAGATGGTAAAAGTGAGGGTATGAGAATAGATTGGCAGCTAACATAAAAAGATAATCCAAAAGTCTTTTATAGGCATATGAATAGTAAACGGGTAGCAAGAGGTGGCGTCGGGGCCATTTAGGGACCAAAAAGGAGACCTACATATAAAGGCAGAGGGTACAGCTGAGGTGTTAAATGAGTACTTTGCATCTGTCTTCACCAAGGAAGAAGATGCTGCCATAGACAGTGAAGGAGGAGGTAGAGGAGATACTGGATGGAATAAAAATTGATAAAGAGGAGGGCCTAGAAATTCACTTTGGGGCGGCCAGCTCGCTCGCGCCCAAAAGTTAGCGCTGGGCGGGGAGGCATTAGCGCTCGCCAGATATTCGTCTTCTGCGCCCCAATTCGGAAGCGGGCGCTATACCAGGGTGTGCCCGCCTCCGCTTGGGGCGCTGCAACTGAATATCGGCGCGCTAGTTGCCGCAGCGCCACCCGCAGCGGAGCGGCAGGCTGCGGTACTGCAGGCCTTCCTCCCTCTCTTAAGGGGGAGGTGCCTGCAACAGCCGGAGCCCCAATCGCGAGTGCCGGCAAAAGAGCCCGGCACAACGGAGAAGTGCCAGGCTCGCGGAAAGCAGCCGGCAATGCCGCGGGGGGGGGGTGGAGGAGGCCGGGGAAGGAGGTGCGGGCAGGCGGCCGCCGCAAAAGCGGCCGGCCGCACCTTCCGCTTTAAAGCGCCCCACTAAGGCTGCAGGACGGCCCCGTTTTCTGGTCGCTGTTTGCGGCCGCTTCGGAGGAGGCGGCCGCAACTAAATATGGGGATCGGCGCGGTTTCGGGGCGTTACCGGGGCACCGCGCACACCGATGACGTCATCGGTGCCGGCGCAGCGCTAACGGCTACCGCCGCCATTAACGCTGCACTCAATTTCCGCGCTACCAACCCCGCCGGCGCAGAAGACCTCTTTAGGCGCTAAGTGGGCGCAAGGCCCACTGAATTTCTAGGCCGAGGTACTAGAAAGGCTGGCTGTACTTAAAGTAGATAAGTCACCAGGGCCAGATGGGATGCATCCTAGGATGCTGAGGGAAGTGAAGGAAGAAGTCGCGGAGGTACTGGCCATAATCTTTCAATCCTCCTTAGATACAGTGGTGGTGCCAGAGAACTGGAGAATAGCAAATGTTACACCCTTGTTCAAAAAAGGGAGTAAAGATAAATCCAGCAACTACAGGCCAGTCAGTTTAACCTCGGTAGTAGGGAAGCTTTTAGAAACAATAGTCAGGGACAAAATTAAGTCACTTGGACAAGTGTGGATTAATTAAGGAACGCCAGCATGGATTTGTTAAAGGCAAATTGTGTTTAACCAAGTTGATCAAGTTTTTTGATGAGGTAACAGAGGGTTAATGAGGGCAAAGCATTTGATGTAGTGTACATGGATTTCCAGAAGGCATTTGACAAAGTGCCACATAATAGGTTTGCCAGCAAAGTTGAAGCCCATAGAATAAAAGGGACAGTGGCAGCATGGATATAAAATTGACTAAGTGACAGGAAACAGAGAGTAGTGGTGAACAGTTGTTTTTTCGGACTGGAGGAAGGTATACAGTGGTGTTCCCCAGGGGTCGATACTAGGATCACTGCTTTTCTTGATAAATATTAATGACTTGGATGTGGGTGTACAGGACACAATTTCAAAATTTACGATGACACAAAACTTGGAAGTATAGTGAACAGTGAGGAGGAGAGTGATAGACTTCAAGAAGACAAACAGGCTGGTGGAATGGGCAGACACGTGGCAGATGAAATTTAACGCATAAAAGTGCAAAGTGATACATTTTGGTAGGAAGAATGAGAAGAGGAAATATAAACTAAAGGGTACAATTCTAAAGGAGGTGCACGAACAGAGAGACCTGGGGGTATATGTGCACAAATCATTGAAGGTGGCAGGGCAGGTTGAGAAAGCAATTAAAAAAGCTTATGGGATCCTGGGCTTCATGAATAGAGGTATAGAGTACAAAAGTGTGGAAATTATGATGAATCTGTATAAAACACTGGTTTAGCCTCAACTGGAGTATTGTGTTCAATTCTGGGCACCGCACTTTAGAAAGGATGTGGAGGCCTTAGAGAGGGTGCAGAAAAGATTTACGAGAATTTTTCCAGTGATGAGGGACTTCAGTTACGTGGATAGTTTGGAGAAGCTGGAATTGTTCTCCTTAGAGCAGAGAAGATTGAGAGGAGATTTGATAGAGATGTTCAAATTCATGAGGAGTCCAGGCAGAGTAGATAGAAACTGTTCCCATTGGCAGAAGGGTCAAGAACCAAAGGGCACAGATTTAAGGTGATTGGCAGAAGAACCAAAGGCGACATGAGGAAAAACTTTTTTACTCAGCAAGTGGTTAGGATCTGGAATGCACTGCCTGAAAGGGTGGTGGAGGCAGACTCAATCACAACTTTCAAAAGGGAGTTGGATAAGTACCTGAAGGAAAACAATTTGCAGGGCTATGGGGAAAGGGCGGGGGAGTGGAACTAGTTGAAGTGCTCTTGCAGAGAGCTGGCACGGCCTTGACGGGCTGAATGGCCTTCTTCTGTGCTGTTACCATTCTATGTTTTTGTGACTGGAAAGCTGTTTCCGGTGGGGTTCCGCAGAGCTCTGTACTAGGTCCCTTGCTTTTTGTGGTATGCATCAATGATTTAGACTTCAATGTAGGGGCCATGATTAAGGAGTTTGCACATGATACAAAAATTGGCCGTGTGGTTGATAGTGAGGAAGAAAGCTGTAGACTGCAGGAAGATATCAGTAGACTGGTCAGGTGGGCAGAAAAGTGGGAAATGGAATTCAATCTGGAGAAGTGTGAGCTAATGCATTTGGGAAGGGCCTAACATGGCAAGGGAATACACAATACATAGTAGGATACTGAGAAGTCATAGAGCCATAGAGTCAGAGTTATACAGCACAGAAAGAGGCCCTTCAGCCCATCGTGTCTGCACCGGCCATCAAGCCCTGTCTATTCTAATCCCATTTTCCAGCACTTGGTCCGTAGCCTTGTATGCTATGGCGTTTCAAGTGCGCATCTAAATGCTTCTTGAATGTTAAGGGTTCCTGCCTCTGCCACTCTTTCAGGCAGTGAGTTCCAGATTCCAACCACCCTCTGGGAAAATGGGATTAGAATAGATAGGGCTTGATGGCCGGCGCAGTCAGGATGGGCTGAAGGGCATCTTTCTGTGCTGTATAACTCTATGGGGTCAATTTTCCCAAAGCTGTTGGGAAGGCGGCGGGACTACAACTTTCGGGTTTTAGTCCCGCCTACATCGACGTCGGCCAATCCGTGCGATTTTCCCTTGATTGACCTTGTTGAGCCCACCCAGCGGGCTCAGCAGGCCAATTAAGGGCCACCCAGCAACAGGTGACGTCACAGACTGCAATTTCATCTGTCAAGAGTTCTTGACAGATGAAATATCAGTGTTTCACAGCTGTTTGAAGCTGTGAAACACTGACAGTCTGAGTTCTGACATGAGTCCTTCTATGCAGACTCAGTTAGAACTCACATCGGCACTCAAAGCTGAAGGCTGTCCACTTTTCACAGATCGCAGCCATTCAGCTTTCAGTGCAGGCTGAGTGATGCGCTCCCGACGGCTACAGGAAGAAAGGCTGTGAAGGTGAGTACAGGTAAGTAAAAGTTCTTTACACACTTTAGACACACCAAACACACTTACCTTTGCACTCATGCACCTATCACTCACCTGAACACCAACATCGCGACCCCTCCAACTCCTTCAACCCGACAGCCCGCCTGCTCTAACCTGGCGTGGTTTGGAGCCGTCGGGAAACCTACACGAAACCCCTCAAAATAGGGATTAGGCTAAAAACTGCCTGTTAACTACCTGTTAACAGGCAGTTAATTGGCACTAATCCCTTCCTGCCTTGGGTCGGCGGGTCCCAGTGCGGGGCGGGTACCCGCTGCCTCTGAAAGTTGCGTGGAGCGGGGTTTTGGGCGGGATGGTGTCAGGACCCCCAAAATCGGGATTTTCCCCCCTCACACGCCTGAAATCCCGCCTGACAGCTCCACGAAAATCGACCCCTATGACTCTATGACTCTGGGTGAAAAAGTTTTTCCTCAAATCCCCTCTAAACCACCTGCCTCTTACCTTGAAATTATGCCCCCTGGTTATTGACCCCTCTACTAAGGGGAAAAGTTCCTTTCTATCTACCCAGAGAGTGGTGAACCTGTGGAATTCTCTACCACAGAAGGCAGTTGAGGCCAATTCATTAAATATATATTCAAGAAGGAGTTGGATATATTTCTTAAGGCTAAAGGGATCAAGGGATATGGTGAGAAGGCAGGAACGGGGTACTGAATTTGGATGATCAGCCATGATCTCATTGAATGGCGGAGCAGGCTCGAGGGGCCGAATGGCCTACTCCTGCTCCTCCTATCTTCTATGTTTCTATGTTACCCTATCTATGCCTCTCATAATTTTGTACACCTCAATCAGGTCCCACTGCTCTGATGTGGATTTTCCTACAAGTAGCTGATCCCAGTCCACTTTGGCCAGATCCCGCCGTATCATATTAAAATCGGCCTTCCCCCAATTTAGAACCTTTATTTCCGGTCCATCTTTGTCCTTTTCCATGACTACCTTAAATCTCACCGAATTATGGTCACTGTCACCAAAATGCTCTCCTACTGACACTTCTACCACATGCCCGGCTACATTCCCTAGAATTAGGTCCAGTACCGCCCCCTCTCGTAGGACCTTCTACATGCTGGCTCAAAAAGCTCTCCTGGATGCACTTTAAGAATTCTGCACCCTCTAAGCCTTTCACACTGACTATCCCAGTTAATATTGGGGAAGTTGAAATCCCCTATTATTACCCTAATATTTCTACACTTCTGAGATTTGCCTACATATCTGTTCCTCTATCTCCCCCTGACTGTTTGTTTGGGGGCCTATAGTACATTCCAGCAAAGTGCTTGCCCCCTTTTTGTTTAAGTTCTACCCATATGGCCTCATTAGAGGAACCTGCTAAAATATCATCCCTCCTTACTGCAGTAATTGACTCCTTGATTAATATTGCGACACCCCCTCCTCTTTTACACCCCCCTCTGTCTCGCCTGAAGATTCTATACCCCGGAATATTGAGCTGCCAGTCCTGCTCCCCCCTCAACCATGTCTCTGTGATAGCAACAATATCATACTCAATTCAATTCAATTTTATTTGCCATATGTAACTAGTACAATGGAATGCTTACTCCCCGCAGGGACACGTCAGCTATTCTTACAGCGCCGTGTTCAGAAAGTCAGTTCAATGGCTTCCAGTGGCAGTGGGAGCATGATGTCCCTCAGCCGCTCCGTCCTCCTCGTCACCGCGGCCTCCTCCTCGCTGTTACCGGCTCCACGTGTGGTGGCCTGCTTCTCCCACTCACGATCCGACCTCTGGCCACCATGCCCGGCTCCCCTCCTCCCAGTCGGACTGCGAGCTTCCCGCCAAGGAGCTGCCGGCCGATGTGCTGTAGCGGGTCATCGTGGCTGTTGCTGCTGCTCGTTGCGCTGCGCTGCCTCCGCCCGACTCGCCGAACACATCGTCGGGATGTAAATGCTCCGGTCGCCGGCTCCACGGTCCGACGGCCCGGGGCCTGCTTCTCCCGCTCACGGTCCGGCCGCCATGCTTGGCTCCCCTCCTCCCAGTCGGAATGCCTTCCCACCGAGGAGCTGCCAGCTGACGTGCTCTAGCGGGTCGTCGTGGCTGCTGTTGCTGCTTGTTGCGGTGCGCTGCCTCCGCCCGACTCGGCGAACACTTTGCTCCGGTTGCGGGAGCGAGTGGCGAGAGCGGGCCGCCCAAAGCAGGGAGAGTGCGCTTAGCACCGGACCGTCTCGGCCACCATCTTCACTCCCATGTGTTCATCAACACCTTCAATTCATCTGCCTTACTCACAAGTCTCCCTGCATTAAAATAAATGCAGCCTTGCCATACTCCCTTGTGCCATTACATATTTGCTCTGCCTTCCAGACTGACTGAAGTGTAGAGGAACAGAGGGATCTTGGAGTGCATATCCACAGATCCCTGAAGGGAGCAGGACAGGTACATAAGGTGGTTAAGAAGGCATACGGGATACTTTCCTTTGTTAGCTGAGGCTTAGAATATAAAAGCAGGTCGATTAGAACTGTATAAAACACTAGTTGGGCCACTGTACTGTGTACAGTTCTGGTCACCACATTACAGGAAAGATGTGATTGCAGTGGAGATGGTACACAGAAATCACAGAAATCACAGAAACCCCACAGTGCAGATAGAGGCCATTTCGGCCCATCGAGCCTGCACCGACACATATCCCACCCGATCCCCGTAACCCCTACACCAACACATATCCCACCCTATCCCCGTAACCCCACGTATTTAATCCCCCTAACACTAAGGGTCAATTTATCATAGCCAATCAACCTAACCCGCACATCTTTGGACTGTGGGAGGAAACCGGAGCACCCGGAGGAAACCCACGCAAACACGGGGAGAATGTGCAAACTCCACACAGACAGTCACCCGAGGCCGGATTCGAACCCGGGTCCCTGGCGCTGTGAGGCAACAGTGCTAACCACTATGCCACCGTGCCACCGCACAGAGGAGATTTATGGAGGATGTTGCCAGGACTAGAGAATTTTAGCTATGAGGAAAGAACGGATAGGCTGGGATGGTTTTCTTTGGAACAGAGGCGGCTGAAGGAAGATTTAATTGAGGTATATAAAATTATGATGGGCCTAGATAGAGTGGATAGGAAGGACCTATTTCCCTAAGCAGAGAGATCAATAACCAGGGGCATCGATTTAAAGTAATTGGTAGAAGGATTAGAGGGGAGTTGAGAACTTTTTTCACCCAAAGGTTGGTGAGCATCTGGAACTCACTGCCTGAAAGGCAAAAACGCTCATCACATTTAAAAAGTATTTGGATATGTACTTGAAGTGCCGTAACCTACAAGGCTACGGACCAAGAGCTGGAAAGTTGGATTAGGCTGAAGAGCTCTTTTCAGCCAGCACAGACATGATGGGTCGAATGGCCTCCTTCTGTGCCATAAATTTCCAAGAGTCTATGGGCTAGATTTTCAGTTGGTTGCGCCAGCAGTTAGCGCCTTAAGAGAAGTGATTTCCGGGCGCTATGCGTGTAGCGCCCGGGCGCAGCGCAGTTTGCGCCTCGCCCCACATTAAGTTGGCTGTTAGCGCCGGCGCAAAGTTTAGCGCCCGCCCGGATGCGCGCGCAGAAAATGACATCACATCCTCGTGCAACGCCCTTTGGCCGCCCCGATTCCAAACTTCAGTCGGACCGCCCCATTGTGCGGCTGGTGGCCGGAGCGTTTGAAAAAAGGAACGCAACACAACCAGCACGGGCCCCGGGGGGCACAAATTAAAGGGGACGTGCCCTCCAGTATAAAGGCCAGCCATTTTTCAGCAAACACTCTAGTGCAACGCATTTCTGGACACACAACAAGGAGGATAGCTAACTGGTTTCAAGCAGCAACAGCTCAGGTATTTTTGGACTCAGGCCAGAACGCTGCAAGTGGCCTTTTGGAAATTTGAGTGTTTGCCAGGATTTGATGGGGGTTGCATGGGGTGCCAATGCGGAGCTGCAGCGCCATGTCCGTAGGGCTTGCAGACGCATTGTGAGAGGGGCAACCCTGGCTAGAGGCAGAGTGGGCTACAGGCGTCGGCCACGTAGGCCTTACCCAGTCAGGCTATACCGCCAGCAGCGCTCCTACCTAAACATGAGTGCCACGCGATGTGTTAGAAGGCTGAGATTCCGAAAGGAGGTGATTGCAGAGATCTGCCGCCTGCTTCGCAGAGATCTGCGGCCAAAGCTCAGGTGCAGGACGTCTCTGTCGGTGGAAGTGAAGGTGACGGTGGCATTGAACTTCTATGCCACCGGCTCCTTCCAATCCGCTGCTGGGGACATAGCAAACATCTCCCAGTACGGCACGCATCGCTGCATCCGCCAGGTGACCGAAGCACTGTTCAGAAGGAGAAGCCAATTCATCTCCTTCCCCATGGCCCTGGAGAGCCAGCATCAGCGCGCATTGGGATTTGCCAGACTCGGGGACTTCCCCTTGGTGCAGGGCGCCATTGACTGTACGCATGTGGCTTTGCGGGCCCCTCTGGAGCATGGCGAGCAGTATCGCAACAGGAAGGGCTACCTTTCTCTGAATGTGCAGCTGGTGTGTGACCACAAGCAGCGCATCATGGCTGTCAATGCCAGCTTCCCAGGCAGCAGCCACGATGCCTTTATCCTGCGGCAGAGTACTGTGCATGACATGTTCGAGGCACAGCCTCCCCCAAGAGGATGGCTACTCGGGGACAAAGGCTATCCTTTGTGTACCTGGCTCATGACCCCGCTCCGCGCGCCCAGGACCGCTGCTGAAGAGGCCTACAACGAGAGCCATCAAACCACCCGCAACATCATCGAGCAAACTATTGGGGTCCTCAAGCAGCGGTTCCGCTGCCTTGATCGCTCCGGAGGAGCTCTCCAGTATTCGCCAGACCGGGTCTCCCAATTTGTGGTAGTTTGCTGCATGCTACACAACCTGGCTATCCGCAGGACTCAGGCACTGCCACCTGACGTTGGAGCAGCACCTCAGGAGGAGGAGCAGGAGGAGCAGGAGGAGGAGGAGGAGGAGCAGGAGTACGTTCCCAGGAGGGAGCGACCAGGGCCAAGGGCCGCGCGACGCCACCTTATTACACGGTACTTCTAAGCCCCCTGTCAGGGAATGCCTTGGGGCCATGAGGGAAGATGAATGCAGCCGCTCCGCAAGCCCTCAGCCGGCGAAGCCAACAAACACTAAGAAGAACAACCATGGAGACTGCATGAATAAAGATAATTATTTATTACACAAAAATGAAAACCCCTTCCCACATGAATCCCCAAAAACAATCAACGGGCCCAACAAAAAGCCCAACAAACGACTCACTCCCACAAACTGGGGAGGAGTCACTCCACATTTGTACAACCCGGGCCTCAACCTCGGCCTAACGCAAAAAAAAAGCCCACAAACCAAACAACCATGGCCAAAAGAAAGATGGCCACCGCCATATAAAACGAAAGCTGGCCACACCCTCTACTGAGTGGCCCGCGAGGGCGAGACCTTGCCCAGCCTTTTGCCTCCCCTGCCCGGCCTGCTGCTCCTTCGCAAGCTCTGCCCAGTGGCTGCTGCGAGGCTGGGGGAAGGCGCCTGAGGCTCAGATGTCCTTCCGCCAGATGCCGCTGGGGGGCAGCCTACACGGCCTTTGGGCCTCGAGGGGCCGTCTGCTGAGTGGCGCACCTGAGCCTGGCCAACATCAGCTCCAGCCGCTTGCCCTTGACGCCCCAGTGGGGGAATGGCGGCGACGGATGGCGCAATGTGGGCCAGCTGGCGTCTGGGATGGGCTGGCTGGTGCTGTGGCGCGCTGGCACTCGGCCGGGCCCGCACTGCAGGATCCGCAACAATCAGCCGAGGGGCGGCTCGCTGGGATGCTCCAGCGCGGCGGCTGCCCTGGCGATGCCTGCCTGAGACAGCACGTGCGGCAGCAGTGAGTGCCCCTGTTGTCCTGGTGTGCGCCCGCATCACACCCGCCAGGGTCTTGACGGCATCAGTCAGCATGCGGCCACTCACGGCAGTTGCTGCCCCGAACTCGCGCACACTGGTCGCCAGCGACTCGATGGTCTCAGGCATGCACCCCACCACGCTCATGAGCTCCGTGTGGCGCCGGTCCGAATCCTCGGCCATCTTATCCAGCTTCCGCACCTCCTCCGAGGTGAAGGTGTCCGGACTGGAGTCGCGACTCTCCCGCTGGGGAGGAGGGGGCCGAACTAGGGGAACCTTGCCACGTTGGTGGCGGCGAGTGTGCCGATCAGCAGCACTCCCCTCTGATCCTTCCCCCCTTTGGGGGGAAGGCCGCGGGCCACGCGCACGGCTCCTGGGTGGCTGGACGCCACTGGTCCCAGAAGCTGCATTCCCCTGCAACAGTTCCTCCAGGCACTCGTCCAGTGAGGACGTGTCAAGCCTTTCGTCCTCTCCGGCGGGACCTGAGTGTTCCCCCGATGGTCCGGCTTGCTCCTCCTCCTCCTCCTCCTGCTCGGAGGGGCTGTCACTGGCAGCTTCAGGGTCCTGGTCGTCACCAGCTGAAAGCAGGAATGCACAAGAGTAGCTTCAGAGTGAGGAGACGGCGTCAGCGAGGGAGTTAGGACTGGTGGCATTCAGCGCATTGGTGGGACAGTGGCAAAGGAGGTAGCTCGGATGCGCAAGTGCGACGCAAGAGGGCCAAAAAGCGAGGTCCTTACCATTGCCGGGCAGTGGAGGGTCGGCTACTCCGCACGCTGTGCGCACGATCAGACGGGCTCCCATGAGCACACACACGCGCTCCTCCAGCCAAGTGAGCTTCTGCAGCTTTGCGCGGCCTCCCCTGGCCCTGGCACGGGCCTGGCGATTATACGCAACTTTAGCCTGCAAGAGAAAGGACGGGCTGTAAGTGCTCAGTGTAGCCCTGATGTAGTGTGCACTGCCTCCCATGGTGGAATAGCTTGGCCAGAGTGTAGCCCTGATGTCGTGTGCACTGCCTCCCATGGTGGAATAGCTTGGCCAGAGTGTAGCCCTGATGTCGTGTGCACTGCCTCCCATGGTGGAATAGCTGGGCCAGAGTGTAGCCCTGATGTGGTGTGCACTGCCTCCCATGGTGGAATAGCTTGGCCAGAGTGTAGCCCTGATGTCGTGTGCACTGCCTCCCATGGTGGAATAGCTGGGCCAGAGTGTAGAGTGCAGAATGGCCAATTGATGCTCATGACTGTCCCAATGCTGCTGGCTGAGGGCTGGCCATTAGGACTTTCAGCTCCCTTTGCCCATCATGTCAGGTGTACATGCAAGAATGAGGAGGAGACTGGAAAGGGTACTCACCCTGACAATCCTGGTCAGGTCATTGTATTTTTTACGACATTGTTTGTGGGCCCTGGGGGCATCGCCGGTGAACGTCACCCTCTGGGCGATCTGCTTCCAGGCTCTGGTGTAGTCGTGGTGGTTCGGATTCCTCCCACTCTCTGGGAACAAGATCCTGCGCCTCTGCTCCAGAGCTGTGACCATTATGTCCAGATCACCCTCTGAGAAGCGCAGGGCACGCTCACGGGCCTTCTCTGGCGTTGCCATGACTCCCTGGGGCTGAGCAGCAGTGTTGAGGCCTCTTTGCAAGGCTGCAGTGTGCAGGGCGTGGCAGCAGACCAATTCGTCCCTTCCCCCTTTAAGAGCTGGTCGGCGCCACGGGGTCTACTGTCAGTCAAAAAATGACCGCACCCGCGCTGCGCCCCGCCTGGGCGCTAGTCCTCTGGACCGCCGGCTTAGCGCCTAAAGATAGTAGTGGAACGCCTCTTTTAGCGCTCCAACAACCTCTTAGGGCGAAGCCACTGAATTTCCGGCAACGGGGCGCTACTTTGGGGCAGGCGCTAACTTCGGGCGGGCGCTAAGGTTAGCGCCCCAAAACTGGCTATACTGAAATTCTAGGCCTTTGATTCTATGATCACAACCTCGTCAACCCTAATATGTGCAGCTTGTGAATTTCTCAATAATTAGCCCATCAAAGCCAGTTTTAAGTCAATGGAAACCTAAACTTTCATAAGAAGAAAACAGATAAATTAAAGATTTTAAGGTTGGAAAAGGGTAGGTTGGTTTGGATAGAAAGATATAAAATTAAAGAGAAAGAATGGAAAAGGAGAGAGAATTGGGAAGATGGCACAACAGAGTGAGCTGAATTAAACTGTTCCTTTCAGGGACTTGAGCACATAAATCTAGGCTGATACTCCAGTGTAGTGCTGAGGGAATGCTGCACCATCTTTTGGAGGGGACATTAAACTGAGGCCCCGTCTACTCTCTCAGGTGGACGCAAAAGATCCCACGACACTACTTCGAAGAAGAGCAGGGGAGATCTCCCCGGTGTCCTGGCCAATATTTATCCCTCAAATCAACATAACAAAATCAGATTATCTGGTCATTATCACATTGCTGTTTGTGGGAGTTCGCTGTGTGCAAATTGGCTGCCGCGTTTCCCACATTACAACAGTGACTACATTGGCTGTAAAGCACTTTGAGACATCCGGTGCTGGTGAAAGGCACTATAGAAATGCAAGTCTCTTTTTACTTTTTTCAAAAGACTAATGCAATTCTTTTTTTTTAAAAGACTAATAATTACAGATAAATAAATTGAAATGGGAAATCTGTCAACCATTTAACAATTAATGTTTCAGGTATAAAAGAATATTTTAAAATATCTAAAATCATTTCTCTAAAAAGAGAGAAAAGTGACATCTTAGTGCCAATGCATACTCTCACACTGATCAGGTAACAGTGTATATACTTACATGGATACAGTACTGGTTCATATTCTCACACTGATCTGGTACTGCTGTATATTCTCACACTGAACTGGTATTCGTATATTTTCTCACACCTAATTTAATGCTGGTATATATTTTCACATTGATTTAGTACTGATGATCTCAACGCAACACTTACAATGGTGGACTAATAGTGTGTATTTGTGCAGGTCCAAGGTAAATACGGGGTGTAGCAGTACAACCCGATAGGGATGCACAGGGACTAACCTGCCCTCTTCAGTGGGTGTTTTGAGATGTGTTACTTTTTCTGTAGAGCTGGGGGCCAGTGTTCCCATTGGGATTGACCTCCCAATTTCCCTCTGTAGGGGTGTGTTGTGGGGTTTCAGAGAACACTTGTTCTATAGGTCTCCAGAAATTGTGGGGATTCCAAACTGTTTGACATTTCCCAGTTCTCGGTTGGGGGGAATGCATGTTTTTGCTGCTAACAGTGGGTGTTGTGCCCCATGACGGCAAACCTTACTTCTCCCATCACAACCATGTAGATTAGGCAATTGTGGGACATATAGTGTTGAGATTGCATCAGAGCTTCACTTTGGTTACTCGATACTGCTCAATACTAATGGAGTGGCTGGAGCCAAACCTTGCACAAATACCCTAATAGTGATTCTGATGAACAAAGGTCAGATTTTTAAAATGCTCCGAGCAGGAGGATTTATAACCTTCTCTCACTTGTGTGTGACACTTCTGAGAACAAACAAGTTTCACAGTACTCACAGGTCAGGATGACCTTGCAACAAAAGCTCGGGACAGAGTGTCTTGTTTTGCACACTTTGTGCAAAAATAATAAATTGCAGGACAACGGAGTATTACAGTTTAAACTCTTTAATGAAGCATCAGGTCTGTAAGCTTTCTCAATCATCCAGCACCGTGTAGACAAGATGGAGTCAGGACCCCTAGGTCTTCTAAACAATAGCAGTCCTTACAGATGCCTGCAGGCCAATGACAACTCAGCATGTGATCATATGTGAATATAATAGGTATTCCTTACAGATGCCTGCGGGCCAATGATAATTCAGTATGCAAATATTACATCCCCTTTCTTTTAAAAGAAAAATGTTATGCATTACTTTTGAACCTTTCTTCTACATAACGTTCTCAGTAGCATCAACATATAAGTAAACTCAACATTTAACTAGCACTGAAAACATCTCAACATTTCAATAACGATGTACAGTTTTTTTTAGAGCAGCGATCCGCCTACACCCTTTGACAGTTCACAAGTCAAGGATAACTCTAGGCTTGACCTCTCGTCCCGACCTTGTGTGGTATGGAACTGAGCATGCTCCTGAATCAGTCAACAAATCAGGTTCAGGTTTAGGTTCAGGTAAGTATGATGTGTTTTGTTTATTGCTCTGTTCATCACACTCTGTTGAACTGATCCTCTCGTCGGAATGACAGTGTTGTTCCTTGGTGTTCAGGAGGTGCCTGCGATTGCGGCGGTACACCTGTCCTTCTGGGGTGCGGATGTGATACGATTGCTCAGTGTCAGCTGGCTGGATGACGACTGCTGGCTTCCAGTAGTCATGCTCCTGGATTCTGACGGATTCTCCATTGTGCAGCGGCGGCAGTAGTCTAGCTGACCTGTCATAGTATCTCTTTTGGTGTTGCTGTCTCTGTACATGTCTTGCATGCACTTGCTTGCAGCTGACAACCTCTGGCTGCAGCTGCTGGTTGGTGCTTGGAAGGATTGAGCGAAGTCTGCGGCTCATCAACAGCTGCGCTGGTAACTTGAAGTCGTCAACTGGAGTGTTGCGGTACTCAAGGAGACTGATGTAGGGGTCTCTTTTGTCCGCTTTGGCTTTGTCCATGAGTGTTTTTGCAATCTGGACAGTTTTTTCAGCAAGGCCATTACTTTGAGGGTAATGTGGGCTTGATGTGACATGTGTGAAATCCCATGCCTTGGCGAACGACTCAAACTCTTTTGATTTGTATTGGGGGCCATTGTCTGAGACTAAAGTCTCTACAATGCCATGCCTGGCAAAGGCTGCCTTTAGCTTGTGGATCACAGCTGCAGATGTGGTGCTGTGAAGCTTGTCCAATTCAAAAAATCTGCTGTAGTAATCAACAGTCACTATGTAGTCCTCGTTGTTCCATGTGAACAGATCCATTGCCATGACCTGCCAAGGCCTGTCTGGGATACGGTGAGGTATCATAGGCTCTTTGACATTTGATGGGCGGCGTTCTAGACAAATGGAACATTTTCCGACAATGTCCTCAATGTGTTTGCACATTCCGGGCCAAAATATAATGTCACGTGCTCTTTGTTTGCATTTTTCCATGCCCATATGTCCAGCATGAATTTTTGTCAACAACTCTTCTCTGAGACTGGTAGGAATGATGATTTTCTCCCCTTTAAAGATGATTCTGTTGATTTGTGACAGTTCGTCTCTGTGGTTCCAGAATTCAGATATGCTCTGAGAGCATTTCCTCCTTTCCTCAGGCCATCCTTCGTGTATGACTTTGCTCAGCAGTGCGAGTTGTGCATCTTTCTCTGTTCCTGCTCGGATCTCCTTCAGTTTTGAGTCACTCACAGGTAAGCTGTTGTACACCATGTGCACCTGCACATCCATGCCTTCACTGAGGCTGCTGTCCTGGTAGCTAAGAGACTTTCTGGAGAGCGTGTCTGTGACAGGAATGTCTTTGCCTGGACGGTGAATGATTGACTTTGTGAAGTCATACTTCTGTAGCTGAAGGATCATTCTCTGTAGCCTTGGTGGGGCTGCGGCTAGTGGTTTCCTCATGATTGACTCGAGGGGCTTGTGGTCGGATTCCACAATGATTTGTCAGCTATAGACGTACTGGTGGAAACGCTTACATCCAAACAGAATTGCATATAGCTCTCTCGATTTGAGCATAGTTGATTTCACTGTCTATGAGAGATCTGGAAGCATAGCCGATGGGCTTTCCTTCTTGCAGTAATACTGCATCTAGTCCGTACTTTGACACATCCACTTGTAGTCTGAGCTCTTTGTTGGGGTTGACGTAGGTAAGAACCGGTCCTGGTTCTCTGGTGATTAGGTCTTTCATTTTCTGAAATGCTGTGTCATGTTTGTCTCATAGGAACTCATTGGATTGTTTGAGCAACTGGCGCATGGGTGCGTTGATTTCGGAGAGGCTCGGGGCAAACTTGGCTAAGTAGTTAACCATGCCTAGTACTGTCTCTAGCTCTGCGCGGTTCTTTGGCGGCTCCATCTTCTTGATGGCATTAAGCCGGATCCAGAGAAAATCTCCACCATCAGTTGAGAGGCGATGCCCGAAATAACTGATCTCGGTGGATCCGATTATGCTTTTCTCGGGGTTGAGCCGGATACCTTTCTCCTGTGATCTTTGTAGCATCGCACGGAGGTTCCCGTCATGTTCCTCGCTATTCCTGCCATAGATGAGGATGCCGTCTACGATTGCGACTACTCCATCGAGGCCTTCATAGGTTTCGTCGATCTTCCGCTGGAATTCATCCTGAGCTGAGATAAGACCAAATGGTAAACACAGAAATCGGTAGCGTCCAAATGGTGTGTTGAACGTTGTTAGCTTAGATGACTCTTCCGTGAGCTTGATAGTCCAGTATCCTGATCGTGCGTCCATTACACTGAAGTAACGTGCTCCCACTAGCTTGGGTGTGATGTCATCTAGCGTTGGTAGAGGGTAGTGAGGTCGTTTGATAGCCTTGTTCAAATCTCTGGGGTCGAGACAGACTCTGAGCTTGCCTGTACGTGGTTTCTCAACCACTACTAATGCGTTGACCCACTCTGCCGGTTCTGTTTCCCGGACGATGATTTCTGTATTCTCCATGCTCTGCAGCTCCTCCTTCAGGCGACTACGTAGAGCAAGGGGTATCCTTCTCAGTGGGCAAACCACAGGGGTTGCTGCTGGGTCGAGGTGAATAGTGCATTCACCTGGGAATAGTCCGATTCCTTTGAAAACGTCAGCAAACTCCTCCATGACTGTCTGCTTCTCAACTGGTGCTGTCAATGGTAGCACTAGCTTGATGAGGTCCATGTCTAAACATGCCTTTAGACCTAGCACTGGAGGTGCTTGAGTGTCAATAATGTAAAAGTCCAACATCATGTTGTTTCTTTGTACTTGCATTTCATCACGCATGTGCCTTTTACAATGAGCTGCTCACCCCCATAGCTGGTCAGTCTGCATGAGATGGGCTGTAGCTCACACTCATCCTTCAAGCTGTGATACTCAGAGGAATTACGTTAACCTGAGATCCAGTGTCTCATTTAAACTTAAGCTCTTTGCCCTGTTTTCCTATCTCAATATCGGCATAGGCTTGCTCAGTCTCTGAAATCTGTTTTTTCTGTGACACAGAATCAATAAACAGTTCCTCTGCATTTGGCTGTCACTCACTGTGTGCACTGCTGTTCCAAAAACAGCCCTGCAGACTTTAGCAAAGTGGTTCCGTTTACCACATTTAGTACATTGCCTTCCTTTGGCAGGGCAGTACTCCTTTTCTCCATGCCAGTTGTTTCCACAATATCCACAGTTTTTGAAGTGTTTTATGTCTGTGTCGCCCATTTTTAGAACTCTCGCTGTTCTTTCTGTTCTGAAACACGCTCTCTGGGCGGTGTTCTTTGGTGTGTGTCTATTAACTGCGTGCACTGTCTGTTCACTCGAGCTGTTCGTGGTGCCGGTTATGGTTTTCAACTGTGCTTGGGCTATCTCGTGCGATCTAGCGATGTCCATAGCTTTGCCCAGCGTTAGCCCGGACCCAACATTCAAAAGTTTCTCTCTCACTTTAGTTGAATGTATTCCAAACACGATGCGGTCTCTGACCATCTCATCTTTATCTGAATATACACAGTCTTTTACCAGCAGTTTTAACTCAGTCACGAACTGTTCAAACGACTCACTAGCTCCTTGTACTTTCTCCTGAAACTTGTACCTAGCGAATATCGTATTTGTCTTGGGCATCACATATGCTTCAAAACGGTCAAAATAACTTTTCAGTACCTTTGCTTCATCCGCAGAGAGAGACCATGTGTTAAAAATGTCTCTCCCTTTTTCTCCGATCCATAGGAGTAGGTAGCTGCATCTTTCTTCCTCCCCTTTTCTTTTCAATGGACCCGAGAACATTAACTCCACGTGTTGCTTGAACTTGCACCATTCTCTATGTAAGTTCAAAGATCCCCAATTCATTCGGGGTAAGGGAGCTCCAACGATGTCCATTTCAAATCCCTGTTCTGACACTGATGTAAGAAAAGGAGGCTTACCATCAAGTAACTTTAAAGTAAGCTTTAAGTAACTTATAAACACACTATATACAAGAGAGGTCTTTACCATGCCTCTGGTAGAAGCCTCTTACAATACTGAACAGACCAGTATTTATACCAGTCCAACAGGAAGTGACACATGACAGGAAGTGAGCTATGTACACAGTTCATAGTTCATAGTTCACAGTTCACAGTTCACAGGAAGTGATGACATAACTTCCCGGAAGTTATTATTTTTATCACATTCTTCCCTCCTGCAGGTTTAGGAGGCTGTGGTCTACCTTTTGGTCCGCAGCCGCCGAACAAGGAAGAGTCGCACCCGTTTGGATTCCCGTCGTAGAGGGTCGCTGGTCCGCTTACATGCGGTTGGCCATTGGCCAGAGTCCGTGTGGCCTGGATTGCCCTGTGAAGGGTCGGGGAGATCATGGCTTCGAGTACGAGCCCCAATAGGTTCAAAGTCAGACTGCCTCTGTTCAGAGGGAGGTGCAGAGCTGGTCTGTGGCAGACCAGTACTTTCATGCGTGGTACTGGGAGGGTCGCAACCTTGAGCACGGGGTTCTACCGGCACCAAGCTAGTTGGTGTCCGATCAGGATCCTGGAGAGGGGTACCCGATAGGTCCCAAGAGTTTCCTGGTGAAATGCCATCACCCGATGTCCCACTAGGTCCTGGTGGGCAGGGAGCCAGATCCCGTAATGATACGGTAGATTCTCGGCCGTCGGAATATCGTATGTTTGCATAGGTGGGGTTGGCATCGGTTAGTTCGACCTTGTCTACAAGAGGGTCATTTTTAGACGTCCGAACGTATCTTCGGAGTAATACAGGTCCAGGAGTAGTTAGCCATGATGGGAGTGATGTCCCATGAGATGAGCGACGCTGGAATCCAAAGAACCGCTCATGAGGTGTAGTATTTGTGGCTGTAGAAAGCAGGGACCGTATAGAGTGCAATGCATCCGGAAGCACTGTTTCCCATTGCTGGTCTGGTAGGCCCCGAGATCTTAAAGCGAGACGTACGGAATTCCAGATGATACCGTTATACCTCTCTACCTGCCCATTTCCGATGGGATGGTATGGTGTTGTTTTGCTTGTAGCAATTCCCCGTTCTGAGAGGTAGTCCTTGAGTTCCCTCGACATAAAGGATGGACCCCGATCTGAGTGAATATAAGCCGGCATGCCACAGAGAGAAAATACCTGCTCAAGGCAGCAGATTACTGTGGACGCCAGCATATTGGAGCAGGGGAAGGCAAATGGAAAACGTGAATATTCGTCGATCATGGCGAGCAAATATGTGTTCCGAGTTGAAGAGGGCACTGGGCCCTTAAAATCGATGCTAAGTCGTTGCATCGGTTGGGTTGCATGTATGAGTATACCATCTGAGGGGCGGAAGAACTGAGGTTTTAATTCCGCACAAAGCCGGCATTCTGAGCATATTTTCTTTACATCTCCAGTGGAAAAAGGGAGATTCCGTGATCGTACGAAATGTAGCATGCGCGTAACGCCAGGATGGCACAAACCATTGTGGACATCCATGAGGGTGGAGGATGACATAGTGGAGCAGAATGCCCGTGTGAGGGTGTCCGGGGCCACATTCTCCTTGCCAGGCCGATAGAAAATGGTATAACCAAAAGAGGCCAGTTCCATCCTCCAAAGTTGTATTTTATTATTCTTAATTTTGGTTCGTTTTCGATTATCGAGCATGAAGGCGACTGATCGTTGGTCCGTGATCAATGTAAAGTGCTGGCGAGCTAGAAAATGGTTCCACTTCCGTACTGCCTCTATGATGGCTGTGGCTTCTTTCTCAACCGGAGGATAATGTAGCTCGGCACCTTGTAAGGTCCTGGACATAAATGCTACAGGACGACCTTCCTGATTCAGAGTAGCCGAGATCGCCACCTCCGAGGCATCACATTCAACCACGAAAGGGAGATTCTCATCAATGGAGTGAAGAGCCGCTTTCTCCAACTGTTTTTTGAGAAGGTTAAAGGCTGCAACAGCCGCTGTTCCCAGTGGAAATGATCTAGCATGCAGCAAGGGTTGGATTTTGTCCGAAAAATGAGGAATCCATTTAGCGTAGTATGCAAACAGACCGAGAGCCCGACGTAAAGAAGCCGGATTCTTAGGTGACGGGAGCTCTTGGAGCGGGCGAAGTCTTTCTGGGTCTGGCTTAATGATACCATTGCCTACGCAGTAGCCAAGGATGTTGATGGTCGGTTGCGACTCAACAGATTTGGATTCATTCAGGGTCAAATTACGGCGATGGAGGGCATCCCGAAATTTTTGGAGGTTGGAGTCGTGTTCCTGTTGATCGTGACCTGCAATGGTAATGTTATCAAGATAGGGAAAAGTGTCCCTTAGGTTTTCCTGCTTAACCAGGCCATCCATTGCCCGTTGAAAGTCAGCCACTCCATTAGTAACCCCGAATGGGAGGCGACGAAATTGGTACAGCCGTCCATTAGCCTCAAAGGCTGTGTACTGCTTATCTGAGACCTTCAAGGGTAACTGATGATAGGCACTTTTTAAATCGTAAGTTGAGAACACTTTGTATTCGGCCAGTTTATTAACCATATCATCAATGCGTGGCAATGGGTAGGCGTCCAAGTCGGTATATTGATTGATGGTTTGCGAATAATCGATGCATAGTCGCTGTTTGTGAGGTTTTAGAGGGTTCTTGACAATGACGACTTGAGCCCGCCAGGGCGACGAACATGGTTCAATGATATCCTCTGCTAGAAGTCGAGAGATTTCAGCCGCAATAAAAGATTGGTCTTCCTGATTAAAGCGCCGCGATTTCGTTATTATCGGTTGGCATTGAGGCGGAATACTGGCAAATAATGAGGGTTCATCAAGTGAAGCTGCTGATAATGCACAAAATGGTAATTTAGACGGTATATTAGAAATAGTAAGTCCGGGTTTGGATCCACCAAACTCAATGGTGAGTTTCTTATGCTGTTTTTGGAAGTCCAGTCCTAAGAGGAGATCACTACATAAGTCCTTGAGCACCGAAAGTTGGGTGGAGGGATACATACGACCATGAAGTGTCATATCAACAACACAAAAGCCGGAGATTCTGGTATTAAGTGATGACTGGGCCATCGCAATTGCCTGGTCCGATGGGAAGACATGTAGTTTCAATTTCGCAACAATCTGTTCCTTAATGAAACTATCAGTACTTCCTGAGTCAATTAAGGCATCTAAGGTATGCCCTTTAATTGAAATTTTTGTGGCAGCATGAGACAGGTTCTGTGGGCAAGCAGCTGTAATTGGTGTCGTTGCACAGAGAGTGGCTAAAACTCTTGGTGTGCTTCTTCGGGAGAGAGCTCGAGAGGAAGCTTGATAGGTCCTAGCTGGAGCATCTTGATAGGCCCTAATTGGGGCAGTTCAGTAGGCCTTAGCTGGATTGGCCCTCGTAGAGGCCCTTGATAGGCAAACTTTAGCAAAGTGTCCTTTTTTCCCGCAATAACTGCAGATTGCATTGTGAGCAGGGCAGGTTTTCCTAGGGTGAAAAGCATCTCCACAAAAGAAGCATTCCTTCCTAGATTGCCAAGAGGCTGCTAAAGTGGGGTCGTCCTCCTCTTCTTCATCAGAATTATCAGAATTAGATTCCCCCATGATAGGGTTCACCTGAGACCGCTTGAATTGTCTGGTTGCAGCTACAGCAGCAGATCGAGATCTGGGCAGCTGATAGAGGTCTGCATTTCTCTTTGCCAAATCCAGTGAACAAGCTAGGTCAAAAGCTTTTTGTAGCTCAAGTGTTTTACTTTCTAGTAGACGCTGGCGTATAAATGGAGAGGCAATCCCGCAGATGAAAGCATCACGAATCATTTCTTGGCGGTACAGCTCAGCTGAGGCTGCCTGAAAGTTACAATCTACGCTGAGCCTGCGAAGTTCTTGCAGGAATTCGTCAATTGATTCCCCTGGCCCTTGTCGGGCTGTGGCCAGTAGATGTCTAGCATAGACCTCATTTGGGGTCTTGGCATACAGTTTCTTAAGTGCCCGAATCACCTCATCGTAATTATCCCATTCATCAACATATTCGAACACTTTTGGGGTCACATAATTGATAAGTATCTTCAATCTAGCAGGAGCATCCGCTTCACATTCATCCAGAAAATTCTCAAAAGTACGGTACCAATGCTTCCATACCCTGCCAGCTGCTGGTGCATTCGGGTCCAAGTCCAGACGAATCGGTCTAAGGATTTTCTCCATGATGGGTGGTTCCCTGGATCCTTAATTCCGAGTTTGTCCGAAGGTCTAGTATTCGTGAGTGTAAATACTAAGTTACTTAAATTGATGTAAGAAAAGGAGGCTTACCATCAAGTAACTTTAAAGTAAGCTTTAAGTAACTTATAAACACACTATATACAAGAGAGGTCTTTACCATGCCTCTGGTAGAAGCCTCTTACAATACTGAACAGACCAGTATTTATACCAGTCCAACAGGAAGTGACACATGACAGGAAGTGAGGTATGTACACAGTTCATAGTTCATAGTTCACAGTTCACAGTTCACAGGAAGTGATGACATAACTTCCCGGAAGTTATTATTTTTATCACAGACACCATGTCTTGTTTTGCACACTTTGTACAAAAATAATAAATTGCAGGACAATGGAGTATTACAGTTTAAACTCTTTAATGAAGCTTTCTCAATCATCCAGCACCGTGTGGACAAGATGGAGTCAGAACCCATAGGTCTTCTAAACAATAGCAGTCCTTACAGATGCCTGCAGGCCAATGACAACTCAGCATGTGATCACATGTGAATATAATAGGTATTCCTTACAGATGCCTGCGGGCCAATGATAATTCAGTGTGCAAATGTTACACTGAGCTTGCCAGGAAGAACACACCTGAAACCGCATTGGAGAAAATGGCAGAAACCCAGTGAATGATTCAATGTCGTACCAGTTCCTTGGGAATCTCAATTTGGAAAAGGAAGATCACAGAATCATAATAGTACAACACCGAAGGAGGCCATTTGGTCCATCGAGTCTGCACTGGCTCTTTTGAAGAGCTAGCCAGTTAGTCCCACTTGCCTGCTCTTTCCCCATATCCCTGCAATTTGCTCTCCTTCAAGTATTTATCCATTTCCCTTTTGAAGGCTACTATTGACGCTGTTTCCACCACCCTATCAGACAGTGTGTTCCAAATCCTAACCGCTCGTTGCGTAAAAAATGTTTTCCCTCATGTCGCCTTTGGTTCTTTTGACAATCCTCTAAATCTATGCCCTCTAGTTTACCACCAAGCAATAAGGGCGAAAATTACCTCCTGTAAGGATAACCGTAGCTGTTGTAAGGGCAGCAGGGGTTTGATTGACAGCTGATGTCATATCCGGGGGCGTGATCCGACGCCATCTTGGCCATGCTTTCAGACTGTACTGGGAGACAGAAGCAGGACTGAATAAAATGGTTCTCCTCAACAACTGCTTGTGAGACTCGTAATTACGTTACTAAGATAACATTACACCTCCTGTATATTTTGCCAATAATTCAACGCACTTCGGGCATAGGCAACCCATGTTGTCGGGTGCCGAGTCCTGCAGCATGATGGTTGCACAGAGCCAGCATAATGTGGTGAGGAAGTGCTTGTGGGCATGTGCACCACACAAGTGTCAGGCTCGCTTCAGGTCTCAAAAACGTGTTAATGAGATCCTTGCTACATGATGCATTCTCAGCACCCATTGTAAATATGGGGTGACGAAGTCACATTGAAGACATCTCTTTCTTAAAATTGCCAGGCGCACTGCTCTTTATCAAGTGGCTGTCTTTCAGCCCACTGTTTTTTTTGTTTATCAACACTTTTTGCCATTTTTTTTACTAGGAGCATGTACACCTTTTTAAAGAATATTTTCTCCTTGCCAAACTCCCGAGTGGTCGCCAAAGGATCTGCAATTGTACCAAGCCCACACAGCATCTTTGGGAATGCCTTTGCGCATCTATTACTATTGGCAGATCGGTGGAAGCGTGTCAGCCGGGTGCCTTTACAGCTCCGGTGCCCAATAAGAACGCAGAAATAAGCTTCCACATTTTTACACGGGTCAAAGGATTGGCAGCTGCACGTGTTCCCAGGAGATGCGCAAATTCTACGATTTTCAAAAGAGTCCGTGACAGAACTTTGCAGCCTCCTCCGACAGTCCTTGAAACCATAATACAAAAAGAAAATACTGCAGATGCTGGAAATCTGAAATGAAAACAGAAAATGCTGGAGATACTCAGCAGGTCAGGCAGCATCTGTGAAAGTACAAAGAAGGTTCACTCGGTTAATCCCGGGGATGAGGGGGTGGACATATGAGGAGAGGTTGAGTAGATTGGGACTCTACTCATTGGAGTTCAGAAGAATGAGAGGCGATCTTATTGAAACATATAAGATTGTGAAGGGGCTTGATCGGGTGGATGCGGTGAGGATGTTCCCAATGATGGGTGAAACTAGAACTAGGGGGCATAATCTTAGAATAAGGGGCTGCTCTTTCAAAACTGAGATGAGGAGAAACTTCTTCACTCAGAGGGTAGTAGGTCTGTGGAATTTGCTGCCCCAGAAAGCTGTGGAAGCTACATCATTAAATACATTTAAAACAGAAATAGATAGTTTCCTAGAAGTAAAGGGAATTAGGGGTTACGGGGAGCGGGCAGGAAATTGGACATGAGTCTAGGTTCGGAACGGTCATGGCCCTGTGGGTAGCCTGGTTCTGCTCCTACTTCTTGTGTTCTAATTCTGTGTTAGATTTCAGGAGATGGTTCTATTCCTGTTCCTGGCTGGGGTGGAGATCGCCTTTTACAGAAGGTAAGTACTGTAGAAAATATAGGGACAGAGTGATCTCCTGGACGAGTTTCGATCGCCTAGATGGGTCGGAGAGGAATTTCCCAGATTTTTTCTCCCAAATTGGCCATTGGGTTTTTTATCTGGTTTTTCGCCTCTCCCAGGAGATCACATGGGTTCGGGTGGGATGGAGAGTGATAGTAGATTTGAGGTTAGGATCAGATCAGCCATGATCTTATTGAATGGTGGAGCAGGCTCGAGGGGCCAATTGGCCTACTCCTGCTCCTATTTCTTATGTTCTTATGCTCAAGAGAGAAACAGAGTTAACATTTCAGGTTGATGACCTTTTGTCAGAACTGGGAAAAAAGCAGGAAATGGAACAGATTTTTATGCAAGTGTAGGAGCTGGGAAAGGGGGGAGGGGATGAAAGAACAAAAGGGAAGGTCTGTGATAGGATGGAAGGTGGGAGAGATTGAGACATTGGGGGAAAAATTCAGTTGGTTGCGCCTCCTGTTAGCGCATTAAGAGGGTGCCAAGTGGGGCGCAAAGCAACTAGCGCCCGGGCGCGGCGATATCTGCGCCTCTTGCGAAATTAACTAGACATTTTGCAGTGGTGCTAAACACTACCGCCACAATCTCCTGCGCCAGCAGATCGTGACGTCAGTCGAGTGCGCAATGCCCCGGACCGGATATTGAGTGGCGCCCCCTGCCTTACCACCTGCCGCTAGCAACAACAGGTTGAGGGGTGCATTCTGCAGTCAGAAAGGGACTGGGGGAGTGCTATTTAAAGGCGACCACTTCCTGCCTTTTTTGTTGGTGACATTTTTGCACCACAGAGACAGGGAGACAGAGATTCAACGCTGTGTAAAGGAGTTTAGGGTACTGAGCAGCAATTTGCAGGTTCATTTTGCTTTGCCCTTCCTTGTATCGATTTAGAAGAGACTGTGGGGGCTGCACTGAGAGCTCTTTCCCTGGGTCTCTCCATTGTTCTTTCCAGCAGATTTGATGTATAAGTCTCTCCAGGCCAAGATTCAAGGCTGCAATGAGCAGGATGTGGATGGAGAGCAAAATCAACCCTCCCCTTTAAGAACTGGCCAGTGCCATTGTGTCTGTGTTTCATTGCTGACTGACATCACATGAGCTTCGCCCGCCCTCTGAGGTAACGCCTCGCTCCTCGGCCTTAGCACCTTGAGAGGTGTGTAGTGCCTGATTTAACGCTCCAATCACCTTCAGGGGCAATAAAAGCCAAGTTTGCTGTCGGAGGCGATAATTAGCGCCAGGCGCTAAACTTTGCGCACCGCCAATAATGGCGCCCCAAATGGGGCGATACCGAATTTTTCCCCCATTATGAGATATTCAAGGCAAAAGGAGATGGTAATGAGACAGGTTAAGAAACAAAGGATGGCTCTAGATGAAGTGTAAATTGCGCTGGCAGAATGAAAGACAGCTGCCCTGTGGGAGAGAAGAATAGAAAACACAAACAAAAAAGTGTGGAAAAAAATATATGATAGGGGCCGAGGTTATGATCTGAAATTGTTAAACTCTATGTTGAGTCCAGAAGGCTGTAAAGTGTCTAATCGAAAGATGAGGTGCGGTTCCTCGAGCTTACGTTGAGTTTCAGTGGAGCAATGAAAGAGGCAGAGGACGGTGAGCTCTGAGTGGGAGTGGAGCGGTGAATTAATGTAAGCAGATAAAGGAGCAGGGACTCAGTGCAACCTGAGCTTGGCTAAGCCTGCGTAGTGGGAATCCACTGCATCCTGGGCATTTAGGGGCTTGAGCCTCGAACACCCATACATTTAATCACCCTTTGCACGAAGAAGTTCCCTTCTGGTATTTGTTCCAAATTTAATTTTCACTAATTTAGACTAGGCCCTGGAATTGTTCAGCCATTCCAGCTGACATCCACCATGACTCTGGCAGGAGTCTGGAAGAATGGCCGGAAATTCCTTCCAGAACCAGAGATTTTTAAAAAAATGTTTAAAGCAGCATTTCCAGGGTCTTTGGCAGAGGGTGTCACAGATGCACCCCCACAATGCCAAAGGCACCTGAAGGGCTCTCTCCGACACCTTGAAGTTTGACTTTGGTGTCAGCCTTAGCTCAGCTGGTAGCCTCAGAGTCAGAAGGTTGTGGATTCAAGCCCCGATCCAAAGACCAGAACACATGCCTAGGCGAACACTCCAGTGCAGTACTGAGGGAGTGCTGCACTGTCAGAAGTGCCGTCTTTTGGATGAGAAGTTAAACCGAGGCCCCATCTGTGCGTTCAGGTGGACGTAAAAGATCCCATGGGTGGGGCGTGGGGCGTTCTTCCCGGTGTCCTGGCCAATATTTATCCCTCTACCCACAGCACCGAAACAGGCTATCCGATCATTATCACATGGCTGTTTGTGGAACCTTGCTATGCGGAATTTGGCTGGTGCATTTCCTACATTACAACAGTGATTACACTTCAAAAGTTCTTCATTGGCTGTAAAGCGTTTGGGGTGAAAGGCGTTATATAAATGCAAGTTATTTCTTTATGAGGGAGAAGGGAATAAAGGGTTATGCTGATAGATTTAGATGAGGAAAGACAGGAGGAGGCTCGAGTGGAGCATAAACGCTGGAATGGACTGGTTGGGTCGAATGACCTGTTTCTGTGCCGTATATCCTATGTTTCTGTGCCATGTATCCTATGTAATTCTATAGCCAGCAATGGATTTCCATGATGGGCATGATCCCATGTAACTGCCAGGAATGCATCCTTACTTTAAAGCAATAGTCCCGTTTTACTTATCAAAGCCATTTAGTAATATTGAATAGATTTCAACCATAACCTTCCTTTCTCCAGGCTGAGCTTTTCTAACCTTTCCTCATAGGTCATCTTCCTTACACTTGGAATCCTCCTTGCTGTTCTTCTCTTACACCCTCCCTAGTGCTTACACATCCCTTTTTGATCATGGAGTCCAGAACTATGCACAGTACTCCAGCATGATCTGACTAGTGCACTGCACAGTCTCAGTCTCGGTGTATTATTGGAATACTTGTATTCTATTGTTCTGGCTATATTTCCCAACTGGAGTGGAGCTAATTTACAGAACAAAAGGGAAACTGTTCAACCTCCGTCACCTCCAATCCAGATCCAAGGTCGTCCCATCCTCTGTTGTTGAATTACATTATGTAGACGACGCTTGTGTCTGTGCTCACTCGGAGGTTGAACTCCAAACCATCATCAACACCTTCACCGAAGCGTACGAGAGCATAGGCCTTACACTAAATATCCGTAAGACAAAGGTCCTCTACCAACCTGCCCCCGCCACACATTACTGCCCCCCAATTATCAAAATCCACGACAAGGCCTTGGACAACGTGGACCACTTTCCATACCTCGGGAGCCTACTGTCAACAAGAGCAGATGTCGATGACGAAATCCAACACCGCCTTCAGTGCGCCAGTGCAGCCTTCGGTCGCCTGAGGAAGAGAGTGTTTGAAGACCAGGACCTCAAACCTGGCACCAAGAGCATGGTCTACAGAGCAGCAGTGATACCCGCCCTCCTATATGCCTCAGAGACATGGGCCATTTACAGCAGGCGCCTCAAAGCACTGGAAAGGTACCACCAACGCTGCCTCCGCAAGATCCTGCAAATCCATTGGCAGGATAGGCGCACCAATGTCAGTGTTTTCGCTCAGGCCAACATCCCCAGCATCGAAGCTTTGACCACGCTCAATCAGCTCCGATGGATGGGTCACATCGTCCACATGCCCGATACGAGACTCACAAAACAAGTGCTCTACTCGGAGCTCCGACACGGCAAGAGAGCCCCAGGTGGGCAGAGGAAATGCTTCAAGGACACCCTCAAAGCCTCCTTGGAAAAAGTGCAACATCCCCACCGACACCTGGGAATCCCTGGCCCAAGACCGCACAAAGTGGAGGAGAAGCATCCGGGAAGGCGCCGAACACCTCGAGTCTCTTCACCGGGAGCAAGCGGAAGCCAAGCGCAAGCAATGCACGTCAACCCAAGCACCCCACCCACCCGCCCCTTCAGCCACCGTCTGCCCCACCTGTGATAGAGACTGTAGGTCCCGCATTGGACTCACCAGTCACCTGAGAACTCATTTTTAATGTGGAAGCAAGTTATCCTCGGTTCCGAGGGACTGCCTAAGAAGAGGATTTCCCAACATTTTGTCTACTTTTGTAATTGTCTCACCACATTGTAATATCATTAACAGCATTGATCACCATTATTACACCCAAAATATTGGTTACATATGAAAATGTCCAGCTGGTTCCTCTAGCCTGTTGCACACAGTTGTGATGCCTGATGCATCACGATTCAGACATTCCCTACCCACCAGGAGCCATGTAATCTCCTAGGAGAGGCAAAAAAAATAATCCTGGAAAATTCCTTGTCAACCCTCCTAGGTAATCAAAACTCATCCAGAAAAGCATATTGACCATGAAGTATATTACTTGGCACCTACCTTTTGTATGAGGTGATCTCTGCATCAGGCAGGAACTGGTCCAACTCTCTTGAAAGGAAGCAACGAATCAGCACTCACTACACAAGCTGGCAACTTATTCCATCGGTCTACTATTCTCTGGGGGGAAAAAAACTGCCTAACATCTAAGTGTGACTCCTGATCCTCCCCAATCTAGCTAATTGATGTAATTCACCAATGTGAACAAACACAATTTAGTCCCTTCATTATTTTATAGGCCTCAATCTAATCGCCCTGATTCTGGAGATGGTCGTTTCTTTTGCATTATTCTGGCACATGAACTGAGAGGCAAACACACATGAACATGCAGGCACACACATGATTATAGGCCAGCGTTGTCATCTTAAGTATTAGTCAGTGGGCAAGGTAGGGCAGGAAAGGATAATGGCTTGAGGGGCAATGCTTCTTTGTTAATGATGAAAACCTTATTCGCTAATGCATCCACACCATAGGCTGCAGTATCAAGTCACATTATCGGCTTAGAAAAAATATTTTTATAGTATAGAAGTTGTTTGGGCAAATAGATGGAAGGTTAATCCTGCCATAACGTCTGCGTCTTTGCTTTAGGTTTGCTGAAGTTTCAAAGTAATTGCCAGAAGCTGATGTCAGCCAGTGGTCTGAAGGTTAAAAAGGAGAAAGCCACATACCTGACATTTTCTCTACTGAAGCTCAGGTGCAGAATATACCACTCACTGTATAGGTGTGACCAAGCTACAAGCAAATCTTCTGTTTGAAGCACATCTGTGACCAGCGTTTTCCACCTTTCATGGAACAAATGTGTATCTATCTATAGCAATATAGCAACCAACAAAGCACTGTTCAGTCAAGTGCCATCTCATTAAGTTAGAAACCAGCAGTTTGCTACTTAGTCAAAATTATAGTGCCTTTTTTTAGCCTCTAAGTTAAATGAAAAGTATACCCTCTTCTCCTTCAGAGTCTCCTTCCGCTTTCCCTGCCCTGTCTTTTCTGCTGTTTAATGCTAGGAATCAAAATAAGCACTTCATTCACCCAAGACCTTTTCAAGATTAGCCAATGTCTGGGTAGTGAGCTGTAGCACTGCCTTAAATACATCAACTGGTAAACATGGAGCTTGAGGTTATTTGAAGTGGAAAACAAACATTCACGCTTGTTGTGGTCAGATCCAGTCTCTAATAATTGTCTTGGGTACTTTAGTTATGGTGTAGTGGTATTCTGTTATTATTATGTCCGTGTATGATTGAGACACGGACAGCAGGAGTTGAACAAAACAAGTCTTTACTGAAAGGAGTCAATCGGGAAACTGAAACTACAGAGGCTTACTAGCGCCTTTTATACAGGGGTGGTCACTGCCGGTACTGCAGTCTGAGACCAGTTATTCTCTTAAAGGTACATACACAACAATTCCTCCCCTTTTAGATAAACAGTACATAACATTCATTTAACAACTAAATGATAACTAATTACAATCACAATTACGGTTGCTAGATACATTGGTTAAGTTTAAGCAATTATAAGTTCAGTCTTTGAGGAGGCTTCCTGATTCTGTCTGGATAACGCCTCTTTGGGGTATCAGGTTCCTCTGGCAAGGTTGAGTCGGGATCAATGTCGTTGTTTGGTTCATCTGCTTCCAATATCACTGATTCTGCAGTAGCTGCAATTGGTACGTCGATTTCATTACCAGGTGCATCAGATCGTGGTGTGGAGCTGACGTTTTCCAGTGACTGTAGAATCTGGTCAGCATGGCGTCTTACAATGCTCTCTCCAATGTCCACGGTATACATGAGAGGTCCTTGCCGTGTACAAATCGTTCCTGGCTGCCATTTCTCAGTGCGGTAGTCCCGGGCCAAAACTGGTTGACCTATCTTAAAACTCCTGGTCGGCCTTTCATTCATATTCTGAAACTGCCTGTTCTCCACATCTCTTCGGACGTTTGGCTTAACCAAATCCAAGCGGCATCGTAGTCTTCGATTGAAGAACATCATGGCTGGAGTTTGGTTGGTAACCGCATGTGTCGCATTCCGGTAGGCAAACAAGAAGTTGTCCACCTTGTGTTGTAGGGGTATATCTTCATTACACATTGCCTTGATAGCCTTCTTGAATGTTTGAACAAACCTCTCGGCCAATCCATTAGTGGCTGGATGATATGGGGCAGATGTGTAATGCTTAACACCATTCACAGAATCACAGAATCACAGAAACCCCACAGTGCAGATAGAGGCCATTTCAGCCCATCGAGCCTGCACCGACACATATCCCACCCGATCCCCGTAACCCCTACACCAACACATATCCCACCCTATCCCCGTAACCCCACGTATTTAATCCCCCTAACACTAAGGGTCAATTTATCATAGCCAATCAACCTAACCCGCACATCTTTGGACTGTGGGAGGAAACCGGAGCACCCGGAGGAAACCCACGCAAACACGGGGAGAATGTGCAAACTCCACACAGACAGTCACCCGAGGCCGGATTCGAACCCGGGTCCCTGGCGCTGTGAGGCAACAGTGCTAGCCACTATGCCACCGTGCTGCCCATTGTTCTTTAAGAACCTCCGGAACTCTTCAGACACAAACTGTGGTCCATTGTCAGAGCAAATCTGTTCAGGCAGCCCATTCCTGGCGAATATGGTTCGTAAAACTGTGATAGTTTTTTCCGTGGTGGTTGAGGACATTTTTATTACCTCTGGCCACTTTGAATGTGCATCCACCGCAATTAAAAACATCGAGTCCATGAAGGGACCAGCAAAATCAATGTGCACCCTTTGCCATGGAGATGAGGGCCACTCCCATGGATGTAGAGGAGCTTGTGGTGGGGCGTTTTGGACCTTCTGGCATCCTGCACAGCTCTTGGTCATCTCTTCGATTTCTCTATCGATTCCCGGCCACCACACAAACGCTCTGGCTAAGTTCTTCATTTTTACCCCACCCAGATGACCCTCATGAAGCTCATTGAGCACTCTATCCGTCAACTTAGGTGGAATTACTACTCTGGATCCACACATCAAGGTTCCTCTGCACACTGACAGCTGTTCTCTTCTCGGCGAGAATGCTGGCAGCAGTGGTTCGCCATGTGCTGGCCGTCCCATCCTCATCGCCAGTATTATGTCCGTGTATGATTGAGACACGGACAGCAGGAATTGAACAAAACAAGTCTTTACTGAAAGGAGTCAATCGGGAAACTGAAACTACAGAGGCTTACTAGCGCCTTTTATACAGGGGTGGTCACTGCCGGTACTGCAGTCTGAGACCAGTTATTCTCTTAAAGGTACATACACAACAGTTATAGCCTGAGGAAATTCTAAATTAAAAATGCAGAGGTCAAGTAATTGTAGCCTGTGTTGAATTGGCAGCAGTGATAATATTGGATCACACTGGATTCAGGGCCAAATAACACAGCATTGAAATTCCCGTGTGCTAATTGTAGTTCATTGATTGCAGCGTTTGCATCACAGTTTTATCAAAACCATTAACCCATTCATGTTAGAAAATGGTTGAACATCATTTGAGAACATCATGATTGACCCACCAGACACAAATTAATCACCACAAATAGGTGTGATCTGATTTCTAGAGAAAGCTGTACTTATATACTTATACAACAACTAACAAGTTGTTGAACTTGTTAGTTCAACAAATTCAGATCATAACCTCGGCCCCTATTATATTTTTATATTTTTATCCAGGCTTTTGGTTTGTGACTTTTCCTTTTTTTCCTCTCTCTCCCACATGGCAGCTGTCTTTCACTCTGCCAGCGCATTTCACACTTCATCTAGAGCCATTGTTTGTTTCTTTACCTGTCCTATTACTATCTCGTCTCGCCTTGAATATCTCTTAATGTCTCTTCTTTCATCCCCGCCCCCATTTCCCAGCCCCTATACTGCCTTTTGTTTCATTTCCTGCCTTTTCTCTCAGTTCTATAGGAGGGTTTCGACCCAAAACGTTGACTCTATTTCTCTCTCCACGGATGTTGCTGAGTTTTTCCAGCATTTTCTGTTGTTATTTCTTATACAAAGCATGCTGCCTGTATGCCAAATGATGGAGTCTCTGATGAACAGGATCTTACCTCCTTTTTTTTGCCAGGCTTGGAGTGGTACTGCATCAAAGCAATCATGCCAGGACGATCAATAGTTATCATAGCCTGGCTGGCCCTGCCCGCCACAATACCATCAATCTGAATGAAAAGTATTTCTTGACATTTGAGATTAGGGGGTCGATTTTCATTGACCCGTGGAGTCGGGATTGGAGGTGTGCGGAGGGTTAAAGTCCCAAATTCGGGGGTCCCGACATCATCCCGCACCCAAACCCGCCTCCATGCCAGTTACAAAGGAGGCGGGTACCCACCCCGCACTGGGACCCGCCTACCCGAGGCGGGAAGGGATTAGTGCCAATTAACTGCCTGTTAACAGGTAGCTAACAGGCAGTTTTTAGCCTAATCCCTATTTTTAATGCTGAAGTGTGGGATTCCCGACGGCTCCAAACCACGCCAAGTTAGAGGAGTTGGGCCGTCGGGTTGAAGGACTTGGAGGGGTCGAGATGAGTGAGTGATGAGTGCATGAGTGCAAAGGTAAGTGTGCTTGGTGTGTTTAAAGTGTGTAAAGAAGTTCAAATTACCTGTACTTACCTTTTCAGCCTTCCTTCCTCTAGGTTTCGGGAGTCCATCATCTAACCGGCACAGAAAGCAGAATGGCTGCGATCTGTCAAAAGTGACAGCCTGCAGCTTTCTGTGCCGGTGAGATTTCTAACTGAGTCTGTGTAGAAGGACTCAGGTTAGAAGTAAGACTGTCAGTGTTTGACAGCTTCAAGCAGCTGTGAAACACTGATATTTCATCTGTCAAAACGTCTTGACAGATGAAATTTCAGTCTGTGACGTCACCTGTTGCCGGGTGGCCCTTAATTGGCTTGCTGAGCCCGCTGGGCGGGCTCAACAAGGTCAATCAAGTTAAAATCGCGTGGATTGGCCGTATCTCGATGGAGGCGGGACTACAACCCCGAAAGTTTAGTCCCGCCTCCTTCCCGACTTCTGAATGAAAATCACCCCCTAGGGCTTAGAAATTCGGTAGAGTCCATTTTTGGGCACCTTACCCGCAGAGTGCTAACAGCCCGCGCTCAAATGGGGAAGTCCGAGGAGCCTGGGGTTTTGGGCCTCAGACCTCATTATCATGTAGATGGTGCAGCGGTAGGAGACCGCACAGGTTCGTGCGCCAGTTTTCAGGTAAGCGAGTGGGGTAGAAGATCGTGGCACTGGAGTGCGATCGGAGGGCAGTCGGGGGTCAGGGAAAAGGATTGCGGGGGTCTGGAAAATTGTTGGGGGGGGGGGTCGGGAGTGCCGTGGGGCAGGGGGGGGCTAGGAGGTCGGGGCCAGGGGGAGATCGGGGCGGTGGGGGGGGGGACCTGGAGGTCGCAGTCGGAAGTGAGGTCAGAGATCTCGGGACCGGGAGCAGTGGTGATCATGGTAAGTACTTATCTTTTTTTTAAATTCCGTGCTGTTTAGTGTTGGTTTTCCTGGAGGCAATCAGCACTGGTGCTGGCTGCCTCAGACGCAAAGCTAAATTACAAGAGGGAGCAGAAGTAGGCATTAGGCCCCCTATTTGCATATGTTAATGGCCTAACGCCTACTTCAGACGTGGGTAAATGACGCCTCTTGTATGGCCTTTACCAAGATGGCGTCTGGCACGACCTACACCAGAATTGCGTGCGTGGCGCGGACACCATTTTGGGCACAAAAGGGCACCCTTAGCAGCGAAAAAAAACGGTTGCTACGGAGCCGAATTTCTAGGCCTCTATGTCTTAATGTCTGTCATTAATATTTGTTATTGAACATCCTTCCTTTCATTAAACAGGGGCTTCAGGCCATTACATTTCAAAGGCCTCCATGCATCAATGTTTTACCTTTATTGAGTTAAATGTATTTGTCACAATTTATGTGAAAATAAACCTCTCGCAAGCTAATACCGATTTTCTTTTGTGTATTAGGTGGCAATAACAACATGATGCAACTAGTGGCAATTGAACTTGGGCAGATGTCTCATAAATATAGATTTCTTTCAGAAAATAACATTTTGGGATACAGTACATGACTAATTTGAGACATGACACGTGGTAAATATAGCATGTTTGAGAAGAAAAAAGTGACTTTGGACGTATGCGGCGGGGGGGAGGATTTTAACAACAAAAAACAGGTGGGTTGGGGTCAGGTTGGAGGTCAAAGTGTTAAAAAACTGAATCCTGACACCAACCCTCCCACTTCCGGTTTTGACGGTGCTCAGAAGGCAGGTTGTCCATTGAAATATTATAATGATGCTGGGTGCTTCAGATTTAACCACCATTTCAAATTTAACTCTGGCTGGTTGGGTTTCTCAGACCTTAGGGAACCCGCCAGCTAAATCAAGGCAAGGACTGCTGGATAAGTGCCTTTCCACTAATCTCCTAGATCCAGCGTCCCTGCCTCACCCACCCACCGTGATTGGAGACCCCCACCAAGGCCTCCGATCTCCCCCTAAACTCTCCTGAGGCCTCCAGTCTTCCCTCCCCGAGGCCTTCGTTTCCCGCCACGAGGCCTCCGATCACCTCCAACCTTGCCCGCCTAGGCCTCCAATCCCCTTCCCGAGACATCGAATCGCCTTCCCGGCCTCCCCCTCCAGCTCCGATGCTCCTCCGCCCCCGATCCTCCCCGCCCTCCCCCCCACACCCCCAATCCTCCTCCGGCCCCCGACCAACTCCCACCCGATCCCTCCCTTCTCTCTGTGGCCTAGTGCTGCAGGACTACCGCCCGCAACCAGCCAGCCTCTCCATCTGGCTGGCTGGGGTGGGAAACAGAGCCTTGAAGTGCTAATCAGAGCTTTGAAGTGCCGTTAAATTGGGCAGGACATGCGGGAAACGCACTCCCTCAGGTTTCCTGACTGCTGTCTAGCACCCCCCACTCCCGACCCGCCTCCAGATTAAAATTCCGGCCATGGTTCTTGTAAGTAATATATGTTAGATTCGGTCTTTAATACTCAGAGATTAGAGGGAGCATTGTTCCAAAGTATATGGGGGAAAAATTCAGTATCGCCCTATTTGGGGTGCCAATAGCGGCCGTGCGCAAAGTTTAGCGCCTGGCGCTAATTATCGCCTCCGATGGCAAACTTGGCTTTTATCGCCCCTGGAGGTGATTGGAGCGCTAAATCAGACGCTTCACACCTGTCTTAAGGCGCAAAGGCCGAGGAGCGAGGCGCTACCTCAGAGCGCTGGCGAAGCTCATGTGATGTCAGTCAGCAATGGAACACAGACACACTGGCGCAGGCCAGTTCTTAAAGGGGAGGTCTGACGAAAGGTCATTGACCTGAAACGTTAACTCTGTTTCTCTCTTCACAGATGCTGCTTAACCTGCTGAGTTTCTCCAGCATTTTTTTGTTTTTATCTTAAAGGGGAGGGTTGATTTTGCTCTCCATCCACATCCTACTCATTGCAGCCTTGAATCTCGGCCTGGAGAGACCTGTACATCAAATCTGCTGGAAAGAACAATGGAGAGACCCAGGGAAAGAGCTCAGAGTGCAGCCCCCACAGTCCCTTCTAAATAGATACAAGGAAGGGCAAATCAAAATGAACCTGCAAAGTGCTGCTCAGTACCCAAAACTCCTTCACACAGCGTTGAATCTCTCCAGAAGTGTCTCTCTCTCTCTCTCTCAAAATGCGTGGTGCAAAAATGTCACCAACAAAAAAAGGCAGGAAGCGGTTGCCTTTAAATAGCGCTCCCCCAGTCCCTTCCTGACTGCAAAACGCTCCCCTCAACCTGTCGTTGCTAGCGGCAGGCGGTAAGGCAGGGGGCGCCACTCAATATTCAGTCCGGGATGCTAACGGGGCATTGCACGCTTGACTGACGTCACAATAGATTGTGGTGGTAGTGTTGAGCGCCGCCGCAAAATGTCTGGTTAATTTCGCGAGCGGCGCAAACATCACCACGCACGGGCGCTAGTGGCTTTGCGCCCCATTAGTGCCCTCTTAAGGCGCTAACCGAAGGCGCAAACAACTGAATTTTTCCCCCTATATGTTTATTTCAATTATAAAAGAAGCTAATACAAGAAGTAAAGAAGTTAAAATACAATGGTTATACTTATTAAACAGTGAATAAGATGTTGATATGCAACCTGACTAACATCAGAAGGTTCCGAGGTGATAAGCCTCACAGTGCCTTGCCTTTACACTTGAGCGTATCCAGTGCCACACTGAGAACTTTCTAAAATCTATGCTTTACTTGCCCCTTTTTGTACATTAATAAAAAGCACCCTTATTCTTAAATGTCCTTGTGCCCCTGGAGGCTTCTCATCAATTATGTTCTGTATCTCTCGCCTGGTCAGCCTTCTGTTTTTTACTACTTCATCCTAGACAACACACAGTACCTGAGCACTGAACCGCCAAGCCTCCTTGAAATAATCCTATGAACTTAAGATACAAGAATGAATGGGTAATAAAAACAGAACACACTGGAAATACTCAGCAGATCTGTGGAGAGAGAGAAACAGAGTTAACGTTTCAGGTCGATGACCTTTCGTTAGAACTGGAAGAAGTTAGAGATGTAACAGGTTTTAAGCAAGTGCAGAGGCAGCGAAAGTAGGGAGGGGAGGAAAGAACAAAAGGGAAGGTCTGTGATGGGTGGAAGGCAGGAGAGATTAAATGACAAAAGGAATGATGGTGCAAGGCAAAAGAGGGTGGAAATGGGACAAGTAAAGAAACAGAGGAGGTGTAAATGGCAACAGCAGAACCATTACCAGCACCTGCTGTCTGAAAAATGATTATGATCTGAAATTGTTGAACTCAATGTTGTAAAATGCCTAATCGAAAGATGAGGTGCTGTTCCTCGAGTTTCCGATGAGCTTCATTGGAACAGTGTAGGAGGCTGAAGACAGAGAGGTGGGAGTGCGACGGAGATTTAATTAAAATTGCAAACAACTGGAAGCTCAGGGTTCGCTTGCAGACTGAACTGAGGTGTTCAGCAAAGCAATCACCCAATCTGTGTTTGGTCTCCCCAATGTAGAGGAGACCTCATCGTGAGCAGCGAATACAGTATACTAGATTGAAAGAAGTACAAGTAAATCACTGTTTCACCTGGAAGGAGTATTTGGGGCCCTGGATGGTTTGAGGAAAGGAGATAAAAGGGCAGCATTGCCTGCACTTGCACGGGAAGGTGCCATGGGAAGGAGAGCGGGTGTTGGGCCGATTGAAGAGTGGACCAGGGTGTCACGGAGAAAACGGCCCCTTCGGAAAGCTGAAAGGGAGGGAAGGGGAAGATGTGTGTGGTAGTGGCATTGCACTGGAGGTGGCGGAAATAGCAGAGGATGATCAGTTGAATGGGAAGGCTGGTGGGGTGGCAGTTGAGGACCTGGGAACCCTATCGTGGTTCTGGGAGGGAGGGGAAGGTGTGAGGGCAGCAGTGCGGGAAATGGGATGGGCACAGTCGAGGGTCCTGTCAACCACAGTGGAGGGGAATCCCCGAGTGAGAAAAAAGGAAGACATATTGGAAGCACTGGTGTGAAAGGTACCATCATCAGAACAGATGTGATCAAAATGGAGAAACTGGGAGAATGGAATAGGTTGCACACAATGACTTGTAGAAATTATGTTGAATTACCAACAGATATGTCAGAGATAGCTCACATCCTAATGTAATTGTAAGAATACTAAGGACTCTGGGGTAAAAATTGGGTAACGGCCCGAAAAAGTTAGCACCCCCGAGGCTGATTTTCCAAGGTAGCGCCCCAAGAGGGAGGAGGGTAAGGCGGAGGTTGGGGATGGCATTAAAAGGGAAATTAGAGAAGCGTGCAATAAGGGCACAGCAGTCATCATGGGTGACTTTAATCTACATATAGATTGGGCTAACCAAATTAGTAACAATACTGTGGAGGAGGAATTCCTGGAGTGTTTGCGGGATGGTTTCTTGGACCAATATGTCGAGGAACCAACCAGAGATCAGGCCATCTTAGACTGGGTATTATGTAACGAGAAAGGATTAATTAGCAATCTTGTTGTACGAGGCCCCTTGGGTCAAAGCGATCATAATATGATCGAATTCTTCATTAAGATGGAGAATGAAGTAGTTGACTAAGAGACTTGGGTCCTGAATTTAAATAAAGCAAACTACGATGGTCTGAGGCGCGAGTTGGGTAGAATTGATTGGGGAATGTCACTCAAAGGGTTGACGGTGGATAGGCAATGGCAAACATTCAAAGACCGCATGGATGAACTACAGAATTTGTTCATCCCAGTTTGGCATAAAAATAAAACAAAAAAGGTGACTCAACCATAGCTAACAAGGGAAATTAGGGATAGCATAAGATCCAAGGAGAGGACATATAAATTGGCCAGAAAAAGCAGTAAACCTGAGGATTGGGAGCAGTTTAGGATTCAACAAAGGAGGACAAAGGGATTAATTAAGAAGGGGAAAATTGAATATGAGAGTAAGCTTGCAGGGAACATAAAAACTGACTGTAAAAGCTTTTATAGATATGTGAAGAGAAAAAGATTGGTGAAGTCAAGCGTAGGTCCCTTGCAGTCAGAATCAGAGGAATTTATAATGGGGAACAAAGAAATGGCAGACCAATTAAATACATATTTTGGTTCTGTCTTCACAAAGGAGGACACAAATAACCTCCCAGAGATGTCGGGGAACATAGGGATAGGGTCTGATGAAAGGGAGGAACTGAAAGAAATCAGTATTTGTAGGGAAATTGATGGGTTTGAAGGCCGATAAATCCCCAGGGCCTGATAATCTACATCCTAGGGTACTTAAGGAAGTGGCCCTAGAAATAATAGATGCGTTGCTGATCATCTTCCAACATTCGATGGAATCTGGAACAGTACCCATGAATTGGAGGGTAGCTAATGTTACCCCACTATTCAAAAAAGGTGGTAGCGAGAAAACAGGGAATTACAGACCGGTAAGCCTGACATCGGCAGTGGGGAAAATGCTAGAGTCCATTATAAAAGATGTAATAGCAGAGCACTTGGAAAACAGTGACAGGATCGGACAAAGTCAACATGGATTTACAAAAGGTAAATCATGCTTGACTAATCTACTGCAATTTTTTGAGGATGTAACTAGTAAAATAGATAAGGGAGAACCAGTGGATGTGGTGTATTTGGACTTTCAGAAGGCTTTTGATAAGGTCCCGCATAAGAGATTAGCGTGTAAAGTTAAGGCACATGGGATTGGGGGCAAGGTATTGACTTGGATAGAGAACTGGTTGGCAGACAGAAAGCAAAGAGTTGGAATCAACGGGTCTTTTTCCGAGTGGCAGGCAGTGACTAGTGGGGTACCGCAGGGATCGGTCCTTGGACCCCAGCTATTCACAATATATATTAATGATCTAGACAAGGGAACTAGATGTAATATCTCCAAATTTGCAGACGACACAAAGCTGGGTGGGCGTGTGTGCTGTGAGGAGGATGCCGGGAAACTCCAGGATGATTTGGATAGGTTGGGTGATTGGGCAAAAACATGGCAGATGCAATATAACATGGATAAATGTGAGGTTATCCACTTTGGTGGCAGAAACATGAAGGCAGATTATTATCTGAATGGCAATAGATTGGGAGAAGGTAAGCATGCAGGTGCAGCAGGTGGTTAAGAAGGCAAATGGTATGTTGGCCTTCGTAGCGAGAGGGTTTGAGTACAGGGCCTTGGTGAGACCACATCTTGAGTATTGTGTGCAGTTTTGG
This sequence comes from Somniosus microcephalus, assembly GCF_052327205.1. Taxonomy (NCBI): domain Eukaryota; kingdom Metazoa; phylum Chordata; class Chondrichthyes; order Squaliformes; family Somniosidae; genus Somniosus; species Somniosus microcephalus. The sequence continues at coordinate 346,847,646 of NC_140988.1, forward strand.
TCCCCTTATCTGAGGAAGGATGTTCTTGCCATGGAAGGAGTTCAGCGAAGATTCACCAGGCTGATACCTGGGATGGCAGGAATGACATATGAGGAGAGATTGGAACAATTGGGCTTGTACTCGCTGGAGTTTAGAAGAATGAGAGGGGATTTTATTGAAACTTATAAAATTCTGACAGGACTGGACAGATTAGATGCAGGAAGGATGTTCCTGATGGTCGGGGAGTCCAGAACCAGGGGTCACAGCCTAAGGATAAGGGGTAGGCCATTTAGGACAGAAATGAGGAGGAATTTCTTCACCCAGAGAGTGGTGAATCTGTGGAATTCTCTACCACAGAAGGCAGTAGAGGCCAGTTCATTAAATATATTCAAGAAGGAGTTGGATATATTTCTTAAGGCTAAAGGGATCAAGGGATATGGGGATAAAGCAGGGACCAGGTACTGAAATTGGATGATCAGCCATGATCGCATTGAATGGCGGAGCAGGCTCGAGGGGCCGAATGGCCTACTCCTGCTCCTATCTTCTATGTTTCTATGTTTCTACTGGAAGCACCCCACGTCCCTCTTGGGGCACTGCGAGGCAATATCGCGGCGCTATGTGCCGCGGTACTGCAGGCCTTCCTCCCCTTATTAAAGGGGAGGGTCCTGGCACTCAGCTAGGCCACCGGGGATTGGGAGTGCCAGCAAAGAAGCCCGGCACTCAAGCGGGGCTTCACGGGGGCTGGGGACAGCAACGGGGGCAGCTGCTGGCTGGCGGCCAGCAACAAAAATGGCTGCCCGCCAACTCCCCTTTAACTAGCGCCGCCTCAGCCACACGTAGGCCCCCCTGCCCCCGGTGGACATAGCATCTGGCAGTAAGTCGGGGTGCGCCACCCAATGTTACAGCCGAGGCACGAGCGGGGCGCCGCGCACGGCGATGACATCATCGCTGGTGGTGCAGCGCTGCGCTAATGGTTAGCGCCGCCGCTAACCTCCTGTTGAATTTCGCAGGAGGCATTCGCGGCTCCGCGCACAGGCGGTTGTTGATTTGCGCCCCATTAGTGCCCTGTTAGGGAATTAAAATGGGAGGCACAAATCAACCAAATTTAGCTCCCTCAGACTTTCATATACTATTTTCCCTTTCTTTATCAATTTCTTGGTCTTCCTTTGCTGAATTCTAAAATCCTCCCTATCCTCAGGCTTACAACTCTTTTTGGCAACATTATAAGCCTCTTCCTTTGATCTAATACTATCTTTAACTTCTCTTGTTAGTCACGGTTGTACCATTTTTCCTGTGGGGTTTTTGTGCCTTAAAGGAATGTATATTTGTTGTAAATTATGTATTAATTCTTTAAATGCTAGCCATTGCTTGTCTACTGTCATACCTTTTAATGTAGTTTCCCAACCTACCTTAGCCAACTCGCCCCATAACTACGTAGTTTGCTTTGTTTAGATTTACGACCCTACTTTCGGATTTAACTGAATCACTTTCAAACTCAATATAAAATTCTATCATATTATGGTCACTCTTATCTAAAGGCCCCTTTACTACAAGGTTATTAATTGACCCTTTCTCATTACACAATACTCGATCTAAAATAACCTATTCCCTAGTTGGTTCCTCAACATACTGATCTAGAAAACTGTCTTGCATACATTCCATGAATTCGTCCTCCACACTATTACTGCAAATTTGGTTTGCCCAATCTATATGTAGATTAAAGTCCCCCATGATTACTGTATTACCCATGTTACATGTGCCTCTAATTTCCTGATTTATACTCTGCCCTACATTACAACTATTGTTTGGGGGCCTATAAACAACTCCCACCAAAGTTTTCTGCCCCTTACTGTTTCTTAGCTCCACCCAAACTGATTGCACTTCTTGATTTTCGGACCTAAGATCCTTTGGGGGAGAAATGCAGTAGGTTGCGCCACCCGTTAGCGCCTTAAGAGGGCGCTAAGTGGGTCGCAAGCCAACTGGCACCCGGGCGCGGCACTGCCCACGCCTCCCGCTAAATTCTGCGGGACGTTAGTGGTGGCGCTAACCGTTAGCACTGCGCTGCTGTCGATGACGTCATCGGTGTGCGCAGCACCCCGCTGACGCCCCAGCCACGATATTTGGCAGCGCCCCCTGATTTACCGCCGGACGCTATGTCCGACCGGTTCAGGGGGGCCTACCTGCGGCCGGGGAGGCGCAAATTAAAGGCGAGGTGCGGGGCGGCCATTTTTGTTGTTGGCCGCCTGCCAGCACCTGCCTGCGCTCCCGTCCCCGGCCTCCTGAACACCCCCTCCCCCCCCGCGGAGTGCCGGCTGCGCTCCAAGAGCCCGGCACTTCTCCTCGGTGCCGGGCTCTTTTGCCTGCACTCCCGATCCCCAAGGGCCCAGCTGAGCCCCAGATCGCGCTGCACAAGGCCCCTCCCCTTTAAGAAGGGGAGGAAGGCCTGCAATACCGCAGCGCGACGTGCCACAGCATGTGGCGCTGCGGCACGTAGTGCGACGATATTCACTCGCAGTGCCCCAAGAGGGATGCGGGGCGCCTCCAGTAGCGCTGCGCTTCCTTTTGGGGCGCAACAACTCAATTTCCGGTGTGCGGGCGCGAATGTTTCCGGGGCGTTACTTTTAATGCCCTGGCAAGGCTGGTGCCCCAAATGGGGCTATACTCAATTTCTCCCCCTTTCTCTCTACTGTCTTTATCCCATCCTTTATTATCAAGGCTACCCCTCCTCCATTTCCATTTTGCCTATCTCTTCTAAAAGTTAAGTATCCTCGAATATTTCGTTCCTAACCTTCATCAGATACAAGCCATTCCTGGGCTTTTAAGTTATCTTATCAAAAGATTGGCAGTATTTTCTCTTCTTCCTCTGCATGGTCCTAAGGTCTAGGGTAGTGACCAGGCTATCAAATACATTTTCCTTATTGTTCAGTATTGGCAAAGACACAACCATCTCCAAGAAAAATATATCAATTTATGATTCTCACCTACATTTTCCTGACTTTCCATAGAATTTACATTGATACCAAATTCAAAATCTTTTCATGTTTGTTATCCCCCGTTTAAGTTCCTGCAATTCACTCATAATCACCTAGGAAAATGATTTTAGAAAAATTCCCATCATACAGGTAGACTATCCTAAGGAGAATTTCGGATTTCGGAAGGTGGGTCGGCAGGGGTCCGCGGGGGGTCGGCGGGGGTCCGCGGGGGGGTCGGCGGGGGGTCGGGCGCACGACTTACGCTGACGCTCAGCGTAAGTCAGTCGGGGTCGGCGGGGGTCGGGGCCGGCGGGGTCCGCGGGGGGGTCGGCGGTTGTCGGGGCTGGCAGGGTCGGCGGTTGTCGGGGCCGGCGGGGTCCGCGGGGGGGATCGGCGGTTGTCGGGGCCGGCGGGGTCCGCGGGGGGGTCGGCGGTTGTCGGGGCCGGCGGGGTCCGCGGGGGGGTCGGCGGTTGTCGGGGTCCGCGGGGGGGTCGGCGGTTGTCGGGGCCGGCGGGGTCCGCGGGGGGGTCGGCGGTTGTCGGGGCTGGCGGGGTCGGCGGTTGTCGGGGCCGGCGGGGTCCGCGGGGGGGTCGGCGGTTGTCGGGGCTGGCGGGGTCGACGGTTGTCGGGGCCGGCGGGGTCCACGGGGGGGGGGGCGGTCGGCGGGGGGTCGTGCGCACGACTTACCCTTTATCCGAACTTCCGAAACCGGAACCCTCTAAAAACCGAAGGTTTTTTCGTTCGTACGCACGACTTACGCTGAACGAAAAAACCTTCGGTTTTTAGAGGGTTTCGGTTTTCGGAAGTCCGGATAAAGGGTAGTCTACCTGTATTACTGTTTCGTTGTGAAGGAATAAGCAATATACCTATTCAGAAAAATACACCATTCTATAAAAGAATTATGACTTTATTAAAACATGACATACTAGGTCTGAAAATCTAAAAGCCTTAACAATGGAGAAGCTGTGAACAGCATACAGGCTATTGAGATAAGATAAGTTGTTGACACTGAATCAATAGCCTTGTTGAAACAGGAGGTTGGAGGTTCCTGATAGTCTGAAGCTTTGGAAAGAACACAATGGTATACCCTTTTAAGGTGTTATAATTACACTTCGGAAACAAACACAGAAAATTAAGAAGACCTTCGTAAGAATGACATCAAATAGATGCACCTGCTGTTACATTCGAACACCTAAAGGAGAGACACGAGTCTGCTTGCTACCAGCTGAACTGACTGTAAGAATAGAAGGGGTCAGCAGAAGAATGAGTGGGGATCTCATTGAAACTTACAAAATTCAAACAGGAGTAGACAGACTAGATGTAGGAAGGATGTTCCAGATGGCGGGGGAGTCCAGAACCAGGGGTCAAAGTCTAAGGATAAAGGGTAAGCCATTTAGGACTGAGATGAAGAGGAATTTCTTCACCCAGAGAGTGGTGAACCTGTGGAATTCTCTACCACAGAAGGCAGTTGAGGCAAATTCATTAAATATATTCAAAAAGGAGTTAGATATATTTCTTAAGGCTAAAGGGATCAAGGGATATGGGGAGAAAGCAGGGACAGGGTACAGAATTTGGATGATCAGCCATGATCTCATTAAATGGTGTAACAGGCTCGAGAGGCCGAATGGCCTACTCCTGCTCCTATCTTCTATGTTTCTATATAACATCCTTCCTGCATCTAGTCTGTCTAGTCCTGTTAGAATTTTATAAGTTTCAATGAGATCCCCTCTCATTCTTCTAAACTCTAGTGGATATAAGCCTAATCAACCCAATCTCTCCTCATACATCATTCCTGCCATCCCAAGTATCAGTCTGGTGAATCTTCACTGCACTCTCTCCATGGCAAGAACATCCTTCCTCAGATAAGGTGACCAAAACTGCAGACAATACTCAAGGTGTGGTCTCACCAAGGCCCTGTACAACTGCAGCAAGACAACCTTGCTCCTGTACTCGAACCCTCTCGCTACGAAGGCCAACATACCATTTTTCTTCTTAACTGCCTGTTGCACCTGCATGCTTACCTTCAGCGACTGGTGCACAAGGACACCCAGGTCTCGTTGCACTTCCCCTTCTCCCAATCTATTGCCATTCAGATAATAATCTGTCTTCCTGTTTTTGCCACCGAAGTGGATAACCTCGCATTTATCCACATTATAGGGCATTTGCCATGCATCTGCCCAATCACCCAACCTGTCCAAATCGTACTGGAGTTTCTCTGCATCCTCCTCACAGCACACACGCGCACCCAGCTTTGTGTCGTCTGCAAACTTGGAGATATTACATCTAGATCATTTATATATATTGTGAATAGCTGGGGTCCTAGCACCGATCCCTGCGGTACCCCACTAGTCACTGCCTGCCACTCGGAAAAAGACCCGTTTATTCCAACTCTTTGCTTCCTATCTGCTAACCAGTTCTCTATCCAAGACAGTACCTTACCCCCAATCCTGTGTGCTTTAACTTTACACGCTAATTTCTTATATGGGACCTTATCGAAAATCTTCTGAAAGTCCAAATACACTACATCCACTGGTTCTCCCTTATCTATTCTACCTTTACATCCTCAAAAAATTCCAGTAGATTAGTCAAGCATGATTTACCTTTTGTAAATCCATGTTGACTTAGTCCGATCCTGTCACTGTTTTCCAAGTGCTCTGCTATTACATCTTTTATAATGGACTCTAGCATTTTCCCCACTGCCGATGTCAGGCTTACTGGTCTATAATGTTAGTTATCTTTAATACAACAGTTTCCCTCCAAACTTTTTTTAACACACAGTTTGGATGGAACTACGTAGACTGGACCTTTTCAAAAACAAAATTTGATTATCCCCATAAATTTCAGAAATCCCGAGTGCTTGAATAACAATTTGTATCAATTTATCCAATCAATTTTAATTTCACAAACAAATTAGGTCCAGGCTTGTGGTTTTACAAAAGAAAACAAAAGTAAAAATTGCATTTGGATGCAGGCATTTATCTTTGCCCTCAAGCAATGTGTCTTAGAAGATATCAACTGGAAAGGCACACGTCTCAAGTTCCATTTTTTTGTCACACCTTGAAGTCATTTTATATCCATTGTGGCTTTCCTGCGAGCGCAATGGGTTAATTCGTCATTTGTCAATTTCTGATTACCTTCCGTCCGATTATAAAAAAACTTAAAATTTAAAAATGTCCCAAAATATCTACGAAACACACACACAGCTGCTTGTTGAGTTAACTTCCCTTCTTCTCATTCTAAAGAAGTCAAACCCACAATCAATGTTTGCTTGCGTTGCAAAGCTTCTTGCAGCTTTTAAATCTATTTTAAGTGAAGTCATATTCCTTCTTGTTCTTCAGTCGTCTTTCAAATGACTGTAAAAATACTGAATATAACAGGAGAAAAATTAGTGTTCACATTTAAACAAACAGCATAAACATTTTACACAAAAGAGGCGGAGCCTCACTCATTAATACAGGCTTTTTTTTAAAGGGACACAATACTGAAAGGAGAAAAGAGACAGAATCGTTCCTGTAATGTATATACCTTTAAGGAGGGAACTATTTTTTACAGCTCATGTATACTGCAGTACCGGCAGTGACCCCACCTGTATATAACACTGAGTAGTAATCTGTACAGATCAGTTGCAGTATGAGCCACGTTGAGTAAACACCTGTTCTACCGTTCTCCGCAGTCTGTGTCTTATTACACACGGACGTAACATTGGTGACGAGGCAGGTTCGAACCTATCTGCAACTCTGCATCACCTCCCGGGGATTCGTTCCTGGAGATCAGTGGATTGGAGGTCAAGGTCAGAGACTCAGGCGTCGACCACGGGCAACCGCCCAGTCATCCAGCAGAGACTCGAGAATTGCGGGGGAGGCTGTCGAGAGCCAGGCTTGGCTTTCCAGTCGAGGTGGTCCAGCGAAACGGGCTGGCAACAGGTAGTGCGCAGACCCTTCCCGGACAGCGGCGGGCTAGAGCCCGACCGAGCGGCACAGCAAAGGGCCGAGCAGCGTCGACGGAGGAGAGAGAGAAAGGGCAGAGCGCACAGGGCGCAGCCGGTGTTCAGGGGCCGAGCAGCGTCAGAGAGAGGGAGAGAGAGACGCGCAGAAACACGTGAGGCGCCGCCATTGCCACGAGGACTGCCGAGAGTGGCGTTGGCAGCAGCGCAGGAGAAGCACGCAAAACCTACAGGGCGCCGCCATTGCCACGAGAACCGCCGGGAACGGCGTTGGCAGCAGCGGGGGAGGAAGGAAAGCGTGGGAGACACCATTTTAAGCCATTGGGAGACGCCATTTTAAACCACACCCAAAATGCCGAAGAGTGGCAGTATCACCGCATTTGACAATGAAGTCGCAGATTGGACTACATATGTCGAACGAATAGAGGTGTACTGCAAGGCAAATGAGGTGTCAGATGACAAGAAAGCGTTGGTATTGTTAAATTTAATGTGTGCAAAGACGTATGGTTTATTACGAAATCTAGTAACCCCAACGAAGCCAATGGAAAAGAGTTTTGAAGAAATAGTAACGATACTAAAGGAACATTTAAACCCCACACCGCTGCTGATAGCAGAAAGATTCAAGTTTCACAAACGGAACCAGCATAAGGATGAAAGCAATGCTGATTATTTAACAGAACTGCGCAAACTATCGAAACACTGCCAGTTTGGAGCGGGACTGGCAGATACCTTAAGGGACAAGTTTGTGTGTGGGCTTCAAAGTGAAGGAACCCAGAAACGGCTTTTATCTGAAAAGGACCTTACGCTGGAAAAGGCTTTCAGCATTGCGGTATCATATGAAGCAGCAGCACGGGGCGCTGCAGAGATACAACAGAGACCGCAAGAATATGGCACAAACGAAATGTCATATGGAACAGAGAAGTGCTATCGCTGCGGCAGAACAACACACGACCAGAATGATTGCTGGTTCAAAGACAAAGGCCTAGAAATTCAGTATTGCCACTTTTGGGGCGGTAAAGTCGGGCGGCCGCTAAAGTTTGCGCCCGGCGCAAAGTCGAGGCCACTTCGCCGATATTCAGTAGCTTCGCCCTAAGAGTTTGCTCGAGCGCTAAAACTGGCGATGCATGACTATCTTTAGGCGCTAAGCCGGCAGTGCTGAGCGATACCGCCGAGGCCGGGCGCAGCGCAGGTGCGGTCATTTCTTGATTGACAGCAGACACCCTGGTGCCGGCCAGCTCTTAAAGGGGGAAGGGTCGAGTTGGTCTGCTGCCACGCCCTGGACACTGCAGCCCTCCAGCTAGGCCTGAACACTGCTGCTGGACCCAAATAGCGCCTGAAAGGATGGAGAAGGCCCGTGAATGAGCACAGTGCTTCTCAGAGCATGATCTGAGGGTGCTGGTTGGCGCTGTGGAGAGGAGACGCCATATCTTGTTTCCGGACAATGGGAAGAAGCCGGCGGCCAGCGTCTACCGGAAAGCCTGGAGGGATGTCGCCAACAGGGTGACATCCAACAGTGAGGTCCCCAGGAGCACTGTACAATGCCGTAAAAAGCTGAATGACCTCACCAGGATTGTCAGGGTGAGTACCCTTTCCAGTGTCCTCCTCATCCTTGCATGTGGACCTCACATTATGGGCAAAGGGACCTGAAAACCCTAATGGCCAGCCCTCATGCAGCAGCTATGGGACAGTCATGAACATCAATTGCACATTCTGCACTGAACACACTGGCCAAGCTATTCGACCATGGGAGGCAGTGCACACAAGATCAGGGCTACACACTGGCCAGGCTATTCGACCATGGGAGGCAGTGCACACAAGATCAGGGCTACACACTGGCCAGGCTATTCCACCATGGGAGGCAGTGCACACAAGATCAGGGCTACACACTGGCCAGGCTATTCCACCATGGGAGGCAGTGCACACAAGATCAGGGCTACACACTGGCCAGGCTATTCCACCATGGGAGGCAGTGCACACAAGATCAGGGCTACACACTGGCCAGGCTATTCCACCATGGGAGGCAGTGCACACAAGATCAGGGCTACACACTGTACTTAGAGGCCGTCCTTTCTCTTGCAGGCCAAGCTGGCCAATAATAAGAGGAGCCGGACTGAGACCGGGGGAGGCGGACCCCAGATCCAGCAGGTCACCGAGCTGCAACAGCGCGTGGAGCACATCATAGGTGCCCGGGTGATTGGCCCCGTTGCATCTGGAGATGCCGACCCTGTTCTGGGCACCAATGGTAAGGACATCACCTTTTGGGCCTCTCTCGTCCCACTTGCGCATCAGATCTACATCCTTTGCCACTGTCCGACCAATGCGCTGAATGCCACCACTCATGCCTCCCTCGCTGACGCCCTCTCCTCGCTCTAAAGCTACTCTTGTGCCTTCCTGCTTTCAGATGGTGAGGAGGAGGTCCCTGAAGCTGCCAGTGACAGCCCCTCAGAAGAGGAGGAGGAGGAGGAGGAAGAGGAAGGCGGCCCATCAGGGGAACCCTCAGCCGCGGCAAGCCATGCCAATGTAGGGGACACGTCTTCCCTGGAGGGGAGCCTGGGGGAAGTGTCGGAGGGGAGTGTAGCTCCTGGGACCAGCGGCCTGCAGCAACGCGGGAGGGGGGTGGAAGCTCAGCGGCCTTCTCCCCAGAGGGGGGAAGGGTCGGAGGGGAGTCCAATTGCTGGGCCCAGCGGCGCCCAGCAACGCAGGAAGGGTCGGGCAGCTTGGCGGCCTTCTCCCCAGAGGGAGAGTCCGGCCTCCAGTCCGGAGACGGTCACCGCCGAGGAGCTGCGCCTCCTCGAGGACATGTCCGCGGACTCGGAGCGCCGGCACACGGAGCTCGTGGGGGTAGTGGCACGGATGCCTGAGGCCATCGAGTCCCTGTCTCGGAGTGTGACCGAATTCGGGGCCTCACAGGCCACGAGTTTGGCGGCATTCGGGGCAGCTCAGGCAGCAAGTCGGGCGGAATTCGGGGCAGCTCAGGCAGCGAGTGGGCAGGTGATCAGTGGTGCCGTGCAGTCACTGGCTGCTCTGATGCGGTCACAGAACAGGGCAACACGGGCACTCACTGCTGCCACACTCGCTGCGTCAGCCAGGCATCGCCAGGGCACCCGCCGCGCTGCAGCAGCACAGCGGTCTGTCCCTCGGCAGATTGCTGCGCATGCTGCAGTGCTGGCCCGGGCGAGTGCCAGTGTCTCAGGTGACCAGCGAGCGCCTGCCATCCGCCAGCTTGCCCCCATTCCTCCAGCCGCCACTGCCACTCCCCCAGTGGAGCTGCCACAAGCTGCTGCAGCGACTGATGCTGCCCATCCACAGCTGCAGCATTCACCAGCCGGCCCCTCGAGGGCCAGACCTCGTCTAGGCCGACCCCCACGGGCATCTGCCGTCACGACATGTGCCCCTCAGGAGCCTTCCCCCAGCCTTGCAGCAGCCACTGGGCTCACTTTGAGGAGGAGCAGCAGGGCGTGCAGGGGCCGCAAAAGTTTGCAGAAGGCATCGCCCTCGCGGGCCACAAAGTAGAGGGTGTGCCCAAATGTTTTGTTTTTTGGAATGGGTGTTTTGTGAAGGCCGAGGATGAAGGCCATTTTTGTTTACATCTTTTGTTAATCCTCCCCAGGTTGTGGGAGTGAGTCATGTGTGTGACTGTTTTTTGGGGGTTTCGTCTGTTTTTGGTTTTCATGTGGGAAGGGCCCTGAGTTTGTACAATAAACCATTTTCTTTATTCAGATTGTCCATGTTTGATCTTTGAAGTGTTTGTTGCCTTAACCGGCTGAGGGCTTGCGGAGCGGCTGCAATCATGTTCTTTCATTGGCACAAGCCATTCCCTGAAAGGGGGCCTAGAAGTGACGTTCAATAAGCCGCCGACGGGCGGCCCTTGGACCTTCTGCCTCCCTCCTGGGCTGGTACTCCTCCTCCTCCTCCTCCTCCTCATGCTCCTCCTGCTCCTCCTCCTGAGGTGGTGGTCCAACGTGAGGTGGCAGTGCCTGAGTCCTGCGGATAGCCAGGTTGTGCAGCATGCAGCAAACGACGACGAATTGGGAGACTCGCTCCTGCGAATACTGGAGGGCTCCACCAGAGCGATCCAGACAGCGGAACCGTTGCTTCAGGACGCCGATTGTTTGTTCGCTGATGTTCCTGGTCGCTTGATGGCTCTTGTTGTATGCCTCTTCAGCAGGGGTCCTGGGCGCGCGGAGCGGGGTCATGAGCCAGGTACACAAAGGATAGCCTTTGTCCCCGATAAGCCATCCTCTTGGGTGAGGCTGTGCCTGGAACATGTCAGCCACAGTTGTCTGTCGCAGGATAAAGGCATCGTGGCTGCTGCCTGGAAAGCGGGCATTGACAGCTAGGATGCGCTGCCTGTGGTCACACACCAGCTGTACGTTGAGGGAATGGTAGCCCTTCCGGTTGTGGTAATCCTCGGCATGCTCCAGAGGTGCCCGCAAAGCCACATGCGTGCAGTCAATGGCGCCCTGCACCATGGGGAAGCCCGCTATTCTTGCAAATCCCACTGCACGCTGCTGCTGCTTGTCCAGGGTCATAGGGAAGGAGATGAATTGACGTCTCCTTCTGAAAAGGGCATTGGTCACCTGGCGGATGCAGCAATGCACAGCGAACTGGGAGATGTTAGCGATGTCCCCAGCAGCGGATTGGAAGGAGCCGGTGGCATAGAAGTTCAGAGCCACCGTCACCTTCACTGCCACCGACAGAGACGTCCTGCGCCTCAGCTGTGGACGCAGATCTCTGTGAAGCAGCTGGCAGATCTCTGCAACCACCTCCCTTCTGAATCGCAGCCTCCTAACACACTGCGCGGCAGACATGTTGAGATAGGAGAACTGCTGGCGGTATTCCCTGAGTGGGTAAGGCCTCCGTTGCCGACGCCTGTTGCCCCCTCTGCGTCTAGCCAGGGCTGCCACTCTCTCACGGCGTCTGTGAGCCCTTCGGACATAATGCTGAAACTCAGCGTTGGCACCCAATGCAGCCCCCATAATATGCTGGCAAACACTGAGATCTCAATGAAGGCAAAGAGAATTGCAAAGCTCTGGCCTGAAGCCAAAAATACCTGTCCTAGTGTTGGGCCAAAGCAGTAAGCTCTCTTCCTTGGTCTCTCTCCAAAAATCCGTTGCACAAGAGTGAGTGCTGCAAAATGGCTGCCCTTTATAGTGCAGGGTAAGTGCCCTTTAATTTGCGCTCCCCGCGGCCCGCCTCGGCTGTGAACCGTTCCACTTCACAGTCGTTCGGGCCGCCAGGTGCACAATGGGGCGGCGCGAGTGAAGTTCCGGTTCCGGGCGCACAAAGGGCGTTGCACGAGGAAATGACATCATGATCTGTGCGCGCAGATGAGCGCGTGCAATGACTTTGCGCCAGCGCTAAATGTCTACTGAAGTTGGGGCGAGGCGCAGATCGCGCTGCGCCCGGGCGCTAAGCGCCAAGCGCTCGAGATCTACTCCTCCTAAGGCGCTAACGGCTGGCGCAGCCAACTGAATCTCTAGGCCAAAGTGTGCAGACAGTGTGGAAAAGTAGGACACATAGCACGAGTCTGCAGGTCGGGAAAGAAAACCAGCAATAAGAAACCTACCAAAGGAAAGTACAAGAAGGTACATAAGATGATGGAGAATAGTTCAGACCGGTACCTTATGCGATCCGCCCAGCCGTCGAAGCAGAGCTGGAGAGTCTGGAACGTTCAGGTGTACTGTTCAAGGTAGACTGGAGCGAGTGGGCTACACCCATCGTCCCTGTGATGAAAAAGTCGTTGAGCAGCACGCCTGGGGAACCAAGGAAGGTTCGCATCTGTGGGGACTTTAAGGTAACAGTGAACCCGGTCCTTCACACCGTACAATATCCACTTCCGCGGATTGAAGATATTTTCGCCTCGCTATCTGGAGGGAAACGCTTCACTAAGATTGATCTGGCCCAGGCGTATCTGCAAATGGAGGTAGAAGAAGCATCAAAAAAATACCTCACAATCAACACCCATAAAGGTCTCTACCAATACAACCGGCTGGTATTCGGGGTAGCATCAGCTCCGGCTATTTGGCAGAGGGCAATGGAACAAGTCCTGCAAGGGATCCCAGGGACCCAGTGTTATTTGGACGACATCCTGGTCACGGGCGAAAATGACAGTGATCACCTTGCCAACCTGGCGCGGGTGCTCACTAGATTGCAGGAATATGGGCTCCGAGCTAACCGCCCCAAATGCGAGTTTTTTAGAAAACAGATCTCGTATTGTGGCCACGTTATCGATAAAGAGGGGTTACATAAGTCCCCAGAGAACATTGAGGCAGTAGTCAAGGCTCCAGCACCGGAAAATGTGTCACAACTGAGGTCGTTCCTCGGGCTGGTAAACTACTACCATAAGTTCTTGCCAAATTTGTCTACAATACTACACCCACTGAACACCCTACTGCAAACTGGGGTGCTATGGAAGTGGAGTGATGAATGTAGACGAGCTTTCCAGAAGAGCAGAACACTAATCACATCGAAAGAGGTATTGGCCCATTACAACCCGGCATTACCAATTCGGTTGGCATGTGATGCGTCACCCTACGGCATTGGAGCGGTGCTGTCGCACTAATTCTCGGACGGCTCAGAGAGGCCAATAGCCTTTGCGTCACGATCACTAACCTCAGCCGAGCGTAACTACGCCCAGATTGACAGGGAGGCCCTCAGCCTAGTGTGGGGAGTGAAAAAGTTCAATCACTATCTGCACGGGCAGAAGTTCACCTTGCTGACTGATCACCAGCCTCTTGTCTCCATTTTTAATCCGAAGAAGGGCGTTCCGGTGATGACTGCGCAACGACTACAAAGATGGTCACTTTTTCTAGGGGCGCACCACTATGAGATTGAATATAAGGGCACGAAACAGCATGGAAATGCTGATGGGCTATCATGCCTGCCACTGCCTACTGCAGAGGAAGCACCAGCAGTGGATCCTGTCAAAATATTCCATTCGACTATAGTTGAATACCTACCGGTAACTAACGCTGGTATAGAGAAGGAAACCCGAAATGACCCGACACTGTCTCGGGTATATGATTTGACGGTGAAGGGATGGCCAGCACATGGCGACTCACTGTTGCCAGCATTCTCAACAAGGAGAGAACAGCTGTCAGTGTGCCGTGGGACCTTGATGTGTGGATCCCGAGTGGTAATTCCACCCAAGTTAAGGGATAGAGTGCTCAATGAGCTTCATGAGGGTCATCTGGGAGGGGTAAAAATGAAAAGCCTAGCCAGGGCTTATGTGTGGTGGCCAGGAATCGATAAACAAATCGAGGACCTGACCAAGAGCTGCTCAGGATGCCAGAAAGTCCAAAATGCACCACCACAGGCCCCTCTACACCCATGGAAGTGGCCCTCATCTCCATGGCAATGGGTGCATATTGATTTTGCTGGTCCATTCATGGACTCAATGTTTTTAATAGCCGTGGATGCGCACTCGAAATGGCCTGAGGTCATCAAAATGTCCTCCACCACCACGGAGAAAACTATTGCAGTCCTACGGACCATTTTTGCCAGGAATGGCTTGCCAGAACAGATTTGCTCCGACAACGGACCACAGTTTGATTCCGAAGAGTTCCGGAGGTTCTTGAAAAAGAATGGGGTAAGGCATTATACATCCGCCCCGTATCATCCAGCCACAAATGGATTGGCTGAGAGGTTCGTACAAGCCTTTAAGAAGGCAATAAAGGCTATATACAATGACAACATTCCGCTGCAGCACAAGGTGGACAATTTCCTGTTCGCCTACCGGAATGCGACACATGCAGTCACCAACCAGGCCCCAGCCATGATGTTCTTTAACCGAAGGTTAAGATCTCGCCTGGATTTGCTCAGACCAAACGTACGAAGAGATGTTGAGAGTAAGCAATTCCAGCACATCCATGAGAAGCCAACAAGGATCTTCAATGTAGGGCAACCAGTCTTGGCCCGCGACTACCGAACAGAAAAATGGAAGCCAGGAACGATATGCACACAGCAGGGCCTACTAATGTACATAGTGGACGTTGGGGGGAGCATCGTGAGATGCCATGCTGACCAGATCCTAGAGTCACAGGAACAAGTCAACCCCATGCCTCGCCCATACGTACCTGGTGATGAACCCGACGTACAGGTCACATCTACCCCAGAAACAGTAGCATCGGAAGCTGATGAACCAACCGACGACAGGGGGCCAGAATCGCCTCCGCACCAAGAGCAAGACACTCAGGAAAGGCGCTATCCAGAAAGGATCAGGAAGCCTCCCCAAAGACTGAATATATAAATAGACTATTTTCAGCTAATGTTGCATGTTAAAAGTGTTAATTGTAAATAGTTTGATATTTAATTGTTAAATGAGTGTTATGGTACTGTTAATCTAAAAGGGGAGGAATTGTAATGTATATACCTTTAAGGAGGGAACTACTTTTTACAGCTCATGTATACTGAGCTGTACTCATGAACGGACACCGCGCAACAATCGCCAGGCAGGAGTGTTCCCTCCCAGTCGGGGAACACTTCAGCAGTCAAGGACATTCAGCCTCCGATCTTCGGGTAAGCATTCTCCAAGGCGGCCTTTGAGACACACGACAACGCAAAATCGTTGAGCAGAAACTGATAGCCAAGTTCCTCACCCATGAGGATGGCCTCAACCGAGATCTTGGGTTCATGTCACGCTACATGTAACCCCACCTGACGTAGGGTCATCCAGACTCGAGTCGTCGTTGGCTTGTTCTCTCCACACAGATGTGGCCGGACCTGCTGTGATTTCCAGCAAAAAAAAATAAAAAATGTTTTTTGTCTGTTTTTTTGTTTTTCATACAGACCCCAGCATCTGCAACATTTGACCCCTTGTGACCCCACCTCATTGTTCTTTGATGTAATGTTTTCCTGACTGACCTGTGTGGACACCATTCACACCTATGATTGCTGTGATTATCTCTCTGCCGAGGTGTGATAAATGGCAGTTAGAAAGATTACCTGTAAACATCTGACATTATTCTCTGACTATATAAGCTGTGTCTTTATGCATCTCTCCACTTCACCTGATGAAAGAGCAACGCTCCGAAAGCTTGTGATTTCAAATAAAGCTGTTGGACTATAACCTGGTGTTGTGTGACTTCTTACATTTGTCCACCCCAGTCCAACACCGGCATCTCCACACCACTGCAGTACCGGCAGTGACCACACCTGTATATAACACTGAGTAGTAATCTGTACAGATCAGTTGCAGTGTGAGCCACGTTGAGTAAACACCTGTTGTACCGTTCTCCGCAGTCTGTGTCTTATTATACACGGACGTAACAGTTCCCTATCGCCTTTCTTTATTTCGTCATCAACTAATTTATTTTGCTTTCAATCCAATTGACAATTTCTGGTCACTTCTTACTTGTCAAAACCGTAGAGGGTGGGGTCTCAGACTTTCATAAAGTTTTCCACAATTCTAGGTGCACAACCTTAAATTGAAATGGACATACTCAACATGTTTCTACTTCTCTTAAAACTTCCAACATTCAAGACAAGACTACAAAGGGTTAACCAGCTTTTAGCTCTATGTACAGAGAAGTGGGTGGAGCTAAAACAAACACAACAGACACTTTCTTTCAAAGACAGACTTTCAGATAAAATGAATACTGTAACTTCTTAAAATTCATAGTCAGGAAAACTTCCACACTTTTACACAGACTTACATGCAAACTGAAATTCCAGCATCATTTAAAGTCCCTTTCACTCAGCAAATCTGGTGTTTTAAATTTTCTCAGCACAGAATCTGGTAGGTTCAGTGTCGGTTTCAACTTTAAGGGGGCGATTTTCCCACTGGAGGCAGGTTTTGGTTTGGGTGGGTTTGAAACCCACCTCCACTGATTGTTTTCAAAAAACTGCGATTTTCCCCTGATTGGCCACTTGATTTCAGAGGCGTGGGATGCCCTTGCTGAATTAGTGTTTTGGGACTGAAACTCGCCTCTGCTGACATCACTTTTCCGGTCTGATTTTATGGCTTCATGCTGCCTTGGCTCATTCCACAGGATTTCTGCCTATGCTGCACCACCTGCAACATATTCTGAGAAACCACTATGTCCAATTCGAAGGCAAGGGCCTCCCCGAGGCTCTCGGATGAGGCGTTGCAAATGTTGGTCAAGGGGGTGACAGCTAGCATGGAGGTGCTCTTCCACTCATCTGGGAGGAAGAGGCCTCCTAAAGAAACCAAGGCTGTGTGGGTCCAGCTGGCAAGGGATATAACCTCCAGATCTGTGTGAAGATTGGGTGAATGTTTCTGTGTATTGATGAAATGCCATCCCTGTTGGAAAGCATTAAAATGATTTGATGCCAAAACGTTGGCGTCATGGCATCTGTTCTTTCACCTTAGGCAGCTCCACATTCCGGGCTCCGCGACACTTGCGTTGTCAGGTTGGTGGCCAGAGTGAAAGGAGGCCAGAGAGCCATGTCCATTGTCAATGATGTCTTAGGATGGAGCCAAGGACATGTGCCAACTTGGGCAACCTATGTAAATCTGGCCAGGATAAGTTCACCCCTTGCATCCCGGGCAGCTACGTGCTCGCGTGCTGCCACTGCCGCTGGTCAATACACCGGCGCTCTGACCTCCTCCTGCTCCTCCTCCTCCTCCTGCTCCTCCTCCAGATCCTCCTCCTCCTCAGCCTCCTCCTCCTCCTTATCCTCCTCCTCATCCTCAACTGAGCCACTTGCTCATCAGGAAGCTGCAAGCCATGACGCAATGCGATGTTGTGCAGTGCACAGCAGACCACGACCATTCTGGAGACCCTGTATGGTGTATACTGCAGGGCTCCACCTGATCGGTCAAGGCAACAGAAGCGTATCTTCAACAACCCAATGGTTTGCTTGATGATGGACCAGGTCGAAGTGTGGCTGGTGTTGTAGTGCTCTTCAGCCTCGTTAGCTGGCCTCCTGATTGGCGTCATGAGCCACTTCTTCAAGGGGTAGCCTTTGCCACCAAGGAGCCATCCATTAAGTTGGTTTGGCGGATTGAAAAGTGGAGGAACACTTGATGCCACAGGATGAAAGAGTCATGGCAACTACCACAGAACTTGGCGCAAACATGCAAAAACTCCTTCTTGTGGTTACACACCAGCTGTATGTTGAGGGAGTGGAGGCACTTTCGGTTGACAAAGATAGCTGGGTTGTGATGGGGTGCCCTAAGGGCCACATGTGTGCAGTCTGTGACACCCTGCACCATTGGCATGCCTGCCATATTTGCAAAGCCAACCGAACAGGCGGTTATACTTGCTTAATCCCTTGAGAACTGGATGTAATTGTGGGCCTTAGCAAAAATGGCATCGGTAACCTGCATGATGCAACTGTGGGCGGCCGACTGGGAGATGCTGCTGATGTCTGCTGATGATCCCTGGAAGGAGCCTGAGGCAAAGAAGTTGAGTGCGGTGGTGACTTTGACAGCAATTGGTAAGGGGTGTCCACCCGTTCCTCTGGGCACCTGGTATTGCTGCAGCAGGCCGCAAATCTCTCGGACAACCTCTCGCGAAAGTCTCAGCCTCCTTTGGCACTGCTGCTCACTCATGTTGAGGTAGCTCATCCTCTGTCTGTAAACCCTCTGTCGGGGGTATCTCCTGCGGCGAAGTGCCTCGATGCGCTGGCGCCTTCTGCCCTGTGCAGCATCAGGTGGCTGCGCAGCAGGTTGGGGATCCTGCTGATGTTGTTGCTGAGCTGCCTGGTTCTGCTGCTGCCGTGGAAGCTCCTCATCCGAATCTGAGGTCCATGGTAAAAGAAAACAAATGGTTCTCATGCTGCTTGCAGATGCCTCCGTTGGGGAAGCGCTCATTGCAAGCGGGGAGAGGGTCTTCCAAGGAGGTCCCACAGTTGATAGATTCAAGCTGCAGCTCCTCCAACTTTAGAAGGTCTTCTAAAAGTGCTCAAAGACCTTTTAAAGCAAAGTTCTGCCACCTGCAACTAATCCCTGATGAAATTAATGATTTAATGTTGGACCTGCAGCTGTGAGGAGACCACCCACTTGTCAACCCGTCAGGTTTAGGAGGGTCTTGGAACACGCCGAAATGGTCGAAAAATCGCGAGGGCCTCTCAAAATAGGCTTATAGAGGCCCTTAATGAGCACTTAAGCCTCTTAACAAGCGCTCTGGTCAGCTTGAGGCGGGACCATTTCCCACCCTGCAAAACCGGCACTGGCAAAATCCCACAGAGGCGGGTTTCCTAACCCGTACTCATCTTTTCCGATTTTCCCGTTTCCTCGGACGTCAGAAAATCGCCCCATAGTTTCTTTTTTTTCCCTTCGCCTTTTAAATTGTCACCTCAGCAGCTGTTCCTGGCTTCCCAAATCCCTGTTTTTTTCCTTCTTTGCTGAGTTTTCAGATTGGTTAGCCTGCATCTTATATCTTTTTTCCTCTTTATCTCCCACTGTCTCTCCTGTTCTTTATGCTTCTCCTCTCTTACCTCACCTTCACTCCGAAGTTCATCTGCACCTTTTAATCTCTTTACATTCTCGAACTTAATTTTCTTCTCGTCTACTTGTCCCTGAATATACTTCACCACCTTTTCATAAGATGATGTCTCACTAGTCAGACACACTGACACTAATGTTTGAGTATCCTTCACACTCAACTTACTTAACTCTTGATCTAATACCTCTTGAACATTAACCCTACGGTGTGGGTGTGTGGCCACCTCCCGCAGGGCCCCTCGGGCATCTTCCAGCCACCGCCTTAATTGCTCATTCTCCCTCTTTGCTTTTTCACCTTGCTTTTTGACCTCCGCCGCCTCCGCCATTGCCGCGGAGGCTGTAACACTAGTTAACTGTTGCTGTTGAAGCATAAACTCTAACTGTCCGCTTTTCATTTGCTCATCCTTCAACTGTTTCTTTAAATCCTGTATCTGCTCCTCCTGTTCCTGCGCCGATTGTTCTCTTTGTCTTTTTAAATCTACTTTCTCATAGAAACATAGAAACATAGAAAAATAGGAGCAGGAGTAGGCCATTCGGTCCTTCAAGCCTGCTCCGCCATTCAATATGATCATGGCTGATCCTCTAACTCAATACCATGTTCCCGCTCTCTCCCCATACCCCTTGACGCCTTTTGTGTCTAGAAATCTATCTATCTTCCTCTTAAATATATTCAGTGACTTGGCCTCCACAGCCTTCTGTGGTAGAGAATTCCACAGGTTCACCACCCTCTGGGTGAAGAAATTTCTCCTCATCTCAATCCTAAATGTCCTACCCCCTAGCCTGAGACTGTGACCTCTCATTCTAGAGCCCCCAGCCAGGGGAAACATCCTCCCTGCATCCAGTCTGTCCAGCCCAGTCAGAATTTTATACGTTTCAATGAGATCCCCCCTCATTCTTCTAAACTCTAGTGAATACAGGCCTAGTCGACCCAATCTCTCCTCATATGACAGTCCTGCCATCCCAGGAATCAGTCTGGTGAACCTTCGCTGCACTCCCTCTATGGCAAGTATATCCTTTCCTAGGTAAGGAGACCAAAGCTGCACACAGTACTCCAGGTATGATCTCACCAAGGCCCTGTATAACTGTAGTAAGACATCCTTGCTCCTGTATTCAAATCCTCTTGCAATGAAGGCCAACATATCATTTGCCTTCCTAATTGCTTGCTGAACCTGCATGTTTGCATTCGGTGACTGGTGTACAAGGACACCCATGTCCCTTTGTACATCAACATTTCCCAATCTATCACCATTTAAATAATACTCTGCCTTTTTGTTTTTCCTATCGAAGTGGATAACTTCACATTTATCCATGTTATACTGCATCTGTCATGTATTTGCCCACTCACTCAAATTGTCTAAATCGCCTTGAAGCCTCTTTGCATCCTCCTCACAACTCACAATCCCACCTAGTTTCATGTCGTCAGCAAACTTGGAAATATTACATTTGGTTCCCTCATCCAAATCATTGATATATATTGTGAATAGCTGGGGCCCAAGCATTGATCCCTGCGATACCCTACTCGTCACCGCCTGCCACCCCAAAAAAGACTCAATTATTCCTACTATCTGTTTCCTGTCTGTTAACCAATTTTCAATCCATGCCAGTATATTACCCCCAATCCCGTGTGCTTTAATTTTGCACACAACCTCTTATGTGGAACTTTATCAAAGGCCTTCTGAAAATCCAAATACATCACATCCACTGGTTCTCCCTTATCTATTCTACCAGTTACATCCTCAAAAACTCCAGTAGGTTTGTCAAACACGATTTCCCTTTCATAAATCCATGTTGACTTTATCTAATCCCGTTGATATTTTCTAAGTGTCCTGTTATCACATCCTTTATAATAGACTCTAGCATTTTCCCTACTACTGATGTTAGGCTAACCGGCCTGTAGTTTTCTGTTTTATCTCTCCCTCCTTTTTAAAATAGTGGGGTTACACTTGCCACCCTACAATCTGCAGGAACTGTTCCATAATCTATAAAATTTTGGAAGATGACTACCAGTGCATCCACTATTTCCATGGCTATCTCTTTTAGTACTCTGGGGTGCAGATTATCAGGCCCTGCAGATTTATCAGCTTTCAATTCCATTAATTTCTCCAGCACTATTTTTTTACTAATACTAATTTCCTTGAATTCCTCCTTCTCACTAGAGCCTTGGTTCCCTAGCATTTCTGGGAAGTTATTTGTGTATTCTTCCGTGAAGACAGATCCAAAGTATTTGTTTAATTGCTCTGCCATTTCCTTGTTCCCCATTATAAATTCTCTCGTTTCTGACTGTAAGGGACCTACATTTGTCTTCACTTATCTTTTCCTTTTTACATACTTGTAGAAGCTTTTATAGTCTGCTTTTATGTTCCTTGCAAGTTTACTCTCACTCTATTTTTCCCCTCTTAATCAATCTCTTGGTCCTTTTTTGCTGAACTCTAAACTGCTCCCAATCCTCAAGCTTGCTACTTTTTCTGGCAACTTTATATGACTCCTCTTTGGATCTAATACTATCCTTAATTTCTTTTGTTAGCCATGGTTGGGCCGCTTTTCGTTTTGTGTTTTTGCGCCAGAAAGGAATGTATAACTGTTGCAATTCATGCATTCGTTCCTTAAATTTTAGCCATTGCCTATCCACTGTCATGCCTTTTAATGAAGCTCCCCAATCTATCATAGCCAACTCCCTCCTCAAACCTATGTAGTTTCCTTTGCTTAGATTTAGGACCCTAGTTTCAGATTGGACTATTTCACTTTCCATCTTAATGAAGAATTCTATCATGTTATGGTCACTCTTCCCTAAAGGACCCCGCACAACAATATTATTTATTAACCCCTTCTTATTGCACAATACCCAGTCTAGGATAGCCTGTTCCCTAGTTGGCTCCTCAACGTACTGGTCTAAAAAACCATCTTGTACACACTCCAGGAATTCATCCTCCACAGTATTATTGCTAATTTGGTTTGGCCAGTCTATATGTAGATTAAAGTCACCAATGATTACTGTAGTACTCTTGTTACATGCCTCTCTAATTTCCTTTTTGATGCCATCCCCTACATTACCACTACTGTTTGGAGGCCTATAGACAACTCCCATCAATGTTTTCTACCCCTTGGTGCTTCTTAGTTCCACCCAAACTGATTCTACATCTTGATTTTCTGAGTCATTCTACATCTTGATTATCTGAGCCAATATCCTTTCTCACTATTGCTCTATTTCTCATCACAGCCCTGCGCACAAATATGAGCAGCATATACCAGTAATCTCCTTGCTTTATCTATTTTAATCTTTTTGTCATCTACCAGTCTCCGGATGTACTCAATTGCTTTCTTATACGAGGACGTCTTATTGGTCAGGCAATTAGCCACCAAATCCTGGACGTCCTGAATACTTAATTTACTCAACTTCTTTCCTAACGCTATCTCCACGTTTTGCTCCTTAGACATAACTGTGACTGATTGTACAACCCAACAAAGCCACCGTCCTATTCCAGTCCTTCAAGCCATTAGGATTAGGATTGACTGCAAGTGGGTATGTTGTGGTTACTAGGGGTGTAAGACCCGAAATCTAGGTCACTCGCACAACAACCCTATTGCGGTCCCATCTGGGTTGCCAATTGTAAGAATACTAAGGACTCGGAATTGATGTTAATTAACAGCGGTGGATCTATATTAAGATTATGCAATGAGTACACACACTTAGAGACACACAGCCCTGAACAGATCCTACATTACCTGGGCGCTGGTCAGCGTAGTGGATGTACGAAGGATGGTATCATCACGTTTCTTCCTTCTTCCTTGGTTGGATATGCACTCTGGGTTCTTTCCTACGACTGCCTCGAAGGCTACAATGTGTTCTCAGCTATTCCCCTTTCCTTGATCACATTTCCCAGTTGAATCAGTCAATTATTTTGCACGTACATTTTTAATGGTTCTTTAATTCTTGTCTGGCCCATTGTAGGATCTTCCTGTTTTTCTTTACATTCAGACCTTTTGCGATCCCAGTGATCAAGGGTCTGTTCAACGGTTGGCTATTTGTGATTGTCTCTAAGGGGGCGATTTTCCCAGCCCTGCGGAGGTGGGTTTGGAGGCGGGACAGTTGGTAAATGTTGGAGGAAATTTTAAAATGGCACCATAGTGCCTGCTGAAATTCTGGACATTCATTAACATTTTGCAGACACTGGCACAACTGACTTGATCTGCTTACACCAAACGTGTGATGTCACTTGCACAGAACAGTAATATAATTAAGTTGTTTGCTAACGGTATAATAATATGATCAACTTGTTTTTGATAGAATGTGATTAAGGGTTGCTAAGCTATCGGATTGGCTAAAGTTAAAGAATGCTAAAGTGCCCGATTGGTCAAATGTAATATGGTATCTTTCCTGTTTTTAAATGGTATAAAAGGAGCACGGCTGCTATTGCAAAATGGAGAAGTTTGGCGATCACATCCATAAGGTGTTAGCGCTTCTCCCAGAGCTCTGTAGTATAATAAATACTGTTCTCCTTTGCTTGGTGTCCGTGTCCGGTTTATTTAAAGCAGAGAGTTAAGTTGGGTACGCGTCGACTTTGTATATCACTTAGTCCGCTCAGGCACCAATTAATTCTATATCAATTTGGCGCTGCGAGCAGGGTGAGTGGAAATTACGGGGGACGCTCGATGGGGTGTCTCGGATAATTAGTAACTCATCAAAAGAATCTTAGAGGACCGGACTACCAGAAAGGATACCAGTTTAGTATTTTAATTAAGTATAAGTTAAGGATTGTCTTTGTGAAGGATAAATGTGTAGTGTTGTTATGCCTAAATTTGTTATAGGATAAGATACGGTTGCCAGTGAGACACTGATCCCGTCTACCTAGAGACCGGACTCGTGGTGGTGAAAACACGCGATTCGTCTGAGAAACGCTCAGACTGTGATCCGTGGCCGTGAGTATTGAAGCTCGTGGTGGTGAAAACACGCGATTCGTCTGAGAAACGCTCAGACTGTGATCCGTGGCCGTGAGTATATTTTCTCTCTCAAATATGGGGAAGAAAGATAAAGAGGTCCAAAAAGGATCCGAGGGAAATCCTATGGAAGGTAAACAAGTTAAGAAGGGACCAGAAGGGACCCTGTCACACACCTTTATGACAAAAAGACAATCTACTATTAAGTGTATGCAGAAAGACGGGTGGGATATCACACAGTCTTTAGAATGCCAAAGAGTCTGGTGGAACTTCCAGACTAAAGATAAGACTAAGAAGGCAGGAGTAATGTTAGTACACCAGTTAAATGGTCTGCTAGAACAAGTAAATACAGTTAAAGAAAAGTGTAAGAGGACAGAGGAAGAAAACAAGTCTCTCAAGGAGAAAGTAAGTGACTTAAAACGAACACTTAAAGAAATGGAGGCAGGGACTAACATGTCGCTCCCGCCATATAGCAGCCTATGGCCCTCCGCCCCTACCGCCCCCTCGAATAATGAAAGTAGTGATGAGGATGAAATTAACGACATGGCTCCGGTAACAAGGGGAGGAGCTACGGGAGATGGCGGCAACAACCCAAGAACAAAACATTATTATAAAACCTTCACTCCAGGAGAAAAACAACAGATAGTTGATGCCTTAGGGCCCCTAAAACCAAGAAGTAGAAATGCCCAGTTCTGGACTAAATTAGACCAGATGATACTAGCACATGACCTCCATCTCCGGGACGTACATATACTAGTCCGGGCAGCCTGTCCCGCGGATAAATGGAGATTGGTACCCCAAGATAATGCACAGCCCAATCAGGACTATTTAGGGGGTCGATGGGTAAACCAACAACCCTTGTCAGCAACCCATGAACAACAAGAAGTAGCTCGTCAGGCTTTTAAAACTGCCATACAAACAGCCCTTGGAGATTCCCCGACCAATTGAGGTAGAATAACATCAGCTAAACAAAATAAGGGAGAGGGGGCTTCTGAATTCGGAGAAAGATTGTTCCTTATTTATGAGGAGAGCTCAGGAATAGCAGGAGATATGACGCGAGATGATCCAGGCTTTGTACAAGCATACAAAGATGGACTATCAGCTGGACACCAAGCGGTCCTTAAAACCGGGTTGGTTTCACACGAACGCTATGACGAGGTGGTTCGATGGGCAACTAGACTGGAAGGACAACTTAACCAACAGGACGCAAATAAATCCGTAAAACAAGAAAAGATAGGGGCAGTATCTACGTCAGACCAAGGCGCTAAACCAAAAAGAGGAACCTGCCATCATTGTGGCAAGGCAGGGCACTTTGCGAAGGAATGCAGAGAATCCAAAGGGGGAGTTAAAAAGACCTGTGGTTATTGTGGCAAACCAGGCCACTTTGAAGCCACATGCTTTAGCAAACACGGGAAACCCACCCCAGGACCTAGTAGAGAAACCATGAGCGACAAAGATTGGGAGGAATGGAAGCAGTGGCAAAAGTTTAAAGAACAGAAGTGAAGTCCTATGGCCCCCATTAAGGCCAAAAAGGAGGGACGCATTTACGTGTCTGCACTAGTAGGGGGCCGACAATGTGAAATGCTAGTGGACACAGGCGCCTCCGTATCTGTCACCGATCTCCCACTCCCGACAACTCACCAGTCAACATGGTTACGAGGGTTGAGCAGAAACCTAACCCAAGCCTTTTTAAGTACTACCCAATTGGTAGACGTAGGAAACATGTACTTGCCCATGAGATTCTATGTGCGCAGGTCTCATGAGGGAACTATATTAGGAAATGATATTATGAAAGAGTATCAAGCTCTCATAGATTGTGGAAAAGGGAAAATAACCTGGCCCCGACCTGACGGCAGAAAAGAAAAACTAGCAAAAATAGCTGACAACCTGGGAACAGTGAGAATAGCCACTGTTACCACTAGGGATTGGAAAACAGAGAGAGGGATTTATGGACTAATTTGTGAAAATGTTCCCGGAGTATGGGCTCAGAATAAATTAGATACTGGAAAGGCTAATATAAAACCAATTAGTACTCCAGGACCGGAACATACCCCACATAAGCAATACCCAATAAAACCAGAAGCTAAAAAGGCTGTAAAAGAAATAGTAAAGGGTTTAGTAGAAAAAGGAATCTTGAGAGAAACAACAAGCACCACTAACTCACCTACCTGGCCGGTAGGAAAGCCGGACGGGAGCTTTAGGCTCACCATAGATTACACGGCTCTAAATAAAGTGACTCCGAAATTACACCCGATTGTTGCCAGTCCGGCTACAATCTTGAATGGATTGTCCCCGGAACATAAGATATTTACAGTATTGGATATAGCCAACGGATTCTGGTCCCTGCCTTTAGAGTCATAGAGTCATAGAGTAATACAGCACGGATAGAGGCCCTTCGGCCCATCGTGTCCATGCCGGCCATCAAGCCCTGTCTAATCTAATCCCATATTCCAGCATTTGGCCCGTAGCCTTGTATGCTATGGCATTTCAAATGCTCATCCAAATGCTTCTTAAATGTTGTGAGGGTTTCTGCCTCCACAACCCTTTCAGGCAGTGAGTTCCAGACTCCAACCACCCTCTGGGTGAAAAAGTTCTTTCTCAAATCCCCTCTAAACCTCCCGCCCTTTACCTTGAATCTATGCCCCCTAGTTATTGACCCCTCTACTAAGGGGAAAAGCTCCTCAGCATCCATCCTATCTATGCCCCTCACAATTTTGTACACCTCAATCATGTCCCCCCTCAGCCTCCTCTGCTCCAAGGAAAACAAACCCAATCTGCCCAGTCTCTCTTCATAGCTGAAGCGCTCCAGCCCTGGTAACATCCTGGTGAACCTCCTCTGCACCCTCTCTAACGCGATCACATCTTTCCTGTAGTGTGGCGACCAGAACTGCACACAGTATTCCAGCTGTGGCCTAACCAGTGTTTTATACAGCTCCATCATAACCTCCTTGCTCTTATATTCAATGCCTCGGCTAATGAAGGCAAGTATCC
Organism: Somniosus microcephalus; assembly: GCF_052327205.1. Classification (NCBI taxonomy): domain Eukaryota; kingdom Metazoa; phylum Chordata; class Chondrichthyes; order Squaliformes; family Somniosidae; genus Somniosus; species Somniosus microcephalus. Next base: position 346,874,879 of record NC_140988.1, read on the forward strand.
CATATGCCTTTTTTACCACCTTATCCACCTGTTCCGCCGCCTTCAGGGATCTGTGTACCTGCACACCCAGATCCCTCTGACCCTCCGTCTTGCCTAGGGCCTTTGGACCAGGAATCACAGGAAAAATTTGCCTTTACAGTGGATGGCTGCCAGTATACCTGGACCCGTTTACCGTAGGGGTTTCATAACAGCCCGGCTATATTTCACCAGGTGATAAGTAATATGTTGGCAACAATTCCCATCCCAGAGTCAAGCACAGTATTACAATATGTAGATGACATATTAATTGCTTCGGACACGGAAGAGTCACACAAAGAGGCCCCTACCCTAATATTAGAAGGTTTAGAATCAGCCGGCTTAAAAATAAGCCCCAAGAAGGCACAAATAGGACAACCTCAGGTCCTATACTTGGGTCACTTGATCTCCCAAGGACTCAAGGAAATGCCCATAGACCGAAAAGATGCGGTGCAGAAAATGCCAAGGCCCGTAACAGTAAGAGGAGTTAGAAAGGTCTTGGGATTATTTAATTACAGTAGAAATTTTATCCCAGGGTTTGCTAAATTGGCAGAACCCATACAGAGATTAGTCAAGGGAGGAAAACCCACACTTGAATCCACAGAATGGGGATCAGAACAAGAAGAAGCTTATGATCAGTTAAAGGCAGCTTTAATCTCAGCCCCAGGATTGGGACACCCGGATATGTGCAAGGACTTTCACATCCATTGTAATAACGAGGGAGGATTTTATTCGGCAGTAGTAACCCAGACACATGGGGATAAACGCAGACCCATAGCATATTACTCAACCGCGGAAGGACCCGTGGTTGCAGGTTTATCTAGATGTATAGCCGCTTTGGACTGCGCAGCCTGGGTGGTGAAAATCAGTGAACCTATAGTAATGACAGGAAACATCATCTTACACACCAAGCATACCTTGGTGGAAATGCTTAACACAGGAAAACTAAGGTCTGTATCAAATTTACGAAGAACAAAATGGGAGGCAGTCCTCCTCCCACCTACACAAGCTCTAACCATTGTTAGAGACATTGGCGAAAATCCAGCTGAAGGAATATTAGGGGAAGGAGAACCCCATAATTGTGGAGATGTAGATATGAATCTAGAGGAAGACAAAATTAAGGACACTCCTCTGGAACAAGTCGACGAGGAGTTGTATGTCGACGGGTCAAGAAAATATGTAGAAGGTCTACCCCGGACAGGTTGGGCAGTAGTTAACCAACAACTGGAAACCCTAGAATCAGGAAGGATAGACGGAGGACTATCAGCCCAAGTGGCTGAGTTAGAAGCCCTCACAAGAGCTTTAGAGAGGTCTGAAGGAAAGGTAGTAAATATCTACACAGACAGTAGGTATGCCTTTGGGGTAGTACATGGCTACATGACATCTTGGGGTAGAAGAGGGTTTATAACCACAGGAGGTAATCCCATCAAACACCAGGAGAGAATTAAAAGACTCCTGGAGGCAAGTGAAAAACCAAAGCAGGTAGCAATAATTAAAATTAAGGCACACCAGAAAGAACCAGATCAGAGTAGTCCAGAATGGCCACACCACCGGGGAAACCAAGCAGCAGATCAGGCAGCGCAAGACGCTTTAGAACAAACAATGATAGAAGCACCCATAGCCGCCTTATATAAAGAGGAAGATGAGGTGAGCTTAGCAGAGTTACACGAGGACTCCACGGATCAGGAAAAGAGTAAGTGGGAAGCACAGGGTGCCATCAAAGGAACGGATAAAGTATGGAGAAAGGAAGGTAAGGTTGTCGCCCCAGAATGTATACAACAGACGCTGCTGGAGATCAACCATGGGTTTGCCCACTCGGGCAAGGAAGCCATGATGGGGATTATTAGTAAGGAATGGTGGTGGAAGGGAATGGGACGAGACATAGCGAGGTATTGCCAAAGGTGCCTCACTTGTGCCCAACATAACCCGGGAAGACCCATCAAAATTAAGATGGGACACCAACCAAGGCCAAAGGGACCGTGGGAGCAATTGCAGATTGACTTCACGGGACCCCTTCCAAATTCTCGCGGGAAAACCTACTGTTTAGTAATAATTGATCAGTTTACCCGATGGGTGGAGGCATACCCTACTAGAAACTGCACTGCCCTGACGGTAGCCAGAATATTAGCTGAAGAAGTAATCCCTCGGTGGGGAGTGCTGGTGCAAATAGATTCGGACCAAGGAACACACTTTACTGGAAGTATAATGAAATTAACATGTCAGTTAATGGGAATTAAACAAAAATTCCACATACCCTACCACCCCCAGAGCTCGGGGATGGTAGAGAGGATGAACAGAACGCTTAAAAATAGCCTAGCAAAGGCCATGGAAATATCGGGAAAAACATGGACAGAAGTCCTGCCCATCATTCTGATGAAGTTGCGTGCTACGGCAAACAGAACTACAGGATTAACCCCTTATGAACTAATGACAGGACGAGCGATGCAATTACCAGAAGGCATCATAACAGGTGGAGCCGATGTCGGCCCATTAAAGGATAAATTAAAACGATTTGTAAGGGAATTAAGTTCCCAACTTAAGGGAATGCGAAAAAACGTGAGAGATAATCAGGAAAAACAGGATGATGATCCCACCATCGCACCCAAGGTCCCTTCCGCAGGGAGTAGGGTGATGCTAAAGGTCCTACCAGGAAAACCAGGGTTTGCACCGAAATGGAATGGGCCGTATGAAATTATAATTAGTGGAGACACCTGTGCCTGTCTGGACATAAGGGGAAAGGGCATATGGAAACATTGGACTCAGTTGAAGTTATATAAAGGACATGAACGTGAATAATTACCCCCACTGTTCTGAATCTGTTCCACAGAAAAAAAAGGAGGGAGACCCCTTCGGCAATAACTGGAAGAAGAATATTGCATCAAAAACATGTATAAGTTACTGTGTATAGTTGCGTTGATACGTATTGTCACGGGAGATGCGGCGACAGAACCGCGTAGAAAACGGGGATTGCATGTAAATACGTTTTTATATATGTCATATAAGTATGCCAAACGGAGTGGGATAGATGCCTGTTGGGTATGTAGCCATACTCCCACTCATGCGAAAGGAGGGATACCCTTGTGACCAATACCCTTGAACCTCACAGATATGGCAGAATGGATAACTAATAGAAATCATACGAAACAGAAAAATACCACTTTATCCACCTTCGGAAAAACCTGGAAACAGAAGTGGACTAGCCTAAGGAATGAGTTCCGGGGGGGAGGATATTCGTTAGAAAATTTTAAAGAATGGTATAAGCCAACATATAATTATACGAAAGAACCCCCCTTTTTAGTTCTTACCAATACGTCAGGAAAGGGCCAGCCGATCGGGGAAATATGTTGGGAGCGCGGCACAGAACAGGCTGAAGGGACCAGAATTGATGTGGGGAAAGGTCATTGTATACAAAATTTTACCACATATAATGCAGGAAATTCCATGGAAAGCTGGTGGTTCAATACCACCAATGTGATGAATTTGACCAATAATAAACCATGGAATGGGACCAGGCGAACAAATACTGACAACCAGATGGGTTTTACCGTCTTCCGCGCCAACATAAACCCCGAACAACCGGGACAGATAATGACAGCCTATAATGGGACATACTTCATATGCGGTCATAGAGCATACCCCTGGCTACCAGAGAATTGGGCAGGATCATGCTATTTGGGGTATGTAGTACCATATATACACCACATAAAGGAATTGAAAGACCACCACAAGCATAGTCGTACTAAAAGAGAACTTCCCACCTGGCAGGTGGTACTAGGAGCTATGTTCCCCACGGCTGGAATAATGTTTACTTAGGGAGTAGCCAATGACACGGCTGAATCCCTGAGAGAGATGAGTGCCGAAATGGTAGCCCTAAGAACTGTCGCCCTACAAAATAGAATGGCACTAGATTACCTACTAGCTGCACAGGGAGGTACATGTGCCATGATCGGAGCAGAATGCTGTACATACATCCCAGACAGTTCTGAAAATATTACCAACCTAGCGGACCATATTCAAAAACAAGTAGCTTTGCTCCATCAATCCAATATTGGAGGCAGATGGTTTGATTGGTTACTGGGAGGATCAGGCTGGGGTGCGTGGCTAGTGCAAATGATATTGATCATGGTTGTGATATGTATACTGCTGTGCTGTGCATTGAGTATCATTAAAATGTGCTGTCAAACTGCTGTGAAAGCTATGCTGCCAGTAGCTTCTGTCAAAGAATACACCGACCTCCTGCCCAGAAATATGGGTGAAGAAGAAGAAACGTATGATGACGTGGCCGGAATGGCCGGTTCTCACGAGACGAGTCAGTGGTTGTAAACCAACCCTGTGAAGAAACGAAGAACGATGGTCATCTGGGAGCAAGAGGATCGTGCTCCAGGACCAAAAGGAGGGCTGTTGGAGGAAATTTTAAAATGGCACCGTAGTGCCTGCTGAAATTCTGGACATTCATTAACATTTTGCAGACACTGGCACAACAGGCAGCTGACTTGATCTGCTTACACCAAACGTGTGATGTCACTTGCACAGAACAGTAATATAATTAAGTTGTTTGCTAACGGTATAATAATATGATCAACTTGTTTTTGATAGAATGTGATTAAGGGTTGCTAAGCTATCAGATTGGCTAAAGTTAAAGAATGCTAAAGTGCCCGATTGGCCAAATGTAATATGGTATCTTTCCTGTTTTTAAATGGTATAAAAGGAGCACGGCTGCTATTGCAAAATGGAGAAGTTTGGCGATCACATCCATAAGGTGTTAGCGCTTCTCCCAGAGCTCTGTAGTTTAATAAATACTGTTCTCCTTTGCTTGGTGTCCGTGTCCGGTTTATTTAAAGCAGAGAGTTAAGTTGGGTACGCGTCGACTTTGTATATCACTTAGTCCGCTCAGGCACCAATTAATTCTATATCAGTAAACTTACAAAAAGTGAGTGCAGGTTCAGGACCCACCTCCAACCCACCTCTGCGCAACTTTGCCATGTGGCATGCACATGCAATAGCGCAGATGATCAATTGCCATTCTATAAATGTACATTCGTAGCCATTTTAGTGACTCCTGCAATGTAAAAGAGATGCAAAACTATTCTGTCACCATTTTGCTCTGCTGCGCCCATCTGTCCGTCCCCCACTTCCACCTCAGCACCAACGATTTCCAGGGCCGCCTCTTCAGCATTGGTCAAATGGGCAAGGGAAGGTGGCCCTCCTCCAGTCTTCGCCCTTTCCCTTTTATTGTGGGCTCTCCTTTCCTGCAATGAGGGAGACAAGTGGAGTTTGAGTGAGAATGATGGAGTGAGTGTAGAGAGTCCAGAGCATAGATGCTTAGAAAGAGACAAAGATGGAGTGAGGTTCCATTTCCAAGGGCCCTCCCTGTGCATTGTTAGTCGTTGACATTGCATAACATTGATAGGCAGCATAGTCGAATAGTGAAGTAACTGTGTTCATGGAGTGAGAGGGATGGTTAAGGGTGCAAGGGTTGTAAGGGTCAAGTGGGATGTGTAGGAGGAGATTGACAATGCAGACGCTGGTGATGAGAGGAGAAGGGGAGCAGAATGAGGGTCAAGCTGATGGTATACTCACTTTGGCTGATCTTACAAGGTCAGTGAACCTCTTGCGGCACTGCAGCCATGTTCTGCTGCCCACAAATCTGGAGGTTACATCCCGTGCCAGCTGGACCCACACAGCCTTGGTTTGTTTGGGAGGCTTCTTCCTCCCAGGTGAGGAGAAGAGCACCTCCCTGCTAGCTCTCAACCCCTCAACCAGAATACTCAGAGGGCTAAAAATTGAGTAGCGCCCCATTTGAGGTGCGAACTTCGCCGGGGCACTACTTTTAGCACCCCGGAAAAATTAGCACCCCTGCGCCGGAATTGAGTGGTTGTGCACTAAGAGGGAAGCGGGGCGCTACTGGAAGCGCCCCGCATCCCTCTTGGGGCGCTGCGAGTCAATATCGCGGCGCTATGTGCTGCAGTATTTCAGGCCTTCCTCCCCTTCTTAAAGGGGAGGGGCATTGCACAGCGCGACCCGGGGCCCAGCTGGGCCCCCGGGGATCAGGAGTGCTGGCAAAAGAGCCCGGCACTCAAGCGTGTGGGTTCCCCTGGGCCAATCACTCTTTTTCGACTGAAACTCGAATTTGATTTTTTTTTAAATCACAGGCAAGTTGAATTTTGAAAGCAAACAAAGCCTCTTTGAGGTAAACTGTTAGGAAGGGAGTGAGGAAAAGGAGGAGAGAAATAGACTAAGGGTAACGGGGCCTCTGCCCCCTCGCCAACTGTCCTTGCGGAAAACAAGTGGGAGTTGGGGGAAGTAGATTGAGGATAAAGCATCACGTAAATGACTGCGGAGCAAAAGGGAGGGGCGGATACAGGGGTCGAGCAGATAGTTCAAAGGGAAAGTGATAGGGCAGTGGTCTGAGGCGATGGCGGCCATGGACTACACCAAGGGCCACCACGGAGGGCCGACCTGGAGGTCAGCCAAAAAAAAATATGGTGGCGTGGGTCGCGGCCGCACCTCCCTTTAATTAGTGCACTGCATGCGGAGGTCGGCCCAGCTCGTGACCCCGCGAGGCTGGTGCTGACACCACCCGTGGCAGCCTCGCGGGGCGCAGCCGAATTTCTGTCACGGGGCGGTAAGGGGTCGCGGCGGGGCGCTAAGGGGTCGCGGTGCACAGCGATGACGTCATCGCCGGCAGCGCAGCAGCCTGGGGTGCTACCGGCGGTGGCGCGCCGCTATCCGCTAGCGCCTCAGTAGCGCCCTGCTGAATTTCTCGGGGTGGGGGGCACTGGTCCCGCCCAGGCGATAAGCCCTTTATACCCCGTCAGCGCCCCCCGGAGGTGCTAACGGCCGGCACAAAGGAGCCGAATTTTGCAGCTATAATGTCCATCGACTCACCATATGCAAGGTCGTGGGAGATTAATTAGTATATCGTAAAATTTAAATTTGTTATGTATTGCATAATAGCAATGGACACTCTCAGAGCCTGATTTTTTCAGGATAAACTCTGAGGCCTAGAAATTCACTATGGCCCCGCCAGCTGGCTAGCGCCCAAAGGTTAGCGCTGGGCGGGAAGCCTATAGCGATCGCCAGATATTCATTGTTAGCGCCCCAATTCGGAAGCGGGCGCTATACCAGGGTGTGCCCGCCTCCGCTTGGTGCGCTGACACTGAATATCACCGCTCTTGGCGTCGCTGCACCAGGCGCTGCGCAGCGGCAGGCTGCGGTACTGCAGGCCTCCTCCTTCTCTTAAGGGGGAGCTGCCTGCAACGGGGAGATAGCCGCTGGATAGTGCCGGCAAATGAGCCCGGCACCACGGAGAAGTGCCGGGCTCGCGGAAAGCAGCCGGCAATGCCGCGGGGGGGTGGGTGGAGGAGGCTGGGGAAGGAGGTGCGGGCAGGCTGCCGCCGCAAAAGCAGCCGGCCGGACCTTCCGCTTTAAAGCGCCCCACTAAGGCAGCAGGACGGCCCCGTTTTCTGGTCACTGTTTGCGGCCGCTTCGGAGGAGGCGACCGCAACTAAATATGGGGATCGGCGCGGTTTCGGGGCGGAACCGGGGCACTGCGCACACCGATGACGTCATCGGTGCCGGCGCAGCGCTAACGGCTACCGCCGCCAATACTGCGGCGCTGAATATCTGCGCAAACTCGTTTTTGGCGCAAACTCACCCTTTAGGCGTTAACTGGGCGCAAAGCTGGCAGCGCCTTAATGAATTTCTAGGCCTGAATCCCTTCTTGTTATCAACTTTGGACAGTATGTTGAACAGTTTATCAGAACTAAAGAAAACAGGTCATGAGTCAGCACAGCAGGCCACACACCAAGCCAGAACTAACAGTATAGTTAAGCTGAGCACAGTAGCTTTAGTCAATAGCACTCCTGTTTCATGGATGACAACATCTTAATTTACTGGCAGGTGTTCTTACATAGGATTACATAGAATTACATACTAGATTGATTCCTGGGATGAGAGGGCTGTCCTATGATAAGAGATTGTATAGAACGGGCCTATACTCTCTGAAGTTTAGAAGAATTTGAGAGGTGATCTCATTGAAACATACAAGATTCTGAAGGGGATTGACAGGGTAGATGCTGAGAGGTTGTTTCCCCTGGCTGGAGTGTCTAGAACTAGGGGCATAGTCTCAGGATAAGGGGTCGGCCATTTAAGACTGAGATGAGGAGGAATTTGTTCACTCAGAGGGTTGTGAATCTTTGCAATTCTCTGCCCCAGTAGGCTGTGAATGCTGAGTCTTTGAGTATATTCAAATCTGAGGTTTTTGGACTCTAGGGGAATCAAGGGATATGGAGATCGGGCGGGAAAGACGAATTGAGGCCAACAATCAGCTATGATCTTCTTAAATGGCGGAGAAGGCTCGAGGGGCCATATGACCTACTCCTGCTCTTATTTCTTACATTCTTGGCATAACCAATCAGTTATGGGCTAACCAAATTAGTAGCAATACTGTGGAGGAGGAATTCCTAGAATGTATACGAGATGGTTTCCTGGACCAATATATCAAGGAACCAACTAGAGATCAGGCCATCTTAGACTGGGTATTATGTAATGAGAAAGGATTAATTAACAATCTTGTTGTGCGAGGCCCCTTGGGGAGGAGCGATCATAATATGGTGGAATTCTTCATTAAAATGGAGAGTGAAGTAGTTGACTCAGAGTCTAGGGTCCTGAATTTAAATAAAGGAAACTATGATGGTATGAGGCACAGGTTGGCTAGGATGGATTGGGGAACGTTACTTAAAGGGTTGATGGTGGATAGGCAATGGCAAACATTTAAAGATCGTCTGGATGAACTACAGAATTTGTTCACCCCTGTTTGGCATAAAAAGAAAACAAAAAGGGTGACTCAACCGTGGCTAACAAGGGAAATAAGGGCTAGCATAAGATCCAAGGAGAGGACATATAATTTGGCCAGAAAAAGCAGCAAACCGGCAGATTGGGAGCAGTTTAGGATTCAGCAAAGGAGGACAAAGGGATTCATTGAGAGGGGGGAAATAGATTATGATAGTAAGCTTGCAGGTACATAAAAACTGACTGTAAAAGCTTCTATAGATATGTGAAGAGAAAAAGATTGGTGAAGTCAAGCGTAGGTCATAAGAACATAAGAACATAAGAAATAGGAGCAGGAGTAGGCCAATCAGCCCCTCGAGCCTGCTCCGCCATTCAATAAGATCATGGCTGATCTGATCCTAACCGCCAATCTACTATCACAGAACCATCTCCTGAATCTAACAGAATTAGACACACGAAATAGGAGCAGGATCAGGCTACACGGTCCCTGGGCCCGCTCCGCTACCCACAGGGCCATGACCGATCCGAACCTAGATTCATGTCCAAATTCCTGCCCGCTCCCCATAACCCTTTCTTCCCTTTACTTCTAGGAAACTGTCTATTTCTGTTTTAAATTGATGTAATGATGTAGCTTCTACAGCTTTTTGGGGCAGCATATTCCATGGACCTACCACCCTCTGAGTGAAGTAGTTCCTCCTCATCTCAGTTTTGAAAGAGCAGCCCCTTATTCTAAGACTATGCCCCCTAGTTCTAGTTTCACCCATCATCGGGAACATCCTCCCCGCATCCACCCGATCCAACCCCTTCACAATCTTATATGTTTCAATAAGATCGCCTCTCATTCTTCTGAACTCAAATGAGTAGAGTCCCAATCTACTCAACCTCTCCTCATATGTCCTTCCCCTCATCCCCGGGATTAACCGAGTGAACCTTCTTTGTACTGACTCGAGAGCAAGTATGTCTTTTCTTAAGTATGGACACCAAAACTGTCTGCAGTATTCCAGGTGCAGTCTCACCAATACCTATACAACTGAAGCAATACCTCCCTATTTTTATATTCTAACCACCTTGCAGTCAGAATCAGGGGAATTTATAATGGGGAACAAAGAAATGGCAGACCAATTAAATACATACTTTGGTTCTGTCTTCACAAAGGAGGACACAAATAACCTCCCAGAGATGTCGGGGAACATAGGATCTAATGAGAGGGAGGAATTGAATGAAATCAGTATTTGTAGGGAAATGGTGTTAGGGAAATTGATGGGAATGAAGGCCGATAAATCCCCAGGGCCTGATAATCTACATCCTAGGGTACTCAAGGAAGTGGCCCTAGAAATAGTAGATGCATTGCTGGTCATCTTCCAAAATTCTATAGACTCTGGAACAGTTCCCATGGATTGGAGGATAGCTAATGTAACCCCACTATTTAAAAAAGGTGGTAGAGAGAAAATGGGGAATTATAGACCAGTAAGCTTGACATCGGTAGTGGGGAAAATGCTAGAGTCCATTATAAAAGATGTAATAACAGAGCACTTGGAAAACAGTGACAGGATCGGACAAAGTCAACATGGATTTACAAAAGGTAAATCATGCTTGACTAATCTACTGGAATTTTTTGAGGATGTAAATGGTAGAATAGATAAGGGAGAACCAGTGGATGTGGTGTATTTGGACTTTTAGAAGGCTTTTGATAAGGTTCCGCATAAGAGATTAGTGTGCAAAGTTAAAGCACATGGGATTGGGGGCAAGGTACTGTCTTGGATAGAGAACTGGTTGGCAGACAGGAAGCAAAGAGTTGGAATAAACGGGTCTTTTTCCGAGTGGCAGGCAGTGACTGGTGGGGCACCGCAGGGATTGGTGCTAGGACCCCACCTATTCGCAATGTATATAAATGATCTAGAAGAGGGAACTAGATGTAATATCTCCAAGTTTGCAGATGACACAAAGCTGGTGGGAGTGTGTGCTGTGAGGAGGATGCAGAGAAACTCCAGTATGATTTGGACAGGCTGGGTGATTCGGCAGATGCATGGCAAATGCAGTATAATGTGGATAAATGCGAGGTTATCCAGTTCGGTGACAAAAATAGGAAGACAGATTATTATCTGAATGGCAATAGATTGGGAAAAGGGGAAGTGCAACGAGACCTGGGTGTCCTTGTGCATCAGTCACTGAAGGTAAGCATGCAGGTGCAGCAGGCGGTTAAGAAGGCAAATGGTATGTTGGCCTTCATAGCGAGAGGATTTAAGTACAGGAGCAAGGATGTCTATCTGCAGTTGTACAGGGCCTTGGTGAGACCACACCTTGAGTATTGTGTGGAGTTTTGGTCGCCTTATCTGAGGAAGGATGTTCTTACCATGGAGAGAGTGCAGCAAAGATTTACCAGATTGATACCTGGGATGGCAGAAATAACATATGAGGAGAGATTGGGTCGATTAGGCTTAAATTCGCTAGAGTTTAGAAGAATGAGAGGGGATCTCATTGAAACTTATAAAATTCTAACAGGACTAGACAGACTAGATGCAGGAAGGCTGTTCCCGATGGCGGGGGAGTCAAGAACCAGGGGTCACAGTCTAAAGATAAGGGGTAAGCCATTTAAGACTGAGATGAGGAGGAATTTCTTCACCCAGAGAGTGGTGAACCTGTGGAATTCTCTACCACAGAAGGCAGTTGAGGCCAATTCATTAAATATATTCAAGAAGGAGTTAGATATATTTCTTAAGGCTAAAGGTATCAAGGGATATGGGGAGAAAGCAGGGACAGGGTACTGAGTTTGGATGATCAACCATGATCTCATTAAATGGCGGAGCAGGCTCGAGGGGCCGAATGGCCTACTCCTGCTCCTATCTTCTATGTTTCTATGTTTCTTACGTTCTTACATACGGCACAGAAACAAGCCGTTCTACTTGCTACAAATCACTGAATCTGGAAACAATAGACTCTTTTACTGCCTAGTAACAGCTGGAGAAATTCAGAGAGAAAGTTGAACAGACTAATGAGTCAGAAATAAAAAAAAATACATGTGTTTTTTTCCCCAGTTAATAGTAAGTACAGTCTTGCGGGGTAGCTGTCCTGGACGTTGTCACTGAAATGTGTCTTCTGGTTTTGTTTGTAGTCTCTGAAAGTGTGGGAATGAGTGAAAGTTTGCAGCTGGCGACATGACCTTCAAATTTAATGTTTTCAGCTAATACAAAAGCAAAATACTGCAGATGCTGGAAATTTGAAATGAAAACAGAAAATGCTGGAAATACTCAGCAGGTCAGGCAGCATCTGTGGAAAGCAAACAGAGTTAACGTTTCAGGTCGATGACCCTTGGTCAGAACTGGAAAAAGTTGGAGATGGAACAGGTTTTTAAGCAAGTGTAGGGGCCGGGAGAGGGGGGAGGGGAGGAAAGAACAAAAGGGAAGGTCTGTGATAGGATGGAAGGCAGGAGAGATTAAGAGACAAAAGGGATGATGGTGCAAGACAAAAGGAGATGGTAATGGGACAAGTTAAGAAACAAAAAATGGCTCTAGATGAAGTCTAAATGGCGATGGCAGAATGAAAGACAGCTGCCATGTGAGAGAGATAAAAAAAAATTGAAAAAAAAGATAGGGGCAGAGGTCATGGTCTAAAATTGTTGAATTCGATGTTGAGTCCAGAAGGCTGTAAAGTGCCTAATCGAAAGATGAGGTGCTGTTCCTCGAGCTTACCTTGAGCTTCATTGGAACAATGTAAGAGGCTGAGGACGGTGAGGTCTGAGTGGGAGTGGAGCGGAGAATTAAAGTGACAGGCGACTGGAAGCTCAGGGTCACCCTTACAGACTGAACGGAGGTGTTCCGCAAAGCGGTCACCCAATCTGCGTTTGGTCTCCCCAGTGTAGAGGAGACCGCATCGTGAGCAGCGAATACAGTATACTAAATTGCAAGAAGTACAAGTAAATCGCTGTTTAACCTGGAAGGAGTGTTTGGGGCCCGGGACAGTGGGAAGGGAGGAGGTAAAAGGGCATGTGTTGCATCTCCTGCGCTTGCACGGGAAGGTGCCGGGCGAAGGAGAAAGGATGCTGGGGGTGATAGAGGAGTGGACCAGGGTGTCACGGAGGGAGCGGTCCCTTCGGAATGCTGAAAGAGGAGGTGAGGGGTACATGTGTTTGGTGGTGGGATCACTTTGGAGGTGGCGGAAATGGCGGAGGATGATCCGTTGAATGTGGAGGTTGGTGGGGTGAAAGGTGAGGACAAGGGGAACCCTACCGTGGTTCCGGGAGGGGGGGGAAGGGGTGAGAGCTGAATTGCGGGAAATAGAACGGACAGGGTCAAGGGCCGTGTCAACCACAGTAGGGGGGAATCCTCGGTTGAGGAAAAAGGAAGACATGTCGGAAGCACTAGTATGGAAGGTGGGATCGTCAGAGCAGATGCGGCAGAGACGGAGAAACTAGGAAAATGGAACAGAGTCCTTTCAGGAAGTGGGGTGGGAGGAAGTGTAGTCCAGGTAGCTGTGGGAGTCAGTGGACTTGTAGTGAATGTTTGTCAACTGATAACCTGTTTAGCAGAAACTGCAGTTGTTTGTGGTTTTGAACTAATAGCAACACCTTTTATTTGGAGGAAGTGAGTCGTGTCAAAGGAGAAGATGTTCAATGTGAGAACACGTTCAGGCAAGCAGAATTTAATTACTTGCTGTACTAATTTTTTTAAAGAAGTTGGTCTCACACTTTTTGAGATTCCAGCACTTCAATCTGCTGAATCACAGCTATCTGATTGGAAAGAGCAGTCACTGTACAAACAGTTCCATTGTCCCTTAATAAAAACAATAATGTTCATGATGGCCCTCTGTTTTTTGTAATTCCTACAGTCCTGCACCGCAAACTCAGTCGAACTGTCCATGATATCAGACATTGGCAAATTAGGCACTGCTAAAGATCCCCTAGTGATTGACAGCATGTAAAGCTAGAAACATAGCACGGAAGAAGGTCATTCGGCCCGTCGAGCCCGTGCCGACTCTCAGCTAGTCCCACTTCCCTGCCCTTTCCCCGTAGCCCTGCAAATCTTTTTCCTTCAGATACTTATCCAACTCCCTATTGAAAGATAAGATTGAGTCTGCCTCCACCACCCTTCCAGGCAGTGCATTCCAGATCTTAACCACTCACTGCGTAAAAAAGTTTTTTTCCATGTCGCCTTTGGTTCTTCTGCTAATCACCTTAAATCTGTGTCCTCTGGTTCTCGACCCTTCCGCCAATGGGAACAGTTTCTCTCTATCTACTCTGTCCAAACCCCTCATGATTTTGAACACCTCTATCAAATCTCCTCTCAACCTTCTCTGCTCCAAGGAGAACAACCCCAGCTTCTCCAGTCTATCAATGTAACTGAAGTCTCTCATCCCTGGAACCATTCTTGTAAATCTTTTCTGCACCTCCTTCACATCCTTCCTAAAGTGCGGTGCCCAGAATTGGACACAATACTCCAGGTGAGGTTGGACCAGTGTTTTATAAAGGCTCATCATAACTTCCTCTATTTATGAAGCCCAGGATCCGTATGCTTTTTTAACCGGTATCTCAACCTGCCCTGCCACCTTCAACGATTTGTGCACATATACCCCCTGGTCTCTCTGTTCATGCACCCCCTTTAGAATTGTACCCTTTAGTTTGTATTGTCTCTCCTCATTCTTCCTACCAAAATGTATCACTTCGCACTTTTCTGCGTTAAATTTCATCTGCCACGTGTCTGCCCATTCCATCAGCCTGTCTATGTCTTCTTAAAGTCTATCACTATCCTCCAAGTCTTGTGTCATCTACAAATTTTGAAATTGTGCCCTGTACACCCAAGTCCAAGTCATTAATATATATCAAGATAAGCAGTGGTCCTAGTATCGACCCCTGGGGAACACCACTGTGTACCTTCCTCCAGTCCGAAAAACAATCATTCAACACTACTCTCTGTTTCCTGTCACTTTGCCAATTTCGTATCCATGCTGCCACTGTCCCTTTTATTCCATGGGCTTCAACTTTGCTGGCAAGCCTATTATGTGGCACTTTATCAAATGCCTTTTGGAAGTCCATGTACACCACGTCAACCGCATTGCCCTCATCAACCCTCTCTGTTGCCTCATTAAAGGGGCCATGCACTCAGAAGCAATACAAATTAAAATCCATTGAAACAATGCAGTTTTAAGCCCTTTCTGCCTTTTCAACAAAAAAAAATTAACATTAAAAAGAAGTCCCAAATGTGAATATTCAGGTCTTAAAGCTGAATTCCCTTCCTAACCTCAACAAATGGGAAAACTGCTTCAGCACTAACACAAATGGCTCAGCAAGCCAGGGAAGGGGCACCAAGGATCTTGCACGCAGCAGTCCAGCTTTGTGCAGGGGGTCAACACTGCAAGACTGGCCCTTTACCCACAGGGGCCAGGAGGCCCTTCAGCAAGAATGAAAGCACGGGGTCTGCTCATTTGAATAAATGGGGTGGGGAACAGAGCCAACTAGCCGCTTCAAGCGGAAGAGCCCCAGGCCCTTAACGGGCCTAAGGAAAGGACAATAAAAATGAACTGATGGCCTCGCAAGGTACTTTGGCTGGCATTCTGAAGGTAATCACTCCGACTGGGATCAATTACCATCGCTAAATGTTATCTTTGGGATTTTACCAGGCCACTACAGAACCCAGGCCTGCTCTCAGTCGCCTTGGGTTCTGCTGTATGGAAGAGGGGGCAGCGGGCAGAATTCCTCGCCTATCCTAGGAAACGCCAGAAAGGACCCCTTACAATGTTTCTGGGATCAAAGTGGGGAAGCATAAGGTGCACCTGTGCCCCCCACCCACCAGGTCAACATTTCCAGGGTGCTTTAGGTGGGGCAGCAACCTATTAGAACCAGGTCCGACCCCAGATTCTAACCCGCTCCCTTGCCGTAGCTACACTTGAATTCCATAACCCAGAGAGCTGCATATTCTTGGCTCGGATCTTAACTGCCAATCAGTAGGTATGGCGTCATCTTCCTTGCTTATAATAAAAACAAGGTCTGCACATCAAAGTAGGAACATTGGAATAGGAGCAGGCCATTTAGCCCCTCGAGCCTGTTCCACCATTCAATGAAATCGTGGCTGACCTGTGACCTAACTCCAGATACCTTCCTTTGCCCCATATCCCTTAATACCTTTGGTCGACAAAAACTTATCAATCTCAGATTTAAAATTAACAATTGGCCGAGCATCAACTGCCTTTTGCAGAAGAGAGTTCCAAACATTTACCACCCCTTTGTGTGTAGAAGTGTTTCCTAGCTTCACTCCTGAAAGGCCTGGCTCTAATTTTTAGGCTATGTCCCCTAGTCCTAGATTCCCCAACCAGCGGAAATAGTTTCTCTCTATCTACCCAATCAGTTCCCCTTAATATATTGAAAACTTTGATCAAATCACCCCTTAATCTTCTAAATTCCAGGGAATACAACCCTAGTTTGTGTAATCTCTCCTCATAATTTAACCCTTGGAGTCCAGGTATCATTCTAGTAAATCCAAGCTGCACTCCCTCCAAGGCTAATCTTTTCTAAAGTGTGGTGTGGTCCAACCAGGGTTTTGTACAGCTGCAGCATAACTTCTACCGCCTTGTATTCTAGTCCTCTAGACATAAAGGTCAGCATCCCATTAGTCTTTTTGATTTTTTTTTACCTGTCGATGACATTTTAATGATCTATGTACCTGGACCCCTAAGTCTCTTTGGACCTCCACTGCTTCTAGCTTTTCACCATTTAGAAAGTACCCTGTTCTATCCTTTTTAGGTCCAAAGTGGATGACCTCGCCCTTGCCTGTATTGAAATCCATTTGCCACAGTTTTGCCCATTCACTTAATCTATTAATATCTCTTTATAATTTTATACTTCCATCTACACTGCTTAAAACGCCGCCTATCTTTGTGTCATTGGCAAACCTGGATATATAGCTCTCATCATCCAAGTAGTTAATAAAAACAGTGAATAGTTGAGGCCCCAAAACAGATCCCTGCGGGACACCACTAGTCATATCCTGCCAATTAGAGTACCTGCCCATTATCCCTACTCTCTGTCTGCTGCTGCTCAGCCAATTTCCTAACCAGGTCAATCATTTATGCTCAATTACATGAGTTTCAACTTTAGCCAAAAGTCTCTTATGAGGGACTTTATCAGGTTTGTCAACAATAAGCTGCGCGCATGCGTGGCTGCGCAGTAATCTGCAAGGTCCCACGCAGGCCTCTCACCAGCTTTTACATTGGAAGTATCGCATATGCACAGAAATTTAAAGGGACCCTGCATTTAAAGAAACAGGCCGCGCAGAACAAAGCGCAGATCACAGGAAACATTGTTCTTCAGGCACGACCTACTGTAAGATTCTCAAAATTCACAGATCCCCCAAAGCTAGAAGAAAACCTTAAGGAAAATGACTTTGGACACTTTCTAAACAAGTTTCAGGATGATAAAATAAAAAGGCATGTTTGGACCTGTACAGGGAGAAAAGGCTGCAACAGGAAATGGGATCAACCGCTGTAAAGACAGTTTGGATATTGGAGTAAAATCAAATTGTCTGGGGAACTGTGTGACCTCAATTCATCCTAACAATCGATCCATGAAGGAGCAGTCCCCACCCAAAACACAGGACCCATCCAAAACCTGCATAATACAAATCACCTCGCCAACCTACATAGAAATCTCAGGCTCAGACAGGATACTCGAAACCTGAATATAACTATGACAATGAACTAGGCGATCAACAACTCATTGACTAAACAGTACAACATCCCAAAACCATTTTTCACATTTTTTTAATCAAGTTATCTTAACAAGCCCACCCAAATCAAACAATAAACCGGGACTGATTTGGCGCGCAGATTAGGAGGCCCCAATTAGTATAATTAAAGGCCTGTTTTCTAAAGAAAGTAAACTCTCCAGAAGTTCGAGACTACTCAAGAAGTTCTCTCTCAAAAAGCTCACCCCAGAAGCAACACACAAGAGAAACCGAAGCATCGAAACGGGGCAGCATTCTACCGTACACCCAAGTTCAACAGCTTCAGTGACCCAGGACATCGTCGGACACCCCGTGGCAACTGCCTTACGAAACTACCAACAAAATATTACCACCAACCAATCCAGTAATATTGAGCCACCGCGACCAAAGAAAAACAACTCTGGAGAAAAACCGAAGATTCGAAAGTTTCCACTCCACAATCTATTCCTGACTTACCCCGGGTAAGATTTTTACTTAAAAGGAACTCTAAACCCTATCTCTACCGAAGAAAAGTGGGTACTCACCCCATAGATCCGAAACGCACCCTACCGCATCAGCGGACTCATGAAGACTGACCAGCAGATAGTCGAAGTCCTCTACTGTGTACGGGGTACGGCAGACACCAACCAACACATCCAGTGAACCCTGAAACCGCGAACCAGCTCAACTGTCAAGGATTCGTTTTGGTGAGCATTATCCCTGGTCCTCTAGAGTCCAACTTAGCTAGGAAGTGGGATTGGGAGGGGTAAGGTATTTTTCTACTGTATTTTCCCTCGTATGTATCGAAGTGTTCCCCATTTTTATTAGCATAGAAGATTGCTGTGTTATATTTTCTTTCTTGAATAAAGATCAAAGTTTCTTGCACCAAAACCAGTTGTCTGCTGCACTTTTGTCACAACCCCCAAATAAGCCCAAGGTCTAGAATCAAGGGAGTGGGAGCGATTCGAACTGCTCAGAAGTCAGAGGGGAAGCTGATCCACACACCACCCCCTACACAACCCTATATAAATCCATGCTGGCTCTCTCTGATCAGCTGATAATTTTCAAATTATTCAATCACCCTACCCTTATTTATAGACTCTAGTAATTTCCCGACAACAGATGTTAGGCTAACTGGTCTATAATTCCCTGGTTTCCCTCTCTCATCTTTCTTAAATAGCGGAGTGACATGTGCAATTTTCCAATCTAAAGGAAAAGTTCCTGTATCGAGAGAATTTTGGAAGATCATAGTTAGGGATCTGTAATATTCTCACCTACTTCCTTTAAAATCCTGGGATGAAAACCATCTGGTCCTGGGGATTTGTCACCCTTTAGTGCCGTTAATGACTGGTAAACCCAGGCTATTTGAAATGACATAGAATAACGGAGAATATACAACACAGAAACAGGCCATTCATCCCAACTAGTCTGTGCTGAGGTTTATACTCCACACGAGTCTCTTCCCAGTCCATCTACCTCATCTCAGCCTTTCAGCGTATCTTTCTATTCCATTTTCGCTCGTCTAGTTTCCTTTTGATAGCACCTAAGCTATTTGCCTCAACCATTTCCCGTGGTAGCGAGTTCCACAGTCTAACAACTCTCTGAGTAAATAAATTTCTCCTTATTTCCCTCCTGGATTAATTAATAACTGTCTTGCATTTATGGCCCCTAGTTTTGGATTCTCCCACAAGTGGAAACATTATTTCCACATCTACCCTGTCCAACCCATTCATAGTTTAAAAGTCCTCAATCAGGTCTCCTAGATACATAGATACATAGAAGATAGGAGCAGGAGTAGGCCATTCGGCCCTTCGTGCCTGCTCCGCCATTCGATGAGATCATGGCTGATCCTTTAATTCAGTATCCCGTCCCCGCCTTCTCTCCGTAACCCTTAACCCCTTTTGCCCGTAGAAATATATCTAATTCCCTCTTAAATATATTTAATGAGCTGGCGTACACTGCCCTCTGTGGCAATGAGTTCCACAGGTTCACCACTCTCTGAGTGAAGAAATTCCCCCTCATCTCTGTCCTAAATGGTTTAGCCCTTATCCTTAAATTATGTCCTCTAGTTCTGTTCTCACCCGCCAAGGGAAACATTCCTTCTGCATCCAGTCTGTCTAGACCTGTCAGAATTTTATACACTTCTATGAGGTCCCCTCTCAATCTTCTAAACTCCAGTGTGTACATCCCTAAACTACATAGTCTCTCCTCATAGGTCATTCCCGCCATTCCTGGTATCAGCCTGGTGAATCGCCGCTGCACCCCCTCCATGGCAAGAACATCCTTCCTCAGATGAGGCGACCAAAACTGTACACAGTACTCGAGGTGTGGTCTCACCAGTGCCCTGTACAGCTGCAGCAAGGTATCCCTGTTCCTGTATTCTAACCCTTTTGCTATGAAGGCCAGCATACCGTTTGCCTTCTTGACCGCCTGTTGCACCTGCATGCTCGCCTTCAGTGACTGGTGTACAAGAACACCCAGGTCTCTCTGTACTTCCCCCTCTCCCAATCTATTGCCATTTAAATAATAATTTGCCCTCCCGTTCCTGCACCCAAGGTGGATAACTTCGCACTTGTCCACATTATAGTGCATCTGCCATTTATCCGCCCAATCGCCTAGTCTGTCCAAATCGCTCTGGAGCTTCTCTAAGTCTTCTCTTTTCCAAGGAAAAAAAACCCAACCAGTTCCGATAGCTGTAATCTCTCAGTTCTCATACCGAATTTGTAAATCTTTTTTTGCACTTTCTCCAGTACTTCTATGTCCTTTTTATAGTATATAGACTAGAACTGTGCACAGCACTATAAGTGCGGCCTGACCAGGGTCCTATACCAGTTTAACATAACTTCACTACTTTTGAATTCTATACCCCTAGAAATAAATCCCAGTGAATTGTTAGTATTTTTAATTGCTTTTCTGACCTGCGATGCTGCTTTTAATAATTTGTTCACCTATAGGCTGGAATTTTACCAGCGCTCAGAGTGTGGGTTCGGAGGCGGGTCCGCTGTCAAAATCAAAAAGATTGACAGCGGGTCGGTATCTCGCTGTCAACCCGCCTCCGTATCAGTTTCTCAAGTGTCGGGTCTGTCATCCCTGAACAGACCTGACACCAAGCAACAGGTCAGCCAATTCAGATACTTAGAAGCTTGTTAAAAGGTACTTAAGCAGCATTTTACCATGTACTTACCATTTTACCAGCTTTTTCACGAGGTTCCCGGTGCTCGGGGATCACGCCAGGCAAGTATGTCGGGTTCTCAATGACTCTCCATTGCTGTGAATAGGTGACAGCTGCGAAAGTGGTATAAAACCTACCATTTCACAGCTGTTCACTTTCCAATCTTAGAAGCTGGAGCCTTCAGGATTTGGAACACACTTTTGAACTTTATGCACTTTGGAAGTGTTTGGAGTAATCTCTCTATCCACTGTCACCTCCTTAGAACAACCTATCTCACCATTGACAGATTGCTTCTGTCATCTCAACTTCACCTGCCATATATAACATCACAATGGGCACGATTTATGCTCTGTCACCTTGGTCCTTCAAATCTGATGACGATCAGCTGCAGCAGCAGAACCAGCCACACCAGCAGCAGCAACAACAAGAGCGCCAACCTTCTCCTCAATCACCTGATGCTGCACAGGGCAGAGGGCAACAGTGCAGGGCTGCACCATGCCGGTGGCAATACCCCCAACACAGGGTATAGAGGCAAAGGATGAGCTTCCTCAACATGACGGAGCAACAGCGCCAAAGGAGGCTCAGGCTATTGTGCCAGGTCGTTGCCAACATTTGCACATTGCTGGAGCAAGACTTGCAGCCCAGAGGAAGGGGTGGACACCCCTTATCAGTGGCTGTCAAAGTCACCAGTGCCCTCAACTTCTTCGCCTCAGGCTCCTTCCAGGCATCTGCAGCAGACATTTCCGGCATCTCGCAGTCGGCCACCCACACATTCACTGATGCCCTCTTAACAAGTCCGCAAATTATATCCACTTTGCAAGTGATGAAGGCAGTGTCAATGAGCGGGCGCTCGGCTTTGCAGCTCTGGCTGGCATCCCACGGGTGCAGGGCATCGTCGACTGCACACATGTGGCCATTAGGGCCCCCATCAGAACCCAGTTGTAAGGGGTTTTCTCTCTGAGATCGCCGAGGTTTCTCTCGCCAGAGGCCTCTCTCTCTCTTTTGCACAGTAAAACCTTGAGTGGTTCGACCCACTCACCCCTTAGGTTCTAGACACTGGACTTAGGTGCAGGAACTACATTGCAGAGAAGACTCTTATAGACCAAGTTTAATGAAACGAAATGGAATTTTATTGCATATGGAAAAGCAAATCAAATGCAAGCAAATAAGAGGGTACATGGGAGGGAAAAACAAATCATAACAATACAGTACTAACTAAAATAGATATAGGCATATTATACTTTACAAGAGTCATCATGAAATGGGGAAACACACGGAACATCGAGGGACAACAACTCATGTTAATTATACCCAAAATGGCCACCCCTTAAACCTATCTAGATCCGATTATGAAGGGCCAGAAACATGCTCACCAATCCAACTAGGAATTGCAAGGTTTTGAAACAGGTCTGCGTTTTGATCCTTTCAGGCGTCCTGTCTCCTCATGGTCAGCGCTGCGGGCTGCGAGCTGCGACACGCCTTCTCTTCCTCGAGGTGAAGGTCACGGACAGGCTGGATCTCAGCGGGCCTGGATGTCGATATGGAGGAAGAGACCATCTGCTTGACCACGGTTGGAAGCCCCTAGCCGGCTTTCATATAGGTTTCTTCTGTAGTTTTCTACCCTTTTGGTCTCATCAAGCGGCCCGGGGTTTGTCGACGATCTCCCGATGGTTACCCCGGGGCAGGATGCGGACTCGAATCACCTTCTTCTTCTTCTTCGAGATGATGCCACCAATACGATGGTAGCACCACGATAACTGTATTCCTTTCTACCCCCGGGTTCCCCCAGATATACTTCTCAGGAGAAGCCTCTTTCTCCCGCCCAAATCAAGGTTAGTCTTTGTTTAACTTTTGGCGGGCTTATAGCACAGCGGGGTAGTTATTATATTTAAACTGCTTTCGGGATGGCCGGTGACGGCCATCTCTGGTCTGGAATGACCTGGTAATGTTTTAATGTCTTCTTGGTGTCTTTGATGCTCTTCTCATGAATATGGAATTGTTCCCCTTTGTACGGGTAAACATTTTGATGGCCTTTATCTACAGGCCGATCTGACTGGATCTGCATCCAATCTATATGTATATGGCTGTGTCTGGTTTCGTTTTCTCAGAAACGGCTTCCAGAACTTACTGTGGGTTGAATCCACAAAGGCTGTCTGGGGACTGCAGGAACCATTTTAAAGTGTTCAAAAAGCTAGTCGCGGGGTCTGGCGGCCATTCTGTGTGTCACTTTTCCTGGGCTTCTTTTTCAAAACAGTCTTTAAAACCAGGGCCTCTTCTGCCAAAGGACACCTATAATACAATATTAATTTTGCGAATTCTACACAGTAGTATTTATCAATCGCAAGGGGTTCTGCTCCTTCAATGTGCAGCTGGTCTGTAACCATAGGAAGATTATCATCCATGTGTGCAGCTGCCATGAATCATACATCCTGCATGAGTCCCTCAGCTCTTCGCACTGCCAAACAGTCTTTCCAGCTGGCTGCTTGGAGATAGGAGCTATCCCCTGAAGACGTGGCTCATGACACCATTGAGGAAGCCAACAAACGAGGCTGAGGGGCGTTATAATCAAAGCCACATCTCCACGAGAAGTGTCATCAAGCAGACAATAGGCTTGCTCAAAAATGTGCTTCGGATGCCTCGACAGATCTGGAGCAGTCCTTCAATACGCACCAGCCAGGGAATCCAGAATCATGGTGGTCTGCTGCGCCCTGCACAACATAGTGCAGCAGCGAGGGTTAGCACGGGATGAGGAATATGGCACAGAGCGCACATCCTCTGAGAAGGAGGAGGAGGAGGAGCGGCATGACTTTGAAAACGAGGATGAGAACGACCTGGACGAGCCAGAGGTGCCATTGCGAGCAGTACATGCCCACACTGCTGCCCAGGATGCCCTAAGCAATGGCACATTTACATAACTTTGAAAGCTCAGGCCTGTGTCTGGCACAGGTGTACACAGGTTGGCATCACCCCACACCAACAACATACAGCAGGCCAGCAATGACCATCCCATTCTTTTCACTCTCACCACCATTGGTGGAGGTCAAATGAGCCCTGACCGTTCACTCTGCCACTTCCATTTGAGCACACACATTAGGCGAGGACTGCAAAGCTTGAAAAATACATGATTTATTACAGCTACATCATAGACTTTCAACATCACATTTATAATGAAAACCACACCCGTGTGACTACCCTTGTGGCTATTTGTGTGGCATCTTTCTTTTCTGAGTGCTTCTACATGCTGCTAACCCTGTGGCTTCAGCAGAGGTAGAGGCAGCCTCTTCGACTCCCTGCTGCGCTTGCTTAGATGCCTTTGGCGGTCGTCCTCTGGGTTTTGGAGCCTGTGAGGGCTCCACCAAATTCTGCTCCTCCTGCGACTGTGCAAGGGCAGACTCAGCCATCACTGTCCGGGGAGACATCTGGGGCTCTGACCGAGGGGTTGGTAAGGGGATGGTAGTGTGAGCGCTTGGAGAGGAGCCCCCACTTCCATGTCCCCTCCCACCATCAGCCCCCTCATGGGCCACCCGCATGTCCCTGCTAGCAAGTAGCTTGAGAGCGCCTTGCTGCACTTCAGTTCGGCCATGAGGGCCCTCGTCTATACTGATATCCCTTCTAGAAAAGACGTCTATGAGCCTCTGGTTTCTCTACTCCATAGATGCCCAACTACTTTGAAGTGAAACCATGTTTTCCTGAGGCTGGTGCATTATGTCCTCCATGCAGGTGGCCATCTTATCCATGGAGGAAGCTATAGTTGCCAGTGAGTGCATCACGGTGGTGCTCATGTTGGAGATGGACTCCTCCATTCTCTGCACACTCGCAGTCACCGCGGTCAAAAAACCGGTCAGAGCCTCCTGCACTTGTTCCTGCAGCTCCAGGATCGCCCTCTTCCTGGATGGCCCCCGAGGCTCAGCTTCTGCATGCAGCTGAGCCAAGCTGGGAGCGTCCTGCGCCCTCCGACGAGGAGTCTCCACTGCTGTCGCTGTCTCCACCACCTGCTCTTGCTCAGTTGTGATCTGTGAAACACCAGGTGACAACGCTACTCTATCTCGCGACATACCCACCGAGGTGTGCATCTCTGCGCTGGTGCTGGCTTGCCTTGTCTGAGGTGACGCTGCGCCCTCAGAGGCAGGAGGCTCCTCTGAGGAGTCTTCTTGCTCTTCCTCCTGGACAGTGGGGGGTGGGGGCTCTTGATGGACCTGTGGGAGAGTAAAGACATCCATTTAAAAAATGAGATATCGACTGGAGACACATACCATTATCCACACGATGAGCATTCAATTTCTTTTCACATCAGAACCCATATGAGTGACTGATGAAAGCCATGCAGGTGTATGGAAAATAATTCTCTCACCAGGTTCTTCTAATGAGCCCCTCTCTCTGTCCCCCACTTCCGGCTGGTCGACCACTCCTGTGATATCCAGTGCTGCCTCCTCTGCAGTGGTCAGATAGGCCATGGTTTGAGGTCCTCCTCCCATTCTCACCCTCTCCCTCTTATTGTGAGCTCTCTTTTCCTGCAAGGACTGAAAGAAGAGAAGGTTGAGTGAGAGTGATGGAATGAGTGTAAGGAATGGATGGGTTACATCTGTAGAGGGAGAATATGATGGAGTGGGGTGCCAATACCAAGTTGCCTCCTTTTGTGTTGTTAGTTAATGCCATTGCATTACAATGAGGCTGAGTGTGAGGGGTGCATAGTAAGCTGGGACCTGATAATGTAGTTAGAGAGAGAGGGATAGATGAAGGTCCAAGGGATGTTGGGCAGGAGTAGGGATGGCAATACAGAGTGGTGGGGATGTGATGACAGGCACAGCAGCATCAAGGTAAGTGTGGCCTTATACTCATTTAGAAGATCATTAAACCTCTTGCGGCACTGCACCCAGGTTCGAACGACCACTGACATGCCTGTCACCTCCTGCGCAGTCTGCAGCCACGCTGCCTTCATCTGCTGGGGAGACCTCTTCCTCCCGTCAGTAGGGAAGAGAACCTCCCCATGTGCTCTCACTCCCCCCACAAGATGATGGAGCGAGTCCTCACTGAAGCGAGGCGCTGCTCTTTGGCGATGGGAGCACATTGTGCACACCTACACACACTGACAGCACTGAATTAAGTGAAATTACAACTGTGCAAGTGGGGCCGTGGTCCCTTTAAATATACCGGTGAAAATCGCATCATCCGCTGACATCACCAGACCCACACCTGTTAATTGGGCCGGGATACGCGCAGGACAGGCTTAACAAGGCCCATTACGGGAAGATCTTATTTTTCAGTGGGATCAACGCAGCAGCGGGGTCGCCACCCGCCACCGGCCTCCCCCGCCATGAAGCCGCCCAGGTAGGTGAAATCGCAGCCATAGTGTCAGCTGTGGCTCAGTGGGTCGCACACTCGCCTCTGAGTCAGAAGGTTGTGGGTTCAGGTCCCACTCCAGGGACTTGAGCACATAAATCTAGGCTGACACTCCCAGTGCAGTGCTGAGGGAGTGCTGCACTGTCAGGGGTGCCATCTTTCGGATCAGACGTTAAACCGAGCCCCCGTCTGCTCTCTCAGGTGGACGTAAAAGATCCCATGGCACTATTTCGAAGAAGAGCAGGGGAGATATCCCTGATGTCCTGGCCAATATTTATCCCTCAACTAACATAACAAAAACAAACAGATTATCTGGTCATTATCACATTGCTGTTTGTGGGAGCTTGCTGTGCGCAAAAGTACTTCATTGTCTGTAAAGCACTTTGAGACGTCCGTTGGTCATGAAAGGTGCTATATAAATGCAAGTCTTTCTCTAGATCCCTTTGCTCCTCTACTCCATTCTGTTTCTTATTTTCTATGGTGTAGGTGATGTTTCTGTTTTTGCTACCAAAGTGCATCATCTCACATTTTCTGATGCCTATGGGTGTGTACACACCTGTAGGGACCTCGCAAGTGCCCGTTTCAGGCATGCGAAGCACATGCCTCTTGACCGATCCTCCGCCTGCCCTGGAGAAGGGCCTCTGCAGGTGGAGAGTTCCGCTTTCTGCAGAACCTCCGCCCACTGAAATCCCTTAAAATTCTTACGCCTGGTAAAAGCATAAGGCCTGCTTTTACCAGCACAAGAGTTTAAAAAAGTTTTTTAAAAAAAATTTCACTCATTTATCATTTAAAAATACTTTTAAAAATGGTAAATTTATTTTTAGCCCTGTAAAAATCTTTAATAATTTTTTTCAAAAAATTACATTTTTGTTTAAAATATTTATTTTAAAGTAATTTTAACTAATTTTAAAAACGTGATTTAAAAATAAAAATTATTTAATGTTGTAGTGTCTTTTTTCAGTGATCCCCATTCATACTTTTGACTGGTCTACCCTTCTCCCATTGGCTGGCCTGGCCCACGTGATCCGAGGGATGCTTGCGAACCGCCTGTGCCCCTGGGATACGTGGGCCTTTGCGAGCGCGCACCAGGAGAGACCCAGGAGCAGAAGAGTCCGGACCTTGGGAGCCCTCAGGTAAGGGCGTCGGAAATTACGGGCTATTGTCATTGTCCTTATTTAGAAAACGGCCAATTTTGGAACACGCAACAAAAATACGCACAACAGCAATGAAATGTCTGGACTGAGGTAGTCTAAAACATAAAGAGATCAACATTCCTCTAGTTAAGTATGGGCCTAAAAAACATATTTTTCAATTATTTCAGCAAATCCAAATCATAAAAGCATATGACATCTCAAAGTACCAATTGTGAGAAATGTGAATTTATTCCAGGCAATGAAATAAAGTTTCAATTAGAAGGCACCTGCTCCTGAGGAAATTCCCGGCGATTGTGTTGTCATGATGATTGGATAATGAACTTCCTTCGTAGCTGTTTGTGAAAACAACCTCGCTCATCCTGTTCAATCTCGACCTACTGTAAGGGGTTTTAGATCGCAGAGGTTTCTCTCTCTAGAGGCCTCTCTCTCTTGCACAGTAAAACCGTGAGTGGTTCGACCCACTCGCCCCTTAGATTCTGTACTCTGGACTTTGGGGCAGGAACTACAATGTAGAGAAAACTCTTATAGACCAAGTTTGAAGAAACGAAATGAAATTTTATTGCATAAAGTAAAACAAATCAAATGCAAGCAAATAGGAGAGTACATGGGAGGGAAAAACACAAACAAATCATAACGACACAATACTAACTAAGGCAAATACAGGCATATTATACTCTACAAAAATCATCATGAAATAGGGAAACACACGGAACATTGAGGGATAACAACTCATGTTAATCATACCCTTAAATATCCACCCCCTTAAACCTATCTAGATCTGATTATGGAGGGCCAGAAACATGCTCACCAATCCAACTAGGAAGTGCAAGGTTTTGAAACCGGTCTGCGTTTGATCCTTTCAGGCGTCCCGTCTCCACGTGGATCGCGGAGCCCCAGCGAGCTGCGCCTCACCTCTCTCCTGAGGTGGGGGTCAGGGGCGGCTGGACACCGGCTGGCCTGGATGTCGGCGGAGTCGGGGATCGTCGGCTCGACCCTGGTCAGAGGAGCCTTGGGCTGGCCCCCATCATTTCTTCAGTTTTATTTTATCTCTTCTCCCGAGCCGGAGCGGGTCGATGGCCTCTCGTTTCGTCAACGGCCCGGGGTTGGTCAATGATCTCCCGATGTTTTACCCCGGGGCAGGACGCTGGCTCGAACGATCTTCTTGATGGCGGCTTAGTCTTCTTCTTCTTCCTCTCCGACGCCTCTTTACCCAGCTCAAAAACTGGGCAGGCCTGCAAGCTGGGAAGCTGAAGAGGGTGTCCCCTACCCGGGTGTTCTCACAATTATACTTCTTTTCCAGAAGCTCTTATCTCGCGCCAAATCAGGTTAGTCTTTGTTTAACTTTTGGCGGGCTTGTTGCACAACGGGGTAGTTATTATATTTTAAACTGTTCTTGGATGGCCGGTAACGGGCCATCTCTGGTCTGGAATGGCCTTCATTGTTTTTAATGTCCTGGTGATGTCCTTAACGGGCCCTTGATGCTCTTCTCATGAATATGGAACTGTTCCCCTTTTGTCTGGGTCAACATTTAGATGGCCTTTATCTACAGGCCGATCTTGACTGGATCTGTATCCAATCTATATGTATATGTGGGTGGCTGGTTTCGTTCTCTCAGAAACGGCTTCCAGAACTTACTTTGGGCTGAATCCACAAAGCTGTCTGAGGATTTGCAGGAACCATTTTAAAGTGTCCCAATAAGTTGATCACGGGGTCTGGCGGCCATTTTGTATGCCCCTTTTCCTGGGCTTCTTTTAAAATAGTTTTTAAAAACATGGCCTCTTCTGCCATTCGACCCTTTATAATATAAAGTTCAATTTTGCGAATCCTACACTACATAGATGTGGTGCCTGCATAGATTGAGTTTTGAGCGACCCGCCTGATCACTTGAAGGCAGTCAAGAGGCACCAGGTGGCATGTCTGACCAATACTTAATCATCATTTTTGAGTACCTTGAAAGGAAAGCAATCACAAGGTTTAGCTGTCTGACTGGGCCAACTGGCACGGTCGCAGACAAGATGTTGGGATCTTGACCGGAAGCAATCGGACAGCAACTCTTAAAATGCACTACAACACTGATAAACTACCAGTTAATCCTTAGCCCACTTAGGATCCATCAGGACTTGACACAACATGATGTTATACTAAATAAATGTAACATTTGGTTACCTGTGTGAAACGCTAGGGGTCATTTTACAAGCTTTGTCTGGTGGCAGCGCCTATGTGACATTTTGGGCACAGGCTGCCCAAAATCTTTCAATCAGAAAATTACATAGGCAGTGCCAATCAAATTTCCAGTATGCAATACCAGCAGATGAGGCTCCCCACTGGAACATAGGAACATAAGAACACAGGAACAGGAGTAGGCCATTCAGCCCCCCGAGCCAGTTCCACCACTCAATTAGATCATGGATGATCTGTGTCTTGACTCTATTTTTGGTGGAGAGAATTCTAGATTTCCACTACCCTTTGTATGAAGAAGTGCTTCCTGACATCACCCATGAGTGGCCTAGCTCTCATTGGCAGCGTGAGCCCATTAAAATAAGCCTGATTATGGCAATACAGTTATAGACTTGATTATCGCAAGCTTAGCAAAACCAACTTTCAGCTCTAGCTATGATTAATATTACGGGACAGATTTTTGTAGTGTTATGTTAGCATGCAGCCGAGGAAAGCCATGCCCTTCTACCACCTCCCTGCTAATCACCGCCCACCACCATTTCAAGGGATATCCCACCAAAAGGAAGTTGAGTATGTCCTCCCAAATATGGGTGGGTGTATTGAAATGAATTGCAAGTGAGAGGACTCCACCCTATGACGTATTCTCATCATTTGCAGCATAGAAAGGTTGGTTTCGAGGCGCTCCGGTCCAAATGGGGGATTTAAGTTTTAAACATCCCAGAAGCAAGTTGAATTGATCGCCTGGTAATTATTATTTTTTTTAATTCTCCCCTTACTTAGGCTGCCCCAGTCACACGACACTGTGGCAGGCACCTGAGGCTTCCACTGCGATTTTCCTCTTTCCCCTTTTCCCATACGGCCAGAATCCCTGACAGAGATGGGAATCCCTACAGGAGCCCATTGGGGATATTTAACTCAGGAAAATCGACCAGGGTCGGGAGTGCAAGCATAGGGCAGAGCAAAGCCCACTGGGTCAAAGTCGGGCTGAGAGGAAAATCAGCCCTTGCAGGATCTTAATTTTCTTAATTGAAATATTTCAGTAACATAGCAAGTGGCTATCAATGTTAACTCTTCAAATTCAATCTGGAGAAGTGTGAGGTTGTTGAGATACCGCGGCAAACGTGGGAGTCGAGACCAGAGCTATTGAAAACACAACTGCTTTATTCCAACCACATGACAAACAGGAACTAGAAAAGCCCGCGCATCCACTTAAATACTTCCCAGACAGGAAGTGCTCCCGGCAGCCTGTCCCTGCGGGAAACAAGTTGCTGGAGGAAAGGGCCCCCGGCTGGGGGCTTCTGCTTAGACTGTCTGTGCCGCCGTGAGCGGATTATGTCCAGTGGTGGCGTGTCGCCACAGAGCTCCCCCCAGAATCCGCTTACGAGGAGTGGACGAGTCGTGACGGTGGTCTAATGGTTCTGCCGCAGCGGCTCCGAGTGGTCGCCGGTCTGGTTGGTTGGGTCGGGCGGTTCGCCGCCGGCTGTGCTGGCTTGCCGGGGGGACGGCCTCTAGTTGGAGGCTGGGCCACGGGGACCTGTTCCCCTGGTTGTGTGTGTGCTGGTTTGAGCCGGTCGATGGAGACTGTCTCGACCCTGTCGCCGAGTCGCAGCTTGAAGACCTTGTCCCCGGTTTGTAGTACCTCGTACGGACCGTCGTACGGGGGTCGCAGGGGCCCGCGGTGTGCGTCGTGTCGCACGAAGACGAAGCGCGCCTGCTGTAAATTTGGTGGGACGTGAGGTGCGAGTTCGCCGTGTTGGTTGACCGGAAGTGGGGCGAACTGCTGAGCGGAAGAGAAAGAGTCGAGCCGCTGCTGTTCGGCCGACCAAGGCTTGGTAGGCTCCGGAAGGAATTCGCCTGGGACGCGCAGCGGTTGTCCGTAGACTAACTCCGCTGCCGAGGACTGGAGGTCTTCCTTGACCGCGGTGCGTAGGCCGAGTAGCACCCACGGTAGGCGGTCAGTCCAGGTACTGTCCTGCAGGCCGGCGCAGAGTGAGGCCTTGAGTGACCTGTGGAAGCGTTCACAAAGTCCGTTGGCCTGCGGGTGGTACGCCGTGGTGTGGTGGAGCGTCACCCCGAGGTTGCGTGCTGTGGCCGTCCAGAGTTCGGAGGTGAACTGGGCGCCTCTGTCGGAGGTTATGTCGGCCGGTACGCCGAACCTCGCAACCCAGGTGTTAACGAACGCCCTGGCGATGTCGGCTGTGGTGGTGGAGGTCAGCGGCACTGCCTCAGGCCAGCGTGTGTAGCGGTCGACCATCGTGAGGAGATAAGTTTGGCCTTGCGATGGCGGCAGGGGACCGACGATGTCGACGTGTACGTGGTCGAAGCGGCGGCTGGGTACCTCGAAGTCTCCCAGGGGTGCTTTGGTGTGCAGCTGTACCTTAGCCCGTTGGCAGGCGAGGCAGGAGGTGGCCCAAGTCCGAACATCTCTGCTGAGGCCGCGCCAGACGAAGCGCTTGGAGAGGAGTTTGACGGATGCGCGGGAACCCGGGTGAGAGAGCCCGTGGAGCGCGTCGAAGACGCGGCAGCGCCAGGTCTCAGGGACGACCGGCCTGGGTTGGCCGAGTGAGACGTCGCACGTGACGGCCGTGGCTTCGGGCCCGTGCGCGACCTTGGCTAGGCGTAGCCCTGGCAGGCTGGTAGCCGCCGAGAGGAGGTCTGGGTCCGTGAGCTGGGCCGCTGCTAGTTGTGCGTAGTCGACCGCGAAGTGATTCGCACAGACGGCGGGACGGGAAAGGCAGTCGGCGACCACGTTGTCTCTACCGGAGACGTGCTGAATGTCCGTAGTAAACTCGGAGACGGCCGCGAGCTGGCGTTGCTGCCTAGCGGACCAGGGTTCGGTGTGCTTGGCCATCGCGTATGTGAGTGGCTTGTGGTCCACATACGCGGTGAAGGGGCGGCCTTCCAGGAGGAACCTGAAATGGCGGACCGACAGGTGGAGTGCGAGAAGCTCGCGGTCGAAAGTGGAGTATTTGACCTACGGGGGGCGCAGTTGGCGGCTGTAGAAGGCAAGTGGCTGCCACGCGCCATTGACCCACTGCTCGAACACGGCCCCGACCGCGTGGTCGGAGGCGTCGGTGGTGAGCGCGACCCGGGCATCGGCCCTCGGGTGTGCGAGCAGAGTGGCGTCAGCGAGCGCGTTTTTGGTGGCGTCGAAGGCGGCTGCCGTGTCAGTGGTCCAGGCTACGTCCATCTTGCCGGATTTTCCTCGGAGGGAGTCGTATAGGGGCTTCATGAGGGCTGCGGCTCTGGGGATGAACCTGTTGTAGAAGTTCACCATCCCGAGGAACTCCTGGAGGCCCTTGATGGTTGTGGGGCGGGGGAATTGCTGGACGGCCTGCACCTTGTTGGGCAGGGGGACGGCCCCAGCAGGGGTGATGTGGTGACCGAGAAAATCGATCTCGGTTAGGCCGAATTGGCACTTCGCCGGGCTGAGGATGAGCCCGTGTTGGGCTAGGCGCCCGAACAGGATGCGAAGGTGTTCGAGGTGTTCCTGTTTGGAGGAGCTGGCCACGAGAATGTCGTCTAGATAGACGAATAGGAAGTTCAGGTCCCGGAGGACTGAGTCCATAAGGCGCTGGAAAGCCTGTGCTGCATTCTTGAGGCCGAAGGGCATCCTCAGGAACTCGAACAGGCCGAATGGGGTGATGACGGCCGTTTTGGGGATGTCCGCGGGGTGTACGGGGACTTGGTGGTAACCGCGCACCAGGTCGACTTTGGAAAAGACGGTTCGTCCGGCCAGTCGGGCCGAGAAGTCCTGGATGTGTGGCACCGGGTATCGATCGGGGGTGGTGGCGTCGTTGAGGCGGCGGTAGTCCCCGCAGGGGCGCCAGCCTCCGCCGGGCTTGGGGGCAATGTGGAGGGGCGAGGCCCAAGGGCTGCTGGAGCGGCGGATGATGCCGAGTTGTTCCATGGTGGTGAACTCGGCCCGCGCGATTTCCAGCTTGGCCGGGTTGAGTCTGCGGGCGTGGGCAGAAACTGGGGGGCCGGTGGTGGGAATATAGTGTTCCACACCGTGCTTGGCGGCTTTGGCCGAAAAGGTCGGGTTAGTGAGGGCGGGAAACTCAGCTAGGAGTGCCGAGTAGTCGTCCATGGCTCTGGCGAGGCAGTAGGCCGTCAGGCCGGCCGAACGGGCCGGGGTAAAGGCGCCGGGGATGGGGGCCATAGTGTTGATGTCGACGAGGCGGTGCCTCGGAATGTCGACAAGGAGGCCGTGGGCGCGTAGGAAGTCGGCGCCGATGAGTGGGCAGAGGACCTTGGCTGTGAGGAACTCCCAGCAGTAGCGGCGGCCCGCGAGGTCGAGCGTGACCATACGGGTGCCATATGTGCGGATGTCAGAGCCGTTGGCTGCAGCCAGTGTGATACCCCGTGTGCCGCGTTGGATCTCGAGGGCAGAGGCGGGGGTGATGCTGTGCTGGGCCCCTGTGTCGCACAGAAATCGGCGGTTGGTTCTGTCGTCAGTGACGTACAGTAGGGGCTCCTTCTGCCCCACGGCCATCGCGGGGGCCGGTGCGGGGGGGGGGGTTTGAAGGTACACGGTGGCGTGCAGCGTTGCGCCCTAGCGCCAAAACGGGTGTGGTAGTAGCAGTGACCCGGAGTGGTAGGGCGGTTGGGCCTAGCAGCCCGGGAAGACCGCGTGGTCGTTGCCGTGAGGTCGGGCGCGACGTCGCGAGCGGCCTGTGCAGAGAGCAGCCGGTCGGCCTTTTCGGCTATATCATTCAGGTGCGTGGAGCCAGACTCCACAATGAGCGGGCGGATGCTGGCGGGGAGCTGCCGAATGAAAAGCGTGCGAAAAAGGGCGCCGGGGTTTTTGTCGTCTGAGAGGGACAGCATGTGGGAAAGCAGGTCTGATGGTGAAGCGTCACCAAGGCCGGGGAGGTCCAGGAGTTGGCAGTGGCGCTGGTAAGAGGACGTTTGAAATTTTTTAAGTAGCGCAGCCTTCAGATGTTCGTACTTGCCATCCGTTGGTGGATTCTGCAGCGCTGCCCAAACCTTGGGGACTGTAGCGTAGGTGAGCGAGGCGACGAGGTAGTCGTACTTCGTGGCGTCGACTGTAATGCCTTTCAGCCGGAATCTGGACTCAGCTTGAACGAACCAGGCTTCGGCGAGGTTCTCCCAAAAGTCTGGTAATTTAACCGTGACTGCGTTTGTATCCGCCATGCTAGCTTAGGATTCGTCCTGAGCGTCGGGGTCACCAATGTTGAGATACCGCGGCAAACGTGGGAGTCGAGACCAGAGCTATTGAAAACACAACTGCTTTATTCCAACCACATGACAAACAGGAACTAGAAAAGCCCGCGCATCCACTTAAATACTTCCCAGACAGGAAGTGCTCCCGGCAGCCTGTCCCTGCGGGAAACAAGTTGCTGGAGGAAAGGGCCCCCGGCTGGGGGCTTCTGCTTAGACTGTCTGTGCCGCCGTGAGCGGATTATGTCCAGTGGTGGCGTGTCGCCACAAGGTAATGCATTTGGGGAGGGCTAACAAGGCAAGGGAATACACTATAAATGGTAGGACACTGAGAAGTGCAGAGGATCAGAGGGACCTTGGAGTGCATGTCCACAGATCCCTGAAGGGAGCAGGCCAGGTAGATAAGGTGGTTAAGAAGGCATACGGGATACTTGCCTTTATTAGACGAGGCATAGAATATAAGAGCACGGAGGCTATGCTTGAATTGTATAAAACACTAGTTAGGCCGCAGCTAGAATATTGCATGCAGTTCTGGTCACCACATTACAGGAAGGATGTGATTGCATTAGAGGGGGTGCAGCGGAGATTTACGAGGATGTTGCCTGGGCTGGAGAATTTTAGCTATGAGGAACGATTGGATAGGCTGGGGTTGTTTTCTTTGGAACAGAGGAGGCTGAAGGGGGACCTAATTGAGGTGTATAAAATTATGAGGGGCCTAGATAGAGTGGATAGGAAGCACCTACTGCCCTTAGCAGAAGGGTCAATAACCAGGGGGCATAGATTTAAAGTAATTGGTCAGAGGTTGAGAGGGGATTTGAGGAGAAACTTTTTCACCCAGAGGGTGGTGGGGGCCTGGAACTCACTGCCTGAAAGGATGGTAGAGGCAGAGACCCTCATTACATTTAAAAAGTACTTGGATATGCACTTGAAGTGCCGTAACTTACAAGGCTACGGACCAAGAGCTGGAAAGTGAGATTAGGGTGGATAGCTCCTTGTCGGCCAGCACGGACAAGATGGGCCGAATGGCCTCCTTCTGTGCTGTAAATTTCGATTCTATGATTCTATGATTATGCAGCATTGCAATAAAGCACACTTCTTTAATCTGATGACAGACTAAGTGATGTGTAGAACAATCCAAGTATGATTTCTCTTTTCTTTGATAAGAAGCAATCAGCCTGCCCAGATTTGTGTGCTGACTCAAGTGTCTGTTACATAACATAAGACGTAGGGGCAGGAGTAGGTCATTTGGCCCCTCGAGCTTGCTCTGCCACTCAATAAGATCATGGCTCATTTCCGTTTTAAATGGGTGCCTCCCTATTCAGAAATTATGCCCCCTAGTTCTAGATTCCCCCACGAGGGGAAACATCCTCTCTGCATCGACCCTGTCAAGCCCCCTCAGAATCTTATATGTTTCAATAAGATCCCCTCTCATTCTTCTAAACTCCAATGAGTATAGGCCCAACCTGCTCAACCTTTCTTCATAAGACAACCCCTTCATCTCCGGAATCAACCTCATGAACCTTCTCTGAACTGCCTCCAATGCAAGTATGTCCTTCCTTAAATAAGGAGACCAAAACTGTACGCAGTACTCCAGGTGTGATCTCACCAACGCCCTGTACAGTTGTAACAGGACTTCCCTACTTTTATACTCCATTCCCTTTGTAATAAAGGCCAACATTCCATTTGCCTTCCTAATTACTTGCTGTACCTGAATGCTAACTTTTTGTGATTCATGTACAAGGACCCCCAGATCCCTCTGTACCTCAGTATTTTGTAATCTCTCCCCATTTAAATAATAATTTGCTTTTTATTTTTCCTACCAAAGCTCTATCTGAGAAGTAGAAGATCAGTGTACATAGCAGATAGAGATGGTCAGCTGCAGTTCATTACAGTCCTCCTTTTCCATAGACTGTTACTTGATTTTGAGAAATGTTTCATCTCCTTCTCCAAGGTCTCGAGA
Source organism: Somniosus microcephalus (assembly GCF_052327205.1). NCBI lineage: Eukaryota > Metazoa > Chordata > Chondrichthyes > Squaliformes > Somniosidae > Somniosus > Somniosus microcephalus. The sequence continues at coordinate 346,911,365 of NC_140988.1, forward strand.
GGAAAGGCGGAGGCCTGCTCAGATACACACCAGAGAAGATCCCTAAAATAATGAGGCAGTCATGTCAGTCTACAGCAGGATTTCAACAACATCTAGGTTTGGATTTACAAGTGGAAGGTAACATTCTCAACACATAAATGCGAGGTAATGACCATCTCCAACAAGAGGTAGCCCAGTCATCTCTCCCTGACTTTCAGTGGCAGCACGATCGGTGAATCCCACACCATCAATGTCTTGGGAGTCACCACTGATCAGAAGCTGAACTGGCCCAGGTCATATCAACATAATAGCTACAAGAGCAGGGCAGAGTTTGGGTGCACAAACATCTGTTAATATCAGCAACTGAGATATATGCAAGTTACGGATTTAATCTATGTACAGTATGTGGTTCCCAAGACTCCATGTAATGTGCCAAATAACTGCCTGAATCCATGAGGTTAAAGCTTAAAACTAAAGGCTTTTATTAAGTAAGAACATGGCATCAAGTTAACACAGTCATCACCGACCCAGCCCTTGGTATAACATTCCAGAAGAGGGGTGGGGCTAGGGAGGAGCATTAGTGGTTACACCGGTGGAACATTCCAGACATTAACAAGTACAACAACAACAACAACAACAATAAAATGCCAGAACACAGAGTTATTTCATCACACCATGACATCTATCTATGCGGGCCACAAAGACAAAAGCTTAGACACCCTTGAATCGGGCAGAGGGTGTCCATAACTAACAATAAAAAATTTAATTAATTACATAGAATGGAGCAGGTGATGTGTTACTGTTGCGAGATGTGGGCGACAGTGAACCCCATTGAGGCTCACGGTGATTACATCTGTGACAAGTGTCTGCTGCTACAGGAACTCCAGCTCCGTGTTGATGAGCTGGAGTCTGAGCTTCAGACACTGCGACACATCAGGGAGGGGAAGAAGTACCTGGACTCTGTGTATCAGGAGGTGGTCACACCTATGAAGTTAATTAATTCAGATGTAGCCCATGGTCAGGGACAGGACGGTGTGACTACAAGTGAGGCAGGTACGGGGATTCAGGAGGTAGAGCTGGAGGAGCCGCAGCCCTTGCTCTTGTCCAACAGGTTCGAGGTTCTTACTCCCTGTGGGGACAGGAGCAGGGACTGCAGGGAGGATGAGCAACCTGGCCAAAGCACCGTGGACCAGGGGGCCATTCAAGAGGGGGGAGTAAATAGAAATGTTGTAGTGGTAGGGGATAGTATTATTAGGGGGATAGATAGAGTTCTCTGCAGCCGAGAGCGAGAGTCCCGAAGGCTGTGTTGCCTACCCGGTGCCAGGGTTAAGGACATCTCCTCTGGGCTAGAAAGAAACTTGCAGTGGGAGGGGGTGGATCCAGTTGTCGTGGTCCATGTTGGTACAAACGACGTAGATAGGACTAGGAAGCCGGTTCCGTTAAAGGAGTATGAGCAGCTAGGGGTCAAATTAAAAAACAGAACCTCAAAGGTAATAATCTCTGGATTATTACCTGAGCCATGAGCGAATTTGGCTAGGACAAATAAAATTAGAGAGTTAAATGCGTGGCTCAAAGACTGGTGTGGGAGAAATGGGTTTTGCTTCCTGGGACACTGGCACCAGTACTGGGGCAGGAGGGAGCTGTTCCGTTGGGACGGGCTTCACTTGGCCAGTGCTGGGACTAGAGTCCTGGCGGATCATATAACTAGGGCTGTAGAGAGGGCTTTAAACTAACTAGTTGGGGGGGGAGGTTCCTAGAGAGCAAATAATGAAAATGACAACAGAGAAGGTCATAGACTTAGGTAGCAGTGGGGAAATTAAAAACCAGAGCGTGTCAGGAAGGGGCAGAAGGTATGGAGTAAAAGGTAAAGTAATAAAAAGGGCAAAAGCAGGAACTAAGTGTCACAAAACATATTTGAAAGTTCTCTATCTGAATGCACATAGCATTCGTAACAAAATGGACGAGTTAATGGCACAAATAACTACATATGGGTATGATCTTGTGGCCATTACAGAAACATGGCTGCAGGGTGACAATGCCTGGGAATTAAACATACCAGGTTATTTAATGATCAGGAAGGACAGGCAGGAAGGAAGGGGAGGTGGGGTGGCTATGTTAATAAAGGAAGGAATCACTGTAATACAGAGAAATGGTATTGGGTCAAAAGATCAGGATAATGAAACAGTTTGGGTGGAGGTAAGGAATAATAAGGGGAAAAAAACACTAGTGGGCGTAGTCTATAGGCCTCCGAACAGTTGCAACTCTGTTGGACGGAGTATCAATCAGGAAATAGTTGAGGCTTGTAATGAGGGAACATCTATAATTATGGGGGATTTTAACTATCATATTAATTGGACAAATCAAATTGGGCAGGGCTGCCTTGAGGCTGAGTTCATCGAGTGTATTAGGGATGGGTTTCTTGAGCAGTATGTAACTGAACCGACCAGGGGGCAAGCAACCTTAGATCTGGTCCTGTGTAACGAGACAGGATTAATTAAAAATGTCCTAGTAAAGGATCCCCTTGGAATGAGTGACCATAACATGGTTGAATTCCATATTCAATTAGAGGGTGAGAAGGTTGGATCTCAAACAAGCGTGCTAAGCTTGAATAAAGGAGACTATGAAGGTATGAGAGCGGAATTGAGTAGAGTGGATTGGGAAAATAGATTAAAGGGTAAGATGATACATGATCAGTGGTGTACATTTAAGGAGTTATTTTACAACTTCCAAAAAATATATATTCCACTGAAAAGAAAAGGGTGTAAAAGAAAAGACAGCCATCCGTGGCTAAGTAAAGACATTAAGGATAGTATTCGACTAAAAACAAGGGCATGTAAGGTAGCCAAATCTAGTGGGAGGATAGAGGATTGGGAAAACTTTAAAAGACAGCAAAAAATAACAAAAAGATTGATTAAGAAAGGGAAGGTAGATTATGAAAGTAAATTAGCAAAAAATATAAAAACAGATAGTAAGAGTTTTTATAGTTATATAAAAAGAAAAAGGGTGGCTAAAGTAAATGTTGGTCCCTTAGAGGATGAGACCGGGAAATTAATGGTGGGAAATATGGAGATGGCAAAAACACTGAATGAATATTTTGTATCAGTCTTTACAGTAGAGGACACTAAGAATATCCCAACACTGGACAAACAGGGGGCTATAGGGGGGGAGGAGCTAAACACGATCAAAATCACTAAGGAAGTGGTACTCGGTAAAATAATGGGACTCAAGGCTGATAAATCACCTGGACCTGATGGCTTACATCCTAAGGTCTTGAGGGAAGTGGCGGTAGGGATTGTGGATGCATTGGTAATAATTTTCCAAAACTCCCTGGACTCAGTAAAGGTCCCGGCAGACTGGAAAACTGCTAATGTAACGCCCTTATTTAAAAAGGGCAGTAGACAGAAGGCTGGAAACTATAGACCAGTTAGCCTAACATCTGTGGTAGGTAAAATTTTGGAGTTCATTATTAAGGAGACAGTAACAGGACATTTGGATGATCATCATTTAATAGGACAAAGTCAGCATGGTTTTATGAAGGGGAAGTCATGTTTGACAAATTTGCTTGAGTTCTTTGAGGAAGTAACATATAGGGTGGATAAAGGGGAACCAGTGGACATTGTGTATTTAGACTTCCTAAAGGCATTTGACAAGGTGCCACACAAAAGATTATTGCTTAAGATAAAAAATCACGGGATTGGGGGTAATATTCTGGCATGGATAGAGGATTGGCTATCTAACAGAAGGCAGAGAGTTGGGATAAATGGTTCATTCTCAGACTGGCAATCAGTAACTAGTGGTGTTCCGCAGGGGTCAGTGCTGGGTCCCTAACTCTTTACAATCTATGTTATCGATTTGGAGGAGGGGACCGAGTGTAACATATCAAAGTTTGCAGATGATACTAAGATGGGAGGGAAAGTAGTGAGTGAGGAGGACATAAAAAACCTGCAAGGGGACATAGACAGGCTAAGTAAGTGGGCAGAGATTTGGCAGATGGAATACAATACTGGAAAGTGTGAGGTTATGCACTTTGGCAGGAAAAATCGTAGAGCAAGTTATTATCTTAATGACAAGAAACTGGAAAGTACTGAAGTACAAAGGGATCTGGGGGTCCTGGTGCACGAAACTCAAAAGGTTAGTATGCAGGTGCAGCATGTGATTAAGAAGGCCAATGGAATGTTGGCTTTCATTGCTAGGGGGATAGAATATAAAAATAGGGAGGTATTGCTTCAGTTATACAAGGTATTGATGAGACCGCACCTGGAATACTGCATACAGTTTTGGTGTCCATACTTAAGAAAAGACATACTTGCTCTCGAGTCAGTAAAAGAAGGTTCACTCGGTTAATCCCGGGGATGAGGGGATGGACATATGAGGAGAGGTTGAGTAGATTGGGACTCTACTCATTGGAGTTCAGAAGAATGAGAGGCGATCTTATTGAAACATATAAGATTGTGAAGGGGTTGGATCGGGTGGATGTGGGGAGGATGTTCCCGATGATGGGTGAAACTAGAACTAGGGGGCATAGTCTTAGAATAAGGGGCTGCTCTTTCAAAACTGAGATGAGGAGGAACTACTTCATTCAGAGGGTGGTAGGTCCATGGAATATGCTGCCCCAAAAAGCTGTAGAAGCTACATCATTACATAAATTTGAAACAGAAATAGACAGTTTCCTAGAAGTAAAGGGAATTAAGGGTTACGGGGAGCGGGCAGGAATTTGGACATGAGTCTAGGTTCGGATCGGACATGGCCCTGTGGGTAGTGGAGCGGGCCCAGGGGCCGTGTAGCCTGATCCTGCTCCTATTTCGTGTGTCTAATTCTGTTAGATTCAGGAGATGGTTCTGTGATAGTAGATTGGCGGTTAGGATCAGATCAGCCATGATCTTATTGAATGGCGGAGCAGGCTCGAGGGGCCGATTGGCCTACTCCTGCTCCTATTTCTTATGTTCTTATGTTCTTAACTAACAGATACCAGTCTTTCTATTCAGCAGTTCGCAGCTCGTTCAGCCCATTAGCTTTCTTTCTATGATTGGAGTACCTGTTCTTTTTGACCCCTTCATTTTCCCTTACTTGTCTTGCTTGCTTGACTTTTAGTTTTCAGTTCTGATGAAGGATCTAAACCGAAAACGAAAAACCTGCCTTTTCTTTTTAAAGATGCGGACAGATCTGCCGTATATTTCTGGCATTCTGCTGCCTTTTGTTTCAGATTTCCAGCGTTTCCATCTATTTTTGTATCTTGACAAAAAATAACAAAACGCCCATCTGGCCACTTATAATTGGCACCTTTTCCCTTTTAAATCTTGAGAGATTCACTTTACTTGGATTGAAATGAGTAAACTGTTTCCCTTCAAATGCTCCGCTGGAGTGTAAGGCCGGGCAGATTTTAACTCCCGGGCCCCTTTACCTTACTCCAACACCGACTCTCACCCGAAGCCGGCAGAGAATTACATCATGGCCGGTAGGCAGGAGTTAAAGTTCGTGGGGTGGGGGGTCAAACTGTCGCTGGGGCCCCCCGGAAACGGTTTTTGGCAAGATAAGTTAGGAATGGGGGGTTGGGGGCCGATGATTGTGAAAGTCTGCGCTTCCATCTATTTTTATATCTTTGTTGCAGTGACAAAACTAACAAAGTGGGCCATCTGGCCACGCATAATTGAAATATGACCCTTTTTAAATCTTGAGAAACTCACTTTATTTTGATTAAAATGAGTAAATTCCTTCCCTTCCAATGCTTTAGTTATCCTGAGTTTCTTTGCTCACGGGCTGATCTCCCATAATTCTGGTTCTATCGTCCCGATTTTAACACAGGACGGGAGCGTGAGGCCCGGGAGATTTTAACCCAATTAGCCTGGCTCCTGCCCGAAACCGATGGGCGGGAGTCATAACTCAGGGGGTGTTCAGACCACCTCCGGAGACCCCCAGAAATGGTTCCTTGCAAAGTAACATAGGAATTGGGGGGCGGGGGCGGTGCGATGGTTTGTAAAAGTGTGCAATAAAAACAGAAAATGCTGGAAATACTCAGCAGGTCAGGCAGTATCTGTGGAGAGAGAAGCAGAGATAACTTTTCAGGTCGATGACCCTTCGTCAGAACTGGAAAAAGCTGGAGATGGAACAGGTTTTTAAGCAAGTGTAGGGGCAGGGAGAGGGCGGAGGGGGGGAGAAGTGTGCGATTGGGAAGGGAGGGGAGGGGGGATGGTACGCCTAGAATTGGGGAGAAGGAACACTCCTGCTCCTTCTGTCTCACAAGGAACCTTTAAAAGTTAAAATAAAGAATTGAATTGGGCCTCCTGTAGCCAGGGCCCTGGTTCAAGACCGTGTGGCCCTTAGTCGGGTTAAAACAGCGTGCGCGTCCTAATGATGAGGTCATCGCGAGGCGACGTCACCACTTAAGTTGAACGCCGCTCCACCGGGCTGGGTGGACCTCCTTATGCCTTTATTCAGGCAAGTTAAGACGGGGGCAGCCTCCCCCTTCGCCAACTTCACCCGCTGCCTGCACCATTCCCGTCGGGCGGGTGCATTCAAATCAGGCCTTATGTTTTCACTTTGAATTTTTTCCTCCCAATTACCCCCACTTCTCCCTAAAAGCACTGACTCTCGCTGGGGGAGGGTTCCATGATCAATCACCACCCTCCAGTACCTCACTCAGGTTGCCATTCTTCATGTGTGAATGAGTTTTTGAAATGTGGGACATTGTAGCCAACACCAATCCTATCTTAATGGACCCCACCCATGTCCACTCTCCGGCAGCAACCACAGGACAGAGATCATGGGCTGGATTTTATCAATGGAGGCGTGTAGGAGGCGGGACTACAACTTTTGGGGTTATAGTCCTGCCTCTATCGTGTTGTGGCCAACCCACGCGATTTTCACTTGATTGACCTTGTTGAGTCCGCCCTCGGGCTCAGCAGGCCAATTAAGTGCCACCCGGCAACAGGTGACGTCACAGATTGACATTTAATCTGTCAAGAGCTTTTGACAGATGAAATATCAGCATTTGACAGCTCTTTGAAGCTGTCAAACACTGACAATCTGTACTCTAAGTTAATTCCTTCCTCTCAGGCTGATTTACAGATCTCTCCAGAACAGAAAGCAGAGGCTGCAGATTCTGACAGCTCGCGGCCATTCTGCTTTCTGTGCCAGTGAGATAAGGGACTCCCGAGACCTAAAGGAAGGAAGGCTGCAAAGGTAAGTAAAACTTATTTAAACACTTTACACAAATACACTTACCTCTGCACTCATGCGCCCATCACTCACCTGAACACCGGACATCTCGAACCCTCCAAGTCCTTCAGCCCGACGGCCCGCCTCGCTAACTTGGCGTGGTTTGGAGCCGTCGGGAAGCCCACACTTCAGCAATAAAAATAGGGATTAGGCTAAAAACTACCTGTTAACTACCTGTTAACAGGCAGTTAATTGGCACTAATCCCCTTCCCGCCTCGGGGAGGCGGGTCCCAGTGCGGGTCGGGTATCCACCTCCTTTGAAACTGGCATGGAGGCAGGTTGGGGGCGGGATGGGTTCGTGCCCCCCGATTTCGAGATTTTAACCCCCCACACGCCTCCAATCCCGCCTCCATGGCCCGATGAATATCCTGCCCCATGAGTGGGAAACAACAACAATAACAACGTGTATCTATATAGCGCCTTTAACAAAGTAAAACGTCTCAAGATGCTTCACAGGATTATTATGACAAAAAATTTGACACCGAGCCACATAAGGAGAAATTAGGGCAGGTGACCAAGGAGGTAGGTTTTAAAGAGCATCTTAAAGGAGGAAAGAGAGGTAGCGAGACGAAGAGGTTTAGGGAGGGAGTTCCAGAGCTTAGGGCCGAGGCAGCTGAAGGCACGGCCACCAATGGCTGAGCGATTATAATCAGAGATGCTCAAGAGGGCAGAATTAGAGGAGCGCAGATATCTTGGGGGGGGGTTGTGGGGCCGAAGGGGATTAGGTAGGGAGGGACGAGGCCATGGATGAATTTGAAAAGAAGGATGAAAATTTTGAAATCGAGGCGTTGCTTAACTGGAAGCCAATGTAGGTCAGCGAGCACAGGGGTGATGGGTGTACGGGACTTGGTGCGAGTTAGGACACAGGCAGCCGAGTTTTGGCTCACCTCAAGTTTACGGAGGGTGGAATTTGGGAGGCCAGCCAGGAGTGCGTTAGAATAGTCAAGTCTAGAAGTAACAAAGGCATGGACGAGGGTTTCAGCAGCAGATGAGCTGAGGCAGGGGCGGAGAGGGGCAATGTTATGGAGGTGAAAATAGGCGGTCTTAGTTATGCCACGGATATGTGGTCGGAAGCTAATTTCAGGATCAAATTGCGAACAGTGTGGTTCAGCCTCAGACAGATGTTAGGGAGAGGGATGGAGTCGGTGGCTAGGGAATGGAGTTCGTGGCGGGGACCGAAGACAATGGTTTCGGTCTTCTCAATATTTAATTGGAGAAAATTTCTGGTCACCCAGGACAGGATGTTGGACAAGCAGTCTGACAATTTAGAGACCATGGAGGGGTGGAGAGAAGTGGTGGTGAGGTAGAGCTGGGTGTCGTCGGCGTACATGTGGAAACTGACACTGTGTTTTCGGATGATGTCACCAAGGGGCAGCATATAGATGATAAATAGGAGGGGGCCAAGGATAGATCCTTGGGGGACCCCAGAGGTAAGGATATGGGAGTGAGAAGAGAAGCTGTTGCAGGTGATTTTCTGGCTACGATTAGATAAGAATGGAACCAGGCGAGTGCAGTCCCACCCAGCTGGACGATGGTGGAGAGGTGCTGGAGGAGGATGGCGTGGTCAACCATGGCAAAGACTGCAGACAGGTTAAGAAGGACGAGAAGGGATAGTTTACCTTTATCACAGTCACAAAGGATGTCATTTGTGACTTTGATAAGAGCCGTTTCGGTACTGTGGCAGGGGCGGAAACAGGATTGGAGGGATTCAAACATGGAGTTCCAGGAAAGACGACCACAGATTTGGGAGGCAACAACACGTTCAAGGACTTTGGAGAGGAACGGGAGGTTGGCGATGGGGCAGTAGTTATAGAAACATAGAAACATAGAAAAATAGGAGCAGGAGTAGGCCATTCGGCCCTTCGAGCCTGCTCCACCATTCAATGTAATCATGGCTGATCCTCTATCTCAATACCATATTCCCGCTCTCTCCCCATACCCCTTGATGTCTTTTGCATCTAGAAATCTATCTATCTCCTTCTTAAATATGTTCAGTGACTTGACCTCCACAGCCTTCTGTGGTAGACAGGTCTGGTAGACTGTGGTAGTTTGCAAGGACAGTGGGGTTGTTTTTTTGAGGAGAGGAGTGATGACGGCACATTTGAGGGAGAGGAGGACAGTACCTGAGGAGAGAGAACCGTTAACAATGTCAGCTAACATGAGAGCCAGAAAAGGAAGTTGGATGGTCAGCAGTTTAGTGGGAATAGGGTCGAAGGAGCAGGAAGTGAGTCTCAAGGACAAGATGAGCGTGGAGAGATCAAGAGGGGAGATTGGAGAGAAACTGGGGAAAGATGTGAGTTCAGGGCTAGGGCAGGGGGTAATCTTAGAGGAAGCTTGGCCCAGTGGGCTAGGGGAAGGAAGGGAAGTGGCAGAGGCAGCTGAACGGATGGTCTCAATCTTAGAGACAAAGAAGTCCATGAGCTCCTCACACTTGTTGGAGGTGAGTGTGGAGGAGGCAGGGGAGAGGGGTTTAAGAAGAGAGTTAGCAGTAGAGAATAGTAGCTGGGGGTTATCTTTGCATTCCAGAATGATCCGGGAATGGTGAGTAGTTTTGGCAGACAAGAATAGGACCCGATAATGCTTAATGTGGTCCAGCGAGATCTGGTGGTGAATGACTAAACCAGTTGTCTGCCATATCCATTCTAGTCTGTGTCCCTTGGACTTAAGGGAGTGGTGATGATGGCCGTACCGGGGGAACAGCCAGGGTGAGAGAGAGTAATGGTTTTAATAGGGACTAGGGCATCAAGTGTGATGGTGACAGTATGGTTGAGCAGATCAGTAGCTGCAAAAATGCATGGGGAATGGAGGGCCAAAGGCTGGACAGTTGGGGTTTCGTATAAGAGGACAGACCAAGATATGATTTGGTGATGAGAGCCACACCGCCACCACGGCGGTCGGGGTGGGGCAAGTGGTAGAAGGTATAGCCAGGCGGGGAGGCTTCATTTAAGGGTAAGGTGTCATCGCCACTCAGCCAAGTTTCCGTCAGGGTCATGATATCGATGCAGTCATCCACGATGAGCTCATGGATGGCAAGGACTTTGTTCGCAAGTGAATGGACATTCTGCAGGGAGATGCGGAGAGGGTCGGCGATGGCTGACCCACTGCCAGAGTCCACAGGGTCAGCGCTTGGGGAGGGGGACAGGGAAACCTGTCTGATACTTACCCTCACTAGCCCAGGAAGCTGAGATCAGTTGTAATTCCCCATCACCATCTTGACTGAGATCAACTAGCTCAGCACAGACCAGAGATCAACTCTTTCCTGATTGGTCAGGCTAGGAATCTGGCACATGCAGAAATCCGTTTAATGCTATATAGTCTGCAACCAAATGGCTGAGAAATACATAAAAGTAGGGCTTTAGTTTACCTGATATGGAGAGCCGTTCTCTGTCTGGAGGGACAGAGTTCATTTATCCAGCTCTAGAGACCACAGGTGCGGGTTGGCAACAGCCAAGTCCTCTGTGTACACTTGGTGCTTAACCATCTAAAACTCCTCGGCTTTTAGTTTTTGTTGTGATGAAGGGCCTAAAAGTTATAGATGCTGATGGACTTGCTGTATATTTCTGGCATCTTCTGCCCTTGTTTCAGATTGCCAGCGTTTCCATTAATTTTTATCTCTTCGTTACAATAACAAAACTAACAAAGTGGGCCATCTGGCCAGTCATAATTGGCACATTTTCATTTTGAGAATCTCCCTTTATTTAGATTAAAATGGGTAAATTCCTTCCTTTCGAATGCTTTAGTTATCTCGAGTTTCTTCGCTCACAGGCTGCTCTCCCATAATTCATCTTCTTAATTTTAACACAAACGGGAGCGTGAGGCCCAGGATATTTTAACTTCTGGGCCCAATTATCCGAGAGTGACCATATTTTCTAATCCGAATCCGGGGACACACAGGGTGGGAGCACAACAAAGTAGCCAGGATGGAAAATGTGGGCTGCACAGCGTAACGAAGCAAAAATTTTTAGCAATCTGTATTTTAACAGTTGCACATAGACACTATGGGCTGGATTTTGATTCTGGAGGCATGTAGGAGGCGGGACTACAACTTTCGGGGTTGTAGTCCCGCCTCCATTGAGTTGTGGCCAACCCACGCAGTTTTCACTTGATTGACCTTGTTGAGTCCGCCCAGTGGGCTCTGCAGGCCAATTAAGGGCCACCCGGCAACAGGTGACGTCACAGATTGACATTTTATCTGTCTTTGAAGCTGTCAAACATTGACAATCTGTACACTAAGTTAATTCCTTCCTCTCAGGCTGATTTAGAGATCTCCCCGGAACAGAAAGCTGAATGCTGCAACTTTTGACAGCTCGTGGCCATTCTGCTTTCTGTGCCGGTGAGATGAGGGACTCCTGAGACCTGAAGGAAGGAGGCTGTAAAGGTAAGTAAAACTTCTTTAAACACTTTACACACACCAAACACACTTACCTCTTCACTCATACACCCATCACTCACCTGAACACCGGACATCTCGACCCCTCCAACCTCTGCAGACCGATGGTCTGCCTCGCTAACTTGGCGTGGTTTTGAGCTGTCGAGAATCCCACACTTCAGGGATAAAAATAGGGATTAGGCTAAAAACTGCCTGTTAACTACCTGTTAACAGGCAGTTAATTGGCACTAATCCCCTTCCCGCCTCGGGGAGGCGGCTCCCAGCACAGGTCGGGTATCCGCCTCCTTTGAAACTGGCATGGAGGCGGGTTGGGGTCGGGATGGGTTCGTGCCCCCGATTTCGAGATTTTAACCCCTCGCACACCTCCAAACCCGCCCTCACGGCCCAATGAAAATCCTGCCCTACAAATGCAAAACAAATGTGCATATAATTATCACGGAGGTGACATCACACTATTGAAGTGTTCAGACACCTGACCCCTCCCTCATTGACTGAGGTCACATCTGACCCCCCCCCCCAGTGACTGACGTCACACCTGACCCCTCCCCCAGTGACTAAGGTCACACCTGACCCCTCCCCCAGTGACTGAGGTCACACCTGACACCCCCCCCAGTGACTGAGGTCACACCTGACCCCTCCCCCAGTGACTGAGGTCACACCTGACCCCCCACCAGTGACTGAGGTCACACCTGACCCCTCCCCCAGTGACTGAGGTCACAACTGACCCCCCCCCAAGTGACTGAGGTCACACCTGACCCCCCCCCAGTGACTGAGGTCACACCTGACCCCGCCCCCAGTGACTGAGGTCACACCTGACCCCCCCCCCCACCAGTGACTGAGGTCACACCTGGCCCCTCCCCCAGTGACTGTGACCGGGCCCTCTCCCGCAGTCTCTCCCTCACCTGCTCCAATTGCCGTGCTCCCAGTCACTTCAGGGGGAACATTTACTGGCCAGGGGAACACTCACTGCCCAGGGGGTACACTTACTGCCCAGGGGGTACACTTACTGCCCAGGGGGTACACTTACTGCCCAGGGGGACACTTACTGCCCAGGGGGTACACTTACTGCCCAGGGGGACACTTACTGCCCAGAGGTACACTCACTGTCCTGAGGGACACTCACTGCCCAGGGGTACACTCACTGCCCAGGGGGTACACTCACTGCCCAGGGGGTACACTCACTGCCCAGGGGGACACTCACTGCCCAGGGGGACACTCCCTGCCCGGGGTTACACTCACTGCCCGGGGGGACACTCACTGCCTGGGGGTACACTCACTGCCCAGGGGGACACTCACTGCCCAGGGGGACACTCACTGCCCAGGGGGACACTCCCTGCCCAGGGGTACACTCACTGCCCAGGGGGTACACTCACTGCCCAGGGGGTACACTCACTGCCCAGGGGGACACTCACTGCCCAGGGGGACACTCCCTGCCCAGGGGGACACTCCCTGCCCAGGGGGACACTCACTGACCGCGGGGTACACTCACTGCCCAGGGGGACACTCACTGCCCAGGGGGACACTCCCTGCCCAGGGGGTACACTCACTGTCCAGGGGGTACACTCACTGCCCAGGGGGACACTCACTGCCCAGAGGGACACTCCCTGCCCAGGGGGTACACTCACTGCCCAGGGGGTACACTCACTGCCCAGGGGGTACACTCACTGCCCGGGGATACACTCACTGCCCGGGGATACACTCACTGCCCAGGGGGACACTCACTGCCCGGGGGGTACACTCAATGCCCGGGGGGTACATTCACTGCCCAGGGGGACACTCACTGCCCGCGGGGTACACTCACTGCCCAGGGGGTACACTCACTGCCCAGGGGGGACACTCACTGTCCAGGGGGACACTCACTGCCCAGGAGGACACTCACTGCCCAGGGGTACACTCACTGCCCAGGGGGTACACTCACTGCCCAGGGGTACACTCACTGCCCGGGGGTACACTCACTGCCCGGGGGTACACTCACTGCCCAGGGGGACACTCACTGCCCGGGGGGGGGACACTCACTGACCAGGGGGACACTCACTGCCCGGGGGTACACTCACTGCCCGGGGGGTACACTCACTGCCCGGGGGGTACACTCACTGCCCGGGGGGTACACTCACTGCCCGGGGGTACACTCACTGCCCGGGGGGACACTCACTGCCCGGGGGGACACTCACTGCCCGGGGGGACACTCACTGCCCGGGGGGACACTCACTGCCCGGGGGGACACTCACTGCCCGGGGGGACACTCACTGCCCGGGGGGACACTCACTGCCCAGGGGGTACACTCACTGCCCAGGGGGTACACTCACTGCCCGGGGGGACACTCACTGCCCGGGGGGACACTCACTGCCCAGGGGGACACTCACTGCCCAGGGGGACACACACTGCCCGGGGGTACACTCACTGCCCGGGGGTACACTCACTGCCCAGGGGGTACACTCACTGCCCAGGGGTACACTCACTGCCCGGGGGTACACTCACTGCCCGGGGGTACACTCACTGCCCGGGGGTACACTCACTGCCCAGGGGGACACTCACTGCCTAGGGGGTACACTCACTGCCCAGGGGGACACTCACTGCCCAGGGGGTACACTCACTGCCCCGGGGTACACTCACTGCCCGGGGGGGGGACACTCACTGCCCAGGGGGACACTCACTGCCCGGGGGTACACTCACTGCCCAGGGGGACACTCACTGCCCGGGGGGTACACTCACTGCCCAGGGGTGCACTCACTGTCCGCGGGGTACACTCACTGCCCGGGGGTACACTCCCTGCCCAGGGGGACACTCACTGCCTGGGGGGTACACTCAATGCCCGGGGGGTACACTCACTGCCCAGGGGGACACTCACTGCCCGCGGGGTACACTCACTGCCCAGGGGGTACACTCACTGCCCAGGGGGGACACTCACTGTCCAGGGGGACACTCACTGCCCAGGAGGACACTCACTGCCCAGGGGTACACTCACTGCCCAGGGGGTACACTCACTGCCCGGGGGTACACTCACTGCCCGGGGGTACACTCACTGCCCGGGGGTACACTCACTGCCCGGGGGTACACTCACTGCCCGGGGGTACACTCACTGCCCAGGGGGACACTCACTGCCCGGGGGGGGGACACTCACTGCCCAGGGGGACACTCACTGCCCGGGGGTACACTCACTGCCCGGGGGGTACACTCACTGCCCGGGGGGTACACTCACTGCCCGGGGGGTACACTCACTGCCCGGGTGTACACTCACTGCCCGGGGGTACACTCACTGCCCGGGGGGACACTCACTGCCCGGGGGGACACTCACTGCCCGGGGGGACACTCACTGCCCGGGGGGACACTCACTGCCCGGGGGGACACTCACTGCCCGGGGGGACACTCACTGCCCAGGGGGTACACTCACTGCCCAGGGGGTACACTCACTGCCCGGGGGGACACTCACTGCCCGGGGGGACACTCACTGCCCAGGGGGACACTCACTGCCCAGGGGGACACTCACTGCCCGGGGGTACACTCACTGCCCGGGGGTACACTCACTGCCCGGGTGTACACTCACTGCCCGGGGGGACACTCACTGCCCAGGGGGTACACTCACTGCCCGGGTGTACACTCACTGCCCGGGGGTACACTCACTGCCCAGGGGGACACTCACTGCCCAGGGGGACACTCACTGCCCGGGGGTACACTCACTGCCCGGGTGTACACTCACTGCCCCGGGGGGACACTCACTGCCCCGGGGGGACACTCACTGCCCAGGGGGTACACTCACTGCCTGGGTGTACACTCACTGCCCGGGGGTACACTCACTGCCCAGGGGGACACTCACTGCCCAGGGGGACACTCACTGCCCGGGGGTACACTCACTGCCCGGGGGGTACACTCACTGCCCGGGGGGTACACTCACTGCCCAGGGGGTACACTCACTGCCCGGGGGTACACTCACTGCCCAGGGGGACACTCACTGCCCAGGGGGTACACTCACTGCCCAGGGGGTACACTCACTGCCCAGGGGGTACACTCACTGCCCGGGGGTACACTCACTGCCCGGGGGTACACTCACTGCCCGGGGGTACATTCACTGCCCGGGGGTACACTCACTGTCCTGGGGGTACACTCACTGCCCGGGGGTACACTCACTGCCCAGGGGGTACACTCACTGCCCAGGGGGTACACTCACTGCCCAGGGGGTACATTCACTGCCCGGGGGGACACTCACTGCCCAGGGGGTACACTCACTGCCCGAGGGGGTACACTCACTGCCCGGGGGGTACACTCACTGCCCAGGGGGTACACTCACTGCCCAGGGGGTACACTCAATACAATACAATACAATACAAATCGCTTTATTGGCATGATAAGGTACATCTTATGTTGCCAAAGCATCAAAATACATTTATGGTTGAACACATAAACGCGGTTCCATTCATACAGTGTATAAACAGGTATATCCCTGAGTTTATAAATATACATTCGCCTTGTTTATATATACTCTTGTCTTAGTTTACTGGTTGTCCCTCTGTTCATGGCAAGCTGTAACATAGTGTGCCGCCAGTGTTACACAGCTTCTCTCCTCCCCCAGTAGGAATGGGAGTTTTTGGTTGTCAGTCAGATTTCTGAATTCAGGGCATATTTGTTGGAATTTTTGGTAGAAATTCCCTCTGATGCCCTGATATTTTCCACAGGCTGTGAGGAAGTGCATCTCTGTCTCAACTACTCCCTGACTGCAGTGAGAGCATATCCTGTCTTCTCTTGGCAGCCTGGTCTGCCTGTGTCTGCCTTTTTCGATCGCTAGGCTATGTTCGCTAAGTCTGTACCTTGTCAAGGTTCTTCTCAGTTTGTTATCCTTTACCATGGTCAGGTAATCAGCTATGTTGTATTGTCTGTTTAGGGCCAAGTAGCAATTGAGTTTGCTTTGGGTTTTTGTTGTTTCTGCCCAATAAGACAGATATTTTTCCTTTTGCTTAGCGACGATTGTGTTGGGTCGAATTCTTTGTGTTACCCTGTCACTGTCCTGGGACTGGTTATTGTTAGCATTGTTATTAGTTACTTTATTGAGTCCCAGGACTAGTTGACTGAGGGTATTCTTCTTTATGGTCAGCTCTTGGCATTTCAGGGCGTCGTAGTGATAGCATTGGGGGTTGCTCATTTGCAGGTGATTCCAAAATTTGGTGGCTCTTTTTTGGATAGTGATTATTAATGGGTATTGGCCTAGTTCCGCCCTGCATGCGTTGTTTACTGTTTTCCTTTGAGTCCGGAGGATACTTTTACAGAATTCCGCATGTAGGATCTCAATTGGGTGTTTGTCCCATTTTGCAAAATCTTGTTGTGTTAGTGGTCCCCAGACCTCACTGCCATAGAGTGCAATTGGTTCAATTACTGATTTGAAAATTTTGAGCCAAATGCTAATTGGGATTTCTATTTGGATTGATTTTTTGATGGCATAGAAAGCCCTTCTTGCTTTCTCTTTCAGTTCATTCACAGCCAGTTTGAAGTTTCCCGTAGAACTGATTTTTAAGCCCAAGTATGTGTAGTGAGTGGTTTGTTCAATTTTGGTTGTTCCTACTGTGAAATTTATTGTGGGTCCATGTTGTTTGGATCTTTGCTGGAACACAAGGACTTTGGTTTTTTGGGGATTTATTGTCAGGGCCCAAGTCTGGCAGTACGACTCCAGCAGGTCCAGGTTCTGCTGTCGACCCTCCTTAGTTGGTGACAGCAGAACCAGGTCGTCGGCATAGAGGAGGAATTTAACCTTGGATTCATATAGGGTGAGGCCGGGTGCCAGGGGGACCCTCACTGCCCAGGGGTACACTCACTGCCCAGGGGGTACACTCACTGCCCAGGGGTACACTCACTGCCCAGGGGTACACTCACTGCCCAGGGGTACACTCACTGCCCAGTGGGTACACTCACTGCCCGGGGTGTACACTCACTGCCCAGGGGGTACACTCACTGTCCTGGGGGACACTCACGGCCCGGGGGGTACACTCACTGCCCAGGGGGACACTCACTGCCCAGGGGGACACTCACTGCCCAGGGGGACACTCACTGCCCAGGGGGACACTCACTGCCCAGGGGGACACTCACTGCCCAGGGGTACACTCACTGCCCAGTGGGTACACTCACTGCCCGGGGTGTACACTCACTGCCCAGGGGGTACACTCACTGCCCGGGGGTACACTCACTGCCCGGGGGTACATTCACTGCCCGGGGGTACACTCACTGTCCTGGGGGTACACTCACTGCCCGGGGGTACACTCACTGCCCAGGGGGTACACTCACTGCCCAGGGGGTACACTCACTGCCCAGGGGGTACACTCACTGCCCAGGGGGTACATTCACTGCCCGGGGGGACACTCACTGCCCAGGGGGTACACTCACTGCCCGAGGGGGTACACTCACTGCCCGGGGGGGTACACTCACTGCCCAGGGGGTACACTCACTGCCCAGGGGGTACACTCAATACAATACAATACAATACAAATCGCTTTATTGGCATGATAAGGTACATCTTATGTTGCCAAAGCATCAAAATACATTTATGGTTGAACACATAAACGCGGTTCCATTCATACAGTGTATAAACAGGTATATCCCTGAGTTTATAAATATACATTCGCCTTGTTTATATATACTCTTGTCTTAGTTTACTGGTTGTCCCTCTGTTCATGGCAAGCTGTAACATAGTGTGCCGCCAGTGTTACACAGCTTCTCTCCTCCCCCAGTAGGAATGGGAGTTTTTGGTTGTCAGTCAGATTTCTGAATTCAGGGCATATTTGTTGGAATTTTTGGTAGAAATTCTCTCTGATGCCCTGATATTTTCCACAGGCTGTGAGGAAGTGCATCTCTGTCTCAACTACTCCCTGACTGCAGTGAGAGCATATCCTGTCTTCTCTTGGCAGCCTGGTCTGCCTGTGTCTGCCTTTTTCGATCGCTAGGCTATGTTCGCTAAGTCTGTACCTTGTCAAGGTTCTTCTCAGTTTGTTATCCTTTACCATGGTCAGGTAATCAGCTATGTTGTATTGTCTGTTTAGGGCCAAGTAGCAATTGAGTTTGCTTTGGGTTTTTGTTGTTTCTGCCCAATAAGACAGATATTTTTCCTTTTGCTTAGCGACGATTGTGTTGGGTCGAATTCTTTGTGTTACCCTGTCACTGTCCTGGGACTGGTTATTGTTAGTATTGTTATTAGTTACTTTATTGAGTCCCAGGACTAGTTGACTGAGGGTATTCTTCTTTATGGTCAGCTCTTGGCATTTCAGGGCGTCGTAGTGATAGCATTGGGGGTTGCTCATTTGCAGGTGATTCCAAAATTTGGTGGCTCTTTTTTGGATAGTGATTATTAATGGGTATTGGCCTAGTTCCGCCCTGCATGCGTTGTTTACTGTTTTCCTTTGAGTCCGGAGGATACTTTTACAGAATTCCGCATGTAGGATCTCAATTGGGTGTTTGTCCCATTTTGCAAAATCTTGTTGTGTTAGTGGTCCCCAGACCTCACTGCCATAGAGTGCAATTGGTTCAATTACTGATTTGAAAATTTTGAGCCAAATGCTAATTGGGATTTCTATTTGGATTGATTTTTTGATGGCATAGAAAGCCCTTCTTGCTTTCTCTTTCAGTTCATTCACAGCCAGTTTGAAGTTTCCCGTAGAACTGATTTTTAAGCCCAAGTATGTGTAGTGAGTGGTTTGTTCAATTTTGGTTGTTCCTACTGTGAAATTTATTGTGGGTCCATGTTGTTTGGATCTTTGCTGGAACACAAGGACTTTGGTTTTTTGGGGATTTATTGTCAGGGCCCAAGTCTGGCAGTACGACTCCAGCAGGTCCAGGTTCTGCTGTCGACCCTCCTTAGTTGGTGACAGCAGAACCAGGTCGTCGGCATAGAGGAGGAATTTAACCTTGGATTCATATAGGGTGAGGCCGGGTGCCAGGGGGACCCTCACTGCCCAGGGGTACACTCACTGCCCAGGGGGTACACTCACTGCCCAGGGGTACACTCACTGCCCAGGGGTACACTCACTGCCCAGGGGTACACTCACTGCCCAGGGGTACACTCACTGCCCAGTGGGTACACTCACTGCCCGGGGTGTACACTCACTGCCCAGGGGGTACACTCACTGTCCTGGGGGACACTCACGGCCCGGGGGGTACACTCACTGCCCAGGGGGACACTCACTGCCCAGGGGGACACTCACTGCCCAGGGGTACACTCACTGCCCAGTGGGTACACTCACTGCCCGGGGTGTACACTCACTGCCCAGGGGGTACACTCACTGTCCTGGGGGACACTCACGGCCCGGTGGGTACACTCACTGCCCGGGGGGACACTCACTGCCCGGGGGTACACTCACGGCCCGGGGGGTACATTCACTGCCCAGGGGGTACACTCACTGTTCTGGGGGTCACTCACGGCCCAGGGGGTACATTCACTGCCCGGGGGTACACTCACTGCCCAGGGGGTACACTCACTGCCCAGAGGTACACTCACTGCCCAGAGGGTACACTCACTGCCCAGAGGGTACACTCACTGCCCGGGGTGTACACTCACTGTCCTGGGGGACACTCACGGCCCGGGGGGTACATTCACTGCCCGGGGGTACACTCTCTGCTCAGGGGTACACTCACTGCCCAGAGGGTACACTCACTGCCCAGAGGGTACACTCACTGCCCAGAGGGTACACTCACTGCCCAGAGGGTACACTCACTGCCCGGGGTGTACACTCACTGTCCTGGGGGACACTCACGGCCCGGGGGGTACATTCACTGCCCGGGGGTACACTCTCTGCTCAGGGGTACACTCACTGCCCAGAGGGTACACTCACTGCCCAGAGGTACACTCAGTGCCCAGGGGGTACACTTCGGGGAAGAGTTTTGTGAACCGGGGACTCTTCCGGGGGCATTGTTTGCCCGGGGAATCAGTTCCTCATCCAGGGACTGTCCCCGGGAAACAGGGACGTGTGGTCACCCTAAATGATCCTGGCTCCTGCCCGAAACTGACGGCAGGATTCAAAATTCAGGGGGTGTTCAGGCCGCCTCCAGAGAACCCCGGAAATGCTTTCTTGCAAGGTAACTTAGGAATGGGGGGGTGTGAATTGTGAAAGTGTGCTATCGAATGTGGGTGGGAGGACCTGATTTGGGGAGGCCCTGTTCCTGTCCCACAAAAAACCTTTAAAAGATGAAAAAAAGAATTGAGCTTTCCTGGGCCTCCTGTAGCCTGGGCTGTGGTTCGAGACCGTGTGGCCTTCAGTCGGGTTGAAACAGCGTGCACGTCCTAATGAAGATATCATCGCGAGGTGACTTTGTCATTTAAGTTAGACCCCGCTCCACTGGGCTGGGTGGACCTTCTTGCGCCTTTAATCAGGCAAGTTAAGATGGGGGCAGGAACATGTCGGGATCAGTGCGCGAATCCCCCTCTCCCCTTTTGCCATCTTAACCCGCTGCTTCCACTATGCACATTGGGCAAGGGCATTAACATCAGGCCTTATGATTTCACTTGAAATGTTTTCATCCCAATTCCCTCCTCTTCTCCCTAAAAGCACTGACTCTTGCTGGGATGGGGGTCCATGATCACCACCCACCCTCCAGTGCCTGACTCAAGTTGCCATTATTCATGTGCGAATGAGTTTTTGACTGTGGGATGTTGCAGCCAACGCCAATCCTATCTTAATCGACCCCCACCCATGTCTACTATTCGGCAGTAACCGCAGGACCACGAGTGATACTTACCCTCACTAGACAAGGCAGCTGAGATCAGTTGTAATTCCCCATCACCATCTTGACTGAGATCAACTAGCTCAGCACAGACCAGACATCAACTCTTTCCTTATTGGTCAGGCTAAGAATCTGACACATGCAGAAATCCATTTAACGTTAGATCGCCTGCAACAAAATGGCTGAGAAAAACATATAAGTAGAGCTTTAGTTTACTTGATATGTGTTAGATCCGTGATTCTGAGATTATGATGTTTTTCAATAACCACACGGATGCTGTAACTTAACAATAAACAGGTATTTACTGGAGGAGGGTAGTCTCAAGACTGGGGGTACAGAGGCATGCGCAAGGCTTATATACAGGTGTGGTCACTGCCGGTACTACAGTATACAGGAGCTGTAAAAGTAGTTCTGTCTTAAAGGTACATACACTACAATATGGAGAGCCGTTCTCTGTCTGCAGGGACACAGTCCATTTATCCAGCTCCAGAGACCACAAGTGTGGGTTGGCAACAGCCAAGGCTTAGGCAAAATCAGTGCACATTTGGTGCTTAACCATCTAAAACACACAGACAACATAAACTGACCGATGCTTATCCAGCTTGCACTACTGTTAGGGCATTGGATTGCAGGGCTAGCTGGAGGTCGAG
The DNA here is from genome assembly GCF_052327205.1 of Somniosus microcephalus. Taxonomy (NCBI): domain Eukaryota; kingdom Metazoa; phylum Chordata; class Chondrichthyes; order Squaliformes; family Somniosidae; genus Somniosus; species Somniosus microcephalus. Next base: position 346,933,292 of record NC_140988.1, read on the forward strand.
TAGGAGGAATCCCAGCCCTGCTGTGGCACATACATTCGTCCAGGTCTCATCAGTGAGCCAGGCTGAATCATCAGTAGCACCCTGGAGTGCTGAGGATATTTTTAGGTCTGAGCATTGGATTAATGAGTGCGCCAAAGAGGATTTACTCAGTTCTAATCTCCCAGTTTTGGGTATTTTTTATTTTGGAGTCCACCCAAACCTGTTTGTACAATTTGAACGCTTGGTCTAATTATTGATTAATAGTTGTACCACCTAGCAAATAATATAGAGTAAATGTTCCCGTTGTTGCGTTTAAGCAGGAGAATCTTAGAGCAGTGACAGTAACACTCACTGGAATCTCACGAGACTAATCTCACAGGAAGTCCTGAGGTCAGCCTCATTAGCAACCTGCTAGCCCAGAATGGGTTTGCCCACATGGTCTTACTGTCAGCCTGGAGTGAGAAGTCACACATGGCTGCAGCTCATAAGGAATGCAGTTACTAGTTAAAGGGGGCAGCTTTGTTGTTGCCTGTGTGGCTACAGTGCCACATCATTCATGAATAGCAAGGGCCACCAACCCATGAATTTGTAGCGGGTCTTCGACTAGAGTTATGCCCGTCAATGCCCCTTAACCTGGCAGCTCAACTATAGCCACATGAATGCCGTTAATTACCCCTGCATGCCGGGGAATCCTCCTGGATGGTGTAATTGAAGGATATTATCCTTCTGCTGCCTGGTTTCCAATGGAAAATGAATGATTCAGTGACCTGCACTATTGTTTGGGTGATGCAACAGTGATCTGTTGCACTTGCTTTGAAGGAGCCTGCTACATAAAAGATCAATGCAGCTGTAGCCTTGACAATCCCTGAAACATAGAAGATAGGAGTAGGAGTAGGTCATTCGGCCCTTCGAGCCTGCTGCGCCATTCAATGAGATCATGGCTGATCATTCAAATTCAGTACCCTGTCCCTGCCTTCTCCCCATATCCCTTGATCCCTTTAGCCTCAAGAAATATATCCAACTCTTTCTTGAATATATTTAATGAACTGGCCTCCACCGCCCTCTGTGGCAGAGAATTCCACAGGTTCACCACTCTCTGGGTGAAGAAATTCCTCCTCATTTCAGTCCTAAATGGCTTACCCCTTATCCTTAGACTATGACCCCTGGTTCTGGACTCCCCGGCCATCAGAAACATCCTTTCTGCATCTAGTCTGTCCAGACCTGACAGAATTTTATAGGTTTCGATGAGATCCCCTCTCAATCTTCTAAACTCCAGTGAGTACAAGCCCAATCGACACAATCTCTCCTCGTACGTCATTCCTGCCATCCCAGGTATCAGCCTGGTGAATCTTCGCTGCACTCCCTCCATGGCAAGAACGTCCTTCCTCAGGTAAGGTGACCAAAACTGCACACAATACTCAAGGTGCGGTCTCACCAAGGCCCTGTACAACTGTAGCAAGACATCCTTGTTCTTGTATTTGAACCCTCTTGCTACTAAGGCCAACATACCATTTGCCTTCTTAACCGCCTGCTGCACCTGCATGCTTACCTTCAGCGACTGGTGCACAATAACACCCAGGTCTCTTTGCACTTCCCCTTCTCCCAATCTATTGCCATTCAAATAATAATCTGCCTTCCTGTTTTTGCCACCAAAGTGGATAACCTCACATTTATCCACATTATAGTGCATTTGCCATGTTTCTGCCCAATCGTACTGGAGTTTCATGACATCCTCCTCACAGCTTACCCTCCCACCCAGCTTTGTGTCGTCTGCAAATTTGGAGATATTACATCGAATTCCCTCGTCCAGATCATTAATATATATTGTGAACAGCTGGGGTCCTAGCACCGATCCTTGCGGTACCCCACTAGTCACTGCCTGCCACTCGGAAAACGACCCGTTTATTCCAACTCTTTGCTTTCTGTCCGCCAACCAGTTCTCGAACCAAGTCAATACCTTGTCCCCAATCCCATGTGCCTTAATTTTGCACGCTAATCTCTTATGTGGGATCTTATCGAAAGCCTTCTGAAAGTCCAAATACACCACATCCACTGGTTCTCCCTTATCTATTTTACCAGTTACATCCTCAAAAAATTCCAGTAGATTAGTCAAGCATGATTTACCTTTTGTAAATCCATGTTGACTTTGTCCAATCCAGTCACTGCTTTCCAAGTGCTCTGCTATTACATCTTTTATAATAGACTCTAGCATTTTCCCCACTACCGATGTCAGGCTTACCGGACTATAATTCCCTGCTTTTTCTCTACCACCTTTTTTGAATAGTGGGGTAACATTAGTTACCCTCCAATCCATGGGTACTGTTCCAGAGTCTATCGAGTTCTGGAAGATGACCAGCAATGCATCTACTATCTCTAGGGCCACTTCCTTAAGTACCCTGGGATGTAGACCATCAGGCCCTGGGGATTTATCGGCCTTCAGACCCATCAATTTTCCTAACACCATTTCCCTACAAATACTGATTTCTTTCAGTTCCTCCCTCTCATTAGACCCTATGTTCTCTGGCATCTCTGGGAGGTTATTTGTGTCCTCCTTTGTGAAGACAGAACCAAAGTATGTATTTAGTTGGTCTGCCATTTCCTTGTTTCCCATTATAAATTCCCCTGATTCTGACTGTAAGGGACCTACGCTTGACTTCACCAATCTTTTTCTCTTCACAAAGCTTTTACAGTCAGTTTTTATGTTCCCTGCTAGCTTACTCTCATATTCTATTTTCCCTTTCTTAATTAATCCCTTTGTCCTCCTTTGTGGAATCCTAAACTGCTCCCAATCCTCAGGATTATTGCTTTTTCCAGCCAATTTATATGCCCTCTCCTTGGATCTTATGCTATCCCTAATTTCCCTTGTTAGCCACGGTTGAGACACCTTTTTTGTTTTATTTTTATGCCAAACCATCCCGTAAACACTCCAGGAATTCCTCCTCCACAGTATTGTTACTAATTTGGTTGGCCCAATCTATATGTAGATTAAAGTCACCCATGATGACTACTGTGCCCTTATTGCACGCTTCTTTAATTTCCCTTTTAATGCCATCCCCAACCTCCGCCTTACTGTTTGGAGGTCTATATACCACTCCCACTAATGTTTTTTTCCCCTTAGTATTTCTCAATTCTACCCATACAGGTTCCACATCATCAGAGCTAATATCCTTCATTACAATTGTATTAATCCCTTCTTTAACCAGTAATGCTACCCCACCTCCCTTTCCTTTTTGCCTATCTTTCCTGAATATCGAATACCCCTGGATGTTGAGTTCCCAGTCTTGGCCATCCTTGAGCCATGTTTCCGTAATCCCAACCAAATCATATTTGTTTACCTCTATTTGCGCAGCCAATTCATCCACCTTATTACAAATGCTCCTCGCATTAAGACACAAAGCCTTCAGGCTTGTTTTTTTAACGCTCTTAGACCTATTAGAATTATTATTTACTGTGGCCACGTTTGATTTAAACCATTGATTTCTCTGACTGCCACTTTTGTTTTTCTCCTTCCTATCTTTTGCTTTTATCCCTGTTTTCCTTTCCTCTGTCTCCCTGCTCAGGTTCCCAACCCCCTGCCATTTTAGTTTAAACCCCCCCGAACAGTGCTAGCAAACCTCCCCGCAAGGATATTTGTCCCGCTCTGGTTCAGCTGCAACCCGTCCGACTTGTACAAGTCCCACCTTCCCCAGAAGCAGGCCCAGTGATCCAGGAAACTAAAGCCCTCCCTCCTGCACCAACACATTAGCCACGCATTCATCTGCTCTATCCTCCTATTCCTATACTCACTAGCACGTGGCACCGGGAGTAATCCAGAGATTACAACCTTTGAGGTCCTACTCTTTAATCTGCTACCTAGCTCCCTAAATTCTTGTTGCAGGACCTCATCCCTCTTCCTACCTATGTCGTTGGTCCCAATGTGAACCACGACCTCTGCCTGTTCACCCTCCCCCTTCAGGATGCCCTGCAGCCGGTAATGATTTGTAAGTCTGGCTGCAGGATCCGCATGCTTCTATTATGTTGTCTGTCATGAATCTTACCTTTCATGTAGAAATGACTCATGAGATAAAACTGGGCAGCCAACTGGTGGCGCCGTCCAAGGAAAGTATAAATACTCGGGCGTGGGCCCAGCTTGCTCAGGACATTTTTGTAACCAGGAACTAGTGATGTAACTAGAAACTCATGGTTGTGAAACAGTTGATTAAAGCCTTGTTTTATACTCAAACCAAGTGCTTAGTAGTTTTCTTACGTCACTGTCTTTGTGATCCTTAGTGACATGCAGGTGTCTTTGGACAGGTCCAGGTACAAGACCCTGGCCCTGTACACACAATGGGCGCGATCTTGCCAGCCCTGGGGAGGCATGTATGGAGGCGGGACGGCCGGAAAATGGCAGAATTTGGGGGCGGGTGTCCAACCCGCCTCCATGCCATCTTCCCAGGAGGCATGTAGCTATCCCGCGCCAGGTCCCGTCTCCCTGGAGGTGGGTAGGGATTAAAGCCTATTAACTGCCTGTTAACATATAGTTAACAGGCAGAAAATAGGATTATCCCCTTTTTGCCCTCTCAAGTGCGGGCTTCCCTAAGGCTCCAAAACCCGCCAGGTCAGTGAGGCGAGTAGTGGTCTGCGGCGGCCGGGGGGGGGGGGGGGTGGGGCAGTGCTAAAGTGCGCTGTGAAGGTAAGTGATGGGTGCAAGAGTGTAGAGGTGAGTATCTGAGGTAAGTGCAAAGTGTTATTAAAAGTGTACTTACCTTTGATTCTTCCTGCAGGCTTCAGTCGGTGTGTATGCGGAGAGTCTCGCACCTCCGCTTTGGAGATGACAGATGGCCGTTGCATTCTCAGTTGCAACAACCATCTAATTTCTGCAAAAGAAAGATGTTTGATGAGGTCTTGAATTCAAGACCTCGTCAAACTACAGAGAATGTCACTGTTTGACAGCTTCACAGAGCTGTCAAACGATGACAATTCAGCTGTCAAAAATTTTTGACAGATGAAACGTCATACATTTACGTTCTCTGCAGTCGGCTTTCCCTTAATTGGTTTGCTAAGCCCGCTGGGTGGGCTTAACAAGGTCAATCAAGGGAAAATAGCGTGGGTTGTCCAGAAGTCGATGGAGGTGGGACTGAAACCCGACAAGTGGGAGTGCTGCCTCCAAAAGCTCCCCATTGGCAAAATCACACCCAATGGGTCCTAAGGGAGTTTCTAAGAACAAAATGCATCGGTCTGGTGCTTCCTCTGATCTGACTCCGCTTTCTTTGGAGCTACAAATGGAGATATGGATAGGGATGCCCATAGCTCCACACAAATCAGCTCACTAAGAATCTCAACTGCAGAAACAGGTGGAGATAAAAAAAAATGCAAGGCTTCAACAAGTTTCCTAACATCCTGCGGTAGTATTTCCACGGGAGTTCTCCTGGTGTAACTTCGGCATAAGTGGCGTTTCTCCACCAAATTCCCACCAAAGTTATGGTGAGAGGTCAGGAAATTCTGCTTTGTCCAGCGAGGCCAGTGGAATGCAGCAAGAGTGAGTTGCTAAGAGATATAATAGGAACAGCAATGCACTTTAGCAACAAGGCCCATATTGAAGGGAGCAGATCTCTCTGTTCGCACACATGTTGTATTATCACTTAGCCCATCGAGCACTTTTCAGGTGTGGGAAATCACATTGTGGGCAACTGCTCTCCTGAGCATTGGAATAAAGCTAATTCCTCTGCTAGCTTTCGGGCACCAGCAGGGGCATAACTATGCTGATTTTATGCATCCTTACTGACAATGCACTTAATTCACTGTTTAGAATACTGGCACAAACTCAGGTTTCTACTTGTCAATACGATCATTGAATCATTTGCTTTTCCGTGATCTCCTATGAAATACATAAATCCGCTGTGATGTGGAGATGCCAGTGTTGGACTGGGGTGGACAAATGTAAGAAGTCACACAACAGCAGGTTATAGTCCAACAACTTTATTTGAAATCACAAGCTTTCGGAGCGCTGCTCCTTCGTCAGGTGAAGTGAAGAGTTGCATATAAGCACAGCATATATAGTCAGAGAGTACTGCCAGATGATTACAGGTAATCTTTCTAACTGCCCTTTATCACACCTCGGCAGAGAGATAATCACAGGTGTGAATGGTGTCCAAACAGGTCAGTCAGGAAAACATTACATGAAACAACAATGAGGTGGGGTCACAAGGGGTCAAATGTTGCAGATGCTGGGGTCTGTATGAAAAACAAAAAACAAACAAAAAACTATTTTTTTGCTGGAAATCACAGCAGGTCCGGCCGTATCTGTATAGAGAGAACAAGCCAACGACGACCCGAGTCTGGATGACTCTATGTCAGGTGGGGTTACATGTAGCGTGACATGAACCCAAGATCCCGGTTGAGGCCGTCCTCATGAGTGCGGAACTTAGCTGTCAGTTTCTGCTCGATGATTTTGCGTTGTCGTGTGTCTCGAAGGCCGCCTTGGAGGATGCTTACCTGAAGATCGGAGGCTGAATGTCCTTGACTGCTGAAATGTTCCCTGACTGGAAGGGAACACTCCTGCCTGGCAATTGTTGCACGGTGTCCGTTCATCCGTTGTCGCAGTGTCTGCATGGTCTCGCTGATGTACCATGCTCCGGGGCATCCTTTCCTGCAACGTATGAGGTAGACAACGTTGGCCGAGTCACATGAGTATGTACCATGTACCTGGTGGGTGGTGTCTTCACGTGTGGTGATGGTATCTGTGTTGATGATCTGGCATGTCTTGCAGAGGTTGCCGTGGCAGAGTTGTGTGGTGCCATGGTCGCTGTTCTCCTGAATGCTGGGTAATTTGCTGCGAACGATGGTCTGTTTGAGGTTAGGCGGCTGTTTGAAGGCAAGTAGTGGAGGCGTGGGGATGGCCTTAGCGAGGTGTTCGTCGTCATCACAGCAAATTACCCAGCTTTCAGGAGAACAGCGACCACGACACCACACAACCCTGCCACGGCAACCTCTGCAAGACATACCAGATCATCAACACAGATACCATCATCACACGTGAGGACACCACCCACCAGGTACATGGTACATACTCATGTGACTCGGCCGACGTTGTCTACCTCATACGTTGCAGGAAAGGATGCCCCGGAGCATGGTACATCGACGAAACCATGCAGACACTACGACAACGGATGAACGGACACCGCACAACAATCGCCAGGCAGGAGTGTTCCCTCCCAGTCACGGAACACTTCAGCAGTCAAGGACATTCAGCCTCCGATCTTCGGGTAAGCATTCTCCAAGGCGGCCTTCGAGATGCACGACAACGCAAAATCGTCGAGCAGAAACTGATAGCCAAGTTCCGCACTCATGAGGATGGCCTCAACCGGAATCTTGGGTTCATGTCACACTACATGTAACCCCACCTGACGTAGAGTCATCCAGACTCGGGTCATCGTTGGCTTGTTCTCTCTACACAGATGCGGCCGGACCTGCTGTGATTTCCAGCAACAAAATAGTTTTTTGTTTGTTTTTTGTTTTTCATACAGACCCCAGCATCTGCAACATTTGACCCCTTGTGACCCCACCTCATTGTTCTTTCATGTAATGTTTTCCTGACTGACCTGTTTGGACACCATTCACACCTGTGATTGCTGTGATTATCTCTCTGTTGAGGTGTGATAAAGGGCAGTTAGAAAGATTACCTGTAATCATCTGGCAGTGTTCTCTGACTATATATGCTGTGCTTATATGCAACTCTTTCACTTCACCTGACGAAGGAGCAGCGCTCCGAAAGCTTGTGATTTCAAATAAAGTTGTTGGACTATAACCTGGTGTTGTGTGACTTCTTACATAAATCAGCTGGTAAGTGCTTTCTGAATCGCCTTGAATGAAATCCTCTGGCCTTATCTTCAAGGACAAGTCTTTAACCCTTATTCAGAGTGAGGGAAAATGTCCACAGGGGTTCTCCTAATCTCCTGCCATAACTTTGGCGGAGCATTGGCAGAACCCTCAGATGAACAGCATAAACACCACACGCCATTTTTTCCAGAGTTTCTGTTTAAGTTGTGGCACGCGATCAGTAGAACCTCGTAGAAATTCTTCCTCAGTGTTTCCAAATTTGTGTAGGTGCCAGCCTTGGCTCAGTGCTATCTCACTCGCCTGTAAATCAACAGGTCGAGGGTTCAAGCCCCACTCCAAAGGGTTGAGCAGGTAATCTAGGCTGACACTTCAGTACAGTACTGAGGAGTGCTGCACCGTTGGAGGCTCCATCTTTCGGATAAGACCTTAATCCAAGGCCCCATCTGCCCTCTCTGTTGGATATGTAAGATCACATAGCATTACTTGAAGAAGAGCAGGGGCGTTCTCCTGGTCAACATTTATCCTCAACAAACATCACTGAAACACATTGGCCTAGAAATTCAGTTGGCGCCGCGCCAGGGCTTTAGCGCTGGAAAGTTAGCGCCGGCGCTAAGTCCCCCTGCGCGCGCCAAAAATTCAGTAGCGCCGCGCCCAAACGGCTGCCGGCGCTACTGAAGGGTGTTTGCGCCTGAAAATGGGCGCTACCTGCCGCATTGCGGCGCTATTCTGGCGCTGCGGCGCCCGATGCGGTGCGGCAGGCTCGGGAAGTGCAGGCCTCCTCCTTCAGTTAAGGAGGAGCTGCCTGCACCCGCCCGCTGGCCGGTAAAATCTTCACAAAAATGAGCCCGGCACCTCGGGGAAGTGCCGGGCTCGCAGCCCAGAAGCATCTGTTCCGCGGGGGGGGTGGAGGAGTCCGGGGAGGGAGGTGCGGGCAGGCGGCCGGCGGGAAAGCGGCCGGCCGCCGCGCGACCTTAATGCGCCGGCGCAAACTCCTGTAAGACTCGGTTGCCAGAGTCTTAGTTGCGGCTGCCACGGGCGAGGCGGCCGCAACTCAATTTCGGCGCTGGGGCCCGTCACCACGGCAACCGGGACGCTGCGCACACCGATGACGTCATCGGTGCCGGCGCAGCGCAACCAGTCTACCGCCGATGGTAGGGCCCCAGGGAATTTCTGAACCGGCTGTAAGTCCAGCGCAATGACCTCTAGCGCCGCAAAATGGGCGCAAAGCCCACTCAATTTCTAGGCCATTATCTGGTCATTTATCTCATTGCTGTTTGTGGGAGCTTGCTATGTGCAACTTGGTTGCCATATTTCCCGACTTTACAACAGTAACTACCTTTCAAAAGTTACTTCATTGGTTGTGAAGCACTTTGAGATGTCCTGAGGTACTGAAAGGCACTATAAAAATGCAGGTTCCTTCTGTTCCTTTTAGTGCCATGGGATCATTGGTGTCCACACGAACAGGCAGGTGGACAGTGCCCTCAGATTAATGGCTCATCTGGAAGACAGCACGTCCAACAGTGCAGCACTGCCTCAGCCTAATTTATGTGCTCAGAGTCATGGGGTGGGATTAAAACTCACAGCCATCTGACTCAGAAGCGAGAGTGCTGACCAGTAGCCAAGCCAACACATACTAATTGTCCACTGCGGTCCTGAGCCAAGACAGATCAGAAAGAAGATTTGAATTAACAGTCATAAAATCTTGCACAGCATGGACCTGAATTTCAGATATGTGCAACCAGTCGGTGGAAGAGGCTCCCTGTTGGCAACTCAACATTGGAAAACGACCTCTTTAATGCGTTAGGATGACAATCCTCTGTCTGCTGTATTAACTGTGAAGTTGACCCATGACACTTATCAGAAATATTCAATTCAGATCTACCAATATCAGCAAGCATACTCGCTGTGACACTGCTGCTCTTACACCTTGCCTCAGCACCTCAATTTCTATCGAATGGATGCTTTTTCCTTCAGTTGCCTTACACTGATGCTGATGACAGCAGCCCCAATCTTGGCTGCAATGTGATGAGATAAACAAGGTGAATCTGAGACCTACACCCAACTGAGTCCGCAGCCGTTGACCTTTATTGAAAAATCTCTCCTAACTGTATCAAGACTAGCGTTTATATAGAGCCTTTCACACCCTTAGGAGGTCCCAAAGAAGTTTACAGCCAATGAAGTACTTTTTAAGTGTAGTCACTGTCGTAATGTGGAAAAATGGGGCAGCCAATTTGCGCACAGCAAGGTCCCGCAAACAGCAATGAGATAATGATCAGATCATCTGGTTTTGTGATGTTGGTTTAGGGATAAATATTGACCTGGACACCAGGGAGAACTCCCCTGCTCTTCTTTTAATAGTCCATCTGCAAGGACAGAAGGGGCATCCAGTTTAATGTTTCATCTGAAAGACTCGAGCCCACAGCCTTCTGACTCAGCGGCGAGGGTGCTAACCACTGAGTCACATATTTCACATCAATGTTGGTGGGTGCCTGCGGAAGTAAAGCCACAAACACCACCAGCAACATAAACAGTGTTGGAGGAACAGCCAGCCAGGCCAGCAAAGTGTTTTTTCACTCATTTTCTTCAACAAACTTGTTTCTTTCCCCAAGTCCCACAGTCAGAAATTACAAATGCTTTCAAACAACTGCAGATTCCACTGGCATCCAAGACAAACAGAGACACTTCTATTTGAAGCAGCTCTGTATGATATAAAAACAGAACTAGCAAATTAGTAGGGTTAGATCATAGCACCACAGTCTGCTAGCACAGGCTGTCTTTACATTTCTATAAGTACCACTGAATAAGTGGATTCATAATCATTTAAATATGTACTTGACTTTAAGAATAAACTCAGAAACATCCTAAAATATTTCACAAATAATGGCCCAGAAATTCGGGTCGGGGGCTTCCCGCGGGTGCAAGCCGCCGACCTGCACTTACCCAGCGCGCCGGCCGTTGAGCTGTGGGCCCCCGTGGAATTCCGATCCGGGGCCTGGTCCAGCTGCCGGCGCGCAGTGCTTGCATATCCCAGGGGCGCAGTTAGCTCGATGCGTCCCCTGGGATCACGTGGGCCATGGGGAGCCAATCGGATCAGGGAATGCTCCATTCATAAGTTTGACAGGAAGACCTGTCAAAAGTTATAAATACTACGGCCCCAAAACAGCACTAAATCTTCAAATACATTTTTAAAAAACATCACATTTTTAAAATAAACTATAAATTACATGAAATAACTATTTTAAACAATAATTTAAATTTTTGAAAAAAATAATTTTATTTTCTAACGGGGCTAAAAATAAACTTACCTTGCTTTAAAGTATTTAAAAATAATAAACCTGTGGAAAAAATGTTTTAATTTTAATTAATTCACCACTTACCTTGTAAAAAGCAGGCCTTGCGGCTGCTTTTTACATGTCCAACATCTGGAGACTTACCCTCCCGGGAAAACCTGTAAAAAAAACTGAAGTTCGATGCGCACGCGCAGCCTCCCCCGCGCACGCGTTCGACCTCTGAACCTCTTCGTTCAGGGGAACAGGAGGGCCGGTTTCCCGCACATGTGCAGTGCATGCAGGAAACCGGCACTTCCATTGGGCTTACGGGTGAGTACCCCGTGCGTACTCACCCGTGGAGACCCGAATTTCTGGGCCATTGAGTTACAGGCATAAGGAAACCCGGCAGCCATTTTACACATAGTAATGTCCCACAAACAGCAGTGAGATGAATCATAGAATGGTTACAGCACAGAAGGAGGCCATTCGGCCTGTCAAGCTCATGCTGGCTCTCTGCAAGAGCACTTCAGCTAGTCCCACTGCTCCGCCCTTTCCCCGTAGCCCTGCAAATCTTTTTCCTTCAGGTACTTATCCAATTCCTTTTTGAAAGCCATGATTGAGTCTGCCTCCACCAACCTTTCAGGCAGTGAATTCCAGATCCTAACCACTCGCTGCATAACAAAGATTTTCCTTCTGTCGCCTTTGGTTCTTCTGCCAATCACCTTAAATCTGTGTCATAGAGAGTCATAGAGTTATACAGCACGGATAGAGGCCCTTCGGCCCATCGTGTCCGCGCCGGCCATCAAGCCCTGTCTAATCTAATCCCATATTCCAGCATTTGGTCCGTAGCCTTGTATGCTATGGCATTTCAAGTGCTCATCCAAATGCTTCTTAAATGTTGTGAGGGTTCCTGCCTCCACAACCCTTTCAGGCAGTGAGTTCCAGACTCCAACCACCCTCTGGGTGAAAAAGTTCTTTCTCAAATCCCCTCTAAACCTCCCGCCCTTTACCTTGAATCTATGCCCCCTAGTTATTGACCCCTCTACTAAGGGAAAAAGCTCCTCAGCATCCATCCTATCTATGCCCCTCATAATTTTGTACACCTCAATCATGTCCCCCCTCAGCCTCCTCTGCTCCAAGGAAAACAAACCCAATCTGCCCAGTCTCTCTTCATAGCAGAAGCGCTCCAGCCCTGGTAACATCCTGGTGAACCTCCTCTGCACCCTCTCCAACGCGATCACATCCTTCCTGTAGTGTGGCGACCAGAACTGCACACAGTATTCCAGCTGTGGCCTAACCAGTGTTTTATACAGCTCCATCATAACCTCCTTGCTCTTATATTCTATGCCTCAGCTAATGAAGGCAAGTATCCCATATGCCTTTTTTACCACCTTATCCACCAGTTCCGCCGCCTTCAGGGATCTGTGTACTTGCACACCCAGATCCCTCTGACCCTCCGTCTTGCCTAGGGTCTTACCATTCATTGTGTATTCCCTTGCCTTGTTAGTCCCCCCAAAGTGCATCACCTCGCACTTTTCCGGGTTAAATTCCATTTGCCACTGTTCCGCCCATCTGACCAACCCATCTATATCGTCCTGCAGACTGAGGCTACCCTCCTCGCTATTTACCACCCTACCAATTTTTGTATCATCCGCGAACTTACTGATCATACCTTTTACATTCATATCCAAGTCATTAATGTAGACCACAAACAGCAAGGGACCCAGCACCGATCCCTGTGGTACCCCACTGGCCACAGGCTTCCAGTCACAAAAACAACCTTCGACCATCACCCTCTGCCTTCTGCCACTAAGCCAGTTTTGTATCCAATGTGCCAAGGCACCCTGGATTCCATGGGCTCTTACCTTCTTGACCAGTCTCCTGTGCGGGACTTTATCGAAGGCCTTACTGAAATCCATGTATACCACATCCACTGCATTACCCTCATCCACACACCTAGTCACCCCCTCAAAAAATTCAATCAAATTAGTCAGACATGATCTTCCCTTGACAAAGCCATGTTGACTATCCCTGATTAATCCTTGCCTCTCCAAATGGAGACAAATTTTGTCCCTCAGAATTTTTTCCAATAATTTTCCTACCACTGATGTTAGGCTCACTGGCCTGTAGTTCCCCGGTTTTTCCCTACTTCCCTTCTTGAATAATGGTACTACATTAGCGGTTCTCCAGTCCTCTGGCACATCCCCTGTGGCCAGAGAGGTCCTGAATATATGTGTTAGAGCCCCCGCAGTCTCTTCCTTTGCCTCACACAGCAGCCTGGGATACATTTCATCCGGGCCTGGGGATTTATCCATTTTTAGGCCTGCTAAAACCGCCAATACCTCCTCCCTCTCGATGTTAATATGTTCGAGCATATCACAGTCCCCCCGCCCTATTTCTATGTCTACATCGTCCTTCTCCATAGTGAAAACAGATGCAAAAAATTCATTTAGAACCCCTCCTACATCTTCCGGCTCCACACACAGATTGCCACTTTTGTCCCTAATGGGCCCTATTTTTTCCCTAGTTATCCTCTTACCCTTAATATACTTATAAAACATCTTAGGATTTTCCTTTATTTTGCTCGCCAGTGTTATTTCATGGCCCCTCCTTGATCTCCTCATTTCTTTTTTAAGTATCCCCCTGCACTTTTTGTACTCCTCTAGGGCTTCCTCCGTCTTTAGCCTTTTGTATCTGCCAAAAGCCCTCCTTTTTTTCCTAATCCATTCTCGTATATCCCCTGACATCCAAGGTTCCCTGTGGTTTTTGGAACCACCCTTGACCTTTACGGGAACATGTTGCCATTGTATGATCTCAATCTCCCTTCTGAAAGCCTCCCATTGCTCCGATGCGGATTTTCCTACAAGTAGCTGATCCCAGTCCATTTTGGCCAGATCCTGCCTTATCCTATTAAAATCGGCCTTCCCCCAATTTAGAACCTTTATTTCCGGCCCATCCCTGTCCTTTTCCATGACCACCTTAAATCTCACCATATTATGGTCACTGTCACCAAAGTGCTCACCTACTAGCACTTTTTCCACTTGGCCGGCCACATTCCCTAGAATTAGGTCCAGTACCGCCCCCTCTCTTGTAGGACTTTCTACATGCTGGCTCAAAAAGCCCTCCTGGATGCACTTTAAGAATTCTACACCCTCTGAGCCTTTCACACTCTGACTATCCCAGTTAATATTGGGGAAGTTGAAATCCCCCATTATTATTACCCTATTATTTGCACATTTCTCTGAGATTTGCCTACATATCTGTTCCTCTATCTCCCCCTGACTGTTTGGAGGCCTATAGTACACTCCCAGCAAAGTGCTTGCCCCCTTTTTGTTTTTAAGCTCCACCCATATGGCCTCATTAGAGGAACCTGCTAATATATCATCCCTCCTTACTGCAGTAATTGACTCCTTAATTAATATTGCGACACCCCCTCCTCTTATACCTCCCCCTCTGTCTCGCCTGAAGATTCTGTACCCCAGAATATTGAGCTGCCAGTCTTGGCCCTCCCTCAACCATGTCTCTGTGATAGCAACAATATCATAATCCCATGTGTTTATCAACACCTTCAGTTCATCCACCTTATTTGCAAGACTCCTTGCATTAAAATAGATGCCATCCAGCCTTGCCCTTATATATTTGCCCTGTCTACCAAGCTGACTTGTTTTTTTCTCTATAATTGGCAGCACATCACCCCCTATTTCAGCTCCCCTCTGTATCCCATCCCCCTGCCAAGTTAGTTTAAACCCCCCCCAACAGTGCTAGCAAACCTCCCCGCAAGGATATTTGTCCAGCTCTGGTTCAGGTGCAACCCGTCCGACTTGTACAAGTCCCACCTTTCCCAGAAGCAGGCCCAGTGATCCAGGAAAGTAAAACCCTCCCCCCCTACACCAACTCTTTAGCCACGCATTCATCTGCTCTATCCTCCTATTCCTATACTCACTAGCACGTGGCACTGGGAGTAATCCAGAGATTACAACCTTTGAGGTCCTGCTCTTTAATCTGTTACCTAGCTCCCTAAATTCTTGATGCAGGACCTCATCCCCCTTCCTACCTATGTCGTTGGTCCCAATGTGGACCATGACCTCTGCCTGCTCACCCTCCCCCTTAAGAATTCCCTGTAGCTGCACAGTGACATCCCAGACCCTGGCCCCAGGGAGGCAACAAACCATCCTGGAGTCACGTTTGCGGCCACAGAAACGCCTATCTGTTCCCCTTACGATAGAATCCCCTACCACTATTGCTCTCCCACTCTTTTTCCTCCCTTTCTGAGCAGCAGAAGCGTCCCTGGTGCCAGGAAGCTGGCTGCTGCTGCCTTCCCCTGGTGAGTCATCCCCCTCAACAGTATCCAACTTGGTATACCTGTTTGAAAGGGGGATGTCCGCAGGGGTTCCCTGCACTCCCTGCCTGCCTCTGTTGCTCCGCCTGATGGTCACCCACTTTCTTTCTGCCTGTGCAGCCCTACCCTGAGGCGTGAACAACTCGCTAAACGTGCTATCCACGACCCTCTCAGCATTGCGCATTCTCCAAAATTCATCCACCCGCAGCTCGAGCGCCGCAATGCGGTCTACAAGTAGCTGCAGCTGGATGCATTTCCCACACACATGGTCGTCAGGGACACTGGCAGCGTCCCTGACTTCCCACATGGAGCAAGAGGAGCAGAACACGGGTCTGAACTCTCCTGCCATGACTTACTCCTTTAATTAATTAAAAAATTTATTCAATACCCCAGTTACAGGTATACTCTAGGGCGCTTTATTTACCAACTGTCCCCACTACACCACAGAGACCCTAGAAATTTAACACCACAGAGTTCAAGCTTGTATTGAAAAGAGAGAAATACTCACCAACCAATCACTTACCTGCTTCCTGCTGACGTCACACTTGGATTACTTTTTACCTCTCTCCTGGAACCTGGATTGGTATGCCTCTGACTGCTCCTTAAGTACCTCTCCCGCCTCGGGCTGCTCCCGCGCAGGTCCGCTGCTTCTCCGGTCTCGGGGCTGTGGGCCTCGGTGCCTCTGACTGCTCCTTAAGTACCTCTCCCACCTCGGGCTGCTCCCGCGCAGGTCCGCTGCTTCTCCGGTCTCGGGGCTGTGGGCCTCGGTGCCTCTGACTGCTCCTTAAGTACCTCTCCCACCTCGGGCTGCTCCTGCGCAGGTCCGCTGCTTCTCCGGTCTCGGGGCTGTGGGCCTCGGTGCCTCTGACTGCTCCTTAAGTACCTCTCCCACCTCGGGCTGCTCCCGCGCAGGTCCGCTGCTTCTCCGGTCTCGGGGCTGTGGGCCTCGGTGCCTCTGACTGCTCCTTAAGTACCTCTCCCGCCTCGGGCTGCTCCCGCGCAGGTCTGCTGCTTCTCCGGTCTCGGGGCTGTGGGCCTCGGTGCCTCTGACTGCTCCTTAAGTACCTCTCCCGCCTCGGGCTGCTCCCGCGCAGGTCCGCTGCTTCTCCGGTCTCGGGGCTGTGTCCTCTGGTTCTCGACCCTTCTGTCAATGGGAACAGTTTCTCTCTATCTACTCTGTCTAGACCCCTCATGATTTTGAACACCTCTATCAAATCTCCTCCCAACCTTCTCTGCTCTAAGGAGAACAACCCCAGCTTCTCTAGTCTATCCACATAACTGAAGTCCCTCATCCCTGGAATCATTCTTGTAAATCTTTTCTGCACCCTCTCTAAGGCCTTCACATCCTTCCTAAAGTGCGGTGCCCAGAATTGGACACAATACTCCAGTTGAGGCCGAACCAGTGTTTTATAAAGGTTCACCATAACTTCCTTGCTTTTGTACTCTATGGGCAGGATTTTCATTGGGCCGTGGAGGCGGGATTGGAGGCGTGTGGGGGGTTAAAATCTTGAAATCGGGGGGCACGAACCCATCCCGCCACCAACCCGCCTCCATGCCAGTTTCAAAGGAGGCGGATACCCGACCTGTGCTGGGACCCGCCTCCCCAAGGCGGGAAGGGGATTAGTTAAAAGATCGTTTTTAGCCTAATCTCTATTTTTATTGCTGAAGTGTGGGATTCCCGATGGCTCCAAACCACGCCAAGTTAGCGAGGCTGACCGTCGGGCTGAAGGGCTTGGAGGGTTCGAGGTGTCCGGTGTTCAGGTGAGTGATGGGTGCATGAGTGCAGAGGTAAGTGTGTTTGGTGTGTGTAAAGTGTTCAAAGAAGTTTTACTTACCTTTACTTACCTTTACAGCCTTCCTTCCTTCAGGTCTCGGGAGTCCCTCATCTCACCGGCACAGAAAGCAGAATGGCCGCGAGCTGTCAAAAGTTGCAGCATTCAGCTTTCTGTTCTGGAGAGATCTCTAAATCAGCCTGAGAGGAAGGAATTAACTTGGAGTACAGATTGTCAGTGTTTGACAGCTTCAAAGAGCTGTCAAATGCTGATATTTCATCTGTCAAAAGCTCTTGACAGATGAAAGGTCAATCTGTGACGTCACCTGTTGCCGGGTGGCCCTTAATTGGCCTGCTGAGCCCGCTGGGTGGGCTCAACAAAGTCAATCAAGTGAAAATCACATGGGTTGGCCACAACTCAATGGAGGCGGGACTACAACCCCGAAAGTTGCAGTCCCGCCTCCTATACACCGCCAGTATCAAAATCCAGCCCTATGCCTCTATTTATGAATTCCAGGATTCCGTATGCTTTTTTAACCACTTTCGAGAGCTTGGACCTGGGAGAGAGCAGAGGCGCGACCGGCGGCGCTTAAAAGCGGCGGATTCAGCGAGGCCCGGCCAGAGAGCTTGGACCTGGGAGAGAGCAGAGGCGCGACCGGCGGCGCTTAAAAGCGGCGGATTCAGCGAGGCCCGGCCAGCGAGCTTGGACCTGGGAGAGAGCAGAGGCGCGGCCGGCGGCGCTTAAAAGCGGCGGATTCAGCGAGGCCCGGCCAGAGAGCTTGGACCTGGGAGAGAGCAGAGGCGCGGCCGGCGGCGCTTAAAAGCAGCGGATTCAGCGAGGCCCGGCCAGAGAGCTTGGACCTGGGAGAGAGCAGAGGCGCGGCCGGCGGCGCTTAAAAGCGGCGGATTCAGCGAGGCCCGGCCAGAGAGCTTGGACCTGGGAGAGAGCAGAGGCGCGGCCGGCGGCGCTTAAAAGCGGCGGATTCAGCGAGGCCCGGCCAGAGAGCTTGGACCTGGGAGAGAGCAGAGGCGCGACCGGCGGCGCTTAAAAGCGGCGGATTCAGCGAGGTGAGGCGTACCAATTCAACAGCAGAGGAGAGAGGTAAAAAGTAATCCAAGTGTGACGTCACCAGGAAGCAGGTAAGTGATTGGTTGGTGAGTATTTCTTTTATTACAAGCTTAAATTCTGCGGTTTATATTTTCTTGGGTCTCTGTGGTGTAGTGGGGACAGTTGGTAAATAAGCGCCCTACAGTATATCTTTATCTGGTGGTATTGAATTAATTTAAATTAATTAAAGGGGTAAGTCATGCCAGGAGAGCCCAGCCCCGTGTTATGCTCCTCTTGCTCAATGTGGGAATTCAGGGACGCTGCCGGTGTCCCTGATGACCACGTGTGCCAGAAATGCATCCAGCTGCAGCTACTAACGGGCCGTATTGAGGCGCTGGAGCTGCGGATGGATGGGTTGTGGAGCATTCACGATGCTGAGAGGGTCGTGGATTACACGTTTGATGAGTTGATCACGCCACAGGGTAGGGCTGCACAGGCAGAAGGGAAATGGGTGACCACCATGCAGAGCAGTAGAAGCAGGCAGGTAGTGCAGGAGACCCCTGTGGCCACCCCCCTTTCAAACAGGTATACCAATTTGGATACTGTTGAGGGGGATGACTCACCAGAGGAAGGCAGCAGCAGCCAACTTCCTGGCACCGGGGGTGTTGCTGCTGCTCAGGAAGGGAGGAAAAAGAGTGGGAGAGCAATAGTGGTAGGGGATTCTATCGTAAGGGGAACAGATAGACGGTTCTGTGGCCGCAGACGTGACTCCAGGATGGTTTGTTGCCTCCCTAGTGCCAGGGTCAAGGATGTCACTGAACGGCTGCAGGGCATTCTGAAGGAGGAGGGTGAACAGGCAGAGGTCGTGGTTCACATTGGGACCAACGACATAGGTAGGAAGAGGGATGAGGTCCTGCATCAAGAATTTAGGGAGCTAGGTAGCAGATTAAAGAGCAGGACCTCAAAGGTTGTAATCTCTGGATTACTCCCGGTGCCACGTGCTAGTGAGCATACGAATAGGAGGATAGAGCAGATGAATGCGTGGCTAAAGAGTTGGTGCAGGAGGGAGGGCTTTAGTTTCCTGGATCACTGGGCCTGCTTCTGGGAAAGGTGGGACTTCTACAAGTCAGACGGGTTGCACCTGAACCAGAGCAGGACAAATATCCTTGCGGGGAGGTTTGCGAGCACTGTTCGGGGGGGTTTAAACTAAAATGGCAGGGGGTTGGGAACCTGAGCAGGGAGACAGAGGAAAGGAAAACAGGGATAAAAGCAAAAGATAGGAAGGAGAAAATCAAAAGTGGCAGTCAGAGAAGTCAACGGTTTAAATCAAACGTGGCCACAGTAAATAATAATTCTAATAGGTCTAAGAGAGTTAAAAAAAACAAGCCTGAAGGCTTTGTGTCTTAATGCGAGGAGCATTTGTAATAAGGTGGATGAATTGGCTGTGCAAATAGAGGTAAACGAATATGATTTGGTTGGGATTACAGAAACGTGGCTCAAGGATGGCCAAGACTGGGAACTCAACATCCAGGGGTATTCGATATTCAGGAAAGATAGGCAAAAAGGAAAGGGAGGTGGGGTAGCATTACTGGTTAAAGAAGGGATTAATACAATTGTAATGAAGGATATTAGCTCTGATGATGTGGAATCTGTAGAATTGAGAAATACTAAAGGGAAAAAAACATTAGTGGGAGTGGTATATAGACCTCCAAACAGTAAGGTGGAGGTTGGGGACGGCATTAAAAGGGAAATTAAAGAAGCGTGCAATAAGGGCACAGCAGTCATCATGGGTGACTTTAATCTACATATAGATTGGGCCAACCAAATTAGTAACAATACTGTGGAGGAGGAATTCCTGGAGTGTTTACGGGATGGTTTCCTGGACCAATATGTCGAGGAACCAACTAGAGATCAGGCCATCTTAGACTGGGTATTATGCAACGAGAAAGGATTAATTAGCAATCTTGTTGTACGAGGCCCCTCGGGTCGGAGCGATCATAATATGATTGAATTCTTCATTAAGATGGAGAATGAAGTAGTTGACTCAGAGACAAGGGTCCTCAATTTAAATAAAGGAAACTACGATGGTCTGAGGAGCGAGTTGGGTAGGATTGAGTGGGGAATGGTGCTCAAAGGGTTAACGGTGGATAGGCAATGGCAAACATTCAAAGACCGAATGGATGAGCTACAGAATTTGTTCATCCCAGTTTGGCGTAAAAATAAAACAAAAAAGGTGACTCAACCGTGGCTATCAAGGGAAATTAGGGATAGCATAAGATCCAAGGAGACGACATATAAATTGGCTAGAAAAAGCAATAATCCTGAGGATTGGGAGCAGTTTAGGATTCAACAAAGGAGGACAAAGGGATTAATTAAGAAAGGGAAAATAGAATATGAGAGTAAGCTAGCAGGCAACATAAAAACTGACTGTAAAAGCTTTTATAGATATGTGAAGAGAAAAAGATTAGTGAAGTCAAGCGTAGGTCCCTTACAGTCAGAATCAGGGGAATTTATAATGGGAAACAAGGAAATGGCAGACCAACTAAATGCATACTTTGGCTCTGTCTTCACAAAGGAGGACACAAATAACCTCCCAGAGATGCCGGGGAACATAGGGTCTGATGAAAGCGAGGAACTGAAAGAAATCAGTATTTGTAGGAAAATGGTGTTTGGAAAATTGATGGGACTGAAGGCCGATAAATCCCCAGGGCCTGATGGTCTACATCCCAGGGTACTTAAGGAAGTGGCCCTAGAGATAGTAGATGCATTACTGATCATCTTCCAGAACTCGATAGACTCTGGAACGGTACCCATGGATTGGAGGGTAGCTAATGTTACCCCACTATTCAAAAAAGGTGGTAGAGAAAAAGCGGGGAATTATAGACCGGTAAGCCTGACATCGGTGGTGGGGAAAATGCTAGAGTCTATTATAAAAGATGTAATAGCAGAGCACTTGGAAAGCAGTGACAGGATCGGACAAAGTCAACATGGATTTACAAAAGGTAAATCATGCTTGACTAATCTACTGGAATTTTTTGAGGATGTAACTGGTAAAATAGATAAGGGAGAACCAGTGGATGTGATGTATTTGGACTTTCAGAAGGCTTTCGATAAGGTCCCACACAAGAGATTAGCGTGCAAAATTAAGGCACATGGGATTGGGGGCAAGGTATTGACTTGGATAGAGAACTGGTTGGCGGACAGAAAGCAAAGAGTTGGAATAAACGGGTCGTTTTCCGAGTGGCAGGCAGTGACTAGTGGGGTACCGCAAGGATCAGTCCTAGGACCCCAGCTGTTCACAATATATATTAATGATCTGGACGAGGGAATTGGATGTAATATCTCCAAATTTGCAGACGACACAAAGCTGGGCGGGAGGGTAAGCTGCGAGGAGGCGTCGGGAAACTCCAGTACGATTTGGACAGGTTGGGTGATTGGGCAGAAACATGGCAAATGCACTATAATGTGGATAAATGTGAGGTTATTCACTTTGGTGGCAAAAACAGGAAGGCAGATTATTATTTGAATGGCAATAGATTGGGAGAAGGGGAAGTGCAAAGAGACTTGGGTGTCCTTGTGCACCAGTCGCTGAAGGTAAGCATGCAGGTGCAGCAGGCGGTTAAGAAGGCAAATGGTATGTTGGCCTTCGTAGCAAGAGGGTTCGAGTACAAGAACAAGGATGTCTTGCTACAGTTGTACAGGGCCTTGGTGAGACCGCACCTTGAGTATTGTGTGCAGTTTTGGTCACCTTACCTGAGGAAGGACGTTCTTGCCATGGAGGGAGTGCAGCGAAGATTCACCAGGCTGATACCTGGGATGGCAGGAATGACGTATGAGGAGAGATTGTGTCGATTGGGCTTATACTCACTGGAGTTTAGAAGATTGAGAGGGGATCTCATCGAAACCTATAAAATTCTGTCAGGTCTGGACAGACTAGATGCAGGAAGGATGTTTCTGATGGCCGGGGAGTCCAGAACCAGGGGTCATAGTCTAAGGATAAGGGGTAAGCCATTTAGGACTGAAATGAGGAGGAATTTCTTCACCCAGAGAGTGGTGAACCTGTGGAATTCTCTGCCACAGAGGGCGGTGGAGGCCAGTTCATTAAATATATTCAAGAAAGAGTTGGATATATTTCTTGAGGCTAAAGGGATCAAGGGATATGGGGAAAAGGCAGGGACAGGGTACTGAATTTGGATGATCAGCCATGATCACATTGAATGGCAGAGCAGGCTCGAAGGGCCGAATGGCCTACTCCTGCTCCTATCTTCTATGTTTCTATATTTCTCAAACTGCCCTGCCACCTTCAACGATTTGTGCACATATACCCCCAGGTCTCTCTGTTCATGTACCCGCTTTAGGATTGTACCCTTTAGTTTATATTGCCTCCTCTTGTTCTTCCTACCAAAATGTATCACTTTGCATTTTTCTGCGTTAAATTTCATCTGACACGTGTCCACCCATTCCACCAGCCTGTCTATGTCCTCTTTAAAGCCTATCACTATCCGCCTCACTGTTCACTATACTTCGAAGTGTTGTGTCATTTACAAATTCTGAAATTGTGCCGTGTACCTCCAAGTCCAAGTCATTAATATAAATCAAGAAAAGCAGCGGTCCTAGTACCAACCCCTGGGAAACACCACTGTATACCTTCCTCCAGTCCGAAAAACAACCGTTCACCACTATTCTGTTTCCTGTCACATAGAAACATAGAAACATAGAAGATAGGAGCAGGAGTAGGCCATTCGGCCCCTCGAGCCTGCTCCACCATTCAATGCGATCGTGGCTGATCATCCAAATTCACTACCCTGTCCCTGCTTTCTCCCCATATCTCTTGATCCCTTTAGCCTTAAGAAATATATCCAACTCCTTCTTGAATATATTTAATGAATTGGCCTCTACTGCCTTCTGTGGAAGAGAATTCCACAGGTTCACCACTCTCTGGGTGAAGAAATTCCTCCTCATCTCTGTCCTAAATGGCTTACCCCTGGTTCTGGACTTCCCGACCATCGGGAACATCCTTCCTGCATCTAGTCTGTATAGTCCTGTTAGAATTTTATACGTTACAATGAGATCCCCTCTCATTCTTCTAAACTCCAGCGAGTACAAGCCCAATCGACCCAATCTCTCCTCATATGTCATTCCTGCCATCCCAGGTATCAGCCTGGTGAATCTTCGCTGCACTCCTTCCATGGCAAGAACATCCTACCTCAGATAAGGCGACCAAAACTGCACACAATACTCAAGATGTGGTCTCACCAAGGCCCTGTACAACTGCAGCAAGACATCCTTGTTCCTGTACTCAAACCCTCTCGCTACGAAGGCCAACATACCATTTCCCTTCTTAAACGCCTGCTGCACCTGCATGCTTACGTTCAGCGACTGGTGCACAAGGACACCCAGGTCTCGTTGGACTTCCACTTCTCCCAATCTATTGCCATTCAGATAATAATCTGCCTTCTTGTTTTTGACACCAAAGTGGATAACCTTGCATTTATCCATGTTATATTGCATCTGCCATGCTTCTGCCCAATTACCCAACCTGTCCAAATCATACTGGAGTTTCTCGGCATCCTCCTCACAGCACACACGCCCACCCAGCTTTGTGTCATCTGCAAACTTGGAGATATTACATCTAGTTCCCTTGTCCAGATCATTATTGTGAATAGCTGGGGTCCAAGGACCGATCCCTGCGGTACCACATTAGTCACTGCCTGCCACTCGGAAAAAGAGCCGTTTATTCCAACTCTTTGCTTTCTGTCTGCCAACCAGTTCTCTATCCAAGTCAATACCTTGCCTTAACTTTACATGCTAATCTCTTATGCGGGACCTTATCGAAAGCCTTCTGAAAGTCCAAATACACCACATCCACTGGTTCTCCCTTATCTATTTTACAAGTTACATCCTCAAAAAATTCCAGTAGATTAGTCAAGCACGATTTACCTTTTGTAAATCCATGTTGACTTTGTCCGATCCAGTCACTTTTCCAAGTGCTCTGCTATTACATCTTTTATAATGGACTCTAGCATTTTCCCCACTACCGATGTCAGGCTTACCCGTCTGTAATTCCCCGTTTTCTCTCTACCACCTTTTTTGAACAAGTGGGGTAACATTAGCTACCCGCCAATCCATGGGTACTGTTCCAGAGTCTATCGAATTTTGGAAGATGACCAGCAATGCATCTACTATTTCCAGGGCCACTTCCTTAAGTACCCTAGGATATAGATTATCAGGCCCTGGGGATTTATCGGCCTTCAATCCCGTCAATTTCTCTAACACATTTCCCTACAAATACTGATTTCTATCAGTTCCTCCCTCTCATTAGACCCTATGTTCCCCGACATCTCTGGGAGGTTATTTGTGTCCACATTTGTGAAGACAGAACCAAAGAATGTATTTAATTGGTCTGCCATTTCTTTGTTCCCCATTATAAATTCCCCTGATTTTGACTGCAAGGGACCTACGCTTGACTTCACCAATCTTTTTCTCTTCACATATCTATAAAAGCTTTAACAGTCAGTTTTTATGTTCCCTGCAAGCTTACTCTCATACTCTATTTCCCCCCTCTTAATTAATCCCTTTGTCCTCTTTTGTTGAATCCTAAACTGCTCCCAACCCTCAGGTTTCCTGCTTTTTCTGGCCAATTTATATGTTCTCTCCTTGGATCTTATGCTATCCCTAATTTCCCTTGTTAGCCACGGTTGAGTCACCTTTTTTGTTTTATTTTTATGCCAAACTGGGATGAACAAATTCTGTAGTTCATCCATGCGATCTTTGAATGTTTGCAATTGCCTATCCACCGTCAACCCTTTGAGTGATATTCCCCAATCAATCCTACCCAACTCGCGCCTCATACCATCGTAGTTTCCTTTATTTAAATTCAGGACCCTAGTCTCTGAGTCAACTACTTCACTCTCCATCTTAATGAAGAATTCGATCATATTATGATCACTCCGACCCAAGGGGCCTCGCACAACAAGATTGCTAATTAATCCGTTCTCATTACATAATACCCAGTCTAAGATGGCCTGATCTCTAGTTGGTTCCTCGACATATTGGTCCAGGAAACCATCCGTATACACTCCAGGAATTCCTCCTCCACAGTATTGTTACTAATTTGGTTAGCCCAATTTATATGTAGATTAAAGTCACCCATGATAACTGCTGTGCCCTTATTGCACGCTTCTCTAATTTCCCTTTTAATGCCATCCCCAACCTCCGCATTACTGTTTGGAGGTCTATATACCACTCCCACTAACATTTTCTGCCCCTTGGTTTTTTTCAGTTCTACCCATACAGTTTCCACATCATCAGAGCTAATATCCTTCCTTACAATTGTGTTAATCCCTTCTTTAACCAGCAATGCTACCCCACCTCCTTTTACTTTTTGCCTATCTTTCCTGAATATTGAATACCCCTGGATGTTGAGTTCCCAGCCTTGGCCACCCTGGAGCCATGTTTCCGTAATCCCAATCATATCATATTCGTTTACCTCTATTTGCGCAGCTAATTCATCCACCTTATTCCTAATGCTCCTCGCATTAAGACACAAAGCCTTCAGGCTTGTTTTTTTAATGCTCTTTGATCTTTTAGAATTATTATTTGCTGTGGCCATGTTTGATTTAAACCCTTGATTTCTCTGTCTGCCACTTTTGTTTTTCTCCTTCCTGTCTTTTGCTTTTATCCTTGTTTCCCTTTCCTCTGTCTCCCCGCTCAGGATCCCAAACCCCTGCCATTTTAGTTTAAACCCTCCCCCAGAGCACTAGCAAACACTACCCCTAGGACATCGGTCCCAGCCCTGCCCAGGTCACTTAGCCAATTTTGTATCCATGCTGCCACTGTCCCTTTTATTCCATGGGCTTCAACTTTGCTGGCAAGCCTATTATGTGGCACTTTGTCAAACGTCTTTTGGAAGTCCATGAACACCACAGCAACTTCATTGCCCTCATCAACCCTCACTGTTACCTCATCAAAAAACTCAATCAAGTTAGTTAAACACGATTTGCCTTTGACAAATCCATGTTGGCTTTCCTTAATTAATCCATACTTGTCCAAGTGACTGTTAATTTTGTCCCAGATTATCATTTCCAAAAGCTTCTCCACTACCGAGGTTAAACTGACTGGGCTGTAGTTACTGGGTTTATCTTTACACCCTTTTTTGAACAAGGGTGTAACATTTGCAATTTTCCAGTCCTCTGGCACCACCCCTGTATCTAAGGAGGATTGGAAGATTATGGCCAGTACCTCCACGATTTCTACGCTTTCCTCCCTCCTCGGATGCATCCCTCCAGTCCTGGTGACTTATCTACTTTAAGTACAGCCAGCCTTTCTAGTGCCTCCACTTTATCAATTTTTATCCCTTCCACTATCTCAACTACTTCCTCTTTCACTGTGAGGGCAGCACGGTGGCATAGTGGTTAGCACTGTTGCCTCACAGCGCCAGGGACCCGGGTTTGAATCTGGCCTCGGGTGACTGTCTGTGTGGAGTTTGCACATTCTCCCCGTGTTTGCGTGGGTTTTCTCCGGGTGTTCCGGTTTCCTCCCACAGTCCAAAGATGTGCGGGTTAGGTTGATTGGCTATGATAAATTGACCCTTAGTGTTAGGGGGATTAAATACATGGGGTTACGGGGATAGAGTGGGATATGTGTTGGTGTAGGGGTTACGGGGATCGGGTGGGATATGTGTCGGTGCAGGCTCGATGAGCCGAAATGGCCTCTATCTGCACTGTGGGGTTTCTGTGATTCTGTGATTCTGTGACTTTGACAGCATCTTCTTCCTTGGTAAAGATGGATGCAAAGTACTAATTTAGTACCTCAGCCAAGCCCTCTGCCTCCATGCACAGGTCTCCTTTTTGATCCCTAATCGGCCCCACCCCTCTTCTTACTACCCGTTTACTATTTATATGCCTATAGAAGACTTTTGAATTCCCTTTTATGTTAGCTGCCAATCTATTCTCATACTATCTCTTTGCCCCTCTTATTTCCTTTTTCACTTCTCCCTCTGAATTTTCTATATTCAGCTTGGTTCTCACTTGTATCCTCAACCTAACATCTGTCATACACCCCTTTTTCTGCTTCATCTTACTCTATCTCATTATCATAAGAACATAAGAATTAGGAGCAGGAGTAGGCCATTTGACCCTTCGAGCCTGCTCCGCCGTTCAATAAGATCATGGCTGATCTTCTACGTGAGCTCCACTTTCCTGCCTTATCCCCATATCCCTTAATTCCTCTGGCATCCAAAAATCTATCTATATCAGCCTTGAAAATACTCAACGACTCAGCATTCACAGCACTTTGGGGCAGAGAATTCCAAAGATTCACAACACTCTGAGTGAAGAAATTCCTCCTCAGCTCCGTCTTAAAAGGCTGGCCCCTTATCCTGAGACTATGCCCCCTAGTTCTAGACACTCCAGCCAGGGGAAACAACCCCTCAGCATCTACCCTGTCAATCCCCTTCAGAATCTTGTATGTGTTATGTCTGACATTGGTGATAGGTACTCGATTGCCTTGGCCTGAGCACATGGAGTTTGATAGTGCTGTTGTCATTGTATTGTGTATAGGTATTCGATTGCTTTGGCCTGAGAGTGTGTGTGTGTGGCAGCCATTAAAAAAGCAACATGAACTGAACTCTGCTTACGGTCTCTGGATTATCTTTGCAAACACAACATTTGGTGACAAGGATGGCTGAAATCTCTCTTCCACCACCTCCTCCCTTCCTTGCACTATCAGGTGAGCCCCCGATCCCATGGGTTCGCTGGTTACCGTCCTTTGAAACCTACCTCATTGCTCTTGGACTAGAAACTGTGAGTATGGCTCGGAAAAAGGCACTGTTATCCCATTGCTTGGGAGCGGAGGGCCAGCGTGTTCTTGGGACATTATGCACAGCAGACTCAATTCAAACATATGATGAGGCTGTGGCTCTGTTAAGCACATACTTCTCTGCCCCACAAAGTGCCCTCCTGCGGCGATTCATTTTTAGACAGCGTCACCAACTCCTCGGCGAGTCGGTGCATCAATACGTGGCTAATTTGAGGGGGTTAGCATGCTCGTGCAAGTTCGGTGCACGACAAGATGAGATGGTGCGTGATCAACTAATAGAGCACACAAACAACGTGAGAGTGCGTGAAAGACTGTTACTCGAGTCCGACGATCTGTCGTTGTCACAGGCAGTCAACATTGCCTTTCAAGTGGAGTCTGCAGCCGAATGTGCAGCAAAACTAGCACACACACCCAGTGACAGCGCCCTCGGCCCCGACAGCTCTGACACGGTAATGCTCGTGCGACGGCAGCAACGCGCACTACCGCGGCAACAGTGTGGAAACTGCGGATCTCGTTCACATGCTACCAGAGCGCAGAATTGCCCCGCGCGCGGCCAAGCCTGTCGCAATTGTGAAAAACAAAATCACTTTGCCAATGTCTGCCGCTCTGCCCCGGTTGCTACAAATGAACACTCTCAGTCCTCAAGCACTATAATTCACAACGTGAGCTCTGGGCTAGTAGTGGCTTTCAAGTCATGCACAATTAACCTGAATGATGTGTGCATCCCGCTGTTGTTGGATTCCGGTGCCAGCGTCTCACTGCTGAATGTGGACACATGCAAACGCTTTTTCAGCTCACTGCCACTCTCTGCGCCCTCCACTACCCTTTGCGGGTATGGTAATTCGAAAATTGGACTAGTGGGCTCAGCCAACCTCACTGTACGCTATGGAACAAAAGTTTTGCCAGATTTTTGTTTTCATGTGGCACGCCAAGGAGCTAATCTGATGGGACTGGATCTTTTCACTGACCTGGGTTTTTCTCTCTTGGACACCGGCGGGTCTGCGATTCTGCACGTCGCCTCACCGTGGCGCCAAACATGGCCAGCACTCTTCGAGGGTCTGGGCTGCCTGACTGCCTTCACCCACCAGCCCATGGTTGACTCCACCATTACCCCTGTCATTCAGCCACTGCGCCGCATCCCGCTTGCTCTCCGTGACGGGGTCACAGCTGAACTAAAGCAGCTACTGGAAGCCGGCATCATCGAACCAGTTGATGCCTCCCCATGGGTCTCCAACCTGGTGGTCGCAACGAAAAAGTCAGGTGGTCTACGCGTCTGTGTCGATCTTCGAGCAGTGAATAAGGCCGTAATCCCTGACAAGTATCCACTGCCCACGTCAGAGGAACTCACAGCGCAGTTCTATGGTTCCACCCTGTTCTCGAAACTGGACCTTCGACAGGGCTATCTACAGGTTCCCCTCCACCCCAGCAGCAGGGACCTCACTGCTTTTGTGACACATGTTGGCATCTTTCGGTATACCAGGATGCCATTTGGACTTAGCTCTGCACCCAGCTGCTTCCAAAAGGTGATGTCCTCTGTGCTCGCGGGCATTCCTGGGGTGGCCATCTACCTGGATGACATCGTCGTGCATGGGCCCTCGACTTCCACTCACGACGAACGCCTTCACAGAGTTTTCACAGCTCTAGCAAAACACAAGCTCACACTGAATGGCGAAAAGTGTGTCTTTGCTGTTTCAGAGATCGAATTTGTGGGGTTTCGGTTGTCGGCTGACGGTATATCCCCACTCCAGTCAAACGTGGATGCCATTCACAGCATCCCAGAACCCAGCTCTGCAGCACAGGTTGCCTCCTTCCTTGGCATGACTGGGTACTACCTGAAGTTTTTGCCCCAGTACTCAGCCACCACAGCCCCACTGCGCCAGCTCCTGCAAAAGGATGAGCCCTGGGTGTGGTCACAAGCCTGTACGGAAGCTGTTCACCTCCTCAAATCGCAGCTCACGTCGCCTCCAGTGTTGGCTCACTTTGACGTCGCCAGCCCCACCCTCGTCACCTGCGACGCGTCCGCTGCAGCTGTGGGGGCAGTGTTATCGCAGATACAGAATGGAGTGGAGAAACCAATCGCCTTTGCCTCCCGAGCCCTTAGCCCCACCAAACAGAAGTACTCAGTAGGCGAGCGTGAGGCGCTGGCGTGCGTCTGGGCACGTGAGCGGTGGCACCTGTACACGTATGGCCGTGCCTTCACCCTGCGAACCGATCACCAGGCTCTCACTGCCCTGCTGTCGACATCCGGCACGGGCCACAGACCACTGCGTCTACACCGCTGGTCTGACCGCCTCCGCCAATACAATTTCAGTCTCCAGTTCACACCAGGACGTGACAATGTTGTTGCAGATCTGCTCTCCCACACTGTCTCTGCCCCAGCCCCACTCGTCGGGTCTGAACATGTGGAATAGGATATCGTCCAGATGCTGCACACGCCTCTCCAAACCACAGTCTCTCTCCAGGAGCTCAAAGAGGCCTCTGAACAGGATCCGGCCCTCTCCCAGCTGTGCACCTTCATCAGAGATGGCTGGCCTCGCAAGGTGCCTGAGGAACTGTCTGCCTACTCCAGAGTTAAAGGGGAGCTCTCCTGCTGGAATGACTCCTGTGTTGCACGTGGGCTCTGCACTGTGGTCCCAAGTGCCCTTCGTGCGCATGTTTTATCCATGGCGCATGAGGGCCACTTGGGCATAGTGAAGCTCAAACAACGATGCCGAGACCTAGTGTGGTGGCCGGGTATCGACAGGGAAATCGAGGCCCTGGTCAAGGACTGTGCAGCCTGCCTTGTAAGTGGCAAGACTGGCCACCAAGCTCCCCCACCCCTGCAACCCCTTGCCTGGCCCTCTCAGCCCTGGGAGCACCTGCAGCTGGACGTCTGCGGGAAGATCCATGGTGTCCCCCACCATCAACGGTTCCTAGTGGTGACCTATGACCTGCACTCAAAATGGCCAGAGGTCACTGCCGTGGGCTCCGTCACCTCTCGGGTCATCATTGATATCCTTGAGTCCCTCTTCTCCCGCTGGGGGCATCCAAAGGCCATCACCACAGACAATGGCCCCCAAATGGTCTCTTCGGAACTCTCCTCTTACCTTGAGAGCAAGGGCATCCGTCACATTCGCACAGCGTACTACCACCCCGAGTCAAATGGGGGGGTGGAGCGTTTTAACCAGACACTGAAAAATGGCCTCAGAGCACAGGGGTGTGCGTTTGACAAGGCCCTCCTCTACACACTGCTGCACTACAGAGCCTCCCAGCATTCCACTACAGGGGTCTCACCCGCATCCCTCATGCTAGGCCGTGAGCTCATGCTGCCCCTTGGCAGGCTCTGCCCCTCGCTAGCTCAGGGCCCTGCTCCACCGGCTCAAGCCAAACTCCGCTTCAACCAGTCGAAGAGGGTCAAGGCGCCCAACATCTTAGTCTCTGATTGGGTCAGAGTCCGCAGGCCTCACCGCAATAATAAGATGGCGTCATTCTGGTCCTCCCCTCTCCAAATCAGCCGCCAACTTGGACCAGCCACTTTCTGCCTCACTGACGGCTCTCGATGGCATGCCAGCCACCTTCGGAAGGTGCCAGCACCCCGTGATGCGGGATTATACAGACCTAACCCCCAAGCCTTACCCCCAGAGTGGCGGGATGCACATGTGACTCAGCCAGCCAACCCTCAAGCAGATGTTGTGCCTCAGCCTGCTCCTCAGCAGTCCCCACTTTGGCCTGCTCTTCACCAGTCCACACCTCGGCCTGTTCGTATACGTTCTCGCCCTGGCCACCTACAGGACTTTGTCACTACGTTTCATGTTTGAAATTCTGTGAGGGGGGAGGAAATGTTATGTCTGACATTGGTGATAGGTAGTCGATTGCCTTGGCCTGAGCACATGGAGTTTGATAGTGCTGTGATCATTGTATTGTGTATAGGTATTCGATTGCTTTTGCCTGGAAGTGTGTGTGTGTGGCAGCCATTAAAAAAGCAACATGAACTGAACTCTGCTTACAGTCTCTGGATTATCTTTGCAAACGCAACAGTATGTTTCAATGAGATCACCTCTGATTCTTCTAAACTCCAGAGAGTATAGGCCCATTCTACACAATCTCTCATCATAGGACAACCCTCTCATCCCAGGGATCTAGTGAACCTTCGTTGCACCGCCTCCAAGGTAAGTATATCCTTCCTTAGATAAGGAGACCAAAACTGTGCACAGTACTCCAGGTGTGGTCTCACCAGAGCCCTGTACAATTGTAGCAAGACTTCCTTACTCTTATACTCCAAACCCCTTGCAATAAAGGCCAACATGCCATTTGCCTCCCTAATTGCTTGCTGTACCTGCATGTTAACTCTGTGTTTCTTGCCCGAGGACAACCAAATCTCTCTGAACACCAACATTTAATAGTTTCTCGCCATTTAAAAAAGATTCTGTTTTTCTATTCTTCCTACCCCAAAGTGAATAACCTCACATTTCCCCACATTATACTCCATCTGCCACCTTATTGCCCACTCACTTAACCTGTTTATATCTCTTTGCGTCTGCCTCACATCTTACTTTTCCACCTAGCTTTGTATCCTCAGCAAACTTGAATACATTGCATTTGGTCCCTTTATCTAGGTCATTAATATAGATTGTAAATAGCTGAGGCTCAAGCACTGATCCTTGTGGCACCCCACTAGTTACAGCCTGCAAGTCTGAAAATGATCCATTTATCCCTACTCTCTGTTTTCTATCTGTTAACCAATCCTTTATCGATGCTAATACCTTACCCCCAACCCCATGTGCCCTTATCTTGTTTAACAACCTTTTATGTGGCACCTTATCGAATGTCTTTTGGTCATCCAGGGAGCTCTGGCTTTGGTTGCCCTACCTTTCCCCCTCGTGGAAATGTACCTCGAC
Source organism: Somniosus microcephalus (assembly GCF_052327205.1). Lineage (NCBI taxonomy): Eukaryota > Metazoa > Chordata > Chondrichthyes > Squaliformes > Somniosidae > Somniosus > Somniosus microcephalus. Next base: position 346,966,212 of record NC_140988.1, read on the forward strand.
TGTTCCCGAACCATCTCTTGAAATGCAGCCCATTGTTTGATTGCAGTTTTGCCTGCCAATCTTTGATTCCAATTTTCCGGGGCCCAGATCCGTTCTCAACCCACTGATATTGGCCTTCCTCCTCTTAAGTATTTTTACTCTAGACTGCTCCTTGTCTTTTTCCATAGCTAATCTAAACCTTATGAGACTATGATCACTGTTCCCTAAATATTCCCCTACTGACTCTTATGTCACTTGACCCACCTCATTCCCCAGAACCAGATCCAGCAATGCCTCGTTGGGCCGGAAATGTACTGATCAAGAAAGTTCTCATGAACACACTTCAGAAATTCTTTCTCCTCCCTGCCCTTTACACTATTACTATTACAGTCTATATCAGGATAGCCTGACATCTGTTTTAGTGTCAATAAATGCGTACTTATTTCATTTGAACAATCTCTATCTATTTACTCCGTTCCTTCAAAATTTTATACACCTCAATTAAATCATCCCGTAATCTCCTCTGCTCTAATGAAAAGTCTTTTATTTTTGTCCTTCTTCTTCATATTGGTATTTCTTCATACCGGGGAGAATCTGTGCGGTACCCTCCCTATTTCCTCAGCATCCTTTATATAAGAGTGAAATTCAAAACTGCACACAGTACGCCAATTGTGGTCATACTATGGTTTTGGATAGATTCACCATTTTACATCTCAACCCTCGCATTCTTTCCTGTCATAAAACTCAGTATTCCATTCACTTTTTTTTTATGACCTTATCCACTTGAATTGCTGCTTTTACGGCCTTGTGAACCTGAAACCCAGATTTTTTTATACAGAGAGTTGTGAGGCTGTGGCATACACTGGTAATTGAAGCAGGGACAATGTCAACATTCCATGTAATCCTCCAACTGCTTATGAGAGAATATGAGGGAAAACTTTTTTACGCAGCAAGTGGCAATGACCTGGAATTCGCTGCCGACGGAAGTGGTGGAAGCGGAGACATTCAGTGTTTTCAAGGGGAGACTGGATAGTGTTGAATCCGTGATTCTTAAAGTATGATGTTTTCCAATAACTAGACGGAGGCTGTAAATTAACAATCAACAGGTGTTTACTGGAGGAGGGTAGTCTAAAGACTAACAGTACAGAGGCATGCTCAAGGCTTATATACAGGTGTGGTCACTGCCGGTGCTACATTATACAGGAGCTGTAAAAGTAGTTCTCTCTTAAAGGCACATACACTACAATCCCTCCCCTTTTAGATTAACAGTACCCATAACATTCAAATAACAGTTAACACTTTAACATGCACATTAAACTGAAATAGTCCATTTATAGATTCAGTCTTTGGGGCGGCTTCCTGATCCTTTCTGGATAGCGCCTTTCCTGAGGTTCTTGTTCTTGGTGCGGAGGCGATTCTGGCCCCCTTTCGTCGGTTAGTTCATCAGGTTCCGCTGCTACTGTTTCTGAGGTAGATGCTACCGGTATGTTGGGTTCATGTTGCCTCACAGCGCCAGGGACCCGGGTTCGAATCCGGCCTCGGGTGACTGTCTGTGTGGAGTTTGCACATTCTCCCCGTGTTTGCGTGGGTTTCCTCCGGGTGCTCCGGTTTCCTCCCACAGTCCAAAGATGTGCGGGTTAGGTTGATTGGCTATGATAAATTGACCCTTAGTGTTAGGGGGATTAAATACGTGGGGTTACGGGGATCGGGTGGGATATGTGTCGGTGCAGGCTCGATGGGCCTAAATGGCCTCTATCTGCATTGTGGGGTTTCTGTGATTGTGATCCCCAGGTACGCGAGACATGGGGTTGACTCGTTCCTGTGACGCTAGGATCTGGTCGACGTGGCGTCTCACAATGTTCTCCCCGACATCCACTGTGTACATTAATGGCCCCTGCCGTGTGCATATCGTTCCGGGTTGCCATTTCTCTGTTCGGTAGTCGCGGGCCAAGACTGGTTGTCCTACATTGAAGCTCCTTGTCGGTTTCTCATTGATGTGCTGGAATTGCTTATCCTCAACATTTCTTCGCACATTTGGTCTGAACAAATCCAGACGAGATCTCAACCTTCGGTTAAAGAACATCATGGCCGGGGTCTGGTTGGTGACTGCATGTGTCGCATTTCTGTAGGCTAACAGGAAATTGTCCACCTTATGCTGTAGTGGAATTTCATCATCGCACATGGCCCTTATCACCTTTTTAAAGGTTTGTACGAACATCTCAGCCAATCCATTTGTGACTGGATGATACGGGGCGGATGTGTAATGCCTTACCCCATTCCTTCTCCTAAATTTCCGAAACTCTTCGGACACAAACTGTGGTCCGTTATCAGAGCAAATCTGCTCTGGCAAGCCGTTCCTGGCAAATATGGTCTGTAGGACTGCAATCGTTTTCTCTGTAGTGGTTGAGGACATTTTGATCACCTCAGGCCATTTCGAGTGCGCATCCACTGCTATTAAGAACATTGAGTCCATGAATGGACCAGCAAAATCAATATGCACCCGTTGCCATGGAGAGGAGGGCCACTCCCATGGGTGTAGAGGGGCACGTGGTGGTGCATTTTGGACCTTCTGGCATCCTGAGCAGCTCTCTGTTAGGTCCTCGATTTGTTGATCGATCCCCGGCCACCACACATAAGCCCTAGCAAGGCTTTTCATTTTCACCCCTCCCAGATGGCCTTCGTGAAGCTCATTGAGCACTCTCTCCCTTAACTTGGGTGGAATTACCACTCGGGATCCACACATCACTGTCCCCTGGCATACTGACAGCTGTTCTCTTCTGGATGAGAATGCTGGCAACAGTGAGTCGCCATGTGTTGGCCATCCCTTCACCGTCAAATCATATACCCGAGACAGTGTTGGATCATTGCGGGTCTCCTTCTCCATATCCGCGTTAGTTACTGGCAATCATTCAATTATCGACGAATAAAATATTTCGATAGGGTCCACTGTTGGTGTTTCCTCCACAGTAGGCAGTGGCAGGCGTGATAGCCCATCAGCGTTTCCATGCTGTTTCGTGCCCTTATACTCTATTTCATATTGGCTCACCCCTAGAAAAAGGGACCATCTTTTTAGCCGTTGTGCAGTCATCACCGGAACGCCCTTCTTTGGATTAAAGATGGAGACAAGTGGTTGGTGGTCAGTCAGCAAGGTGAACTTCTGCCCATGCAGATAGTGGTTGAATTTTTTTACTCCCCATACTAGGCTGAGGGCCTCCCTGTCGATCTGGGCGTAGTTGCGCTCGGCTGAGGTTAGTGACCGAGACGCAAAGGCGACTGGCCTCTCCAACCCGTCTGGGAATTTGTGCGACAGCACCGCTCCAATACCATAGGGTGATGCATCACATGCCAACCGAATTGGTAGTGCTGGGTTGAAATGGGCCAACACCTCTTTTGATGTTATCAATTCTTTGCACTTCTGGAAAGCTCGTTTACATTCGTCATTCCACTTCCATGGTACCCCCGTTTGCAGTAGGGTGTTCAGTGGGTGTAATACTGTAGACAAATTTGGTAAGAACTTATGGTAGTAGTTCACCGGCCCGAGGAACGACCTCAGTTGTGACACATTTTCCGGTGCTGGAGCCTTGACTACTGCCTCAATCTTTTCAGGGGACTTATGTAACCCCTCTTCATCAATAACGTGGCCACAATACGAGATCTGTTTCTGGAAAAACTTGCACTTGTGGCGATTAGCTCGTAGCCCATATTCCTTTAATCTAGTGAGCACCTTCTCCAGGTTGGCGAGGTGATCACTGTCATTTTCGCCCGTGACCAGGATGTCGTCCAAACAACACTGGGTCCCTGGAATCCCTTGCAGGACTTGATCCATTGCCCTTTGCCAAATAGCCAGAGCCGATGCTACCCCGAACACCAGCCGGTTTTATTGGTAGAGACCTTTATGAGTGTTGATCGTGAGGTATTGTTTCGAGGCTTCTTCTACCTCCATTTGCAGGTACGCCTGGGCCAGATCAATTTTGGTGAAGCGTTTACCTCCAGATAGCGAGGCAAAAATATCCTCAATCCGTGGAAGTGGATATTGTACCGTGTGAAGGACTGGGTTCACTGTCACCTTAAAATCCCCACAGATGCGGACCTTCTTTGGTTCCCCAGGTGTATTACTCAACAACCTCTTCATTACAGGAACGATGGGTGTAGCCCACTCGCTCCAATCTACTTTGGACAGTACTCCTGAACATTCCAACCCTTCCTGCTCTGCTTCGACGGCTGGTCGGATCGCATAAGGCCTTAAAAAACTTTGGGCTTGCATTTTCCTCTATTTTAATCGTCGCTGTTATGCCTTTTAGTGTTCCGAGTCCCTCCTGGAACACTTCTTGTGCGTCAGTTAGCATTTTTGACAGTCGTCCAGGTGTGACATCGTCATCCTTTTTGGCCTCAACCTTCAGTGCCTGTATGGAATGCTAATCTAATTGTATCTTCCGGATCCATTCACGTCCTAGTAGTGGTGGTCCTCCATCTGGCAATACATATAGGTCCATTTTGGGTATTTCCTGGCCTTTGTATATCACGTTCACCCTTATTTTTCCTTTGGGGTAGACTTTTTGCCCCGTGTACGTCTTCAAGACAATCTCTGTAGCTTTCAAGGGTATATGTGAAAATAGTCGCTTGTAGTCCCTTTGGTTTATGACTGTTAGGGCTGATCCTGTGTCCAATTCCATTTTCACTTGGACTCCATCTATCTTGAGCATGACCCAGATAGTCTACTGATCCTCCATTTTGATTACCTTATGTAGTTTCAGACAACCCAGCTCCTTGCTTCCGGAGTCTGTATCACTTTTCTGTTCGTCTGAACTACTGTCCATCACCTTATGTACCTTTTTGTACTTCTCCTGTGGAGATTTCTTGCTGCTGGTTTTCTTCCCTGACCTGCAGACTCTTGCTATGTGTCCTGCTTTTCCACACTGTCTGCACACTTGGTCCTTGAACCAACAATCCTTATGGTCATGTGTTGTTCTGCCGCAGCGATAACACTCCCCTGCTCCATATGACATTTCATTGGTGCCATATTCTTGCGGTCTCCGTTGTATCTCTGCAGCGCCCCATGCGGCTGCTTCGTGTGACAATGCCATGCTGAAAGCCTTGTCCAGCGTAAGATCCTTTTCTGATAGAAGCCGTTTCTGGGTTCCTTCACTTTGAAGCCCACACACAAACTTGTCCCTTAACGTATCTGCTAGTCCCAATCCAAACTGGCAGTGTTTCGATAGCTTGCGCAGTTCCGTTAAGTACTCAGCATTACTTTCGTCTTTATGCTGGTTCCTTTTGTGGAACTTAAATCTTTCTGCTATCAGCAGCGGTGTGAGGTTTAAGTGGTCCTGTAGGATTTCCACTATGCTTTCGAAATTCTTATCCACTGGCTTCTCTGGGGTTATTAGGTTTCGCAGTAAGCCTTAAGTTTTTGCACCCATGGAATTCAACAAAACCAGTGCTTTCCTAGCATCTGGCACTTCATTCGCCTTGCAGTACACCTCAATGCATTCCACATATGTCGCCCAATCTTCGACTTCATTGTCGAACGCAGTGATAATGCCACTCTTCGGCATCCCTGGATGTGATTAAACTGTCTAAAATGGCGTCTCCCGCGCTCTCCCTTTGTCTCCGCTGGCACAAAATGGCGTCTCCCGCGCTTTCCTTTCTTCCCGCGCTCGCCCTTCTTCTCCGCTGCGGCTTCTAAAATGGCGTCTTCCGTGCTCTCCCTTCTCCGCGGCTCAATGGCGTCTCCTGCGCTTCCTTTCTTTCCCCCGCGGACGCTGTTCAGCCCTTGAGCCCTGGCTGTGCTCTGTGCGTTCTCCTGTGCGCCTCTCTCGTTGCCGCCGCTCGGTCCTGAACCCGGCTGCTGCTTTACCCTCTCTCTCTTTTTGTTTTCCCTTGACGCCGCTCGGTTTTCAACCCCCGGCTGCGCCCTGTGCGCTTCACCCTCTCTCTTACCCCGTCGACGCTGCTCGGCCTTTTCTGTGCCGTCGGTCGGCTCCAGCCACCACTGTCCGGGAAGGGTCTTCGCTGTACCTGTTGCCAGTCTGTTGCTGGATCGTCGTGGCTGGAGAACCAAGCCCAGCTCTCAACAGCCTCCCCTGCGATGTTCACTCTCTGCCAGATGACTGGGCGGTTGCTCGTGGTCGACGCCCATGCTTCTGGCCTCGACTTTCTTCCACCGTCCTCCCGGAGTGAATCCTTGAAAGGAAATGCAGAGTTGCAGGTAGATTTGAATCGACCTCGTCGCCACTGTTGAATCCGTGATTCTTAAAGTATGATGTTTTCCAATAACTAGACGGAGGCTGTAAATTAACAATCAACAGGTGTTTACTGGAGGAGGGTAGTCTAAAGACTAACAGTACAGAGGCATGCTCAAGGCTTATATACAGGTGTGGTCACTGCTGGTACTATAGTATACAGGAGCTGTAAAAGTAGTTCTCTCTTAAAAGGTACATACACTACAGATAGGCACTTGAGGGAAATAAACTTGCAGTGCTACGGGGATAGAGCGGGGGAATGGGACTGACTGGATTGCTCTACAGAGAGCCGGCACGGACTCGCTGGGCCGAATGGCCTCCTTCTGTGCCGTTATGACTCTTTGGGCTCGAATTTCCAAGCCCCGCAGAGGCGGGTTTGGAGGTGGGAGTGGTGGGAAAATTGCAGAATCGGGGGGCAGGAACCTATCCCACCCCCAACCCGCCTCCGTGCCAATGTCCCAGGAGGCGGGTATCCGACCTGTGCTGGGACCCGCCTCCCCGAGGCGGGAAGGGGATTAGTGCCAATTAACTGCCTGTTAACAGGTAGTTAACAGGCAGTTTTTTGCCTAATCCCTATTTTTAGCCCTGAAGTGTGGGCTTCCCGACGGCTCCAAACCACGCCAAGTTAGCAAGGCGGACCGTGGGTCTGCAGGGGTTGGAGGGGTCGAGATGTCCGTTGTGCAGGTGAGTGATGGGTGCATGTGTGCAGTGGTAAGTGTGTGAGGTAAGTGTAAAGTGTTTTAATAAGTTTTACTTACCTTTACTTTCTCCTTCAGGCTTCCTTCCTTCAGTTCTCGGGAGTCGCTCAGCTCATCGGCACAGAAAGCAGAATGGCCGCTGAACTGTCAAAAGCTGCAGCCTTTGCTTTCTGGTCTGGAGAGATCTCTAACTGAGCCTGAGTAGAAGGACTCAAGTTAGAAGACAGATTGTCAGCGTTTGGCAGCCTCACAGAGCTGTCAAACGTCAATTTTTCATCTGTCAAAAGCTCTTGACAGATGAAATGTCAATCACTGACGTCACCAGTAACCGGGTGTCCCTTAATTGGCCTGCTGAGCCCACTGGGCAGGCTTAACAAGGTCAATCAAGGGAAAATAGCGTGGGTTGGCCACAAGTCGATGGAGGCGGGACTACAACCCAAAAAGTGGGAGCCCCGCCTCCATCATGTCCCCATTGACAAAATCCAGCCCTATGACTCTATGAGTGACATTATAACAGATCAACAAAACACCAATACATATCCCAGAAAATCATGTAGTAAGATAACTTGAATTATTCAGTCACTGCAAATTAATGTCTTTGAGAATGCACTATTACAAGGAGTAACATCCCGAACACTGTCGTTAGATCTGCTAGCATCTTATATACAATATGTAGCAAATCTCCTGTGGCACTGCCAATAATGAGAGGATGCGCTGCTTTAAAATGTCAGGAACCATGTAAAACACAAACACCAGGAATTCCCTTGGGACGTCTCCCGCTCCAACTCCATGCCGTGCCAAGCGGGGTTTAAGTGAACGTACATCAGCAAAGTAGAAACCCCGAGGCAACTCCTGGCAAATTTATTCTTCTTCTGCTAAAGTGTAGGTGTGTCTCCATTAGGAACAGGAGTGAGCCCTCGAGCCTGTTGCGCCATTCAGTTAGATCATGGCTGATCTGTCTCTTAACTCCATATCCCATAATACATAGAAACATAGAAGATAGGAGCAGGAGTAGGCTATTTGGCCCCTCGTGCCTGCTCCGCCATTCAATGAGATCAAATACCTCACCTAACAAAAATTTAGCAATCTCAGTTTTGACATTTTCACTTGACCCCTAGCACCAACAGCTTTTGGAGGAGCTCTATAAGCCTATATGATTTAGTAAAAGAGGCCACAGGCATTGTGGCTCTGGTACTTTTTGTTGCAGGAGTGCTTGTGCATGCCAATGCCTTTGTTTCTTTGTAATCCCCCCAAGTGTGATGGCGATATGCACTACATAGCGTGTGATACATATATCTCCTTGGGCAGTCACTCGGCACCGAGGATGACTTGCTTCCACATTAAAAATGAGTTCTCAGGTGACTGATGAGTCCAATGCGGGACCTACAGTCTCTGTCACAGGTGGGGCAGATGGTGGTTGAAGGGCCAGGTGGGTGGGGTGCTTGGGTTGACATGCACTCCTTGCGCTGCCTGCGCTTGGCTTCCGCTTGCTCCCAGCGAAGAGACTCGAGGTATTCGGCGCCTTCCCGGATGCTTCTCCTCCACTTTGTGCGGTCTTGGGCCAGGGATTCCCAGATGTCAGTGGGGATGTTGCACTTTTTCAAGGAGGCTTTGAGGGCGTTCTTGAAGCGTTTCCTCTGCCCACCTGGGGCTCTCTTGCCATGTCGGAGCTCTGAGTAGAGTGCTTGTTTTGGGAGTCTCGTATCGGGCATGCGGACAATATGACTCGTCCATCGGAGCTGATCGAGTGTGGTCAAAGCTTCGATGCTGGGATGTTGGCCTGAACGAGAACATTGACGTTGGTGCACCTATCCTGCCAATGGATTCGCAGGATCTTGCAGAGGCAACATTGGTGGTACCTCTCCTTGCTTTGAGGTCCATGTCTCTGAGGCATACAGCAGGGCGGGTATCACTGCTTCTCTGTAGACCATGAGCTTAGTGCCGGGTTTGAGGTCCTGGTCTTCAAACACTCTCTTCCTCAGGCGACCGAAGGCTGCACTTGCACACTGAAGGCGGTGTTGGACTTCGTCATCGATGTCTGCCCTTGTTGACAGTAGGCTCCCGAGGTATGGAAAGTGGTCCACGTTGTCCAAGGCCTTGTCGTGGATTTTGATAATCGGGGGGGCAGTACTGTGTGGCAGGGGCAGGTTGGTGGAGGACCTTTGTCTTACGGATGTTTAGTGTAAGGCCCATGCTCTCGTACGCTTCGGTGAAGGTGTTGACGATGGTTTGGATTTCGACCTCCGAGAGTGCGCAGACACAAGCGTCGTCTACATAATGTAATTCAACAACAGAGGATGGGATGACCTTGGATCTGGACTAGAGGCAATGGAGGTTGAACAGTTTCCCATTTGTTCTGTAAATTAGCTCCACTCCAGCAGGGAGCTTACTGAGGGTGAGATGGAGCATTGCAGCAAGGAAGATCGAGAAGAGCTTTGGTGCGATGACACAGCCTTGCTTGACCCCGGTCTGCAGGTGAATTAGATCTGTGGTGGAACCATTGGTCAGGATCACGGCTTGCATGTCGTCGTGAAGAATGCGGAGGATGGTGACAAACTTTTGAGGGCAGCCAAATTTGAGGAGGACACTCCATAATCCCTCATGGTTGACAGTGTCGAAGGCCTTTGTGAGATCAAAGAAGGCCATGTACAGCGGTTGGTGCTGTTCCCTGCATTTCTCTTGTAATTGACGTGCGGTGAAGATCATGTCCATTGTGCCCCTTAGTGGGCGGAATCCGCATTGCGACTCTGGGAGGAGCTCTTCGGTCACTGGGAGAAGGCAATTGAGGAGGATACTTGCGATGACTTTCCCTGTGGCAGACTCCTCTGTAATTACCGCAATCGGACTTGTCACCTTTCTTGAAGATGGTCACAATTACGGCATCTCTGAGATCCCCTGGCATGCTCTCCTCCTTCCAGATAAGAGAAATTAGTTGATGAATTCGCGTCAGTAGTGCTTCTCCACCATGCTTTAATGCCTCGGCAGGGATTCCATCTGCTCCTCTTAGATAGAGAGCCCAGATATTAGATAAAGAGCCCAGTGTGCATTATATGAGAATTTTTTCAAATAAAAACTTCATATTTTCAGCTACCCTGACAGTTCAGCTGGCAAAAACAGTAAACGGCTGACCCACATATAGCAGAAAGTTCCCAGGTGCAATTCTGGGTCTGTGCTGAGTTATTGAACTCAGCCAGGTTAAAGAAGGGCAAGAAATAAAATCACTATTTCCATTGATCACTATCCAGCCACCCATTCTGAAGTGCACGTATCGACTGCAGGTGAATAGGGGATCAATTTGGAAGTGATATCCCGGCAGCACATGGACTTGCATGTGTAGGAGTAGGATGGACATGGACTTGTTGGACTGGACCAACCTAGAGGTCAGAAATTCAGCAAGTGCTAGGTGCAGAATACGATTTGGGCAGCATGCAGCAAGACCTGGACCACAAATCCAGGCTTGGGCTGATAAGTGGCAAACAACATTGCACCACACAAGTGCCAGGCAATGATCATCTCCAACAGAGAGTCCACCTTCCCTTGACATTCAGTGGCTTAACTATCGTCGAATCCTCCGCCATCAATATCCTGGGGGCTGCCTTTGACCGGAAACTCGACTGTACCAGACATTATAAATGCCGTGGCTACTAGAGCAGGTCAACGGCTGGGTATTCTGTGGTGATTGACTCATCTCCTGACTCCCCAAAGACTCTCCACCACCTACAAGGCACAAGTCAGGAGAATGATGCAATAGCCTCCACTTGCCTGGATGAGTGTAGCTCCAATAACACTCAAGAGGACAAAGCAGTCCGCTTGATTGGCACCACCTCAAACATCCACTCCCTTCATCACAGGCACACCGTGGCTGCAATGTGTACAACCTATAGGATACACTGCAGTGACTCGCCAAGGCTTCTTCGACAGCATCTCCCAAACCTTCCACTACCTAGAAGAACAAGGATAGCAGGTGCATGGGAATACAATCACCTCCAGGTTATTCTCCAAGTTACACACGATCCAGACCCAGAAATATATCACCGTTCCTTCATCGTCACTGAGTCAAAATCCTGGAACTTCTTACCTAACAGCACTATGGGAGTACTTTCACCACATGGATTGCAGCAGTTCAAAAAGAAGGCCCACCACCACCTTCTCAAGGGCAAGTAGGGATGGGCAATAAATACTGGCCTTGCCAGCGACGCCCACATCCCAAGAATTAATTCAAAATAATGTTAAAAAAATGTGCAATTATGGGAGATTACCTATATAAGAATATAAGGGACCTCCAGAAATTTAACTGCACTTTACACTTTAGACCAGTGTCCAGAAAACTGGAATACAGTATTCAGTCTTTCTGATTTTATTTTTATGGGATATGGGCAACACTGGCAAAGCCGCATTTATTGCCCATCCCTAGTTGGACTGAGAAGGTAATGCTGGGCTGCCTTCTTCAACTGCTGCAGTCTTTGTGTTGATAGTGCTCCCATGATCGTGTTAGGTAGGGATCCTAGGATTTTGGCCCAACGACGATAAAGTAATGGTGATATATATCCAAATCAGGATAGTGTATAAGCAGCTAGTTATTCCCACAACAATTCGAATGTTTATTAGGACATAACAACCTGGAGGGGAACTTGGGGGTGATAGAGTTTTCACGATATTGCAACTCTTATCCTTGGTGTTAGAATTTGCAGAAATGGGAGCTGTGGTCAAAGAAAGTTGGCTAGAAAGCTTACCCATATTTTTCATGTTAAATCCATGTATTGAAGTGTCAGTAAATTTAATGCGTTAATTTGAGATAAAGGGCTAGAAATTTGGTACCTTAGCACCTCCTGTTAGTGCCCGGGCGGGGCGCTAACAGGGAGCGCTAAGGGCTTATCGCCTGGGTGCGGCGACTCCAACACCGCCTGCGAAATTCAGTCGGCATTTAGTGCCGGCACTAACACTTAGCACCTGGCCCTCTCGCGCCGCTCAGACCGTGACGTCAACGAGTGTGCACCGCCCCGTTAGCGCCCCGGATGCGAAATTCAGTCGCTTCCCCTGACTTACCGCCTGGCGCTGAGAACGACAGAAATAGCAGGCGTTGATACCTGGGATTGCCGCTCCCAGGGTGCTATTTAAAGGGATCACTTACCGGTTCCTTGGGAGGTCAAGCAGCAATGATCAGAGTGAAACTGTGCAGCATGATTAAACCTCCCCTTTAAGAACTGGAAGGCGCCAGTCTGTCTTGCGACTTTCTAATTGACAGCACCCCGCTCTCCAACATTAGCGCCCTAAGAGAAGTGTGTAGCGCTTGATTTAGCGCTCCACTTCCCTCTTGGGGCGCTAAAACTCAACTAAAGTTAGCGCCCAGGCGATGTTAGCGCTCAAAATGGTCGATACCGAATTTTTCCCCCAAAGGTTTTCTAAATATTTGCTGGATTACTCTTAATATCCATTCAGAGGTATTATTGCAAAAAGGTAAGTAGTTTCATGCCACATTTATTTTTTAATGGTGTCAACTCTCCCATGATGGATCAGTGGAAGTTTCCTCACCTGACAGTATTCCTCCTAGATCTTTGCCAACAGAACGATGGCATGAAATGTAACAGGGGAAAGAGGCAGTAATCTGCATTCCCAAGTGCATAACATCCTTCTGAAGAAAATTGCCAACCTCTGTTCCATGGCAGCAAGAGGCATCTCCTCAAAGTTTCCTTAAGTAACGTGGAACCCCTTATTTTCTCATAATGACAGGTGTGAGAAGTATCTCCAGGTGGATTTCCTGGAGCTCACAATGACTGAGCTTGAGAAACAGTGGGAGACACTCCGCACAATGCAGGAGGTGGTCACCTCACAGCTAGCAAGGAATAGTGAGGCAGAAGAAGGCAGCTGGGTAACCATCCACTGGGGGGAAGAGGAAGTCTCAGCTCGAGGTACATAAGAACATAAGAAATAGGAGCAGGAGTCGGCCATTTGACCCCTGGAGCCTGCTCTGCCATTTAATGAGATCATGGCTGATCTGATCATGGGCTCAGCTCCATTTCCCTGCCCGCTCCCCATAACCCTTCACTCTCTTATTGTTCAAAAATCTGTCTATCTCCACCTTAAATGTATTCAATGACCCAGCCTCCACGGCTCTTTGGGGTAGAGAATTCCACAGATTTACGACCCTCTGAGAGAAGAAATTCCTCCTCATCTCAGTTTTAAATGGGCGACCCCTTATTCTGAAACTACGTCCCCTAGTTCTAGATTCCCCCATGAGGGGAAACATCTTCTCTGTATCTACCTCGTCGAGCCCCATCAGTATCTTATATGTTTCAATAAGATCACCTCTCATTCTTCTAAACTCCAATGAGTATAGGCCCAACCTGCTCAACCTTTCCTCATAAGACAACCCCTTCATCTCAGGTAGCGTTATACCTGTGACTCAGAAGAGGTTGGCGACTCAGGGAAGGAGATCAAAAGCAACACCACAGCACTGTAGGGCAAGTGGTACCCAAGGGAGGAGAGTTAAATGCAGGAACATAGTGATAGTGAGAGATTTAACAATGAGAGGAGCAGACAATAACCAGAAACGTGATTCCAGATTGGTGTGTTGCGTCCCAGAGGTCAGGGAAAAGGACATAACAGATGCAGAAGCTCTTGGAAAGGGAGATCAGCCGATAACCATGGTTCATGACCTGAAACGCTAACTCTGTTTCTCTCGTCACAGATGCTGCCTGACCTGCTGAGTATCTCCAGCATTTTCTGTTTTTATAACCATGGTTCATGTTGGAATCAATGATTTAAACAAAAGTAAGATTCCCTTTCTGCAAAGAGACTTCCAGGAGTTAGAAGGTAAAATAAGAAGCAGGACCTTAAAGGAGTAATCTCAAGATCATTACTACCGTTACTACACAATAACCAGCGCAGGAACAGCCAGATTAGGGAAATAAATGTTCAACTTGTAGTTCAGGAGGGAAGTCTTCAGATTCCTGGGATATTGAACCAGTTTGTGGCAGGAGTGAGTTGTGCCCATAGGATGGCCGATATCTGAACAGAGCTGGGACCAATATTCACACAGGGAGGTTAAATCGAACTGTTGGGGTGGATTTAAACTCATCTGGCTGCGAGGAGGGTTAACTCAAGAGAGTAGAGATGCAAGCTTTAGGTGTATAGACAATAAGTTGATAGAAAAGTTGAAAGAGGTTAAATAGGACAAGAAAGTTAAAAAAATCAGGATATGGACAGGCAAAAAACAATTACAAAGCCAAGGAAATCCAAATCAAAAAATGGGAATATCAATGCAAAGAGTATAAGAAACCATATTTAAGAGAGTCAGTGATACAAATTAAAAAGCGTGGCATATTATAAGTCACTGCAGCTGGGTTAGGATTGGCAATTACATTTTCTAGGTATAAAACTTTCAGGAGGGGAAGGAAGAAAGGGGAGAGTGGTAGTAGCAGGGACAATATTCTTGAACGAGAGTGTAAGGATTTTCATGGAGAAGTAGTCCAAATGGAATCCCTTCGGATTGAGCTGTGGAACAGCACGCGGCTGCACGGCCTGTGTTTCCTGCAGATTTCACAAAACTGGTGTCAATAAAAGTGGCATTCAGTGACCATGTGAGAGAGCTGAATAATTGGCCAGTTTTGTCGCGTGCTCCCCCTAATGTGACAGTGATTGCTAGCGGGTCTTGTGATGAACCACAATAACTTAGGAATTGGGAAGGGCAAGGAAAATGTGATTTCCTTTCCCACTAGAAAGTACAAATATTGAGCACTGTTGCTTTAACAGCCAAATAAAGAAAGAACTTGCATTTCTGCATCACTGGGAGGGCAGCCAAGCAAGTCAGCAACTTGTTATTTGACTCCTGAAGTTAACTGCACGGTGCAGTCAGCCAATATACAGTGCATGGCACCTTGCCATTGAAACTCTCTGGGGGAAAAATTCAGTTGGTTTGCGCCTCCCGTTAACGCCCTAAGAGGGCAATGTTTTAAATGGGCGACCCCTTATTCAACATTGTGGGCCTCCCTCCCTCCCGCCTTGGTGCTGCTGCTGATGTTTGCGGCGCTCGCGAAATTGCCTAGAGTTTTTGCGGCGGCGCAAAAGTTTACCGCCCCGATCTCCTGCGCCCGCAGATCGTGACGTCAGTCGAGCGTGCAACGCCCTGGTGGCGCCCCGGACCGGATATTGAGTGGCGCCCCCCCTCCATTCCGCCTGCCGCAAGCAACGACAGGGAGACTGGAACGTTTCCCAGTCGGTGAGCGGCTGGGGGGAGCGCTATTTAAAGGCGCCCTCTTCCTGCCTTTTTCTGTGGTAGACATTTTTGCACCACTCATTCTGACAGAGAGATTCTGAGAGAGGGAAAGAGAGACTTCTGCATAGTCAACGCTATATGAAGTAGTTTTGGCTACTGTGCATCACTTTGCAGGTACTTTTGGATTTGACCTTCATTACTTTGATTGTCAAGAGACTAGGGGAGCTGCACTGACTTGGGACGTCGTCCTGTGCCTGCAGAATCGGAGGCAACAGAGATGCAGAGAGAGAGTGGCAATCATGGCCAGAGGGAGGAGGGCCAACAGGCCTGTGCACAGGAGACCTGACCCTCCCAGGATATTCCGGGAACAATTCATCTACATTCATTTGTCTGAGGAGCAGTGTTTGCGCAGGCTGCGCTTCAGCAAGGAGGTGGTCACTGTAGTGTATGTACTTTGAAGAAGGAACTATATTCTGCAGCCCCTGTATACTGCAGTACCAGTAGTGACCACCCCTGTATATAAGCCTGTGTAGTAACTTTGTATAGTAGTTCCAGTTTTGTCTCCATTCAGTAAACACCTGTTATAACCAACTCCTGCAGTCCGTGTCTCAATTACACACGGACGTTACACTGGCGACGAACAGATCCGAACTTACCTACAGTTCTGCACCACCTCACGGGGATCCATCCCTGAAGCGAAGTTGTTAGAGGTCGAGGCCAGAAGGAAGAAATCCAAAAAGAAAAAAAAACAAACAGAAGAAACGGGCGTCGACCGTGGGCAACCACCCTCTGATTCATCGAATTCGAAGATTTGCAGGAGAGGCTGTCGAGAGCTGGGCTTGGTTATCCAGTCTATGGTGTTCCAGCTAATCGGGCTGGTGGCAGGTAGTACACTGATCCTTCCTGGGCTGCGGCGAGCTAGAGCTTGATCGGGTGGCTTTTCAACAGGGCCGAGCAGCGTTGTCGGGAAGAGGAGAGAGAGAGAGAGGGTGGAGCACACAGGGCGCGGCCGGTGCTATGAAGCCGGGCAGCGTACAGACCCGAGAAGAGGGAGGAAAGTGTCCCATAGGGTCTGCTCTGACGACGGGAACAGTAATTAAAATAAAAGAAATTAGAAGCGCAGAAAGCCGCGAGGAGCTGCAGTTTGCCACGGGGACCGCGGAGAGCGGCGTTGGCAGCAGCGCGGGGGGAAGTGAGTGAAGACCATAGGGCGTCGCCATCAAGGCATAAAACACCAGCAACAGCGCTAGCAGCAGCGGAAAAGACAGAAAGCGCGGGAGACGTCATCTTAATCCAGCGGGGAAGAAGGCAAAGCGCAGGAGGCACCATTTTGTTCAATCAGGGAAGAAGGCAAAGCGCGGGAGGCGCCATCTTAGATCTCCAAGATGCCGAAGACTGGCAATATCACTGCCTTCGATAATGCAATAGAAGACTGGACCACGTATGTGGAAAGAGTCGAAGTATATTGCAAGGCAAATGAAGTAGCCGATGAGAAAAAGGCATCGGTACTACTAAACTTAATGGGCACAAGAACGTACGGCCTATTGCGGAACCTGATAACTCCAGTCAAACCGATGGCGAAGAGTTTTAACAAAATTGTTGATATCCTACAGGAACACCTAAATCCTACACCGCTGCTGATAGCAGAAAGATTTAAATTCCACAAGAGAAATCAGCATAAAGATGAGAGCAATGCTGATTACCTTACGGAACTACGCAAGCTATCAAAGCACTGCCAGTTCGGAGCAGGACTGGCAGATACCCTATGGGACAAATTTGTCTGTGGACTCCTGAGTGAAGGAACCCAGAAGAGGTTACTCTCAGAGAAAGAGCTGACGCTAGATAAGGCTTTCAGCGTGGCAGTATCGTACGAAGCAGCAGCAAGGGGAGCTGCGGAAATACAGCAAAAGCCACAGGAATACGGCACCCATGAAATGACACGGGGATTTGAAAAATGTTATCGCTGCGGCAGAACAACCCATGACCAGAAGGACTGCTGGTCCAAGGACAAAACATGCAGGCAATGTGGAAAGATGGGACACATTGCACGAGTTTGCAGGTCCGGGAAGAAGACTAACGACAACAAAAAGGCTACTAAGGAACAGTACAGGAAAGTACAAAAGATGATGGACAGTAGTTCCGAAGACCAGAAGAGCGATAGTGAATCCGGGAACAAGAGACTAAGCTGTCTCAAACTACACAATGTAATCGCAAAAGAGGATCACCGAACCATTTGGGTCACCCTCACGATAGCAGGGTCCCAAGTCAAAATGGAATTGGATACAGGATCAGCCCTGACCGTCATGAATCAACGAGACTATGAGCGGCTATTCTCACACATACCCTTGAAAGACACATCCATTGTCTTGAAGACGTATACAGGGCAGAAAGTATACCCCAGAGGGAAAATAAGGGTGCCTGTCGAATACAACGGCAAGGAAATACAGAAATTGTATCTGTACATACTGCAAGATGGTGGACCACCGTTATTGGGACGTGAATGGATCAGAAAGATAAGTTTAGACTGGCACTCCATTCAGGCACTGACTGTGGCTGGTAAAAAGGATGACGACGTCACACCTGGACGATTGTTAAAAATCTTAGCTAACGCTAAAGAGGTATTTCAACAAGAACTGGGAACTCTTAAAGGCGTAACCGCCTCGATAAAAATAGAAGAGAGTGCAATTCCCAAGTTTTTCAAAGCAAGACCGGTACCGTATGCAATTCGCCCAGCCGTCGAGGCAGAGCTGGAGAATCTGGAGAATGCAGGCGTGTTATCTAAGGTAGACTGGAGCGAGTGGGCGACACCCATCGTTCCTGTCATGAAGAAAACGTTAAACAATAAGTCTGAGGAGCCAAGGAAGGTTCGCATCTGTGGGGACTTCAAGGTGACTGTGAACCCAGTCCTTCACACAGTACAGTATCCTCTCCCGAGGATAGAAGATATTTTCGCCTCACTATCTGGAGGGAAGCGTTTTACAAAAATTGACCTAGCACAAGCATATTTGCAGATGGAGGTTGAAGAATCCTCTAGGAAATATCTTACGATAAACACTCACAAAGGTCTTTACCAGTATAATCGACTGGTATTCGGAGTAGCATCAGCTCCGGCGATATGGCAAAGAGTGATGGAACAAGTCCTGCAAGGGATTCCAGGGACTCAGTGTTACTTGGACGACATCCTAGTGACAGGTGAAGATGACAGTGAACACCTTGCCAACCTAGAGCAGGTGCTCACTAGACTAAGAGAACATGGGCTACGAGCCAATCGCCCCAAGTGCGAGTTTTTTAAGAAACAGATATCGTATTGTGGCCACGTGATTGATGAAGAGGGGTTACATAAGTCCCCTGACAAAATCGAAGCGGTAGTTAAGGCTCCAGCGCCTGAAAATGTGTCGCAACTGAGGTCATTCCTTGGATTGGTGAATTACTACCATAAGTTTTTGCCGAATTTGTCCACAATTCTGCACCCACTGAACCCCCTACTACAAACTGGAGTAGCATGGAAATGGAGCGATGAATGTAAGCGGGCCTTTCAGAAGTGTAAAGACCTGATCACTTCAAGAGAAGTATTGGCTCACTGCAACCCATCACTACCGATAAGACTGGCGTGTGATGCGTCTCCCTACGGCATTGGAGCGGTACTGTCACATAAATTCCTTGATGGTTCAGAGAGGCCGATAGCTTTTGCGTCACGCTCGTTAACTTCAGCTGAGCGTAACTACGCCCAGATTGACAGAGAGGCCCTCAGCCTGGTGTGGGGGGTGAAGAAGTTCAATCACTACCTGCACGGACAGAAATTTACTCTACTAACTGATCATCAACCTCTTGTCTCCATTTTCAACCCTCAGAAGGGCGTCCCGATAATGACAGCACAACGGCTACAGAGGTGATCCCTTTTCCTAGGGGCACACCAATATGACATCGAGTGCAAAGGAACTAAACAGCATGGGAATGCTGATGGATTGTCGCACCTACCGTTGCCGACGGTGGAAGAAGCACCTGCAGTGGATCCTGTGGAGATATTCCACTCGACCATAGTCGAATGTCTACCTGTGACGAATGCAAACATAGAAAAGGAAACATGAAATGACCCGACACTCTCCAGGGTCTGTGATTTAACGGTGAAGGGATGGCCAGCACATGGCGAACCACTGTTGCCAGCATTCTCGCCGAGAAGAGAACAGCTGTCAGTGTGCCGAGGAACCTTGATGTGTGGATCCAGAGTAGTAATTCCACCCAAATTGAAGGATAGAGTGCTCAATGAGCTTCATGAGGGTCATCTGGGAGGGGTAAAAATGAAGAACTTAGCCAGAGCGTTTGTGTGGTGGCTGGGAATCGATAGAGAAATCGAAGAGATGACCAAGAGCTGTACAGGATGCCAGAAGGTCCAAAACGCCCCACCACAAGCCCCTCTACATCCATGGGAGTGGCCCTCATCTCCATGGCAAAGGGTGCACATTGATTTTGCTGGTCCATTTATGGACTCGATGTTTTTAATTGCGGTGGATACACATTCAAAGTGGCCAGAGGTAATAAAAATGTCCTCAACCACCACAGAAAAAACTATCACAGTCTTACGAACCATATTCGCCAGAAATGGGCTGCCTGAACAGATTTGCTCCGACAATGGACCACAGTTTGTGTCTGAAGAGTTCCGGAGGTTCTTAAAGAACAATGGTGTTAAGCATTACACATCCGCCCCATATCATCCAGCCACCAATGGATTGGCTGAGAGGTTCGTTCAAACATTCAAGAAGGCTATCAAGGCAATGTGTAATGAAGACATACCCCTACAACACAAGGTGGATAACTTCTTGTTTGCCTACCGGAATGCGACACATGCGGTTACCAACCAAACTCCAGCCATGATGTTCTTCAATCGAAGACTAAGATGCCGCTTGGATTTGGTTAAGCCAAACATCAGAAGAGATGTGGAGAACAGGCAGTTTCAGAATATGAATGAAAGGCCAACCAGGAGTTTTAAGATAGGTCAACCAGTTTTGGCCCGGGACTACCGCACAGAGAAATGGCAGCCAGGAACAATCTGCACACGGAAAGGACCTCTAATGTATACCGTGGACATTGGAGAGAGCATTGTAAGACGCCACGCTGACCAGATTCTAGAGTCTCTGGAAAACGTCAAATCCACACCACGATCCGATACACCTGGTGATGAAACCGAAGTACCAATTGCATCTACCTCAGAATCAGTGATATTGGAAGCAGACGAACCAAACAACGACGTTGATCCCGAATCAACTTTGCCAGAAGAACCTGATACCCCAAAGAGGCGTTATCCGGACAGAATCAGGAAGCCTCCTCAAAGACTGAATTTATAATTGCTTAACTTCAGCTAATGTATGAAGCAACTGTAATTGTAAATATGTTATTTAATTATTAATCGAATGTTATGTACTGTTTAGCTAAAAGGGGAGGAATTGTAGTGTATGTACTTTGAAGAAGGAACTATATTCTGCAGCCCCTGTATACTGCAGTACCAGTAGTGACCACCCCTGTATATAAGCCTGTGTAGTAACTTTGTATGGTAGTTCCAGTTTTGTCTCCATTCAATAAACACCTGTTATAACCAACTCCTGCAGTCCGTGTCTCAATTACACACGGACGTTACAGTCACTGAGCTCTGCCACCTGCTGCAGCCAGATCTGCAGCCTCAACTGAGGACCAGGACATCTCTGTCGGTGGCAGTGAAGGTGACAGTGGCTCTGAATTTTTATGCCACCGGCTCCTTTCAAGCAGCTACTGGGGACATCATCAATATCTCCCAGTTCACGGTCCATTGCTGTATCCGTCAGATCACAAATGCCCTCTATAAAAGGAGACGCCAGTACATCTCTTTCCCGATGACCCGGGCCAAACAGCATGAACGCGCATTGGGCTTTGCGAGGATAGCAGGCTTCCCCATGGTGCAGGGCGCCATTAACTGCACGCATGTGGCATTGCGGGCACCGCATGAGAATGCAGAGGTTTTCCGAAACCGCAAGGGGTTCCACTCCTTAAACGTCCAGTTGGTCTGTGACCACAGACAGCTGATACTCACTGTCAATGCCCGCTATCCTGGCAGCAGCCATGAGGCTTTCATCCTGCGCCAGACTGGTGTGCCAGACCTTTTCCAGGCACCGCATCAGCCAAGTGGTTGGCTCCTCATGGACAAGGATTATCCACTCTGCACCTGGCTGATGACTCCACTCCGTAACCCCAACACCCCTGCTGAGCTGCGGTACAATGAGAGCCATCTCGCCACCAGGAACATCGTTGAGCACACAATCGGTGTGCTCAAGCAACGGTTCGGCTGTCTGGACCACTCAGGAGGAGCCCTGCAGTACTCGCCTGAGCGAGTCTCCCTCTTCATAGTTGTGTGCTGCATTCTTCATAACCTGGCAATCCTCAGGACCCAGCCAATGCCACCAGGCCTTGGAGCACCACCGGAGGAGGAGGAGGAGGAAGAGGAGGAGGATGATCAGCAGCAGCACCAAGGCAGGAGGGAGGCCCACAATGTTGAAATTGCAAGGGCCGTCCATCAAAGACTGATAACAAGCCGCTTCTAGGCCCCTACTCAGGAAATGGCTTCTGGCATGGAGAACAACATGAGTGAAAGCAACCCGTGACCCCAAAGCCGGCCAAGGCAGCAATGATTCCAAAGACCAAACATGTACATTTTGAATACAAAAACTTATTTATTTTACAAACTCTGTGTGTGTCATTTCTTCATGACAAACTAATAGAAACAAACACAAAAAAATCATTAATTAACGTAACTGGTTCTCACAACCTGGAGATAATGTCCAACCCACTAAACAAAAGTTTGAACACGAACCTCGGCCTTCAATAAAAAAAATTCCCAACATTTCGTCACACCTCCTACTTTTTGCCCTTCGAGGGTGATCTCCTTCCCTTGCGCACTTCCCCCCTTCCCACCCTACTGCTCCTCCGTAATGGGGCCCCAGTGGCTGCAGCAAAGCTGGTGGAAGGCTGCTGACTGTCAGAACCTGAGACTACAGATGCCCTTGAAGGACGGCCTCGACCAGCTCTGGGCCTGGAGGGCCCGGCTGCAGACTGTACCAACTCTGCATGGGCGGCAGCAGTCTGAGCTGCAGGCGGTGGCAAGTGCAATGGGGAAGTGACAGTGGTGGCAGCAGGAATGCTGTCATCTTGAGAGAGGACAGCACCTCCCTGCTCGACCGACACACTGGCACTCCCAGGGGGCAGCACCTCAGCATCCAGAGCAATCTGCTGGAGCACAGATTGCTGGCCTGCTGCGGCGCAGTGAGAGCCCCAGGGAAATGTGTTCGAACCAGCAACAATGGCAGCAGTCAGTGCTTGCGTGGCCTCAATCTGAGACTGCATGAGAGCAGTCAGAGATGGGGGTCACGGCAACCAGTGACTGAATTGCAGCACTAAGCATTTGCGTGACGTCCGCCTGTGCTACAGCGGAGTGCTCCACACTCCTTGCCAGTGCATCAATGCTTTCGGGCACCCTTCCCACTGCACCCATGAGCTCAGTGTGCATGTCCACTGCCTGGGTGTTCATTTCAGCGATCAGCCGCTCCTCCTCTGCGTCCAGTGCAGCAGGACTCACTGGCATACTCTTCCTCCGGGGAGAAGGCCGCCGAGCTTCCCTACCCCCATCGCGTTGCTGCAGTCCACTGGGTCCCGGAGCTTCACCCTCATCAGACCCTTCCCCCCTGCTCCCCTCCAGGGAAGACGTGGTCCCAGTGTGGGCATGGGCTTCCTCGGGAGAGGGTGGCACTGAGGCTCTGGCTTCCTCTTCCTCCTCGCCTGCAGCTTCACTCCCACTGGCAGCTTGAGGGCCCGTCTCCTCAGCTGGTGAATCACCATCTGAAGGCAGGGAGGTACAAGAGTGGCTTTAGCGTGAGGACAGGGTGGCAGTAAGGGAGGAATGAGTGCAGCGATTTAGAAAGTTGGATTGAAAGTGTCAAAGGCTGGTGTTGTGAGGGACAAGTGGAATGAGAGAGGAGGGAAAGCTGATGACCTTACCATTGCTGTCCCGAATGGGGTCGACCTCTCCAGCGGCGACAGGACTGATCACCTGGCTTGCTACAATCCTGTGGACACGCGCCTCAAGATCGCTGAGGGGTTGCAGCTGAGGTCGCCCTCCACCCGTCCATTGCTGCTGTCTCCTGTTGTGAGATAGCTTGGCCTGCAAGAAAAAGGACGGTGTCTGAGTAAATATACAGCCATGGTCTTGCCTGATGTGCCTCCCATAGGTGAATAGCCCTTACTGTATGCAAGGTGTGGAATGTGCGTGTGTGTATCATGAGAGGGCCATAGGTGTTGGATGAGTGTTGGGCATTGGGGTTTTAAGACCCTCTGGCCATAGAGTGAGGTTGAAATGGAGGGATGGAAAGGTATTGAAAAAAAGCCACTCACCCTGACGACCCGAGTGAGGTCATTGAACTTTTTGCGACATTGAGTATGGGTCCTGGGCCACCTCCCTCCACACTCTTCTGTAGTCGCATGGCAAAGGCCTCCTGCCACTCTCAGGGTAGAGTATAGATCTTCTGCGCTCAACTGCGCCAACCAGAGCCTCCAAGGCCCACTCGCTGAAGCGCTGAGCTCGTTCTCTCACCCTTTCCATAGTCCTTGGCTAGAAAATGTAGGCACAGGTCTCTCCAGGCCGAGATTCAAGGCTGCAATGACCAGGGTGTGGCTGGAGAGCAAGATCGACCCTCCCCTTTAAGAACTGGCCGGCACCAGTGTGTCTGTGTTCCATCGCTATCTGACATCACATGAGCTTCGCCAGCGCTCTGAGTTAGCGCCTCGCTCCTCGGCCTTTGCGCCTTAAGACAGGTGTGCATTACTGATAATAGCTTTTTATTCCAGATTTATTTAATTAACTGAATTTAAATTCCCCAGCTACCGTGGTGGGATTTGAACTCACGTTTCTGGATCATTAGTCCAGGTCTCTGAATTACTAGTCCAGTAACACAACCACTATGCTACTGTACTGCAATTGGCCTCAGTATCTCGAGTTAGAAAGGGCAAAATTAGCCAGGCTTCTCGCTCCAGGTTGCCATTAAGCGGCCCTGCTGGCAAAGTGTGTGGGGCCATCGGGTGAGCTGCCAAAATGCATCACCTCACACTTCTCTGTATTAAATTCCATCTGTCACTTGTCTGCCCATTCTGCTAGCCTTTCTATGTCCTGTTGCAATCGATTGGTATCATCATTACTTTTTGCCACACCCCAAGTTTGGTGTCATCGGCAAATTTAGAAATTCTACTCTGTATTCCAATAACCAGGTCATTTATATATATTTTAAAAAGCAGTGGCCCCAGCACTGACCCTTGGGGAACACCGCTGTCTACCATCCTCCAGTCTGAAAAACAGCCATTTACCACAACTCGCTGTTTTCTGTCCTTAAGCCAATTCCTTATCCAAGCTGCCACTGACCCACCTATTCCATGAGCCTCAATTTTGTAAACCAGCCTTCTATGTGGTACTTTGTCAAACACCTTCTGAAAATTAATGTAGTCGACATCCATTGCATTCCCTTCATCAATCCTCTCTGTTACTTTATCAAAAAATGCAATTAGATTAGTCAAACACGATCTGCCTTTTACAAATCCATGTTGGCTTTCCTTAATTAGCTTAAACCTCTCCAAGTGCCCGTTAATTTTTCCCTGGATTATTGTTTCTAAAACTTTAGCCACCACTGATGTTAAACTGACCGGCCTGTAGTTACTAGGATTGTCCTTACACCCTTTCTTGAACAATGGTGTCACATTTGCCACTTTCCAATCCTCAGGCACCTCCCCCGCATCTAGGGAAGATTGGAAAATTATGGCAAGCCCTTCCGCTATCTCCTCCCCCAATTCCCTTAGCAACTTGTCCACTCTAAGCATACCTAGCCTTTCTAGTACATCCTGTCTATCAATTTTCACCCCTTCCATTGCCTCTACCTTCTCCACTTCTACCGATATTTTGTCAGCATCCACCTCCTTAGTAAACACCGATACAAAGTACTCATTGAGTATTCTGAGGAAGGATGTTCTTGCCATGGAGAGAGTGCAGCGAAGATTCACCAGACTGATACCTGGGATGGCAGGAATGACGTATGAAAAGAGATTGAGTCGATTAGACTTATATTCGCTAGAGTTTAGAAGAATGAGAAGGGATCTCATTGAAACTTATAAAATTCTAACAGGACTAGGTAGACTAGATGCAGGAAGGATGTTCCCGCTGGCGGGGGAGTCCAGAACCAGGGGTCACAGTCTAAGGATAAGGGGTAAGCCATTTAGGACTGAGATGAGGAGGAATTTCTTCACCCAGAGAGTGGTGAACCTGTGGAATTCTCTACCACAGAAGGCAGTTGAGGCCAACTTATTAAATATATTCAAGAAGGAGTTAGATATATTTCTTAAGGTTAAGGGGATCAAGGGATATGGGAAGAAAGCAGGGACAGGGTACTAAATTTGGATGTTTAGCCATGATCTCATTAAATGGCGGAACAGGCTTGAGGGGCCGAATGGCCTACTCCTGCTCCTACCTTCTATGTTTCTATGTTTCTATGGTTGTTCACCCTCCCCTCAGAGTGTCCTGCAGTCGCTCAGTGAAATCCTTGACCCTGGTACCAGGGAGGCAACATACCAACCTGGAGTCACGTCTGCGGCCGCAGAAACGCCTGTCTGCTCCCCTAACTATCGAATCCCCTACCACTATTGCTCTTCCACAGTTTTTCCTACCCCGGCCCCCCTGTGCAGCTGAGCCACCTGTGGTGCCATGGACTTGACTCTGGCTACACTCCCTAGAGGAACCATCACCCTCACCAGTACTCAGAACAGAATACTGGTTGGAGAGCGCGATGCACTCCGGGGACTCCTGCGCTACCTGCCTGGTCCTCCTCTTCTGTCTGGCGGTCACCCATTCCCTCTCTGCCTGCATTTTCTTAAGCTGCAGGGTGACCACCTATAGAAACATGCTATCCATGTAACTCTCAGCCTCGCGGATGCACAGCAGTGACTCCAGCCGCTGCTCAAGCTCCGAAATCCGGAGCTCGAGTTGCTGCAGCTGGCGACACTTCCTGCACATGTGGTCATCCAGGCTACGTGAAGCGTCCAGGACTTCCCACATAGAACAGGATGTGCACACCACAGGATTGAGCTGCCCTGCTATGCCTCTATTTAATAGACTAAGAACTAACTCAGCAGAAATAAACTTAAAACTCAGCAAAAAACACTCACCAGCTACTCACCAATCAGTTACTTCCCTTGTGCCGACATCAGTTTCTTTACTCTGATGTCACTTTTTCAAAAACTGCCTCCGTTGAGTTGCTGCCGCTCGGGACTGCTCCTTTTAACGGCTCGCTCTCGCTGTGCTCCCACCAGGTCTGTTCCCTCTGGTGCTGCTTCCGCTCTCGGCGCTCTTTATACCGCTGCTCCCGCTCTCGGCGCTCTTTATACCGCTGCTCCTGCACTCCCACTCTTTATACCGCTGCTCCCGCTCTCAGCGCTCTTTGTGCCGTTGCTCCCGCTCTCGGCGCTTCTTATGCCACTGTTCCCGCTCTCGGTGCTCTTTATACCGCTACTCCCACTCTTGGTGCTCTTTATACCACTATTCCCGCTCTTGGTGCTCTTTATACCGCTATTCCCGCTCTTGGTGCTCTTTATACCGCTGCTCCCGCTCTCGGCGCTCTTTATACCGCTGCTCCTGCTCTCGGCGCTCTTTGTACCGCTACTCCCGCTCTTGGTGCTCTTTATACCGCTACTCCCGCTCTCAGTGCTCTTTATACCGCTATTCCCGCTCTCGGCGCTCTTTATACCGCTGCTCCCGCTCTCGGCGCTCTTCATACCGCTGCTCCTGCTCTTGGTGCTCTTTATACCGCTGCTCCCGCTCTTGGCGCTCTTTATACCGCTGCTCCTGCTCTTGGTGCTCTTTATACCGTTGCTCCCGCTCTCGGCGCTCTTTATACCACTATTCCCGCTCTTGGTGCTCTTTATACCGCTGCTCCCGCTCTCGGCGCTCTTTATACCGCTACTCCCGCTCTCGGTGCTCTTTATACCGCTATTCCCGCTCTTGGTGCTCTTTATACCACTGCTCCCAGTCTCGGCGCTCTTTATACCGCTGCTCCCGCTCTCGGCGTTCTTTATACCGCTGCTCCCGCTCTCGGTGCTCTTTATACCGCTGCTCCCGCTCTCGGCGCTCTTTGTGCCGCTGCTCCCGCTCTCGGTGCTCTTTATACTGCTGCTCCCGCTCTCGGCGCTCTTTATACCACTGCTCCCGCTCTCGGCGCTCTTTATACCGCTGCTCCTGCTCTCGCGTTCTTTATACCGCTGCTCCCGCTCTCGGTGCTCTTTATACCACTGCTCCCACTCTCGGCGCTCTTTATACTGCTGCTCCCACTCTCGGCGCTCTTTATACTGCTGGTCCCGCTCTCGGCGCTCTTTATACTGCTGGTCCCGCTCTCGGCACTCTTTGTGCTGCTGCTCCCGCTCTCGGCACTCTTTGTGCCGCTGCTCCCACTCTCGGCACTCTTTATACCGCTCCTCCTGCTCTCGGCGCTCTTTGTGCCGCTGCTCCCACTCTCGCGCTCTTTATACCACTGCTCCCGCTCTCGGCGCTCTTTATACCGCTGCTCCTGCTCTCGCGTTCTTTATACCGCTGCTCCCGCTCTCGGTGCTCTTTATACCACTGTTCCCGCTCTCGGCGCTCTTTATACCGCTGCTCCGGCTCTTGCGCTCTTTATACCGCTGCTCCCGCTCTCGGTGCTCTTTATACCACTGTTCCCGCTCTCGGCGCTCTTTGTGCCACTGCTCCTGCTCTCGGCGCTCTTTATACCGCTGTTCCCGCTCTCGGCGCTCTTTGTGCCGCTGCTCCCGCTCTCGGCGCTCTTTATACTGCTGCTCCCGCTCTCGGCGCTCTTTATGTAGATGAGCAGCGAGACCTTGGTGTCCGTATACACAAATCCTTAACGGTGGCAGGGCAAGTTGATAAGATGGTTAAAAAAGCATTTGGCTTGCTTGGGTTTATAAATAGAGGAATATAATATAAAAGCAAAGTGATCGTGCAAGAACTTTATAAATCACTGGTTAGGCCTCAGCTGGAGGATTGTGGACAATTCTGGGCACCACACTTCAGGGATGTAAAGACCTTAGAAAGGGTACAGAGGAGGCTTACCAGGATGTTACCGGGGATGTTACCGGGGATGTTACCGGGATGAGGGGCTTCAGTTATGAGGAGAGGTTGGAAAAGTTAGGTCCATTCTCCCTGGAACAGAGAAGCTGAAGAGATGACCTAATAGAGGTTTTCAAGACAGAGAAAAACAATTCCCTGTGGCGAGTGGGTCAATAACCAGAAGTCATGGATTCAAAATCATTGGCAAAAGATCTAGACGGGCGATGAGGAGAATTTTTTCACTCAGAGAGTTGTCGGGATTTGGAACGCTCTGCCTGAAAAGGTGGTGGAAGCTGATTTCATAAATAATTTTAAAAGGGAGTTGGACAGGTACCGGAGGATGAGGAACTTACAGGGTTACGGACAAAATGCGGGGACGTGGGACTGAGCACAACTGCTCTTTCAAAGAGCCAGCACAGGCACAACAGGCCGAATGGCCTCCTTCTGTGCTAAGAGCATAAGAACATAAGAAATAGGAGCAGGAGTTGGCCCTTTGGCCCCTCGAGCCTGCTCCGCCATTCAATAAGATCAGGCTGATCTCCTACCTCATCTCCACTTTCCTGCACTATCCCCGTATCCCTTGGTTCCCTTAATATTCAAAAATCTATCGATCTCTGTCTTGAATATACTCAACGACTGAGCCCCCACAGCCCTCTGGGGTAGAGAATTCCAAAGATTCACCCCCCTCTGAGTGAAGACATTTCTCCTCATCTCAGTCCTAAATGGCCGACCCCTTGTGCTGAGACTGTGACCCCTGGTTCTAGACTCCCCAGCCAGGGGGAAACAACCTCCCTGCATCTACCCTGTCAAGCCCTGTAAGAATTTTATATGTTTCAATGAAATCACCTCTCATTCTCCTAAACTCTAGAGAATATAGGCCTAGTCCACTCAATCTATTTTTTTTTTGGTGGGGGGAGTGGTTGGGGTTTGTGGGGTTTTTTTTAGATTTAAAGAATATTTTAATCAATTAACTATTTTTAAAACAATATTTTTGACTTCCTTACAGCACATTGCTCACTTAGCAACTTCCTCCATTTATCATAAACCTTTTAAATATCTTCAGATTGTTGACTGATAAATGGAGTATGCTTATTAACAGGGATCCACATTACCAGTATCTTTTGGCAATAGTATATGAATGGATCAACCACCAATAAACAAGTCGAGAAAAACCGAGAAAACACAATTTGTTTTTATTTGAGTCTGACCTAAACATAGCCACAAATTTTTTAAAAGTGTAAAATGAAGATAGAATTTACATATAAACCATCTTCAAGGGGAAATAGCTTTTTGCAAAGTTTCTACAGAACTTTAGATGTATTTTATTTTTTGTGAAGATTATACACTTCCCTATCTTAGATCCTCAATTTTAAATAGAACACGTAGGCCTAGAAATTCGGTTGGTTGCGCCAGCATTTAGCGCCTAAAGAGCCCGAGATTTGGGGCGTTACCCAATTTTCGGACGTGCGCAGTGATCCTAGCGCATCCTGCCATATTGAGTAGCCTGTTAGCGCCGGCGCTAAGTCTTTGCGCCCGCGAGCGGGTGCAGCCAGATAATGACATCATTTCATTGTGCAATGCCTTTTTGGCGCCCCGTACCGGAAATTCAGTGGCGCCCCCCTCCGTTCCACCTGGCGCTATTAGTGACAGTTGGATGGAACGTTATCAGGTCCTTCTCGGACTCGGGGGGTGCTCTTTAAAGGGGACAGCACTACTATAAAAGCGGCAGCCATTTGGCCTGGCCATACTGCTCGCTGCTGGAGAGAGTTGCAGACCTTCAGTTACACAGACTTGTTCTTATTGAGCCAGAGGAGCCTTGGGACCTTCAGCCCTGTCCAGAACAGTTGGATCCAGAAAGCTGACTGCGTCTTACTCGTTGGCCAGAATAATGGGAGCTGCTTTGGAGGGGAACATCATCCTGGCTGAACAACTGGCAAGGGCACAGAGACGGAGGGGGAGAGGGCCGGGATTGGCCAGAAGGAGGAGGGCCAATGGACGTCGCCAAATCCGACCATATGCTGCCAGGGTTTTCAGGCAGCAGGTCTCCTACCTTACCATGTCGGAGGAGCAGTGTCTGCGAAGGCTCAGATTCGGTAAGGATGTTGTCACTGAGCTGTACCATCTGCTTGCTGAGGATCTGCAGCCGCGGATACGGTGCAGGACCTCTCTGTCGGTGGCCGTGAAAGTCACTGTTGCGCTCAACTTTTACGCCAGTGGATCGTTTCAGGCAGCAGCTGGGGACATATCAAATATCTCTCAATTTGCGGTGCATTGCTGCATCCGGCAAGTGACAGCTGCCCTCTACAAAAGGAGGTGCGATTTAATCACCTTCCCTGTGACCCTGGAGAAGCAGGGGGAGCACGCACGGGGCTTCGCGGCTATTGCGGACTTCCCCATGGTGCAGGGGGCCATTGATTGCACACACGTGGCTTTGCGGGCGCCATTACAGAATCCGGAGGAGTTCCGTAACCGAAAGGGGTTCCACTCCCTTAATGTGCAGCTGGTCTGTGATCACCGGCAGATGATCATGGCGGTGAACGCACAATTCCCTGGCAGCAGCCATGACGCGTTCATCCTGTGGCAGACCTCAGTGGCTGACCTTTTTGAGGCCCCGGCTCACCCACGAGGCTGGCTTCTGGGCGACAAGGGCTATCCTCTCTGCCCATGACTCATGACCCCGCTCCATTTGCCCAGCACCCCGGCAGAAGAGCATTACAATAACAGCCATCAGGCCACCAGGAACATTGTGGAGCACACAATTGGTGTGCTGAAGCAGCGTTTCTGTTGTCTAGACCATTCGGGGGGCGCCCTACAGTACTCGCCGGAGCATGTGGTGCGCATCATTGTTGTCTGCTGCATGCTCCACAACCTGGCCATTCGACGCACCCAGCCAATGCCAGCCGACCCTCAAGGTCCAGCAGAGCAGGCGGACGAGGAGGAGGAGGAGGAGGAGGAGCATGCGGGCGAGGAGGATCAGGAGGAGGAGGAGGAGGAAGAAGATGGGAGGGCTCCAGAAACTGGAAGGGCCATTCGTCAGAGGCTCATAAGGACTCGGTTCTAGGCCCCTCGGACGGAATGGTGGCTGTGAATCGAACAGCGCCCTCCGGTTCGCTGTAAGCCTATGAAGGCCTTGATGATTGTAAATAGTGTACAGCTCGATTGTAAATAAAAAGTTTTCTTTATTTTCAAACAAGTGCTTCCTTCCAGCATGACAACGTAATGGTAACAGAAATCATAACTAACAAACTAACAGATAACTGTCTGGCAACCCGGCGAGACTAACCAAAACATAACAAACAAACACAGCAGGTGTGGACGGCCTTAAACCCGGAAAAAGTGATGTCTTAGCACCTCCCTCTACTGGTGACCCCTTGATGGAGACCGACTCCTCTTACGAGGTCGGCCCCTTCCCTCCCTGCAGCTCCTCCGTAATTGGACCCCAGTGGCTGCGTCAAGGCTGGGGGACGCCTGCTGAGTGTCTGGAAGCGCTGAAGCCCCTGAGGGACGGCCTGGACGACCTCTGGGCTTGGAGGTCCCGCAAGCAGGCTGCTCCAACTGGGCATGTCTGCTAGCAGTCTGCCACGCAGGTGGTGGCAGCTGCTCTGCTGACGTGCCAGCGGTGGCATCAGGACTGCTCACATGCAGAGAGAGGACACCTGCACCGTGGTCGGCCGAAACACTAGCACTCTGACGGGGCCGCACAGGATCATACGCCACAATCGACTGCTCCACAGATTCATGGCCTGCTGTGGTGCTGCAAGGGCCTGGGGTGATCCTGCCTGATGCAGCTAGGGTGGCAGCGGAGAGTGTTCGCGTGGCCTCAATTTGCGTGTGGACGAGGCCAGCAAGTGACTGCGTGGCAGCAGTGAGGACCTGCGTGGCAGGTGCCAGTGCTTCGGATAAGCCATGGACAGTCCTTTTCACTGCTTCGGACAAGGCCGGAACACTCCTTTCCACTGCCTCGGACAAGGCATGGACAGACCTTTCCACTGCCTCGGACAAGCCCTGGACAGACGTTTCCACTGCCTCGGACAAGTCCTGGACAGACCTTTCCACTGCATCGGACAAGCCCTGGACAGACCTTTCCATTGCTGGGCCAAAGCCCTGGACAGACCTTTCCATTGCAGGGCCGAAGCCCTGGACAGACCTTTCCATTGCTGGGCCAAAGCCCTGGACAGTCCTTTCCATTGCTGCCCCAAAGTCCAGCACACTCTTTGCCAGTGTGTCGATCGACTCAGGCATCCTCCCCACTGCAGCCATCAGCTCAGTGTGCCTGAGCCGGGCCTGGGCGGTCATCTCGGCAAGGCTACGCACCTCCTCTGCACTCTGTGCTGCAGTCATGGTGGCCTGCCTCGCCCTTCGGGGAGACAGCCCCCGAGCGTCCCTACCCACCGTGCGTTGCTGCAGGCCGCTGGTTCCTGCAACTGGCTCCTCATCAGAGCCCCCCCCCCTTCCCCTCAAGGGAACTACTATCCCCAGTCTCCAGATGCGGTGGCTCCCCTGAGGCTGGCACGGATGGTCCGGCTTCCTCCTGGTCATCGCCTCCGGAGGCACTGGCACTGGCAGCTTGAGGGGCCAGCTCCCGAGCTGGTGATGCAGCATCTGAAAGCAGGGAGGTTGAAGAGTGGCTTTAGCAAAAGGACAGTTTGGCAGCAAGGGGTGCAACAGTGCGGCAATGCTATGACATGGCTCCACATTGAGAAAGCATGCTGGCGGGGGAAACAACTGGAAGGTGACAGCTGTAATAGTAGAGAACCTTACCATCGCTGTGGACAATGGGGTCGGCAGCTGCAGTGGTGACAGGACCACTCAGACATCCTCCTACAATCTGGTGGACTCTCTCCTCGAGATCCGTCAGAGGCTCCAGTTGAGGACGGCCTCCTCCGGTGCGAAGCTGCTCCTTGCGGTTTCTCGCCAGCTTGGCCTGCAGGGCAAAGGACGGGAAGTGATGTTACATGATTCCCTGAATGATGATCTCATGCCCCCCATGGCGGAACAGCCCTTACATGATGCCCTGGGTTATCATCTCATGCCCCCCATGGTGGAACAGCCCTTACATGATGCCCTGAGTCAAATGTGCATGTGTGTGACCAGAAAGGGCCATGGGTGCTTGCTGACAGATGGCCAGTGGGGCATAGCGCACCCTGTAGCCATAAAGTCAGGTGCTAATGGAGGGATGCATAAGTTTACATTAACTCCACTCACCCTCACGACCCGAGTGAGGTCGTTGAATTTCTTCCTGCACTGCACAGGGCTCCTGGTCGCCATGCTGCTGGAGTTGACCCTCTGAGAAACATCCCTCCAAGCTCGTCGGTAGTCCTTATGATTAGGCCTCCTGCCATTGTCGGGGTAGAGGATATCTCGCTGGCGCTCCACTGCGGCCACCAATTCCTCCAGAGACTCATTGGTGAAGCGCTCTGCTCTCTGCCTCACCCTCTCCATATGCTCCAAGTTTTTTGCGCCAGAGAAGGGCCTGCGCCGATTTGCAGGCCTACAAAGCGCAGAGTGTGGATGCTGGAGCTGCCTGACCCACCCCTTTAAGAGCTTGCCGGCGGCTGGAAGTCTCGTGGTCATGGGTAATTGAGAGCACCTGCGCTGCGGCTGGACGCCCCGATATTGGGTTGCGCCGGCATGTTAGCGCCTTAGGTGCCCCGTGTAACGCCTGAACTCGCGCCTCAATCACCTTTGGGGCACTGCAACCCAATATCGCACAAGGTGTCAATAAGTTGCGTCTGGCTATAAAATTTGCGCTCCGCCAATTCTAACGCCCCAAGCGGGGCTATACCCTATTTCTAGGCCGTTATTTCCTACAAGCCTGTAAGCTTCTATGATTCTATGAATTTGTTATCCTATCAGTAGCTTCACTCTTGTTATATTCTACCAAGTGGAACTTCTAATTATAAGCCTGTACCATTCTATATCAATGTCCTGCTTCTAAAAGGATGACGAATTCACAGATGTTTTCATCTTCAGAAGTTATTAACTAAGCAATGCTCTTGGAAATATATGTATCAGAATGCACTGAGATGTCTTTTAATTAGGTACTAAACTGACCATTGCTTTAATAGTATTCCATCACACTCCTGACTTCTGCCTCGTAGATGACGGACAGGCTTGGAAAAGCTTTGGGGAGTCAGGAAGTGAGTCACTCGCCGCACAATAACCAGCTTCTAACCTGCTCTTGTAGCCGCAGTATTTACATGGCTGCTCCAGTTAAGTTTCTGGTCAATGGTGATGCCCAGGATGTTGATGGTGGGGAATTTGAAAATGGTAATGTCATTGAATGTCAAGGGGAGGTGGATAGATTCTTAGAATCATAAAATCATAGAATGGCTACAGCACAGAAGGAGGCCATTCGGCCCGTTGAGCCCATGCTGGCTCTCTGCAAGAGCACTTCAGCTAGTCCCACTCCCCCGCCCTTTCCCCGTAGCCCTAGTTGGAGGATGTTACTTGCCACTTATCAGCCCAAGCCTGGATGTTGTCCAGGTCTTGCTGCATGCGGGCATGAGCTACTCATTATCTGAGGAGTTGCAAATGGAACCGAATACTGTGCAATCCCCACTTCTGACCTTATGATGGAGGGAAGGTCATTGATGAAGCAGCTGAAGATGAATTGTCCTAGGACACTGTTCTGAGGAACTCCTGCAGCGATGTCCTGGGGCTGAGATGACTGACCTCCACCATCTTCCTTTGTGCTATGTATGACTCCAGCCAGTGGAGAGTTTTCCCCCTGATTCCCATTGACTTCAGTTTTACGAGGGCTCCTTGATGCCACACTCGGGCAAATGCTGCCTTGATGGCGAGGGCAGTCACTCTCACCTCCCCTCTGGAATTCAGCTCTTTTGTCCATGTTTAGACCAAGGCATTAATGAGGTCTGGAGCCAAGTGGTCCTGGTGGAACCCAAACTGAGCATCAGTGAGCAGGTTATTGGTGAGTGTAGGACCAGTAACAGCATCCACTGAGGTGGCTGCACACCTACAATCTTATCTCACTTTCAAGCTACTCATGCTGTACGCATGCATTTCTGCCTTCCTGGCCCCCTCCCCTCACCATAACCTGACTCTTGTGCCTTTCTGCTTTCAAATAATCAGCAAGCACCCGAGCAGCCTGACCCCGAGGGCACCGATGAGCGCGAGGGGGGAGAAGAGGAGGAGGAAGAAAACACTGCATCACTGCATTTGTCACTTGCAGACACCAGCTCAGATACAGGCACTACGCGTTCTTTAGAGGCTAGCGTAGTAGCGGGATCTGTACAGGGTGAGGCACCAGGGATGAGTCGACTGCAGCAAGGCCAGGGGGAAAGGGTAGCTCGGGGGCCAGCTCCCCGGAGGGCGAGTTCTGCTGCACAGAACTCAGATGAGCACCTCGATGGGGAGGCCTTCAGAAGAAGGATAATGTGCATGCACACGGAAATGATGGGTGTAATGACAAAGCTGCCAGAGAGCCTCTCGGCAATGGCAAGGAGTGTGGAGGAGTCCGCCTCCAACATTGCACAAGGCTCTGCGCAGAGCATGGAGCCCAGGATTTCCAGTCTGGAAATGACGGTGCACTCCTAGAGTGATGTTGCAGCTTCCATTGCAGCACAGGTAGAAGCAACCCAATGTCTTACTGCTGCAGCGGAAGCTCAGACTGCTCTCATGCAGTCTCATCGTGATGCCGCCAAGCTCAGACTGCTGCCATCATGGCTGGGTCTACCACCGTCGACCGGGGCTTTCACGATGTCACAGCAGGCCAGCAGTCTGCGCTCCAACAGAATGCTCAGGCACCACCCTGGGGGAGTGGCAGTGTGTCTGTGGAGCAGGAACTTGCTGTCCTCTCTCAGGAGGACAGCATTCCTACTCCCACCACTGGCACTCCACCTGTGCCAGCCCAGACTGCTGCCGCCCATGCTGAGGTGGTGCAGTCTACAGCCGGGTCTGCCAGGCCCAGAGCTGGTCAAGGGCGTCCTGCACGGCCATCTGAAGTCTCCCACACGGACACTCAGCAGTCTTCCAACAGCCCTGCTGCAGCCATTGGGCCAACACTTCATAGGAGCACTAGAGAAAGGGAAAAGGCACACGAACGACAGGCACTAAGGGATTGCACAAGGGTGATTAGTTAATAGTATATTTATATGTGATATGCTTATAGATAAATTTATTAATTGTGTTTGGAATCTTTTGTGGTGTCTCTCATTTTAGCTTTGCGAATCAGAGTCTGATAAGTCGGTCACAGACAGCCCGTCCGGAAGGCTGATTGTCTGGCTGCCTCCCCCCTCATCCTCTTCCTCCCCGTCCTCTTCCTCTTCGTCCTCTTCCTCTTTCTACTCGTCCTTCTCCTGAGGTGGCCCCGCAATCCCTGGTGGCAAGGGCTGGGCCCTCATGATGGCCAAGTTGTGGAGCATGCAGCAGGCCACCACGAAATGGGACACACGCTCAGCCGAGTACTAAAGGACTCCTCCTGAGCGGTCAAGGCAGCGGAACCGTTGCTTCAGTAGGCCGATGGTCTGCTCGATGATGTTCCTGGTGGCAGCAGGGCTCTCGTTTATGAGTGCTGAGCACGAGTGTTGGGGTTGCAGAGAGAAGTCATGAGCCAGGTGGAGAGCGGACAGCCCTGGTCTCCGAGCAGCCACCCTCGAGCTTGACGTGGTGGCTTTTAGAGTGCTGGCATACCGGTCTGGCACAGGCTGAAGGCATCATGACTGCTGCCAGGATAGCAGGCATTGACAGTGAGGATTCGCTGTGTGTGGTCGCACACCAACTGCACATTAAGTTTGCGGTTACGGAAGATCTCAGGATTGCTATGTGGTGTCCGCAAAGCCACATGGGTGCAGTCAATGGCACCCTGCACCATGGGGAAGCCTGCTATCCTGGCAAAGCCACATGGAGAGAGACTACAAAATGCTGCGGTACAGAAGGATCTGGGTGTCCTTGTACATGAAACACAATAAGTTAGCACATAGGTACAGCAAGTAATTAGGAAGGCAAATGGAATGTTGGCATTTATTGCAAAGGGAATGAAGTATAAAAGTAGGGAAGTCCTGTTACAACTTTACAGGGCGTTGGTGAGACCACACCTGGAGTGCTGCATACAGTTTTGGTCACCTTATTTAAGGAGGGATATACTTGCATTGGAGGCTGTTCAGAGAAGGTTCACGAAGTTGATTCCTGAGATGAAAGGGTTGTCTTATGAGGAAAGGTTAAAACATAGAAACATAGAAGATAGGAGCAGGAGTAGGCCATTCGGCCCCTCGAGCCTGCTCCGCCATTAAATGCGATCATGGCTGATCATCCAAATTCAGTACCCTGTCCCTGCTTTCTCCCCATATCCCTTGATCCCTTTAGCCCTAAGAAATATATCCAACTCCTTCTTGAATATATTTAATGAATTGGCCTCTACTGCCTTCTGTGGTAGAGAATTCCACAGGTTCACCACTCTCTGGGTGAAGAAATTCCTCCTCATCTCAGTCCTAAATGGCTTACCCCTTATCCTTAGACTGTGACCCCTGGTTCTGGTCTCCCCGACCATCGGGAACATCCTTCCTGCATCTAGTCTGTCCAGTCCTGTTAGAATTTTATAAGTTTCAATGAGAACCCCTCTCATTCTTCTAAACTCCAGCGAGTACAAGTCCAATCGACCCAATCTCTCCTCATACGTCATTCCTGCCATCCCAGGTATCAGCCTGGTGAATCTTCACTGCACTCCTTCCATGGCAAGAACATCCTTCCTCAGATAAGGCGACCAAAACTGCACACAATACTCAAGATGTGGTCTCACCAAGGCCCTGTACAACTGCAGCAAGACACCCTTGTTCCTGTACTCAAACCCTCTCGCTACGAAGGCCAACATACCATTTGCCTTCTTAACCGCCTGCTGCACCTGCATGCTTACCTTCAGCGACTGGTGCACAAGGACACCCAGGTCTCGTTGCACTTCCCCTTCTCCCAATCTATTGCCATTCAGATAATAATCTGCCTTCTTGTTTTTGACACCAAAGTGGATAACCTCGCATTTATCCACATTATATTGCATCTGCCATGCTTCTGCCCAATCACCCAACCTGTCCAAATCATACTGGAGTTTCTCGGCATCCTCCTCACAGCACACACGCCCATCCAGCTTTGTGTCGTTAAGCAGGTTGGGCCTATACTCATTGGAGTTTGGTGCTTTGGTGAGACCACACCTGGAGTACTGTGCACAATATTGGTCTCCTTATCTGAGGAAGGAAATACATACCTTAGTGGTGGTGCAACTAATGTTCACTAGATTGATTCCTGGGATGAGAGGGTTGTCCTTTGAGGAGAGATTGAGTAGACGGGCCTATACTCTCTGAAGTTTAGAAGAATGAGAGGTGATCTCATTGAAACATATAAGATTCTAAGGGGGATTGTCAGGGTAGATGCTTGTTTACCCTGGCTGGAGAGTCTAGAACTAGGGAACATAGTCTCAGGATAAGAGGTCGGTCATTTAAGACTGAGATGAGGAGGAATTTCTTCACTCAGAGGGTTGTGAATCTTTGGAATGCTTTACCCCAAAGGGCTGTGGATGCTGAAT
Organism: Somniosus microcephalus; assembly: GCF_052327205.1. NCBI lineage: Eukaryota > Metazoa > Chordata > Chondrichthyes > Squaliformes > Somniosidae > Somniosus > Somniosus microcephalus. The sequence continues at coordinate 347,005,033 of NC_140988.1, forward strand.
CGTTGAGTATTTTCAAGGCTGGGATAGATAGATTTTTGGGCTCTAGAGGAATCAAAGGATATGGAGATCGGGTGGGAAAGTGGAGTTGAGGCCAAAGATCAGCCATGATCTTATTGAATGGCGGAGCAGGCTCGAGGGGCTCAAGGGGATATTGATGAGGAGAATGATGTGATGATGTTGATGAGGGTTATGTTGATTTGATGAGGAGAATGATGTGATGATGTTGATGAGGGTTATGTTGATTTGATGAGGAGAATGATGATGATGGTGTTGATGAGGATGATGAGATTGAGCACAGAGCTTGTAGACAGAGCTGGGTAAATCGCAGTCGGAGTGAATCACAAACAGAGTGGAAGCTGAGAATTTGGTGATAGTAGGAAGTCGTTGGAGAGGAGGAAGGCGGTTTCTCACATCCAGCTCAAAAGAAGGAGTGGAGCCACAGAACCCGAGGATTCTAAGTTAAGTATCTAATATTTAGGTTCTTTGTATTTAGCATCTCGGTGGTTCTTCTTAAGCTTGAGTAAATAATTTAGTCTTTGGCTATTTTGCTTTGAGGAATGAATAGAAAAATTGCAGTGTAGTTAGATCTAGTTAACAACAATTATATAAGTCACCTTGTATCTAAGTACCTGTAGTTTATTTTAAGTTTCTAATCGGAATGGAGGGACAGTACGACCCCGAGTCTGCAATTCCTGCATCATGTGGGAACTTCAGGGCGCTTCATGTATCCCGGAGGCCCACGTTTGCGGGAAGTGCCTCCAGCTGCTCGAACTCACGCTGAGGGTTTCTGAGCTTGAGGGGAAGTCGGATTCACTGCAGGCCATATGGATGGCTGTGTGCGTCCTGGATTGCAGGTTCCAGGAGGCGGTCTCCCCACAGCCAGATAGAGCTCAGAATAGCAAGTGGGTGGCTACCCGGAAGGGTAGGAAAAGGCAGGCAGTGCAGGAATCCTCCGGGAGACGACACCTCAAAGGAGTGCAGTCCTGAGCCTGGCATTGTGAGGCAAAGGACTGCACTGGGGACTACAGCAAAGTGTAGGAATGCAGTAGTAATTGGGGATTCATTGTCAGGGGGACAGACAGGCAGTTCTGATGTAGTATGGTATGTATCCTCTCTGGTGCCAGGGTAAGGGACATCATGGAGAGGGGACAAGGAGAGGGGACAAGGAGAGGAGCCAGAAGTCATGGTCCATGTCGGAACCAATGACATAAGTTGGAAGAGGGTTGAGGTCCTGCAGTCATAGTTTAAGGAGCTAGGGAGAAAGTTATAAAGCCGGACCTCAAAGGTAGTAATCTCTGGATTACTCTCAGTCCCACGCACTAGTGAGAGTAGAAATAGGAAGATATGGTAGGTTAAAGCATGACTGGAGACATGGTGCAGGAGGGAGGGCATTCCTGGAACATTGGGACCGGTTCTGTGGCAGGAAGGATCTGTGCAAGATGGACGGGTTGCACCTGAACAGAGCTGGGACCAATATCCTTGCGGGCAGGTTAACTAGTGCTGTGGGATGGGTTTAAACTAATTTGCCAGGGGGTTGGGCACCAGGATGTAGTATTAAAAAGTAGAAACAAGGTGCATGGAGGACTGGGAAAGACAGTTAGAGTTGGAACTAATACAGAATAAGTGTGGTTAATAAGGTTGGTGAGCTGCAGGCGCAAATAGCCACGTGGGAATATGATGTAGTGGTGATAACTGAGATCTGGCTCAAGAAAGGAGAGGATTGGATGCTTAATATTCCTGGGTACAACGTATTCAGGAAAGATAGGGAAGGAAAAAAAGGAGGAGAGGTAGCAGTAGAGGAAGAAGATAGCATGCCGGAAATCCCAAGGAAACTAAAATCATGGACAGGGACTCAATAAAATTAGTGTAAGTAAATTAACAGTAATGAAGAAAATAATGACACTAAAGAGTGACAAATCCCCAGGACCAGATGGTTTCCATCCCAGGGTTTAAAGGAAGTAGGTGAGCACATTGCAGATGCCCTAACTATAATCTTCCAAAGTTCTCTCGATTCAGGAACCATCCGTTTAGATTGGAAAATTGCATATGTCACGCCACTATTTAAGAATGGCGAGAGAGGGAAACCAGGATATTATAGATCAGTTAGCCTAACATCTGTTGTCGGGAAATTACTAGAGTCTATAATTAAGGATAGGGTGACTGAACACCCGGAAAATTTTCAGCTGATCAGAGAGAGCCAGCATGGATTTGTGAAAGGTAGGTCATGCCTGACAAACCTGATTGAATTTTTTGAGGAGGTGACTAAAGTAGTGAACAGGAGAATGTCTATGGATGTTATTTATATGGCCTTCCAGAAGGCATTTGATAAAGTCCCACATAAGAGACTGTTAACTAAGGTTGAAGCCCATGGAATTGAAGGCATATTATTGACCTGGTCAGGAAATTGGCTGAGCGGCAGGAGTCAGAGAGTAGGGATAATGGGCAGGAACTCAAATTGGCAGGATGTGATGAGTCGTATCCTGCTGGGCTCTGTGTTGGGGCCTCAACTATTCACAGTATTTATTAACGACTTAGATGATAGCATAGAAAACCACATATCCAAATTTGCTGATTGACACAAAGATAGGCGGCATGGTAGGCAGTGTAGATGAAAGCATAAAATTATAAAGGGATATCGATAGATTAAGTGAATGGGCAAAACTGTGGAAAATGGATTTCAATGTAGGCAAATGTGAGGTCAACCACTTTGGACCTAAAAAGGATAGAACAAGTTCTTTATTGCTTTCTTTTACTGGTCAGAATGCTTCCAGTGTTAAGATTATGAAACTTTGTGCCCAGGAGGATACATTGCATGGTAATTATTACTTAAGAAATGATGTATGGATTCTGAAAGTTGGTGGAGCAGTTTTATTCCGTGCTGTTTTGCTGGTGGTGTGTCTCAAATTTGACATCTTTAGCAAGTAGACTCCAACTAGCTAGTGTTTGATGATCTCCATCTTGAAGGTGTGATGGTTATGCTGTAAGTAAACTATGCTAGTAAGCGTGCTAACTGATAATTTACAGCTGATTATGAAGAAATAAAATATTGACATTAACTCTTCTTCTTCTTCTTAGGCAGTCCCTCGGAACCGAGGATGACTTGCTTCCACACTGAAAATGAGTTCTCAGGTGACTGATGAGTCCAATGCGGGACCTACAGTCTCTGTCACAGGTGGGACAGCCTGACGTTCCAGGTCCCGAACTTCATTTTAAAGGGTGGAAGATGCCTGTGCGTGAGTTCTTTTAATGTGGGGTGGCCATTGCACACCAGTTACCACACGGGCTTGACAGAGCAAGGTCTTGGTCCAATGGCAAGGGGATCCAAGATGATTGGAGACCAGGCTCTGCTACATCGGCCTAGCGCACACACACACACACACACACACACACACACACACACTCCTACTGTCCTCCTCCCTCCTACCCGCAGGTCCTCTCTGCCTGGGTTTCATAAGCTGCAGTGTGGTCCTCCCGACTCTGCTGCTTGTCCATGCTGCGCCTCTCCTGGGCCTCGACCTTGCTGCTGGGCTCGTCCTCTCCCCTGGGCCTCGACCTCACTCCTGGGTCCCGACCTCGCTCCTGGGTCCCGTCCTCGCTCCTGGGCCTCGACCTCACTCCTGGGCCCCGTCCTCGCTCCTGGGCCCCCTCCTCGCTTCTGGGCCCCGTCCTCGCTCCTGGGTCCCGTCCTCGCTCCTGGGCCTTGTCCTCGCTCCTGGGCCTCGACCTCGCTCCTGGGTCCCGTCCTCGCTCCTGGGCCCTGTCCTCGCTCCTGGGCCTCGACCTCACTCCTGGGCCCCGTCCTCGCTCCTGGGCCCTGTCCTCGCTCCTGGGCCTCGACCTCGCTCCTGGGTCCCGTCCTCGCTCCTGGGCTTTGTCCTCACTCCTGGACCTCGTCCTCGCTCCTGGGCCCCCTCCTCGCTCCTGGGCCCCGTCCTCGCTCCTGGGCCTCGACCTCGCTCCTGGGCCCCGACCTCGCTCCTGGGTCCCGTCCTCGCTCCTGGGCTTCGACCTCGCTCCTGGGCCCCGTCCTCGCTCCTGGGCCCCCTCCTCGCTCCTGGGCCCCGTCCTCGCTCCTGGGCCTCGACCTCGCTCCTGGGTCCCGTCCTCGCTCCTGGGCCTCAACCTCGCTCCTGGGTCCCGTCCTCGCTCCTGGGCCTTGTCCTCACTCCTGGACCTCGTCCTCGCTCCTGGGCCCCGTCCTCGCTCCTGGGCCTCGACCTCGCTCCTGGGCCCCGACCTCGCTCCTGGGTCCCGTCCTCGCTCCTGGGCCTTGACCTCGCTCCTGGGTCCCGTCCTCGCTCCTGGGCTTCGACCTCGCTCCTGGGCCCCGTCCTCGCTCCTGGGCCCCGTCCTCGCTCCTGGGCCCAGTCCTCGCTCCTGGGCCTCGACCTCGCTCCTGGGCCTCGACCTCGCTCCTGGGTCCCGTCCTCGCTCCTGGGTCCCGTCCTCGCTCCTGGGCCTCGACCTCGCTCCTGGGCCTCGACCTCGCTCCTGGGTCCCGACCTCGCTCCTGAGCCCCGTCCTCGCTCCTGGGCCTCGACCTCGCTCCTGGGTCCCGTCCTCGCTCCTGGGCCTCGACCTCGCTCCTGGGTCCCGACCTCGCTCCTGGGTCCCGACCTCGCTCCTGGGCCTCGACCTCGCTCCTGGGCCCCGTCCTCGCTCCTGGGCCCCGTCCTCGCTCCTGGGCCCCGTCCTCGCTCCTGGGCCCCGTCCTCGCTCCTGGGCCCCGTCCTCGCTCCTGGGCCTCGACCTCGCTCCTGGGTCCCGACCTCGCTCCTGGGCCTCGACCTCGCTCCTGGGCCTCGACCTCGCTCCTGGGTCCCGTCCTCACTCCTGGGTCCCGACCTCGCTCCTGGGTCCCGTCCTCACTCCTGGGTCCCGTCCTCGCTCCTGGGCCTCGACCTCGCTCCTGGGTCCCGTCCTCGCTCCTGGGCCTCGACCTCACTCCTGGGCCCCGTCCTCGCTCCTGGGCCCCGTCCTCGCTCCTGGGCCTCGACCTCGCTCCTGGGCCCCGTCCTCACTCCTGGGTCCCGACCTCGCTCCTGGGCCTCGACCTCGCTCCTGGGCCTCGACCTCGCTCCTGGGCCTCGACCTCGCTCCTGGGCCTCGACCTCGCTCCTGGGTCCCGTCCTCGCTCCTGGGTCCCGACCTCGCCCCTGGGTCCCGACCTCGCTCCTGGGCCTCGACCTCGCTCCTGGGTCTCGACCTCGCTCCTGGGCCCTGTCCTCGCTCCTGGGCCTCGACCTCACTCCTGGGCCCCGTCCTCGCTCCTGGGCCTCGACCTCGCTCCTGGGTCCCGACCTCGCTCCTGGGCCTCGACCTCGCTCCGGGGCCCCGTCCTCGCTCCTGGGCCCCCTCCTCGCTCCTGGGCCTCGACCTCGCTCCTGGGCCCCCTCCTCGCTCCTGGGTCCCGACCTCGCTCCTGGGCCCCGTCCTCGCTCCTGGGCCTCGACCTCGCTCCTGGGTCCCGACCTCGCTCCTGGGCCTCGACCTCACTCCTGGGCCCCGTCCTCGCTCCTGGGCCCCCTCCTCGCTCCTGGGCCCAGTCCTCGCTCCTGGGCCTCGACCTCGCTCCTGGGTCCCGTCCTCGCTCCTGGGCCCTGTCCTCGCTCCTGGGCCTCGACCTCGCTCCTGGGCCCCGTCCTCACTCCTGGGTCCCGACCTCACTCCTGGGCCTCAACCTCGCTCCTGGGCCCCGTCCTCGCTCCTGGGCCCCGTCCTCACTCCTGGGTCCCGACCTCGCTCCTGGGCCTCGACCTCGCTCCTGGGCCCCGTCCTCACTCCTGGGCCCCCTCCTCGCTCCTGGGCCCCCTCCTCGCTCCTGGGCCCCGTCCTCGCTCCTGGGCCCCCTCCTCGCTCCTGGGCCCCCTCCTCGCTCCTGGGCCCCCTCCTCGCTCCTGGGCCCCCTCCTCGCTCCTGGGCCCCCTCCTCGCTCCTGGGTCCCGACCTCACTCCTGGGCCTCGACCTCGCTCCTGGGCCCCGTCCTCACTCCTGGGCCCCCTCCTCGCTCCTGGGCCCCCTCCTCGCTCCTGGGCCCCGTCCTCGCTCCTGGGCCCCCTCCTCGCTCCTGGGCCCCCTCCTCGCTCCTGGGCCCCCTCCTCGCTCCTGGGTCCCGACCTCACTCCTGGGCCTCGACCTCGCTCCTGGGCCTCGACCTCGCTCCTGGGCCCCGTCCTCGCTCCTGGGCCTCGACCTCGCTCCTGGGTCCCGACCTCGCCCCTGGGCCTCGACCTCACTCCTGGGCCCTGTCCTCGCCCCTTGGCCTCATCCTCGCTCATGGGTCCCGAACACGCTCCTGGGCCTCGACCTCGCTCCTGGGTCCCGACCTCCTTATAGTGTGTCTCCTTCTAGTGTGTCCCATGGTGTCTCCTTCCAATGAGTGTGTCCCACGGTGTCTCCTTCCTGTGGTGTATGTAACCTGTTCCACCTTAAGAGAACTTAAGCCTGTTCCACCTTAAGAGATGTACTACTTTCTCTGGCTGCTGTATACGTAATACCGGTGGTGACCACCGGTATATAAGTACTGTGTAGTGATATTGTATTTAGTATAGTCCTGACCTCCAACTAGTAAAGACCTGTTGAACTTTATTCTTGTAGTCTGTGTCAGTAATTAATCTTAATACAACTGGAACACACAGACTTAACAGTGGCGACGAGTCCGATTCTTACCCTGCGGCAGTTTATATCCACGGCGGCTTCCTCCACAGAACGGGCGTCGAAGAGAGGCATCCACCCTCATCACCCTGCTGGAAGACACGTCGCGCGGCAGGCATCGAGAACCCGGAGTGCAGAAGACATCCTGAACTCGAAGCCTCCATCAGCGGCTGTCAGCTATCTTCTTTCTACCTCGGTGGTGGGTAAGCCGGTCAGCGACGCGAGCAGAAAGTCGGCCGTGTTGGCTGTACAGACGGGGGGGAGGAAGACGGAGGAATAAGGGCGGTGAGATCGATCACGACCGGAGATAAGGGCCGGGCCGCATTCGGGCCGAAAGGCGCAGCGCGGGGACATCGATCGCGGCTGGTGATAAGGGCCGGGCCGCTTTCGGGCCAAAAAGGCGCAGCGTCTGGGGCGACTGAAGGCGCGAGAGCCGCGGTGAAGGCGAACGCAGCCGGTGCTAATAACCGGGCTGCAAGAAGGGCTGCGAGGCGCGACATCGGGGAAGCGCGAATGCCCGAGGGAGCCGCGGTGAAGCGGAGACAGCGTCGGGGAGTTACTAACCACTGGGAAAGGGGAGCAGCAGCGGCACGCCAAACGCCATTGCAGCCAGTGGGTGAAGACCGCCAAGCGCGGGAAAACCACCATTTTGTAGGTGGAGGACGAAGACAAGAGCGGGAAGCCGCCATCTTGGGATAAAATAAATTGCAACGATGCCTAAACATGGGAACATTGATGCCTTTGATGGCAACATCGAAGATTGGGCCATGTATGTAGAACACATACAAAATTATTGTAAAGCAAATAAAATCCCAGATGCAGAGAAAGCACTAACTTTATTGAACTTAATGGGTGCAAAGACATACGGGCAATTGAAACACCTTTTATCACCAGATGAACCGGCGGATAAGACGTTCGAGGAGATTGTTACTGTCCTGAAAAATCATCTAAACCCCACGCCGCTGATGCTAGCGGAACGATTTAAATTTTACAGCAGAAGGCAGCTGAAGGATGAAAGCAATGCTGAATATTTAATGGAATTGCGTAAGCTAGCAAAGTTCTGTCAGTTTGGAACGGGACTACCAGACGCGCTAAGAGATAAATTTGTGTGTGGATTATTAAAAGAAGATACACAAAAGCGACTGCTCGAGGAGAATGAGCTGACGCTTGAGAAAGCGGTCACTATGGCAGCAACACACGAAGCCGCAGCGAGAGGCACGGCAGTAATGCAGCTACGGTCACCGGAACACAGTACAAATAAATTGGGTTTGAGTACTGTAAAATGTTATCGTTGTGGAAAGACAACACACGATCAGAACCAGTGTTGGTTTAAAAACCAAGAATGCAGAACGTGTGGCAGGCTTGGCCACATAGCTAAAGTATGCCGGTCAGGAAAGAAGACCAGCAACAAAAAGTCACCGCAAGGAAAATACATAAAGGTGCACAAGATGACAAAGACCAGTTCGAACGAACAGAAGTCAGATTCAGACGCTAGCAGTAATGAACTGGGTAGCTTAAGAGTACACAACGTTGGTAAGGATGCAGATCTCCAGACAATTTGGGTCACTCTTCAGATAGCAGGAGTCCAAGTAAAGATGGAATTGGACACTGGATCGGCATTGACGGTCATGAATAAGAAAGATTACAAAAGGTTATTCCAACATATTCCCCTACGGGATACGGAGATTATATTGAAAACATACATGGGGCAAAGAGTGTACCCCATCGGAAAGATAGAGGTAAAAGTGGTCCACAAGGGTGAAGAAAGCCAAGTAATGGACTTATTTATATGTGCCACCTGAAGGAGGTCCACCACTACTGGGACGGGAGTGGATTAGGAAAATGAATATGGACTGGCACTCCTTGAAGGCACTAACGGTAGATTCCGGGGAAACAGATGTCAAACCTAAACGATTGTCCAAAATATTGGATGATGCTAAAGAGGTGTTCCAGCAAGGACTGGGAACACTGAAAGGAATTACGGCAAACATCAAGATTGATGAACATGCACAACCAAAATTTTTCAAAGCCAGGCCGGTACCCTATGCAATACGACCTACTGTAGAAGCGGAACTGGAAGCGCTAGAACATTCAGGTGTACTGTCTAAGGTAGATTGGAGTGAGTGGGCTACGCCCATTGTTCCCGTTATGAAACGTCCTTCGAGCAACAACCAGGAGAACCAGGGAAGGTTCGCATCTGTGGAGATTTCAAGATCACCGTTAATCCGGTGCTTCACACGGTGCAGTATCCGCTTCCGCGGATTGAGGATATTTTTGCTTCGTTGTCTGGCGGGAAACACTTCACCAAGATAGACCTGGCGCAGGCGTACTTGCAGATGGAGGTTGAAGAAGAGTCACGCCAGTACCTCACGATCAACACGCATAGAGGTTTGTACCGGTATAATAGGCTGGTTTTTGGAGTGGCATCGGCTCCGGCAATTTGGCAGAGGGCCATGGGGCAGGTATTACAGGGAATTCCAGGCACACAATGTTACCTGGACGATATTCTGATTACAGGTGATGGTGATGAAGAACACCCCGCAAACTTGGAACTGGTGCTCAACAGACTGAAAGAGTATGGACTTAGAGTTAATCGGCAGAAATGTGAGTTCTTTCAGAAGCGGATCTCGTACTGTGGTCATGTCATTGACCGGGAGGGGCTTCATAAGTCTCCTGACATGATAGAGGCAGTTGTAAAGGCTCCCGCTCCGGATAATGTCTCTCAGTTGAGGTCGTTTCTGGGATCGATTAACTATTACCATAAGTTTCTACCGAATCTATCCACGGTACTGCACCCGCTGAACGCTCTTTTACAGAAGGGGGTACCATGGGAATGGAGCGAAAACTGTAAGAAGGCATTTCGCAAAAGCAAAGAATTGATCACCTCAGAGGAAGTGTTGGCTCACTTCAACCTGACACTGCCTATTCGGTTGGCTTGTGATGCTTCTCCATATGGTATTGGGGCAGTACTCTCACACAAGTTGCCAAATGGCACGGAAAGGCCAGTCGCGTTTGCATCCAGATCATTGACCTCCGCTGAGCGCAACTATGCGCAGATCGATAGGGAGGCTCTCAGCCTTGTATGGGGAGTGAAGAAGTTTAATCATTACCTGCAGGGCCAAAAATTCACACTTCTGACAGACCATCAGCCGTTGGTATCCATTTTTAACCCTAAGAAGGGTGTTTCGGTGATGACAGCACAGCGACTCCAGAGATGGTCCCTTTTCCTAGGGGCACATCAATATCAAATAGAATTCAAAGGTACAAAGCAGCATGGCAATGCTGATGGGCTGTCGCGCCTGCCACTACCTGAAGCAGAAGAGACGACGAAAGTTGACCCTGTTGAGTTATTTCATTCGACCATCATCGAGTGTTTACCAGTCACCAATGCAAGTATTGAAAGAGAAACCAGGAACGACCCGACACTGTCCCGAGTTTACGAGGTGACAGTGAAGGGATGGCCAACACATGGTGATCCTCTGTTACCGGCATTCTCGGCAAGGCGAAACCAGCTGTCCGTCTGCCATGGTACTTTGATGTACGGGACAAGAGCGATTATTCCTCCCAAGTTACGGGAAAGAGTTCTAAAGGAACTGCATGAAGGTCATCTGGGGGGAGTTAAGATGAAAAGTCTTGCTAGGGCTTATGTATGGTGGCCGGGCATTGACCAACAGATAGAGGAGTTGACAAAAAGCTGCGCTGGGTGCCAAAAAGTGCAAAATGCACCTCCGATCGCACCGCTAGACCCATGGGAATGGCCTTCAGCCCCATGACAACGCATACATATTGACTTTGCTGGTCCATTCATGGACTCCATGTTCCTAATTGCGGTGGACACACATTCCAAATGGCCAGAAGTGATCAAGATGAATACCACTACTTCAGAAAAGACAATTGCGGTGTTAAGAACAATATTCGCAAGGAACGGATTGCCAGAACAGATATGTTCGGACAACGGACCACAGTTCGTGTCGGAAGAATTCCAAAAATTCTTAAAGAAGAATGGGGTGAAACATTATACCTCTGCCCCATATCATCCGGCAACAAACGGGTTGGCCGAGAGATTTGTCCAAACATTCAAAAAGGCAATAAAGGCCATGAACGATGATCAGATTCCGTTACATATGGCATATCGAAACGCCGCTCATGCAGTGACTAACCAAAGTCCTGCCATGATGTTTTATAACAGGAGGTTGCGGTCCAGGTTGGACTTGTTAAAACCAAATGTGCGGAGGGAAGTGGAAAACAAACAGTTCCGGCATATTAATAACAAGTCCACTCGAAGTTTCGACGTAGGACAACCAGTGTTGGCAAGGGGCTATGGAAATGAAAAATGGCAGTCCGGAACAATTCGGGCCAGACAAGGACCTCTGATGTACACAGTAGATATTGGTAACAATGTGATAAGGCGTCATGCGGATCAACTGGTAGAATCAAGAGCAAGGGTCGAACCCATGGTTGCGACAGAGACAACTGTGGAAGACGTTAATGAACCTGAAGCATCTACCTCGGCAGGGACTGTACCTGATGATGACGTCCAATACATAGGAAACCAACAAGAAGAGTCACCTCAGCAACAAGAATCAGAGACCACTGAAAGGCGTTATCCAAACCGAATCAGAAGGCCTCCTGAGAGACTGAACCTTTGAACTGTTTATACCTGAAGTTATATATGTATATATGTTATTATGTTATGTTAAATGGGGATATGACTGTTAAGCTAAAAAGGGAGGATTGTGGTGTATGTAACCTGTTCCACCTTAAGAGAACTTAAGCCTGTTCCACCTTAAGAGATATACTACTTTCTCTGGCTGCTGTATACGTAATACCGGTGGTGGCCACCGGTATATAAGTACTGTGTAGTGATATTGTATTTAGTGTAGTCCTGACCTCCAACTAGTAAAGACCTGTTGAACTTTATTCTTGTAGTCTGTGTCAGTAATCAATCTTAATACAACTGGAACACACAGACTTAACACTTCCAGTGAGTGTGTCCCATGGTGTCTCCTTCCAGTGAGTGTGTCCCGTGGTGTCTCCTTCCAGTGAGTGTGTCCCGTGGTGTCTCCTTCCAGTGAGTGTGTCCCGTGGTGTCTCCTTCCAGTGAGTGTGTCCCGTGGTGTCTCCTTCCAGTGAGTGTGTCCCGTGGTGTCTCCTTCCAGTGAGTGTGTCCCGTGGTGTCTCCTTCCAGTGAGTGTGTCCCGTGGTGTCTCCTTCCAGTGAGTGTGTCCCGTGGTGTCTCCTTCCAGTGAGTGTGTCCCATGGTGTCTCCTTCCAGTGAGTGTGTCCCATGGTGTCTCCTTCCAGTGAGTGTATCCAGCGGTGTCTCCTTCCAGTGAGTGTGTCCCATGGTGTCTCCTTCCAGTGAGTGTGTCCCATGGTGTCTCCTTCCAGTGAGTGTGTCCCGTGGTGTCTCCTTCCAGTGAGTGTGTCCCGTGGTGTCTCCTTCCAGTGAGTGTGTCCCATGGTGTCTCCTTCCAGTGAGTGTGTCCCATGGTGTCTCCTTCCAGTGAGTGTGTCCCATGGTGTCTCCTTCCAGTGAGTGTGTCCCATGGTGTCTCCTTCCAGTGAGTGTGTCCCATGGTGTCTCCTTCCAGTGAGTGTGTCCCATGGTGTCTCCTTCCAGTGAGTGTGTCCCATGGTGTCTCCTTCCAGTGAGTGTGTCCCATGGTGTCTCCTTCCAGTGAGTGTGTCCCATGGTGTCTCCTTCCAGTGAGTGTGTCCCATGGTGTCTCCTTCCAGTGAGTGTGTCCCGTGGTGTCTCCTTCCAGTGAGTGTGTCCCATGGTGTCTCCTTCCAGTGAGTGTGTCCCGTGGTGTCTCCTTCCAGTGAGTGTGTCCCATGGTGTCTCCTTCCAGTGAGTGTGTTCCATGGTGTCTCCTTCCAGTGAGTGTGTCCCGTGGTGTCTCCTTCCAGTGAGTGTGTCCCATGGTGTCTCCTTCCAGTGAGTGTGTCCCGTGGTGTCTCCTTCCAGTGAGTGTGTCCCATGGTGTCTCCTTCCAGTGAGTGTGTCCCATGGTGTCTCCTTCCAGTGAGTGTGTCCCATGGTGTCTCCTTCCAGTGAGTGTGTCCCGTGGTGTCTCCTTCCAGTGAGTGTGTCCCATGGTGTCTCCTTCCAGTGAGTGTGTCCCGTGGTGTCTCCTTCCAGTGAGTGTGTCCCGTGGTGTCTCCTTCCAGTGAGTGTGTCCCATGGTGTCTCCTTCCAGTGAGTGTGTCCCATGGTGTCTCCTTCCAGTGAGTGTGTCCCGTGGTGTCTCCTTCCAGTGAGTGTGTCCCGTGGTGTCTCCTTCCAGTGAGTGTGTCCCATGGTGTCTCCTTCCAGTGAGTGTGTCCCGTGGTGTCTCCTTCCAGTGAGTGTGTCCCATGGTGTCTCCTTCCAGTGAGTGTGTCCCGTGGTGTCTCCTTCCAGTGAGTGTGTCCCGTGGTGTCTCCTTCCAGTGAGTGTGTCCCATGGTGTCTCCTTCCAGTGAGTGTGTCCCATGGTGTCTCCTTCCAGTGAGTGTGTCCCATGGTGTCTCCTTCCAGTGAGTGTGTCCTGTGGTGTCTCCTTCCAGTGAGTGTGTCCCATGGTGTCTCCTTCCAGTGAGTGTGTCCCGTGGTGTCTCCTTCCAGTGAGTGTGTCCCGCAATGTTGGCATTTAAACTGATTGACAGGTTAGGGTCACAAATTTGGTTTTAAATTAGAACCATTTTAAAAGCAAAAAGAGGAGGGAGAATACAAAGAGCAGGCAGAGGGGAGGTAATACCTCATAATACTTGTATTTATGTAGAACCTTGCATCAAAATGTCAAATTGTTTCACACAATGAATTACCTTTTGAAATACAGTGACCATTGCTTTTAGCTGCAGCATTTGTATTTTCCCACACTGTCACCACCTTCTCCTGGAGACTGGTGCTGGACAGTGGTTCCACAGGTGCTGACAACCCTCTGGAATGTCACCCAGGCTCACCCACTTCATTCTTGAGCCTCGACAGTGAGTGTCACCAACAGTCACGCACATGGTATTCCCAGCAAGAGACACTGTTTAGCAAACAGAAGTGGGAAGCTTGGCTGATTTCCCGCCCCACCTCACCCCAGCTCAAGGGTACTGGGCTCAGGTATAGCACCCCAAATGTCGCCCTAGCTGAGATCAGCCAATTTAGCAAAAAACCAAGATCAAAACTGGGTTCGTCCCAGTTTGTACAACAGGTAGTGAATTTACCCACTTAGCCATCAGTGAAGTTACAACAACAACAAATTGCATTTATAGAGCGCCTTTAACGTAGTAAAACGTCCCAGGGCGCTTCACGGGAGCATAATCAGACAAAATTTGACACCGAGCCACATAAGGAGATCTCAGAATAGGCGACCAAAAGCTTGGTCAAAGAGATAGGTTTTAAGGAGCGTCTTAAAGGGGGAGGGAGAGAGGTTGAGAGGCAGAGAGGTTTAGGGAGGGAATTCCAGAGCTTAGGGCCTAGGCAGCTGAAGGCACGGCCACCAATGGTGGAACTAATCGGGGATGCGCAAGAGGCCTAAATTAGAGTAGCGCAGAGCTCTCGGAGGGTTGTAGGGGTGGAGGAGGTTAGAGAGATAGGGAGGGGGAGGAGATGAACCTGTGGAATTCTCTACCACAGAAGGCAGTAGAGGCCAATACATTAAATATATTCAAGAAGGAGTTGGATATATTTCTTAAGGCTAAAGGGATCAAGGGGTATGGGGAGAAAGCAGGGACAGGGTACTGAATATGGATGATCAGCCATGATCGCATTGAATGGCGGAGCAGGCTCGAGGGGCCGAATGGCCTACTCCTGCTCCTATCTTCTATGTTTCTATGAAGGGATAAGAAAACAAGGGTAAGAATTTTTAAATCGAAGCATTGCTGGACCGGGAGCCAATTTAGGTCAGTGAGCACAGGGGTGATGGGTGAACGGGACGGTGTGAGTTAGGATACGGGCAGCCAAGTTTTGAATGAGCTCAAGTTTATGGAGGGTGGAAGATGGGAGGCGGTCAGGAGAGCATTGGAATAGTCTAGAGGTAACATAGGCATGGGTAAGGGTTTCAGCAGCAGATGAGCTGAGGCAAGGGCGAAGACGAGCGATGTCACGGAGGTGGAAGTGGGCGGTCCTGAAGATGGAGTGGATCTGGGTCGGAGGCTCATCTCAGGGTCAAATAGGACTCCAAGGTTGTGAGCCGTCTGATTCAGTCTCAGTCAGTTGCCAGGGAGAGGAATGGAGTCGATTGCTAGGGAATGGAGTTTGTAGCGGGGAACATACAGAGTGAACATTCTATATTGAAAAGTTTTAAGAGCAATCAAATTATGAAAGAGGTACAGGGTTTCTTTATTCTTGTTTACATAAACAGAGCAAATATGTGAGTGGCACGGAAGGGTCATGAAATGTATCATGCATTGTATCTCAGTGTTTACTGTCTGCACAGAAAGTCCCAGAAAATTTTCAAATCAGCTGTCTTTTATTTTACCTTTGATTGTATATCTTGTGGCAGTATTTTCAAATCAAATATATTTTGGTTGGCTGAAGGTGACTTTGAAGTACAATCTTCTAAGAGCAATTGTTGGAACAGTGTGTAAGTCTCACTGCTTTGCATCAGTCGATAGTGAGGCCTGTATGACTGCTAGACAAGATGATATCATAAGAAGTCGTCCTTTGCAGCCAATGGTGAAAATTCTGGTGCCTGAGTTTTGTGCCAAACCTTTGTGGACCATCAGAAAACATGGATCACCCGCACGAACCTTCCACTATCGTCTGACAAAGTGGTGATCAAAATGATAGGATATAAAGAAAATGACAGTAATTGTCTTGAATCTGGTAGTAGCGTATATCACACCAATTACTATCTGTAATGATGGTTCCTTTTCTACCAGCGCTTTGAAAATAGGCGATTGTTTTGTTTTTGTTTTTTTGAAACTGGAAAGCGAGGTAGAGGAGCAAATCTGCAGGGAAATCGCAGAGATATGCGAGAGCTATAGAGTGGTGATATTGGGGGACTTTAATTACCCAAATATCGATTGGGATAATGCTAGGGTATAGGGAAAGGAGGGGGAGGAATTTTTGAAATGTGTTCAGGAGAATTTCCTTGACCAGTATGTTCTTGGCCCAACTAGGAAAGAGGCATTGCTGGATCTGGTGCTGGGGAATGAGGTGGGCCAGGTCGACCAGATGTCAGTGGGAGAACACTTGGGTACGAGTGATCATCGTATCATAAGATTTAGATTAGCAATGGAGAGGAGCAAGGAATAATCTAGAGTGGAACTTCTAAACTGGAATAGGGCTAATTTCAATGGGATGCGAAAGGATCTAGCCAGGGTAAAATGGAACCAAAGACTGACAGGAAAAACTGTAATGGAACAATGGGTGATCTTTAAGGAGGAGATGTTCCAAGTACAGGCTAGATACATTCCAACAAGAGGGAAGGATAAGGGAACCAAAGCAAGGGCTCCTTGGATGACGAGGGAGATAGAGAAGATGATGAAACAAAAATAGAGGGTGTATGATGAATGTCAGGTGAATTCTTCAAGGGAGAACCAGACCAAACACAATAAGTTGAGAGGGGAAGTGAAGATGAAAATAAGATTGGCAAAGAGAGAATATGAGAGTTGAATGGTGGTTAACATAAAAGGGAACCTAAAAATCTTCTACCAGCATATAAACAGTAAGCGGGTAGTAAGAGGCAGGGTGGGGCCTATTAGGGACAAAGAAGGTGATATATGCTTAGAGGCGCAGGGCAAGGCAAGAATACTCAATGAGTACTTTGTATCGGTGTTTACTAAGAAGGTGGATGCTGACAAAATATCAGTAGAAGTGGAAAAGGTACAAGCAATGGAAGGGTGAAAATTGATAGACAGGATGTACTAGAAAGACTGGGTATACTTAGAGTGGATAATGCGCCTGGTCCAGATGGCTTGCATCCCAGATTGCTAAGGGAATTGGGGGAGGAGATAGCAGAAGGGCTTGCCATAATTTTCCAATCTTCCCTAGATGCGGGGGAGGTGCCTGAGGATTGGAAAGTGGCAAATGTTCAAGAAAGGGTGCAAGGACAATCCTAGTAACTACAGGCCGGTCGGTTTAACATCTGTGGTGGGTAAAGTTTTAGAAACAATAATCAAGGAAAAAATTAACGGGCACTTGGATAGGTTTAAGCTAATTAAGGAGAGCCAACACGGATTTGTAAAAGGCAGGTCGTGCTTGACTAATCTACTTGAATTTTTTATGAATTAACAGGGAGGATCAATGAAGGGAATGCAATGGATGTTGTCTACGTGGATTTTAGGAAGGCGCTTGACAAAGTACCATATAGAAGGCTGGTTAACAAAATTGAGGCTCATGGAATAGGTGGGTCAGTGGCAGCTTGGATAAGGAATTGGCTTAAGGACAGAAAACAGCGAGTTGTGGTAAATGGCTGTTTTTCAGACTGGAGGATGGTAGACAGTGGTGTTCCCCAAGGGTCAGTGCTGGGGCTACTGCTTTTTTTGATATATATAAATGACCTGGATATTGGAATACAAAGTAGAATTTCTAAATTTGCCGATGACACCAAACTTGGGGGTGTGGCAAACAATGAGGATGATACCAATTGACTACAACAGGACATAGAAAGGCTAGCAGAATGGGCAGACAAGTGGCAGATGGAATTTAATGCAGAGAAGTGTGAGGTGATGCATGTTGGCAGAAGGAACAGGGAGAGGCAATATACACTTAATGGCACAGTTTTAAAGAGTGTGTAGGGACAGAGGGACCTGAGAGTTAATGTGCATATGTCCCTGAAGGTGGCGGGACATATTGAGAGAGTGGTTAGCAAAGCATATGGGATCTTGGGCTTCATAAATAGAGATATTGAGTACAAAAGTAGAGAAGTTATGCTGGTTAGGCCACAACTGGAGTATTGAGTCCAGTTCTGGTCAGCACACTTTAGGAAGGATGCAAAGGCACTTGAGGAGTTTTACCAGAATGGTTCCGGGGATGGGGGATCTTAGCTACAAGGACAGGTTGGAGAAGCTGGATTTGTTTTCATTAGAGTGAAGGAGGTTGAGGGGTGATTTGATAGAGATGTACAAGATTATGATGGGTTTGGATAGGCTAGATGGGGAAAGGCTGTTCCCACTAATTGATGGTACAAGGACTAGGGAACACAAATTTAAGGTTTTGGGCAAGAGATACAGGGGGGATGTGAGGAAAAACTTTTTTACGCAGCGAGTAGTGAGGACCTGGAACTCGCTGCTGACGAAAGTGGTGGAAGCGGAGACACTCAATGTTTTCAAGAGGAGACTAGATAGGCACTTGAGGGAAAAAAACTTGCAGGGTTACAGGGGTAGAGCGGGGGAATGGGACTGACTGGATTGCGCAACAGAGAGCTGGCACGGACTATGACTCTATCATCTTATGCCTGATTGACAGGTTATGGTCATAAATTGTATCTTTCTGCTTGTAAAGTCAGTGTTTACTGTCTACACAGAAGGATCTGATAGCAACAAAGAAAAAAGAATCGGGATCAGTGCCAAAAAAAGTTTCGCATAACAGTATACAAGTCACATGGAAGTCACACTTCAGTGAAAGAAGAATTTTTTTTTAAATTCGTTTATGGGATCAGGGCGTCGCTGGCAAGGACCAGCATTTATTGCCAATCCCTAGTTGCCATTGAGAAGGTGGTGGTGAGCTGCCTTCTTGAACCGCTGCAGTCTGTGTGGTGAAGGTGCTCCCACAGTGCTATTTGGTAGGGAGTTCCAGGATTTTGACCCAGCGACGATGAAGGATCGGCAATATACTTCTAAGTCAGGATGGTGTATGACTTGGAGGGGAACTTGGAGGTGGTGGTGTTCCCATGCTCCTGCTGCCCTAGTCCTTCTAGGTGGAAGAGATCACGGGTTTGGGAGGTGCTGCCGAAGAAGCCTTGGCTAGTTGCTGCAGTGCATCTTGTAGATGGTACACACTGCAGACATGGTACGCCGGTGGTGGAGGGAGTGAATGGGAAAATTGAATATGAGAGTAAGCTTGCAGGGAACATAAAAACTGACTGTAAAAGCTTTTATAGATATGTGAAGAGAAAAAGATTGGTGAAGTCAAGCGTAGGTCCCTTGCAGTCAGAATCAGGGGAATTTATAATGGGGAACAAAGAAATGGCAGACCAATTAAATATATATTTTGGTTCTGTCTTCACAAAGGAGGACACAAATAACCTCCCAGAGATGTCGGGGAACATAGGGTCTGATGAGAGGGAGGAACTGAATGAAATCAGTATTTGTAGGGAAATGGTGTTAGGGAAATTGACGGGATTGAAGGCCGATAAATCCCCAGGGCCTGATAATCTACATCCTAGGGTACTTAAGGAAGTGGCCCTAGAAATAGTAGATGCATTGCTGATCATCTGGAATAGGGCTAATTTCAATGGGATGCGAAAGGATCTAGCCAGGGTAAAATGGAACCAAAGACTGACAGGAAAAACTGTAATGGAACAATGGGTGATCTTTAAGGAGGAGATGTTCCAAGTACAGGCTAGATACATTCCAACAAGAGGGAAGGATAAGGGAACCAAAGCAAGGGCTCCTTGGATGACGAGGGAGATAGAGAAGATGATGAAACAAAAATAGAGGGTGACATCGGTAGTGGGGAAAATGCTAGAGTCCATTATAAAAGATGTAATAGCAGAGCACTTGGAAAACAGTGACCGGATCGGACAAAGTTAACATGGATTTACAAAAGGTAAATCGTGCTTGACTAATCTACTGGAATTTTTTGAGGATGTAACTGGTAAAATAGATAAGGGAGAACCAGTGGATGTGGTGTATTTGGACTTTCAGAAGGCTTTTGATAAGGTCCCGCATAAGAGATTAGCATGTAAAGTTAAGGCACATGGGATTGGGGGCAAGGTATTGACTTGGATAGAGAACTGGTTGGCAGACAGAAAGCAAAGAGTTGGACTAAACGGGTCTTTTTCCGAGTGGCAGGCAGTGACTAGTGGGGTACCGCAGGGATCAGTCCTTGGACCCCAGCTATTCACAATATATATTAATGATCTAGACAAGGGAACTAGATGTAATATCTCCAAGTTTGCAGATGACACAAAGCTGAGTGCGCGTGTGTGCTGTGAGGAGGATGCCGAGAAACTCCAGGATGATTTGGACAGGTTGGGTGATTGGGCATAAGCGTGGCAGATGCAATATAACGTGGATAAATGTGAGGTTATCCGCTTTGGTGGCAAAAACATGAAGACAGATTATTATCTGAATGGCAATAGATTGGGACAAGGGAAAGTGCAACGAGACCTGGGTGTCCTTGTGCACCCGTCGCTGAAGGTAAGTATGCAGGTGCAGCAGGCGGTTAAGAAGGCAAATGGTATGTTGGTCTTCGTAGCGAGCGGGTTTGAGTACAGGAACAAGGATGTCTTGCTGCAGTTGTACAGGGCCTTGGTGAGACCACATCTTGAGTATTGTGTGCAGTTTTGGTTGCCTTATCTGAGGAAGGATGTTCTTGCCATGGAAGGAGTTCAGCGAAGATTCACCAGGCTGATACCTGGGTTGGCAGGACTGACGTATGAGGAGAGATTGGGGCGATTGGGCTTGTACTCGCTGGAGTTTAGAAGAATGAGAGGGGATCTTATTGAAACTTATAAAATTCTGACAGGACTGGACAGACTAGATGCAGGAAGGATGTTCCCGATGGTCGGGGAGTCCAGCACCAGGGGTCACAGTCTAAGGATAAGGGGTAGGCCATAAGTGGGGATGTTCGCTGATGATTGCACACTGTTCAGCACCATTCGAGACTCGTCAGATACTGACACAGTCCGTGTCCATATGCAGCAAGACCTGGACCCACATTCAGACTTGGGCTGATAAGTGGCAAGTAACATTCGCACCACACAAGTGCCAGGCAATGACCATCTCCAACAAGTGAGACTCTAACCATCTCCCCTTGACATTCAATGGCATTACCATTGCTGAATCCCCCACTATCAACATCCTGGGGGTTACCATTGATCAGAAACTGAACTGGACCAGCCATATAAATACTGTGGCTACAAGAGCAGGCCAGAGGCTGGGAATTCTGCGGCGAGTGTCTCACCTCCTGACTCCCCAAAGCCTTTCCACCATCTACAAGGCACAAGTCAGGAGTGTGATGGAATACTCTCCACTTGCCTGGATGAGTGCAGCTCCAACAACACTCAAGAAGCTCGACACCATTCAGGATAAAGCAGCCCACTTGATTGGCACTCCATCCACCTTCAACATTCACTCCCTCCACCACCGGCGCACTGTGGCTGCAGTGTGTACCATCTACAAGATGCACTGCAGCAACTCGCCAAAGCTCCTTCAACAGCACCTTCCAAACCCGTGACATCTACCACTTAGAAGGACAAGGGCAGCAGAAGCATGGGAACATCGCCACCTACAAGTTCCCCTCCAAGCCACACACCATCCTGACTTGGACCTGTATCGCCGTTCCTTCACTGTCGCTGGGCCAAAATCCTGGAACTCCCTTCCTAACAGCATTGTGGGTGTACCTACACCATATGGACTGCAGCGGTTCAAGAAGGCGGCTCACCACCATCTTCTCAAGAGCAATTAAGGATGGGCACTAAATGCAGGCCTAGCATAGAAACATAGAAACTAGGAGCAGGAGTAGGCCATTCGGCCCTTCGAGCCTGCTCCGCCATTCAACGAGATCATGGCTGATCATCCAAACCCTAGCACCCGGTCCCTACACCGACAGCCATCCCACCCAAGTCCTATCCCCGTAACCCCACATATTTAATCCCCCCTAACACTAAGGGCCAATTTTTATCATGGCCAATCAACCTAACCTGCACATCTTTGGACTGTGGGAGGAAACCGGAGCACCCGGAGAAAACCCACGCAAACATGGGGAGAATGTGCAAACTCCACACAGTCACCCGAGGCCGGATTGGAACCCGGGTCCCTGGCGCTGTGAGGCAACAGTGCTAACCACTATGCCACCGTGCCACTAAGCCAAACAGCAACGCCCACATCCCATCAATGAATAAAAAAATACATTAAAAAAATTTAGGACAGAAATGAGGAGGAATTTCTTCACCCAGAGAGTGGTGAACCTGTGGAATTCTCTACCACAGAAGGCAGTAGAGGCCAATTCATTAAATATATTCAAGAAGGAGTTGGATATATTTCTTAAGGCTAAAGGGATCAAGGGGTATGGGGATAAAGCAGGGACCGGGTACTGAAATTGGATGATCAGCCATGATCGCATTGAATGGCGAGCAGGCTCGAGGGGCCGAATGGCCTACTCCTGTTCCTATCTTCTATGTTTCTATGTTAAGGTGGTCGATGGGGTGCCAATCAAGTGGGCTGCTTTGTCCTGGATGGTGTCGAGCTTCTTGAGTGTTGTTGGAGCTGCACTCATCCAGACAAGTGGAGAGTATTCCATCGCACCCCTTACTTGTGCCTTGTAGATGGTGGAAAGGCTTTGGGGAGTCAGGAGGTGAGACACTCACCGCAGAATACCTAGCCTCTGACCTGCTCTTGTTGCCACAGTATTTATGTGGCTGGTCCAGTTAAGTTTCTGGTTAATGGTGACACCCAGGATGTTGATGGTGGGGGATTCGGCGATGGTAATGCCATTGAATGTCAAGTGGAGGTGGTTAGACTCTCGCTTGTTGGAGATAGTCATTGCCTGGCACTTCTATGGCGCGAATGTTACCTGCCACTTATCAGCCCAAGCCTGAACGTCGTCCAGGTCTTGTTGCATGCGGGCATGGACTGCTTCATTATCTGAGGAGTTGTGAATGGCGCTGAACACTGTGCAGTCATCACCGAACATCCCCATTTCTGACCTTATGTTGGTGGGAAGATCATTAATGGAGCAGCTGAAGATGGTTGGGCCTAGGACACTGCCCTGAGGAACTCCTGCAGCGATGTCCTGGGGCTGTGATGATTGACCTTCAACCACCACAACCATCTTCCTTTGTGCTAGGTATGACTCCAGCCAGTGGAGCATTTTCCCCGATTCCCATTGACTTCAGTTTTACTAGGGCGCTTTGATGCCAGACTCGGTCAAATGCTGCCTTGATGTCAAGGGCAGTCACTCTCACCTCAGGAAGTCATCTCCTTTGTCCATGTTTGGTCCAAGGCTGTAATGAGGTCGGGAGCCAAGTGGTCTTGGCAGAACCCAAACTGGGCATCAGTGAGCAGGTTATTGGTGAGTAAGTGTCGTTTGATAGCACTGTCGATGACACCTTCCATCACTTTGCTGATGATTGAGAGTAGACTGATGGGGTGGTATTTGGCCGGGTTGGATTTGTCCTGCTTTTTGTGGACAGTACATACCTGGGCAGATTTCCACATTGTGTAGCTGTACTGGAACATCTTGGCTAGAGGCGCAGCTAGTTCTGGAGCACAAGTCTTCAGCACGATAGCCGGGATGTTGTCGGGGCCCATAGCCTTTGCTGTATTCAGTGCGCTCAGCTGTTTCTTGATATCACGTGGAGTGAATCGAATTGGCTGAAGACTGGCTTCTGTGATGGTGGGGACCTCAGGAGTAGGCCGATATGGATCATCCACTCGGTCCTTCTGGCTGAAGTTGGTTGCAAACGCTTCAGCCTTGTCTTTTGCACTCACGTGCTGGGCTCCACCATCATTGAGGATTATCAGATTATCACTCAGCCAGCCAGCCAGGAGGACAACAGATAATGTGCTGAAGATGGACTCCACTCCTGGAATCAGCACAGCACAGAACAGGACTAATTGGTTCTGATGGAGCTTCTTAATCAGCTATCTCATCAAAGAGGTCATGGGGTAGGTTTTCCTCTTTGGTGCCACAAGAGCCAGAGGAAACACATATCATGATCACAAAATTTCCCTCCATTCGTTTTAGAGAACAAAAAATCAGGAGCAGCTTGTGCGAGACCCTTGTGGTAAGGGCTTCCAACCTTGCCAAGCTCTTACATCCTGGTGCTGAAGAGGAAAAATCTATCCCATCCCCACACCCTTGCAGCACCTGTTTGCAATGGGGTACTTTTCAAGTGGTCTCGCCACAGCCTGTTGCTTTGGAATTGAGGCATAAAATTGACCTTGTGAACTTTCACTGCACAGGATCATATGGACTATGTGGTTGACACGAATTACAGGATGCTGTGTACATCAGTCACTGAATAAGTCCCAGCACCTTATAATGTAGCTTTGTGTGCCAACGACTGTGTTATTGGCTCCACTGGGACACACTGCCACACTGGTATGTACACTTGTATACTGTGTATGTACACTTGTATACTGCATTTGACACACTGCTACACTGTGTATGTATACTTGTATACTGTGTTTGATATACTTGTACATTGCAACTTTCTTGACAAATAAACACACACACAATAAGCTATCCTCCCAACCTCACACAGAAAATAAACCACTTTGATTTTATCTTTACATATCACATAGAATGTAAAGCAGAGAAACAGGACATTCGGTACACCTGGTCTATGTCGGCGTTTATGCTCCACATGAGCCTCCTCTCACCCCTCGTCATCTGACCTTATCAGCAGAACCTCTATTCCTTTCTCCCTCATATGTTTATCTAGCTTCCCCTTATAAATGCATCTGCACTATTCGCCTCAACTGTTCCTTGTTCCACAGTCTAACCACTCTCTGGGTAAAGAAGTTTCTCCTGAATTCCCTATTGGATTTATTAGTGACTATCTCATATTTATGGCCCCTAGTTTTGGTCTCCCCCACAAGTGGAAACATTTTCTCTACATGTACCTGTAATGTATATACCTTTAAGGGGGGAACTATGTTTTACAGCTCATGTATACTGCAGTACCGGCAGTGATCACACCTGTATATAACACTGAGTAGTAATCTGTACATGTGGTGTATGTGCCTTTAAGAGCAATTATGGTGTATGTGCCTTTAAGAGCCCCAGGTGTGCGTAATGCCGGTAATTGCCACTTGGGCTATATAAGCCTGTGTATTGTGTATATCCTTTAGAAACTCCCCCCCCCGACTTGCTTAGTAAATACCTATGAACCAACTCCTGTCTTCACTGTCTTTATCTACACACGGACACTACAGTGGCGACGAAGTGGAAACGGACTTACCTGCAATTCGGCAGCACCTCAAGGACATCGATTCCTCCAGCGTCCAGAAGACTCAAGGAAGTAAGAGAAACTGTGGTTTCACCAGCTGGCCAAGCTGGTGACAGGTACTGCGCTAATCCTTCCTGGGCGTCAGGCTGGAGCTCCAGCGGCGGGCTCTACAGCTGAGACAGGCAGCGAAATCGGAGGCAAGCAATAACGGACTGGGAGGGTGCACTCGAGAGACGGCCGGCGCGGCAAGCAGGTCAGCGTTTAGACCTCCGTCGGGAACGAGTCTCCAACAGTGAATAAACGGAAACCACAGTAAAACAGCGTTGTTATCGGTAGCAGCGGCGGGAAAGCACGGGAAGCGCCATATCGTTGCTACAGAGAGAGAAAAAAAAGCGCGGGAAGCGCCATATCTTTTCTGAAATGCCTAAATCTGGTAATATTGAGGCTTTTGATGGCGAAATAGAAGATTGGACCACATACGTGGAAAGAGTAGAGGTTTATTGCACTACAAATGGAATAACAGATGAAAAAAAAGCTTCAGTACTTCTGAACTTAATGGGCGCGAAGACATACGGGCTGTTACGAAATTTAATCACTCCAGCCAAACCAAAGGACAAGACTTTTAAAGAAATTGTTGATACCCTGCAGGAGCATTTAAACCCAACACTGCTGCTGATAGCGGAACAATTCAAGTTCTTCAAGAGAAATCAACACAAGAATGAAAGTAACGCTGATTACCTAACCGAATTAAGAAAGCTATCAAAGTACTGCCAATTCGGAGCAGGACTATCGGATTATCTTCGAGACAAATTTGTTTGCGGTCTCTTAAGTGAAGGAATGCAAAAAAGACTGCTTTCTGAAAAAGATTTAACATTGGACAAAGCTTTCAGTATGGCTGTATCATACGAAGCAGCAGCAAAAGGAGCTGCAGAGATACAACAAGAGACACAGGACTTCGGCACCCATAAAATGACACAGGAGTTCGGAAGATGTTATCGCTGCGGCAGATCCACCCATAAACAGAGGGACTGCTGGTTCAAGGGCAAAGCATGCAGGCAATGTGGTAAGATTGGACACATTGCACGGGTATGCCAATCTGAACAAAATAAATCCACTGACAGAAAACAAAAAATCAATAAAGAAAAGTACAGGAAGGTACAAATGATGACGGACAATAGCTCCGAAGACCAGAATAGCGATAGCGACTCCGGAAACAAGGGACTAAGCTGTCTCAAATTACATAATGTACTTGCCAAAGAGGATCACCAAACCATTTGGGTTACCCTCACAATAGCAGGGTCCCCAGTTAAAATGGAGCTAGATACAGGATCAGCTCTAACCGTAATAAATCGACGAGATTACGAGAGGCTATTTTCGCATATACCTCTAAAAGACACATCCATTATCTTAAAAACATATACGGGGCAGAAAGTCTACCCCAAAGGAAAAATAAGGGTGCCTGTGGTATACAACGGCAAAGAAATACAAAAGTTGTATTTATACATTCTACAAGATGGTGGTCCACCGTTGTTGGGACGTGAATGGATAAGGAAGATACGTTTAGACTGGCACTCCATTCAGGCACTGACGGTGACCAGTAAGGAAAAAAACAATGATGACATCATACCTGAACGATTAAAAGACATCTTGGCCAACGCCAAAGAAGTGTTTCAAGAGAAACTAGGAACCTTGAAAGGCATCACCGCCTCAATAAAAGTGGAAGATACAGCAATTCCAAAATTTTTTAAGGCAAGACCAGTGCCATACGCAATACGTCCGGCAGTCGAGGCAGAGCTGAAGAATTTGGAAAAGGCAGGCGTATTATCCAAAATAGATTGGAGCGAATGGGCAACACCCATCGTTCCAGTCATGAAAAAAACATTGAAAAATAACAGAGGAACAGAAAAAAATTCGCATCTGTGGGGACTTTAAGGTGACTGTAAACCCGGTCCTTCACACGGTACAGTATCCTCTTCCGAGGATAGAAGATATTTTCGCCTCACTATCCGGAGGGAAACGTTTCACCAAAATTGACTTGGCACAGGCATATCTACAGATGGAGGTTGAGGAGACCTCTAAAAAGTATCTCACAATAAACACACACAAAGGCCTGTACCAGTACAATTGACTGGTTTTTGGAATAGCATCAGCTCCAGCTATCTGGCAAAGAGCTATGGAGCAAGTCCTGCAAGGGATTCCGGGGACTCAATGCTACCTAGACGACATCCTTATAACAGGAGAAAACGACAACGAGCACCTTGCCAATTTGGAGCAGGTGCTCACTAGGCTGAAAGAACGGGGCCTATGAGCAAATCGCCCCAAGTGCGAATTTTTCCAAAATCAGATATCATATTGTGGCCACATAATTAATAAGGAAGGGTTGCATAAGTCACCTGAAAAAATTGAAGCAGTTATAAAAGCCCCAGCACCTGAAAATGTTTCACAATTAAGGTCATTCCTGGGATTAATAAATTACTATCATAAATTTTTACCGAACTTATCAACTATTCTACACCCTCTTAATGATCTTCTACAGACAGGAGTGATTTGGAAATGGAACGAAGACTGTAAACGTGCCTTCCATAAATGTAAAGACTTAATCACATCCGAGAAAATTTTGGCTCATTACAACCCATCACTACCAATCAGACTGGCGTGCGATGCATCCCCTTACGGCATAGGAGCGGTATTGTCCCATAGATTCCCTGATGGCTCGGAACGGCCGATAGCTTTTGCGTCACGCTCATTGAACTCAGCTGAGCGTAACTATGCCCAGATAGACAGGGAAGTACTCAGCCTGGTATGGGGAGTGAAGAAATTCAACCATTACCTACACGGACAAAAATTTACCTTGCTGACTGACCATCAACCCCTCATCTCCATATTCAACCCTAAAAAAGGTGTCCCCATTATGACGGCACAAAGACTACAGAGGTGGTCCCTTTTTCTAGGGGAACACCAATACAATATTGAATACAAAGGGTCAAAACAGCATGGGAATGCTGACGGTTTATCACGCCTACCGTTGCCAATGATAGAAGAGGCACCTACAGTAGACCCAGTAGAGATATTCCACTCTACCATAGTGGAATGTCTACCGGTGACAAATTCTGCCATTGAAAGGGAGACAAGAAATGACCCTACTCTCTCACGGGTCTACGATTTAACAGTGAAGGGATGGCCAGCACATGGCGAACCACTGTTGCCAGCATTCTCGCAAAGAAGAGAACAGTTGTCAGTGTGCCGAGGAACCTTGATGTGTGGATCCAGAGTGGTGATTCCACCCAAACTCCAGGATAAAGTGCTAAAGGAGCTTCACGAGGGGCATCTGGGTGGAGTGAAAATGAAGAACCTAGCTAGGGCGTTTGTATGGTGGCCAGATATCGATGGAGACATCGAAGACATGACCAAGAGCTGCCTAGGATGCCAGAAGGTCCAAAATGCTCCGCCACAGGCCCCTCTACATCCATGGGAGTGGCCCTCATCTCCCTGGCAAAGGGTGCACATCGACTTTGCTGGTCCATTTATGGACTCAATGTTCTTAATCGCAGTTGATGCACACTCCAAGTGGCCGGAGGTAATAAAGATGTCCTCCACCACCACGGAAAAAACCATCACAGTATTAAGGACCATATTTGCCAGGAATGGGCTGCCGGAGCAGATATGTTCTGATAATGGACCGCAATTTGTGTCCGAAGAATTCAGAAAGTTCTTAAAGAACAATGGGGTAAAGCACTACACGTCCGCCCCATACCATCCCGCCACCAATGGATTGGCTGAAAGGTTTGTCCAGACCTTCAAGAAGGCCATCAAGGCCATGGGTAATGAAGACATAAAACTTCAGCACAAGGTGGATAACTTCTTATTTGCATATAGGAATGCAACGCATATGGTTACTAACCAAACTCCCGCCATGATGTTCTTCAATAGAAACCTAAGATGCCGGCTGGATTTGGTCAAGCCCAACATCCGAAGGGACGTGGAGAACCGGCAGTTTCAGGGCATGAATGAAAGGCCAACTAGGGCCTTCCAGATAGGCCAACCGGTTTTGGCCTGGGACTACCGTACCGAGAAATGGCAGCCTGGAACTATCTGCACACGATTAGGACCACTGATGTATACCGTGGACATCGGAGACAGCATAATAAGGCGCCATGCTGACCAAATCATCAAGTCATCCGAAAAGGGACAACCTACACCACCACTCTATACATCTAACGATGAAGTAGAGATACCCATATCTACCTCCGATCCGGTGATACTGGAGCCCGATGAACCCGACACTGGCCTTCAAGCCGAATCAGCCTCGCCAGAAGAACCTACTACACCACCAGAAACTACTACACCCCCGAGGCGTTATCCGGACCGAGTCAGGAAGCCTCCTGAGAGACTAACTTATAATTAATTAATACAGCAATGTATATTATTTTGCATATAACATGTAATTAATAATCACTTAAAATATGATGTACTAGTTAGCTAGAAGGGGAGGAATTGTGGTGTATGTGCCTTTAAGAGCCCCAGGTGTGCGTAATGCCGGTAATTGCCACTTGGGCTATATAAGCCTGTGTATTGTGTATATCCTTTAGAAACCCCCCCCAGACTTGCTTAGTAAATACCTATGAACCAACTCCTGTCTTCAGTGTCTTTATCTACACACGGACACTACAGTACAGATCAATTGCAGTGTGAGCCACGTTGAGTAAACACCTGTTGTACCGTTCTCCGCAGTCTGTGTCTTATTATACACGGATGTAACATTGGCGACGAGGCAGGTTCGAACCTACCTGCAACTCTGCATCACCTCCCGGGGATTCGTTCCTGGAGATCAGTGGATTGGAGGTCAAGGCCAGAGGCTCGGGCGTCGACCACGGGCAACCACACAGTCATCCAGCAGAGACTCGAGAATTGCGGGGGAGGCTGTCGAGAGCCAGGCTTGGCTTTCCAGTCGAGGTGGTCCAGCGAAACGCGCTGGCAACAGGTAGTGCGCAGACCCATCCCGGACAGCGGCGGGCTAGAGCCCGACCGAGCGGCACAGCAAAGGGCCAAGCAGCGTCGACGGGGGAGAGAGAGGGCAGAGCGCACAGGACGCAGCCGGTGTTTAGGGGCCGAGCAGCGTCGGAGAGAGGGAGAGAGAGACTTGCAGAAACCCATGAGGCGCCGCCATTGCCACGAGGACCGCCGAGAGCAGCGTTGGCAGCAGCGCAGGAGAAGCGCGCAAAACCTACAGGTCGCCGCCATTGCCACGAGAACCGCCGGGAGCGGCGTCGGCAGCAGCGGGGGAGGAAGGAAAACGCAGAAGACGCCATTTTAAGCCATTGGGAGACGCCATTTTAAACCACACCCAAAATGCCGAAGAGTGGCAGTATCACCGCATTTGACAATGAAGTCGAAGATTGGACTACATATGTCGAACAAATAGAGGTGTACTGCAAGGCAAATGGGGTGTCAGAAGACAAGAAAGCGTCGGTATTGTTAAATTTAATGGGTGCAAAGACGTATGGTTTATTACGAAATCTAGTAACCCCAACGAAGCCAATGGAAAAGGGTTTTGAAGATATAGTAACGATACTAAAGGAACATTTAAACCCCACACCGCTGCTGATAGCAGAAAGATTCAAGTTTCACAAACGGAACCAGCATAAGGATGAAAGCAATGCTGATTATTTAACAGAACTGTGCAAACTATCGAAACACTGCCAGTTTGGAGCGGGACTGGCAGATACCTTAAGGGACAAGTTTGTGTGTGGGCTTCAAAGTGAAGGAACCCAGAAACGACTTTTATCTGGAAAGGACCTTACGCTGGAAAAGGCTTTCAGCATTGCGGTATCATATGAAGCAGCAGCATGGGGCGCTGCAGAGATACAACAGAGACCGCAAGAATATGGCACAAACGAAATGTCATATGGAACAGAGAAGTGCTATCGCTGCGGCAGAACAACACACGACCAGAATGATTGCTGGTTCAAAGACAAAGTGTGTAGACAGTGTGGAAAAGTAGGACACATAGCACGAGTCTGCAGGTCGGGAAAGAAAACCAGCAATAAGAAACCGACCAAAGGAAAGTACAAGAAGGTACATAAGATAACGGAGAATAGTTCAGATAACAAAAGAGTGATAACGACTCTGAAAGCAGGGAACTGAGTTGTCTGAAACTACATAATGTGATCACAACGGAGGATCACCGAACCATTTGGGTCACTCTCAAGATAGCAGGAGTCCAGGTAAAGATGGAATTGGACACAGGATCAGCCCTAACAGTCATAAACCGACGGGACTATGAGCGGCTATTCTCACACATACCCTTGAGAGACACAAAAATTATTTTGAAGATGTACACGGGGCAAAAAGTCTACCCCAAAGGAAAAATAAGGGTGACCATTATATATAACGGTAAGGAAATGCCAAAACTAGACCTGTATGTATTGCAAGATGGAGGACCACCATTACTGGGACGTGAATGGATCCGGAAAATACAACTGGATTGGCATTCCATACAGGCACTGACTGTGGCTAACAAAAAGGATGACGACGTCACACCTGGGCGACTGTCAAAGATCCTAACTGACACGAAAGAAGTGTTCCAGCAAGGACTCGGAACACTAAAAGGCGTGACAGCGACGATTAAAATTGAAGAAAACGTAAGCCCAAAATTTTTTACGGCCAGACCGCTACCTTATTCGATCCGCCCAGCCGTCGAAGCAGAGCTGGAGAATCTGGAATGTTCAGGTGTACTGTCCAAGGTAGACTGGAGCGAGTGGGCTACACCCATCGTCCCTGTGATGAAAAAGTCATTGAACAGCATGCCTGGGGAACCAAGGAAGGTTCGCATCTGTGGGGACTTTAAGGTAACAGTGAACCCGGTACTTCACACCATACAATATCCACTTCCGCGGATTGAAGATATTTTCACCTCGCTATCTGCAGGGAAACGCTTCACTAAGATTGATCTGGCCCAGGCGTATCTGCAAATGGAGGTAGAAGAAGCATCAAAAAAATACCTCACAATCAACACCCATAAAGGTCTCTACCAATACAACCGGCTGGTATTCGGGGTAGCATCAGCTCCGGCTATTTGGCAAAGGGCAATGGAACAAGTCCTGCAAGGGATCCCAGGGACCCAGTGTTATTTGGACGACATCCTGGTCACGGGCGAAAATGACAGTG
This sequence comes from Somniosus microcephalus, assembly GCF_052327205.1. NCBI lineage: Eukaryota > Metazoa > Chordata > Chondrichthyes > Squaliformes > Somniosidae > Somniosus > Somniosus microcephalus. The sequence continues at coordinate 347,036,895 of NC_140988.1, forward strand.
ATCACCTTGCCAACCTGGAGCAGGTGCTCACTAGATTGCAGGAATATGGGCTCCAAGCTAACCGCCCCAAATGTGAGTTTTTTAGAAAACAGATCTTGTATTGTGGCCATGTGATCGATAAAGAGGGGTTACATAAGTCCCCAGAGAAGATTGAGGCAGTAGTCAAGGCTCCAGCACCGGAAAATGTGTCACAACTGAGGTCGTTCCTCGGGCTGGTAAACTACTACCATAAGTTCTTGCCAAATTTGTCTACAATACTACACCCATTGAACACCTTACTGCAAACCGGGGTGCCATGGAAGTAGAGTGATGAATGTAGACGAGCTTCCCAGAAGAGCAAAACACTAATCACATCGAAAGAGGTATTGGCCCATTACAACCCAGCATTACCAATTCGGTTGGCATGTGATGCATCACCCTACGGCATTGGAGCGGTGCTGTCGCACAAATTCTCGGACGGCTCAGAGAGGCCAATAGCCTTTGCGTCACGATCACTAACCTCAGCCGAGCGTAACTATGCCCAGATTGACAGGGAGGCCCTCAGCCTAGTGTGGGGAGTGAAAAAGTTCAATCACTATCTGCACGGGCAGAAATTCACCTTGCTGACTGATCACCAGCCTCTTGTCTCCATTTTTAATCCGAAGAAGGGCGTTCCGGTGATGACTGCACAACGACTACAAAGATGGTCAATTTTTCTGGGGGCGCACCACTATGAGATTGAATATAAGGGCACGAAACAGCATGGAAATGCTGATGGGCTATCACGCCTGCCACTGCCTACTGCGGAGGAAGCACCAGCAGTGGATCCTGTCAAAATATTCCATTCGACTATAGTTGAATACCTACCAGTAACTAACGCTTGTATCGAAAAGGAAACCCGAAATGACCCGACACTGTCTCGGGTATATGATTTGACGGTGAAGGGATGGCCAGCACATGGCGACTCACTGTTGCCAGCATTCTCGACAAGGAGAGAACAGCTGTCAGTGTGCCGGGGGACCTTGATGTGTGGATCCCGAGTGGTAATTCCACCCAAGTTAAGGGATAGAGTGCTCAATGAGCTTCATGAGGGTCATCTGGGAGGTGTAAAAATGAAAAGCCTAGCCAGGGCTTATGTGTGGTAGCTGGGAATCGATAAACAAATCGAGGACCTGACCAAGAGCTGCTCAGGATGCCAGAAAGTCCAAAATGCACCACCACAGGCCCCTATACACCCATGGGAGTGGCCCTCATCTCCATGGCAACGGGTGCATATTGATTTTGCTGGTCCATTCATGGACTCAATGTTTTTAATAGCCATGGATGCGCACTCAAAATGGCCTGAGGTCATCAAAATGTCCTCCACCACCACGGAGAAAACTATTGCAGTCCTACAGACCATTTTTGCCAGGAATGGCTTGCCAGAACAGATTTGCTCCGACAACGGACCACAGTTTGTGTCCGAAGAGTTCCGGAGGTTCTTGATAAAGAATGGGGTAAGGCATTACACATCCGCCCTGTATCATCCAGCCACAAATGGATTGGCTGAGAGGTTTGTACAAACCTTTAAGAAGGCAATAAAGGCTATGTACAATGACAACATTCCACTGCAGCACAAGGTGGACAATTTCCTGTTCGCCTACCGGAATGCGACACATGCAGTCACCAACCAGGCCCCAGCCATGATGTTCTTTAACCGAAGGTTAAGATCTTGCTTAGATTTGCTCAGACCAAACGTACGAAGAGATGTTGAGAGTAAGCAGTTCCAGCACATCCATGAGAAGCCAACAAGGATCTTCAATTTAGGGCAACCAGTCTTGGCCCGCGACTACCGAACAGAAAAATGGCAGCCAGGAACGATATGCACACGGCAGGGCCCACTAATGTACACAGTGGACGTTGGGGAGAGCATCGTGAGACGCCATGCTGACCAGATCCTAGAGTCACAGGAACAAGTCAACCCCATGCCTCGCCCATACGTACCTGGTGATGAACCCGATGTACAGGTCGCATCTACCCCAGAAACAGTAGCATCGGAAGCTGATGAACCAACCGACGACAGGGGGCCAGAATCGCCTCCGCACCAAGAGCAAGACACTTGGGAAAGGCGCTATCCAGAAAGGATCAGGAAGCCTCCCCAAAGACTGAATATATAAATAGACTATTTTCAGCTAATGTTGCATGTTAAAAGTGTTAATTGTAATTCGTTTGATATTTAATTGTTAAATGAGTGTTATGGTACTGTTAATCTAAAAGGGGAGGAATTGTAATGTATATACCTTTAAGGGGGGAACTATGTTTTACAGCTCATGTATACTGCAGTACCAGCAGTGACCACACCTGTATATAACACTGAGTAGTAATCTGTACAGATCAGTTGCAGTGTGAGCCACATTGAGTAAACACCTGTTGTACCGTTCTCCGCAGTCTGAGTCTTTTTATACACGGACGTAACAGTACCCTATCAAACCCTTTCATAATCTTAAAGACCTCTATCAGGTCACCCTCAGCCTTCTCCTTTCTAGAGCAAAGAGCCCCAGCTTGTTCAATCTTTTCTGACAGGTATAACCTCTCAGTTCTTGTATTATCCTTGCAAACCTTTTTTTGTACCCTCTCCAGTGCCTCTATGTCCTTTTTATAATATGGAGACCAGAACTGTGCACAGTACTCCAAATATGGTCTAACCAAGGCTCTATCCAAGTTTAACATAACTTTTCCCCTTTTCAATTATATCTATCCAGGGCCCCAAACACCCCTTCCAGGTGAAACAGCGATTTACTTGTACTTCTCGCAATCTAGTATACTGTATTCACTGCTCACGATGCGGTCTCCTCTACATTGGGGAGACCAAATGCAGATTGGGTGACCGCTTTGTGGAACACCTCCGTTCAGTCCGTAAGGGTGACCCCGAGCTTCCGGTCGCCTGTCATTTTAATTCACCGCTCCATTCCCACTCGGACCTCACCGTCCTTGGCCTCTTGTATTGTTCCACGGAAGCTCAACGTAAACTCGAGGAACAGCACCTCATCTTCCGATTAGGCACTCTGCAGCCTTCCGGACTCAATATCGAGTTCAACAATTTCAGATCATAACCTCGGCCCCTATTACACATTTTTTCTTGTAATTTTTCCACTCCTTTCCCCCCCCCCTTTCCTTTTGTTTCTCTCTCACACCTGGCAGCTATCTCCTGCCCTGCCAGTACACTTTACACCTAATCTCAGCCTATTACCATCTCATCTAGCTCTTTTGTTTCTTTCACTTCTTTTGTCCGATCGCAGCCCTGCCTTCGATCTATTTTCTTTTCTTTCCAGTTTTGAAGAAGGGTTCAACCTGAAACGTCAACTCAAATTTCTCTCCACGGATGTTGCCTGACCTGCTGAGTTTTTCCAGCATTTTCTGTTGTTATTTCGGATTTCCAACATCTGCAGTATTTTGCTATCGTACCAGTGCTTTTTTGTTATAGCTTTATTAGCCTGCATCGCTACTTTTAATGATTTATGTATCTGTATTCCCTTGGTCCCTTTGCTCTTCCAGTTAGTCTCTTAGGGCTGGATTTTGTCAATGGGGAGCTTTTGGAGGCAGGACTCCCACTTTTTGGGTTGTAGTCCCGCCTCCATCGACTTGTGGCCAACCCACGCTATTTTCCCTTGATTGACCTTGTTAAGCCCACCCAGCGGGCTCAGCAGGCCAATTAAGGGACACCTGGTTACTGGTGACGTCAGCGATTGACATTTCATCTGTCAAGAGCTTTTGACAGATGAAAAATCAGCTCTGTGAAGCTGTCAAACACTGACAATCTGTCTTCTAACTTGAGTCCTTATACTCAGACTCAGTTAGAGAGCTCTCCAGACCAGAAAACAGAATGCTGCAGATTTTGACATTTCAGCGGCCATTCTGCTTTATGTGCCAGTGAACTGAGGGACTCCCGAGAACTGAAGGAAGGAAGCCTGCAGGAGAAAGTAAAGGTAAGTAAAACTTATTAAAACACTTTACACTTACCTCACACACTTACCTCTGCACACATGCACCCATCACTCACCTGCACAACAGACATCTCGACCCCTCCAACCCCTGCAGACCCACGGTCCGCCTTGCTAACTTAGCATGGTTCGGAGCCATCGGGAAGCCCACACTTCAGGGCTAAAAATAGGGATTAGGCAAAAAACTGCCTGTAATTGGCACTAACCCCCTTCCCGCCTCGGGGAGGCGGCTCCCAGCACAGGTCGGATACCCGCCTCTTGGGACATTGGCATAGAGGCGGGTTGGGGGTGGGATGGGTTCCTGCCCCCCGATTCTGCAATTTTCCCACCACTCCCGCCTCCAAACCCGCCTCCTCGGGGCTTGGAAATTCAAGCCCTTATTTTCCAAGGAGCAGTGGCATTGTACAGGGATCACATTAGAAGCTCCATAATATTTCAGAAAAGGAGACGTCATGCCACATGTAGATTTTCAATAGGCTTTGGCTTAAGCCAGATTTAGCTAACCACCTCCTGAGATCGATGGGGGGCTGTTGTTCACAGCAGGTAAGAGAAGTAATTAATACTGCTCATCTGTCGTTCGGCTTTTTTTGCCATAGACATCTTGCTTGTTGTAAAAAAAAATTTACTTTGATCTGAAGTGTTAAAACCTGCACGGGAGGGTATATTTCCCTTTTAGCTCTCCCTGTTATTCAGGTTGCTTAGTTGAATCATATTACTAGATTTCATTATCAATAGATTGCCATAGATGTAGATGTGCTCTTTCATAAAAATTTCAAAGAGTTTGTAAAGGGACTCTTAAGATTTCATAACTTGAGAGGGTGAAACTAGGTAACTACAGACCTGTCAGTTTAACTCAGGAAGTTACAAAAGGACATAGCCAGACTAAATGGGGTCGATTTTAACTGGAGGCGCGTTCAGGGCAGACAGGGGTGCAGGACGGGAGGGAAATCCAGGCCTCATCTGTATAAAGCAGGACAGTCTCCCCCGAAACTGGCGGGAGCTAAGTCAGGGCCAGCGGACAGGACCAACAATGGGTCAGGAGGCCAAGGGGGACACATGGAAATTGTCCCTGGCATAAAGTTACCGGTGGGGAGGTGGATTGGCAGCTGATACTGGCTCTGGGAGGGTAAGGCAAGGCCAGGGCTGGGGAGTCCCAAAGATTCCTTGCAGGGCCCAGGGGAGCATTTGCTCTCCTCCTGGCCCACAAGGATATCATGGGTAAATACAATTTTTAAACTCACCCTGGCCTCTCTTGCATTGTTCCGGCCAGGCAGGTTTTTTTTATATATATTCCTTCCTGGGATGTGGGCGTCACGTTGCCCATCCCTAATTACCCTCGAGAAAGTGGAGGTGAGCTGCCTTCTTGAATCACTGCAGTCCTAGTCGTAGTGGTTGTGGACAACTAAGTGGCTTGCTAGGTCATTTCATAGAAAAATAGGAACAGGAGTAGGTCATTTGGCCCTTCGAGCCTGCTCCGCCATTCAATATGATCATGGCTGATCCTCCATCTCAATACTATATTCCCGCTCTTTCCCCATACCCGTGGATGCCTTTTGTGTCTAGAAATCTATCTATCTCCTTCTTAAATATATTCAGTGACTTGGCCTCCACAGCCTTCTGTGGTAGAGTTTTCCACAGGTTCACCACCCTCTGAGTGAAGAAATTTCTCCTCTTCTCAGTCTTAAATGTCCTACCCCGTATCCTGAGACCCCTCATTCTAGACCCCCCCAGCCAGGGGAAACATCCTCCCTGCATTCAGTCTGTCTAGCCCTGTTAGAATTTTATACGTTTCAATGAGATCCCCTCATTCTTCTAAACTCTAGTGAATACAAGCCTAGTCGACCCAATCTCTCCTCATACCACAGTCCTGCCATCCCAGGAATCAGTATGGTGAACCTTTGCTGCACTCCCTCTATGGCAAGTATATCCTTTCTTAGGTAGGGAGACCAAAACTGCACAAACTACTCCAGGTGTGGTCTCACCAAGGCCCTGTACAACTGTAGTTAGGCATCCTTGCTCCTGTATTCAAATCCTCTTGCAATGAAGGCCAACAAAGCATTTGCCTTCCTAACTGCTTGCTGCACCTGCATGTTTTCTTTCAGTGACTAGTGTACAAGGACACCCAGGTCCCTTTGTACATCAACATTTCCCAATCTATCACCATTTAAATAATACTCTGCCTTTCTGTTTTTCCTACCAAAGTGGATAATTTCACATTTATCCACATTATACTGCATCTGCCATGTATTTGCCCACTCTGGAACAGTTCCCATGGATTGGAGGGTAGCTAATGTTACCCCACTATTCAAAAAAGGTGTAGAGAAAACGGGGAATTATAGACCGGTAAGCCTGACATCGGTAGTGGGGAAAATGCTAGAGTCCATTATAAAAGATGTAATAGCAGAGCACTTGGAAAACAGTGACAGGATCAGACAAAGTCAACATGGATTTACAAAAGGTAAATCGTGCTTGACTAATCTACTGGAATTTTTTGAGGATGTAACTGGTAGAATAGCTAAGGGAGAACCAGTGGATGTGGTGTATTTGGCTCCAGTATGATTTGGACAGGTTCGTTGATTGGGCAGAAGCATGGCAGATGCAATAGAATGTGAATAAATGCGAGGTTATCCACTTTGGTGGCAAAAACAGGAAGGCAGATTATTATCTGAACAGCAATAGATTGGGAGAAGGGAAAGTGCAACGAGACCTGGGTGTCCTTGTGCACCAGTCGCTGAAGGTAAGCATGCAGGTGCAGCAGGCGGTTAAGAAGGCAAATGGTATGTTGACCTTCGTAGCAGATATCATCATCACACGTGAGGACACCACCCACCAGGTACATGGTACTCATGTGACTCGGCCAACGTTGTCTACCTCATACGTTGCAGGAAAGGATGCCCCGGAGCATGGTACATCGGCGAGACTATGCAGACACTGCGACAACGGATGGACACCGCGCAACAATCGCCAGGCAGGAGTGTTCCCTCCCAGTCGGGGAACACTTCAGCAGTCAAGGACATTCAGCCTCCGATCTTCGGGTAAGCATTCTCCAAGGCGGCCTTCGACACATGACAACACAAAATCATAGAGCAGAAACTGATAGCCAAGTTCCGCACTCATGAGGACGGCCTCAACCGGGATCTTGGGTTCATGTCACGCTACATGTAACCCCACCTGACATAGGGTCATCCAGACTCGAGTCGTCGTTGGCTTGTTCTCTCTACACAGCTGCGGCCGGACATGCTGTGATATCCAGCAAAGAAAATGTTTTTTGTTTTTCATACAGACCCCAGAATCTGCAACATTTTACCCCTTGTGACAACCTCATTGTTCTTTGATGTAATGTTTTCCTGACTGACCTGTTTGGACACCATTCACACCTTTGATTGCTGTGATTATCTCTCTGCCGAGGTGTGATAAATGGCAGTTAGAAAGATTACCTGTAATCATCTGGCATTATTCTCTGACTATATAAGCTGTGTCTATAGGCATCTCTCCACTTCACCTGACAAAGGAGCAGCGCTCCGAAAGCTTGTGATTTCAAATAAAACTGTTGGACTATAACCTGGTGTTGTGTGACTTCTTACATTTGTCCACCCCAGTCCAACACCGGCATCTCCACACCAAGATTTATAACAACCACACCTTGAGTATTGTGTGCAGTTTTGGTCACCTTATCTGAGGAAGGATGTTCTTGCCATGGAGGGAGTGCTGCGAAGAGTCACCAGACTAATACCTGGGATGGCAAGAATGACGTATGAGAGATTGGGTCGATTGGGCTTATACTTGCTGGCGTTTAGAAGAATGAGGGGGGATCTCATTGAAACTTATAAAATTCTAACAGGACTAGATGCAGGAAGGATGTTCCCGATGGCAGGGGAGTCCAGAACCAGGGGTCACAGACTAAAGATAAGGGGTAAGCCATTTAGGACAGAGATGAGGAGGATTTTCTTCACCCAGAGAGTGGTGAACCTGTGGAATTCTCTACCGCAGAAGGCAGTTGAAGCCAATTCATTAAATATATTCAAGAAGGAGTTAGATATATTTCTTAAGGCTAAAGGGATCAAGGGATATGGGGAGAAGGCATGGACAGGGTACTGAGTTTGGATGATCAGCCATGATCTCATTGAATGGCGGAGCAGGCTCGAGGGGCCGAATGGCCTACTCCTGCTCCTATTTTAGAAACATAGAAGATAGGAGCAGGAGTAGGCCATTCGGCCCTTCGAGCCTGCTCCGCCATTCAACGAGATCATGGCTGATCATCCAAACCCTAGCACCCGGTCCCTACACCGACAGCCATCCCACCCAAGCCCTATCCCCGTAACCCCGTAACCCCACGTATTTAATCCCCCCTAACATTTTCTATGTTTCACTCACTCAACTTGTCTAAATCGCCTTGAAGCCTCTTTGCATCCTCCTCACAACTCACAATCCCACCTAGTTTCGTGTCATCAGCAAACTTGGAAATATTACATTTGGTTCCCTCATCCAAATCATTGATATATATTGTGAATAGCTGGGGCCCAAGCACTGATCCCTGTGGTACCCCACTAGTCACCGCCTGCCACCCCGAAAAAGACCCATTTATTCCTACTCTCTGTTTCCTCTGTTAGCCAATTTTCAATCTATGCCAGGATATTACCCCCAATCCCATGTGCTTTAATTTTGCACACTAACCTCTTGTGTGGGACTTTATCAAAGACCTTCTGAAAATCCACCACATCCACTGGTTCTCCCTTATCTATTCTACCAGTTACATCCTCAAAAGAGGGCAGTTAAGAGTTAACCACATTGCTGTGGGTCTGGCATCACATATAGGACAGCAGATATCCTTCCCTAAAGGACATTAGTGAACCAGATGGGTTTTTATGACAATCCGATAGTTTCATGGTCACCAATACTGATATTAGCTTTTTATTCCAGATTTATTTAATTAACTGAATTTAAATTCCCCAGCTGCCGTGGTGGGATTTGGTGTGGATCATTATTCCAGGCCTCTGGATTACTAGTCCAGTAAGCTAACCACTATGCTACCGTTCCCATTCTGGGTGGGCGTGGAAATAGCCCTCCAGTGAGTGGGTAAAACTATAGCAGATGGAGTTCAACATGGGGAACTTTGGATCTGGGAAAGACAAATCAGAATATGTTCTTAATGGTGAGAGACTAGGATCTGTGGAGCAGCAGAAGAATTTGGGTATGCATAAGCACAAATCACTAGTGCACAGGTAGAAAAAGTAATCTAAAAGGCTAATGGAATGTTGGCCTTTATCTCAAGGGAGCTGAAGTACAAATGGGAGGAAGTTATGCTTCAGTTGTACAGAGCCTTGGTCAGACCCCATCTGGTGTACTGCATTCAGTTTTCGGCATCGAATCTCAGTAAAGATATATTAGCCTTGGAAGGGGTATAGCACAGATTCACCAGAGAGATTTTTTTTAAAATTTGTGTATGAGGTGTGGGCGTCGCTGACAAGCCCAGCATTTATTGCCCATCCCTAATTGCCCTTGAGAAGGTGGTGGTGAGGTGCCTTCTTGAACCGCTGCAGTCCATGTGGTGAAGGTACTCCCACAGTGCTGTTAGGGAGCGAGTTCCAGGATTTTGACCCAGCGACGATGAAGGATCAGTGATCTACTTCTAAGTCAGGATGGTGTGTGACTTGGAGGGGAACTTGGAGGTGGTGGTGTTCCCATGCGCCTGCTGCCCTTGTCCTTCTAGGTGGAAGAGGTCGCGGGTTTGGGAGGTGCTGCCGAAGAAGCCTTGGCAAGTTGCTGCAGTGCATCTTGTAGATGGTACACACTGCAGCCATGGTACGCCGGTGGTGGAGGGAATGTTTAAGGTGGTGGATGGAGTG